>NC_088233.1:39879080-40479080 GCF_036934945.1 Oncorhynchus masou masou
GGAATTAAGAAAGAGCCTTTGGAATGCCGACTGACTTCGGGAGGAGAATAGTCTGGCCATGAAAAGCATTCATTGTGTCACCCTTGAGTAGTTTCTCTTCTTCACCCTCCCCCATCACAAACAGTGGTCCTTTCTGTTCCAGAGTCCTGCTAGAGTGTTGAGGAAACCTGTTTGTAGACAAAGTATTGAGACTTCATTTCCTTCTTTTGGTGGTGGTCCAGTGGAATGAATGAATGAGAGTTGTTCATATGAAGTGAAGCGTTAATGACAGTAATCTACTCATGTGGTGACCGAAAGGCCATCCCAGAGAAGCAACTGGAAGCCTGGCAAATAAAACATCTTAACAACATTACAACCCAACACTGTTTTGCAAAGGAGTCCTTTTTTGCAGGTGTGTTTCTATGCCCACAGTTTATAAGGAGGTAAAGCAGCAATCTCTATTTGGTCTCGTGTGCTCTGTGTCTAGTTGTGTGGTTGTCTGGTCTTAGCTGAAAGGCCTGTTTGGTGTGAGCTGCTTGTCCATCCCATCTCAGTCTAATCAGGACTCCCCCTGCATGGCAATGTAAGACCAGACCACAGGGCATATTTAAAAAGACCCTGTCCTTTAAGTTGATTCTCATTCCACTGTGGTCCCCTCTCTCTCTCTAGTGTTAAACTTTCTCTGAGGGCTCACTGTGAGATCACATTATTACTGTCTTAAATCTGACAGCAGGACCTTCACACTGATAGGAGAGGACTTCTTACTTTGACTTTTTACTTCAGAGAAGAAAGGTGTGTGTGTGTGTGTGTGTGTGTGTGTGTGTGTGTGTGTGTGTGTGTGTGTGTGTGTGTATGTTTGTTTCTCGCACGAATGTACTGGTGAACTTGACAGCACACACAGCTGAGTCATCTGTCCCACACCCTTTATGTCCTGGGATAAATCTGACAAGGCCTTTTCCTCTGGACGTTTGTTTTACTGCCCCACTTTCATGGCTTTGACCAAGAGCACCATTCATCAATCAGACAGCCGTCCTGTAACTGACATTACTACATAAACTCACAGCACTGCTATGTGGACTGCACCGCTCCTGAACTGTACAGTGGATCTTTCTACACACAGACATCAGAGTGAGTATCTGATCTTCACAACACCTCTCAGGAGGAGGAATGACATTTAACATCAATGAAAAGATTTCACATTGTGTTACAATTCCACCACTTTAGAGAGCGTGGGTTTAATCAGGACATTTTTTTTAAGCATGCAGAATTGATGCTCTGAAATACTGCTATTAGTTTCTCAGTCTTTGTCCTTTTTGAATGCTTAGGTAAAATGTACTGTAGATTGTTTTGTTTGGTAACAATGGCTTTTCACTGAAGTTCTTACCTTCATTACTGCCACATTAACACCAACGTGTCGCATCAATAACATGCTAAAGCCTGTAATTCTTCAACAATGGAAATGTTGCTTTGCCCAATATATGCCAGCCAGAAAATGTTCAATATGCTAATGAGACTGTTGACTTCATTAGAAATATTAAAACACGCTTGCTTGAATATCCCTCTCCAGTTAAATATGTTATTTATTTATTCAATACTTGTGTTGCGGTTAAAAGGAAATCATCTCGCAATGCACATTTCCAAAGACCTTTTTTTCTTCACTGTGTCTTTACATCGCTCTACTCCACCTGGGCAAGAACATCAAAACAACGCCGTTATTAAAGTCTACAATTGTTGCTGCAAATTGATAGGGACTGATTTCAAACAACTAGTGCCAACCCTGCATAAAGTATACTGAAGGTAGATACGTGGCACAATCAACTACACCAACCATGAAATGACAGTCATTTAATACTCCATACAATCTATTTGAGTTGTTTTCACTGTTGGTTTGGAGAATTCCCACAGACTCCCCAACCTCTCTAAATTGCTTCTAGTCCATATTTATTTTGCCCGGGGATTGAACCTGCAGAAGGGCTTCAGCTCTGGAGAGTGGTGCTGTAATACCCAGATTAAACTCCGGGCCGGCGCCGTGACATGTTGTCCTCCGTCGGATTGATTTACTCACATCTCAGGCCTGAACGCTATGCTACAGTACTCTGCAGAACACCTTCTGGGTGATGTTTAGGTTTTTCCTTCCTCCCCAGAGTGCTTGATTGATTTCTAAGCGCAGTTATCTGGTTATAATTACAGGTTTTGTGAGAGGCACAATGAACAAGAGATGGGGAGAGGGATGCCTTGAGTGGCCTCATTTGTTTCCATTGACAGAGTGGTAACCGGTGATCGATTGTAGATGCCAGGGCTGTAGCAACCACCTCCAACCTCTCTCTCCCTCTGTCTGTATGTCTGTCTGAACAGCCTGGAGAGTCAATGTGTTGTGCTGTAATGATTCACACTTTAGTGGCTGCTGGCTTCGCTATAACCTATTGGATTTTCATTTACAACTAGATAGTTGTGCGTCGCTGTGCTTTTTCTGTACAGAGTGTGATAGAAAAGTCTGTTAATTATTGTGGATGTGGAATCACAATTCATGAGCGAGGTATTATGGTATGATTAATATATGCATGGATCACGTGAACATACTTTTCCTGAGCAGTCCATGTTATAGCACCATAGACCAAACGGATGTGACTATTCAGAGACCTTTATAACCTGTAATTTGCTCTAAAAGGCAACTAACTAAATGGATGAGAATGTTTTATTACTGACAGGATGCACCAGGCCAGTTCGTGTTGTTACTGTAAATTTCCTTTGTGCCACTCAAGCCATCCCAGAACCATCCACCCCTGTGCCAATGTAATGTTTCTGGGAGCTGGTGCTGTTAAGGAGTCAGACCTTCTGCCTGTAGGGCATGCACAGATTCATCTGGTGATACGGAGTTTGAAAAGCTCCGAAAATGAGGCTTTTAAAGAAAACGGGCTCGGACAGTGGACAAATGATTTCATTAGGCATCTGTGAGTCCACTTCTTCCCACAACAAATTCCCTGCGAAAAGGGGAAATTGAATTTTCGTTCTGAAGCAATGGTCCTTTATCTATATTCAATCTTATTTGATGTCCAGACAGCTTTAAGTGATGTCTGACTTTAAAACCACAAGATGTAATGTAATTTACCTTATGGGATTATTCATGAAATATGTTCAATTTGTTTAGAATAATGGAGATTATTAGAGGTCCAGCTTGCTCTTCTATAGTGGATCTGTTCTCAACAGATGGGGTCTTAGCAACACAAACAGGGGTCTCCCTAGCTGCACACCCTGAAATCCATGAATCCCAAAACCCACTGTATCCTACGACTAGTGGCCTGTGTGGGCCTGTCACTCAGTGTCACAGTGGTTCGAGGCTGGTTGTACAGCGTTTGATTAGAAGAAGTCACGATGGCTTTAACAGCGTTGTCTTTTGCCCCTGTGTATTCTGAGAGCACCCCCCCCGAGCCCTCTTCACTGGACCCACTGCTGGAAAAGAAGAGCACCTGTCTGCAGAGCGAGCTGGTGTGCGTGTCGGTGTACAGAAACAGACAGGGCTTCTGGAGAGGGGAAGCAACTGGCGAAGGGAGCGAGACAGCGCATTAAGTCCTGACACTCATACTAGTGCTGTGTCTTGTCCATCGGTGACTAACTGAGCTTTTTCAGGCCTGAGTGCCCTGCAGCAACCCTGCCTCCGTCCCTCCACCATGCAGCTCAGCTCTTTGCTCCTGTCTGCTGTCGTTGTCCTCACTCTCTGGCCTCCCCCTTGACATCCCCCGTCCCATGTCTGTCACAAGGGTTTCCCTTTCTCTTTGCAACACTACCTGTGTACCGCCGAAGGGCGATTAGCACACACCAGTGAAGCAAAGTACATCATTCATGACTGGCTGGGTTTTGGCCACGCCACTGCAGAGTGAGGGGAACTGCTTAGAATGCTATCGTCCTACATCGCTGGAATACATGACTGTGGATTATTCAAACAGCTCTGTGTAAGGCATACCAATGATCCACTGGCTTGTGAAATACAACGAGAATATTTTTTTTGTTACAAGTGTCACACACTTCATTTTAAACATGGCTATTAGCTACCCACATACAAACCTACATGCTGTTTCAAATGGCTATCATTGGTTTCATGCGGAGATAAAATGATAGAAGGTATTTGTATATTGTGCCCTTTTGCTTTATTCTCATGCTCATTGCTTAGTTAATTAGAATAAAGTTAACCCAGTACTCAAGCTAGGCACTAAGTCAAGTGATTTATT
This sequence comes from Oncorhynchus masou masou, assembly GCF_036934945.1. Lineage (NCBI taxonomy): Eukaryota > Metazoa > Chordata > Actinopteri > Salmoniformes > Salmonidae > Oncorhynchus > Oncorhynchus masou. Next base: position 39,883,286 of record NC_088233.1, read on the forward strand.
ATATCCTATTTTAAGTCTGGCTTTGCCGACCTTCTCAGACTGTAGGAGGGAGGGTTTGTGGCAGGTATTTCCTTTGGAATACCTGTTTATACACCTGGCTTAAGGCAGCTTATCAGAGTTAAAGGTGGCATCCCCATCATCTCAACAACATGCCCTGGCAGTTTAAGCTTCCTTGAAATGGTTTAGAGGGGATTGAACAGTGCCGCCCTCTCTCTCCACCATTGCCCCAGATCGTTCCCTCCCATCTGCCATCACTTTTCTGTGCCACGGATAAAAACAAAACAGGAGTCCTCAACACCCTCGTTACTTATTTATCCCAGTTAAAGATGCATGAGAGACGCCCTGGAGACGCTGGCCCTCCTCCACTGTCCCTGTCCTAGAAATAGCCGAGAGTAAAGTCAACTAGCTGAGGCACAGACCAACCAGGGCATTGCTCCATAATCACTAGAGCAGCAGACACAGGGCCATGTGAAAAGAGGCCAGCGTTGAAGCTTTAGGGTCCTGCTCTGTTTGCTGGGTGGGAAGCCACTGCCAGCCCCCATGCCAGCCCCCAGCAGACTGGCTGGGAATGTGTTGGCAGTGGTACCTCTGAAGCCTACCTGCCTACTACATCCAAAACATACACTACCTCGCTATATCTCACTCAATCCATACAGCTTAATATAGCCCTGCCCGGATGCACATGCTGGAAATAGGACCTTAGCAAGAAAGAAAACCAGTATGTGGACTGCAGGGGAGGACGGCTCATGATAATGGCTGGAACAGAGTGAATGGAATGGCATCAAACACCTGGAAACCATGTGTTTGGTGTATTTGATACTGTTCCACTCATTCCGCTCCAGTAATTCCTCCCCAATTAAGGTGCCACCAACCTCCCGTGGTGGACTGGAGAATGTGTGTTATTTTCTTACACACACACACACACAACTCCATACTGAGAACTCCGTACTACGGGAATAATATGTAATAATATGCAGCAATACATGTTAATATGACATGATGGCTGGGCTCTCCAGTCACTTAAAAGTCTTTACACTCGGAAGAAGTGACAATGTAGTGGCCATATAAGAGGATTTAGCATTAATTCCCCGCCCCTTATTAGTGGTGTATTAGTCCATTTAACTCTCTAATGCTCCACACTGCATCCAATTCCAAATGAATTTAGTTCCCATCAAAGAAAGAGAATGATGTGCTTCACATACAGCAGACAAGGACCATGGGCCACAGGAGGTTGCTGTGCACAAAGTCCTGGCTGGGTTTTCAACGACCTTGTCCTAGAGAAATATAGAGTATACAGTAGTACAGTACAAAGCATACCATGGAAAACAGCCATGCCATTTCCCTGTAGGGAAACCAGCCTGGCTGGGTGTTCATTACCATTCAATTGCTCATTTAAAGATATACATAATTATGGACCTCCTTAAATGTATGTTTAAACACTTTCTTGTTCTGCAAAACAGCCATATAGTGCAGTATACCCAGTGCTCTAAAGACTGTTTCCCCTGGTCTGTTCTGAAAGGCAGCAGGATCTGGAGAGAGAACCTATGGGACAGAACATCAGTTCTGGAAATTCAAAGCTTTTTGTTGTTGTTGAATTTTTAACATCCAATATCTGGTTATGGTAAAATGTTTAATTTATTTAGCTGACTACATATGAAGAAAGCATGTCTTTCACGCTAGGCATGAAGAAAGCACATAGTGAAGTCTATGAATTAAATATGGCTAACAGTCCGACCTCATTTGATTTGGTTGTTTTTGTCAGTTTAAGAGAGAAAGCGTTTTGCGCGAGGTGAAAGTTGCCAAGCGCATTTTCAATGGCATGCTAAAACCGAAACCCAGTCACTTTGAAACTGAAAATGGAACAAAACTATGGAAAATCAATTATAGAGTGATTCCCCTTGTTCTCAGCACCAAAGTAACAAAGTAAAAAGCTTTCTCTCTATTGGAAACATGTCCAGACGGAGTGAGAAGCTGAGAGCTTTAGATGCTCTTCAAACAGAGAAGGGAATAGACAGATGAAGGCCCTTGTCCCACACCACTCAGGCCCTCTCATCTAGCGAGATCTGAAGGACTCACTGTGGACATCTCCAAGTCAGACATGGGACACTCACATGGACTGGTCTTCATCACTGAGTGTTTGTCCGAAGACAACTTTGAACCGCTAATGGCGAAAGAGAAAAGTTGTGTTACATTTTCTTATTCATACTGGATCAGAGGTTTTTCAGATTTTCTTGTGTTTGCTTTAAAATGGTCCCTTGGCTTTTCCCAGTCTTGCATTTCTGCAGCCACTTGCAACCAGTAGGGGATTTGAGACAAATCAGAGTATTTAAAACAAATCGTCAGATGATATATATATAAATAAATAATGGGATGTATAGACACTGTTGTGTCGTTTGCAAACTTGATGATTGAGTTGGAGACATACATGGCCACACAGTCATGGGTGAACTGGCAGTAGACAGGAGGGGGTTGAGCAAGCACTCTTGTGCTTGCTCAGGATCAGAGTAGTGGAGGTGTTGTTTCCTACCTTCACCACTTGGGGGCGGCCCGTCAGGAAGACCAGGACCCAGTTGCTCATGGCGGGGTTCAGACCCAGGGCCTCAAGCTTAATGATGAGCTTGAAGGGTACTATGGTGTTGAATGCTGAGCTGTAGTCAATGAGCAGCATTATTACATAGGTATTCCTCTTATCCAGATGCGGTAGGGCAGTGTGCAGTGTGATGGCGATTGCGTCATCCGTGTATCCGTTGGGGCGGTATGCAAATTGCAGTGGTCTAGGGTGTCGAGTAAGGTGATATAATTCTTAAATAGCCTCTCAAAGCACTTCATGATGACAGAAGTGAGTGCTACGGGGTGATATGAATTTACATTAGTTCAGTAACCTTCACTTTCTTGGGTACAGGAACAATGGTGGACATCTTAAAGCAAGTGGGGACAGCAGACTGAGATAGAGAAATATTGAATATGTCCGTAAACACTCCATCCAGCTGGTCTGCACATGTTCTGAGGACGTGGCTAGGGATGCCGTCTGGGCCAGCAGCCTTGTGAGGGTTAACACGCTTAAATGTCTTATTCAAGTCGGCCACGGAGAATGAGAGCTCACAGTCATTGGGAGCAGCGGTGGCTCTCGTCAGCGTTTAGCTTGTCCGGTAGCAAGACGTTGGTGTCCGCGACATGGCTGGTTTTCCCTTTAAATTCCCTGATTTTCTGGGGTCCCTGCCACATACGTCTTGTGTTGGAGACGTTGAATTGCGACTCCACTTCGTCTCTGTACTGACTTTTTGTCTGTTTGATTGCCTTACGTGGTGGCATAAATGGACTGTTTGTACTTGACCATATTCCTTGTCACCGTGCTGTGGTTAAATGAAGTGGTGCATGCTTTCAGTTTTGCTCAAATGGTGCCATCTATCCACGGTTTTTGGTTTGGATAGGTTTTAAGCCTGAAGAACAACCAAATTACTGTAATTCATGCAGATATGATCCAAACACTGGATACTAAAGAAAAGTGAATATCTGTGATTACTCACTCAGAGAGTGAGAGAGCTAAATTATGAAACCAGATGGTTGTTATGTCTAACTGGATGACTTCCAATTCACTGTTAAAATGATACAGCCAAAAAACAAATGTTCTGCGATACCTCCTATGAAGTAATGTAGCTTGACGGTTTATTTTGGTTGACCTAAACAGGTGAGTGATTATGTACGCAGGATTTGTATGGGACACAAGTTTAAAACATAACAGAAGTTCATCAAGCATTCCCCTTTTGATTTAAAACATTGTTTTGCAGTTCTGATGAATAAATCTCAGCTCTTCATAAAAATGTCAAAATCTCAATGTAAATGTCATCAACAATTCAGGAATTTTAACCACTTTTTAAAATGGCCATACTTCTATAATTTCAAAGTTCATTGGGTTACACATCACTCAAAACTAATTTCATAGAGAATGTAACAAACTGGACTGTACGTAGTAACTTACTTTGAAGAGATGGTGATTGGGTCTAAATAGGTGTTTGGTTGTCTAAATTCAGTGTTCTTTAACTGCCATTTCCCGAAATTCAGACTCTTCCCACAAACCAACAAATTTTCCTCAACTTCAGAAGCATCTACATTGAATAAATGTTGTATGGTTATCCTTAGATATATTCTCCAGACTTGACCAGAGTGACCGGGTCAATCAATTACTAATACTCTTAGTAAAAGTATTGTTCTTCAACTCGCAATCTATGGATTTTATTCGATAGAATCAAATCGCATGTGAAACATCACAGCATAATTGAAGGATAATACGGTGTGTAGAAATCCAAAGAGGGAGGCAGAGATGGGTGGGAGGAGCTGAGGTTGGGATGTGGAATTGGAGACAAATGGGAGTGGAATTATTTTATTTTTCGTGGGGGGGGTTGGTGGTGGTGGTGTATCTTGGAGGGCTGGCGGCCTAGCAGTTGATGGGTCGCTGGTTCTGGTCCCTGTTTTTGACCTGGTGGGAGATCTGTCGACGTGCCCTTGAGCAGGACGTTGACCCTGGTTGCTTCTGTGGGTCGCTCTGCATGGGAGTCTGTTAGATGACTAATGTGATGTACTGTAGATGTTGAGCGGCTGCACTGCAAGTAGATTGGATGTTTTAAAAATTCAATATATATATATTTTTTTTTAAGACTTGCCCAGAGGGAATTGCTGATATGTTGTGAATGTTTTATTCTAGATGACATTTTCCAAACATGCATTTATGTCTTTTAGTGTTTTACAGATAGAAATAAAGATGAAAAAAGGTATTTACTTATCCACAATCTGCTCTGAGTAAGTCCGGTCCTGGGGTGTCTTAACAAAATGATACCAACATATTTATGCCGACTTAACCCATTTAATCCCATCAATCCCATCAAAAACACTTTTACACTTTACAGGCTCTAGAGAATTTCAAGTTGTACATATCAACAAATATTATTAGTCGTATATTATGCCTTATTAAGATGTCTAGTGTGATTTAGAGAAGTTTCATATGATTTCTCAAAATGGCCACAAGACCAGATGCATTAAAATTACAAGGTGTAATTTCAGAGAGGAACAGCTTTGGAAAAAAATACATTGTTGAAATAAGAAAATATTTTCTTTGTAAATATAAACGTTTAAAGGTCAACTTTACGTGCTGTATGTGCCTTCGTTTTGAATACATTGAATCCATGATGCTCGTGGTATATGAAAATATCTTAGCGATCACATTTGTGACCAATGGGAAAGCTCATTTAGGTAATAGGTCTGGATTGATGTCTATTGACCATTCAAATCCTTAATACAATATAATAAAAATGTCATACAAAAAAGTATTATGTTTGTATCTACACTGAACAAAAATAAACGCAACATGTAAAGTGTTGGTCCCATGTTTCATGAGCTGAAATAAAAGATCCCAGAAATGTTCTATGTGCACAAAAAAGCTTATTTCTCTCAAATGATGTGCACAAATATGTATGCATCCCTGTTAGTGAACATTTCTCTTTTCTCAAGATAATCCATCCACCTGACAGGTGTGGCATATCAAAAAGCTAATTAAACAGCATGATCATTACACAGGTGCACCTGCTGGGGACAATAAAGGGCCACTCTAAAATGTGCAGTTTTGTCACACAACATATTGACACAGATGTCTCAAGTTTTGAGGTAGAGTGCAATTGGCATACTGACTGCAGGAATGTCCACCAGAGCCTTTGCCAGGAAATGTAATGTTAATTTCTCTACCAAAAGCCGCCGTCAATGTTGTTTAAGAGAATTTAGCAGTATGTCCAACCTGTCTCACAACCATAGACCATGTGTATGGCATCGTGTGGGCAAGCGGTTTACTGATGTCAACATTGTGAACAGAGTGCCCCGTGGTGGTGGTGGGGTTATGGTATGGGCAGGCATAAGCTACAGACAATGAACACAACTGCATTTTATCTATGGAAATTTGAATGCACAAAGATACTGTGAGGAGATTATGAGGCCCATTGTCATTCCATTCATCCGCTGCCATCACCTCATGTTTCAGCATGATAATGCAGCCCCATATCACAAGGATCTGTACATAATTCCTGGAAGCTGAAAATGTCCCAGTTCTTCCATGGCCTGCATACTCACCAGACATGTCACCAATTGAGCATGTCTGGGATTTACCAATGTGCTATCGTGCAACTGATTGTTGAGAGAGCTCCACTTTAAAACAAATAGATTTACTGTTGCTATCACAGTCATAGCTATTTTACACAGATTCCACTTCACAAATCACAAAATGTTGCCAAATTACGTCGATTCAACAAGTTTGTGCCCATTGGGTTGGCACTCTGACTGGTTGGCTGTGACTATGTTCTCTGGGCAAATCCACTGGAGAGCCAGAAGAGCTAGCTCCCTGCCTCCCTGGGGCTAAGCATTAATGAGAGGGAAAGCCTCTCAATGTTTCATGAGGGGCCTTTTCATTTTTAAGGAGTCGAGAGTAATTGTTGTGTAATCACAACGCGCTTGTCTCAATTATTTATCCGGATGGTGTTTGAGGATGGAGGCAGTGCAGACAGAGCAGGATGGAGAGAAGAGGTATGGATGGACCACGGTGGATGTCACAGTAATGGTGGTGATGGACACAACCTGTATCTAAATAGCCACTTCCTCACGACCATAGTTAACATTGAGGGTCCATCCTAATCACTGGATACTGGTAGGCACTGCTAGGCATTGAGAAATAGACTCATTTTGTTCCAACCTAACAGTTATTTGACTGGGCTTTCAATGGTTTTCCTATTAACGCTGAACGGATGGTCTGTCTACGGTCTGTTATCTGACATTATGGGACAACCATTGGAGATGTTCTGTCTCTACCCACCACGCCTCCCATTGGTATATAAATAAGGCCTTTTTCTGTGAGTCTGTGGAATCGTGACACTTTGTAGATAAAGTTTGTGTAACTTTCAAGAACTTATCTCGAGTCATTCCAAAGCACCATTTCCATAGATGGAACACAGTGGTAATGACAAATCTAGTGGAAGCTGTTTGTTCCACATATCCTGCATTCTGCCAATGACAGCTTGCGTAAGTGATGTGTTGGAACACTGCTTTAGTCTATTCTTCATCATGTTCTTCACATAAAGAAGATCGCGAGACAAACGCTAAATTGCTAAACATAATTTTCCCAAGAAAGTTCTAACTAAATATGTGTGTGTGTGTGTGTGTACACAGTGATTTAGAGTGACATAACAGACAGAGGCAGCATCACTCTCATCCTCCTCTGTCTCCACGCAGTAAGTCTCCTGTCAATAACGTGGGGGCTCGTGTTCTGCTGTCAGTAGCGGCGCTCCACAACGGCACCACTTTAGTTGTTTGTTTGTATTTGTTCCTATTAAGTCGCCGGGGAAGTAAAGCTCTCCTCTCGGCTTCCACCTCGCCCAGGGGAGCAGCTAGTGCTGAGGAGAGCAAAACAAACAAGCCAGCCTTCTGTCAGCCACCTTACGCAGGCAGCCAGACTGCAGGACCCCCCCCCCCCTTTTTTTTTTGGCTGGTGGGATCCACTCCCCAACTCCCAATCAGACCCAGACAGGAAGGCCCAGAGTACACAGAGAGGAAGGCCGGAGGTGCTGCTGATCTAAACTGGAGCATGGATGGAGGATGAAGGTAGAACATACTCTCTAAAGGGCTTGCTGGCATCTACACACAGGCGCATGAGCCTCTTGTCAGCATTTAGACGACTGCACAGTCAGACATAACCACACAGAACATACAATCTACACACAACACCCCATAACGACAAAGCGAAAACAGGTTTTTAGAAATTGTTGCAAATTTATAAAGAATAAAAAACTGATACCTTATTGACATAAGTATTCATACCCTTTGCTATGAGACTAGAAATTGAGCTCAGGTGCATCCTATTTCCATTGATCACCCTTGAGATGTTTCTACAACTTGATTGGACATGATTTGGATAGGCAAATATAAGGTTCAGAGCAAAAACCAAGCCATGGGGAAAGGAATTGTCCATAGAGCTCCGAGACAGGATTGTGTCAAGGCACAGATCTGGGGAAGGGTACCAAACCATTTTTGCAGCATTGAATTTCCCCAAGAACACATAGGCCTCCATCATTCTTGAAGAAGTTTGGAACCACCAAGAGCTGGCCACCCGGCATTCGGGGGTGAACCCGATGGTCACTGACAGAGCTCCATAGTTCCAGAGTCCCTATGTGGAGATGGGAGAACCTTCCAGAAGGACAACCATCTATGCAGCACTCACCCAATCAGGCCTTTATGGCAGAGGGGCCAGACAAAAGCCACTCCTCAATAAAAGGCACATGACAGCATGCTTGGAGTTTGCCAAAAGGCACCTAAAGGAGTTTCAGACCATCAAAACAAGATTCTCTGGACTGATGAAACCAAGATTGAACTCTTTAGCCTGAATGTCAAGCGTCATGTCTGGAGGTAAAAAGGCACCATCCTTACGGTGAAGTATGGTGGAGGCAACATCATGCTGTGTGGATGTTTTTCAGCAGCAGGTACTGAGATAATAGTCAGAGTCAGAGAGATCCTTTATGAAAACTTGGTCCAGAGCCCCCAGCACCACGACCGGGGCAAAGGTTCACCTTCCAACAAGACAATGACCCTAAGCACACAGCTAAGACAATGCAAGAGTGGCTTCGGGACAAGTCTCTGAATGTCCTTGAGTGGCCCAGCCAGAGCCCAGACTTGAACATCTCTGGAGAGACCTGAAAATAGCTGTTCAGTGGCGCTCCCCATCCAACCTGACAGAGCTTGAGAGGATCTGCAGGGACGAAAGGGAGAAACTCCCCAAATATAACTGTGCCTAGCTTGTAGCATCATACCCATGAAGACTCGAGGCTATAATCGCTGCCAAAGGTGCTTCAAAAAAGTACAGAGTACAGAGTCTGAATACTTATGTAAATGTGTATTTCAGTATTTCTATTTGTAATACAGTTCTAAAAAAACCTGTTTTTGTTTTGTCAATATGTGGTGTTGTGTGTAGATTGAGGGATCCATTTTAGAATAAGGTTCTAACGTAATAAAATGTGAGAACAATCAAGGGGTCTGAATCATTTCCGAATACACTGTACAAACATGCACATTCACTCACCTATGCAGACACAGACGCAAACAAAATTATAAACAGCATCCAATTAAGAAGGCATGTGTTACTACAGCGTAGGAAGAGTCATGAAAATAAACATTTCATAGTCTGGCAGTCACCTGTGAAGTGCAGCTTGTTTGCCTATAACAACCCTGATGTGGTCACCCATATTAAAGATACACAGTAATATAAACTGGGTGATTCAAGCCCTGATGATGATTGGCTGACAGCCATGGTTTATCAGACCGTATACCACAGGTATGACAAAGCATTTATTTTACTGCTGTAATTATGTTGGTAACCAGTTTATAATAGCAATAAACCACAGGGGTTTGTGGTCTATGGCCAATATACCACGGCTAAGAGCTGTATCCAGGTTGCGTTTTGCTCATAAACAGCCCTATTGGCCATATACCACACCACCTCGTGCCTTATTGCATAAGTCTTTTTTAAAATCTTTATTTAACTAGGCAAGTCAGTTAAGAAAGAAAATCGTATTTTCAATGATGGCCTAGGAAAAGTGGGTTAACTGCTTTGTTCAGGGGCAGAACAACAGATTTTTACCAAGTCAGCTCAGGGATTCCATCTAGCAACTTTTCAGTTACTAGTCAAATGCTCTAACCACTAGGCTACTGCAGGCTGTATCTCATCCATCAGATGATTTTCTATAGGATCTCATTATTCAGATGACCCCTTCTACAGTGAAGCTGTAGGTCTATAGACCCGAGCCCTTTTCTCTCTTGAATGGCAATGTCAGAGCCCCGTGGATATGTGTAGATCCCACTGGCTGTTTTACCTCACTCACATCAAATTATCATCAATCCCCCCCCCCCCTTTGTTTTTGGATGAGTCACAGCACATATTCCTGTGTGACACATATTGAGCCCCTCTTCTATGAAGTCAAAACATGACATTTGTCATTCTCAGTAGTGACAGGTACAATTGTAACTGAAGAAGATAAATAGATTGGTTTGTAAGAGGTTTGAGCTGAAGGTCAGTTGTCATCTGGAGCGGTGAGGCATGTCCGTTTCACACATACCCTTTTATCAGTCACACACACACACACACACACACACACACACACGCACGCACACACACACACACACACACACACACACACACACACACACACACACACACACACACACACACACACACACACACACACACACACACACACACACACACACACACACACACACACACACACACACACACCTTTCAAACAGAGCATTGCAGAAACAAAAACAGACAGACAAACTGACAGAAATCTCTGAAAATCAAACATTTCATGGCCTGGATGACAGTAGTTAACCATCAAAGGTATGCCTACCTCCCACTGTCACCCAACATTTGTAGGGGGAAATTATTCCCCTCTTCAACTCCGACTTGTTTACCTATTTACAGAGGAAATCTTGTCTAATACCTGTCTTAACTCTCTCATGCACCAGAGGAGCAGACAGACAAAACAATCACATCATTCAGGCAATCACATTCTCTCTCCAAAAACAAATGTACAGCCATTAGCGTGAGTTATGCTTGACACTGAGAGAAGCATTCTTCAGGCGCCTGTCACAGAGAAACAGCAGAGAACTGGGTCTAGTTTCTACCAACATGGACCATGAAGAAGTTACATACAGTTCATAACAGTAGTGGCTCACTTGGGCTCATGTAGGGTCTAGATTTAACTGAAAAGGTTTGTGGCGTTTGGATGGATTCTCGCTGGCTTTCTGACAGTCTGATTGTCTGCATTATGGTTGAGGCAAAGGGAGCCTAGTGCTAAGGAGGGAGATTGGAGTGGTGTACTGTATCAGTGATGTACTGTATGGCAGGGTTCCCCAACGGTTATTGTTTTGTATTTTTTATTGTTGGAGATAAAAACTTTTAAAAACACCAGCAAATCAGCTCCAAGTGATTTTAATTTTGGACATCTGTTCCAAAGTATTCCCATGTATAATATAGATGCATCTTATGTACACAACAGTGCCTCTTCCACCTTAGGAGGCTGAAAAAATGTGTATTGGCCCCGCGAGAAATGGTCTGTTCAGTCCGCTACCATCTAGAAGGCGGAGACAGTACAGGTGCATCAAAGCTGGGACAGAGTGAAAAACAGCTTCTAACTCCAGGCCATCAGACTGTTAAATAATCACCACTTGCCAGCCTCCTCCCAGTACCCTGCCCCGAACATTAGTCACTGTTACTAGCCGGCTACCACCCGTACTCAACCCTGCACCTTATAGACTGCTGCCCTATGTACATAGTCAATGAACACTGGTCACTTTTTAATAATGGAACACAGGTCACTTTAATAATGCTTACATACGGTTTTGACCACTTCATATGTATATACTGTAGTCTAGTCAAGGCTCATCCTATATAACTACTGCTGTACACACCTTTTCTCTTCATATAATAATTTTGCACGCCCAATTTTTCAGTTTTTGATTTGTTAAAAAAGTTTTAACTATCCTATAAATGTCGTTCCACTTCATAATTGTGTCCCACTTGTTGTTGATTCTTCACAAAAAAATACAGATTTTTATCTTTATGTTTGAAGCCTGAAATGTGGCAAAAGGTCACAAAGTTCAAGGGGGCCGAATACTTTCGCAAGGCACTGTACATATGCAGTTGAAGTCGGAAGTTTACATACACTTTGGTTGGAGTCATTAAAACTCGTTTTTCAACCACTCCACAAATGTCTTTTTAACAAACTATAGTTTTGGCAAGTCGGTTAGGACATCTACTTTGTGCATGACGCAAGTAATTTTTCCAACAATTGTTAACAGACAGATTATTTCACTTCTAATTCACTGTATCGCAATTCCAGTGGGTCAGAAGTTTACATACACGAAGTTGACTGTGCCTTTAATTGGAAAATTTCAGAAAATGATGTCATGGCTTTCAAATCTTCTGATAATTTACATAATTTGAGTCAATTGGAAGTGTAGCTGTGGATGTATTTCAAGGCCTACCTTCAAACTCAGTGCCTCTTTGCTGAACATCATGGGAAAATCAAAAGAAATCAGCCAAGATCTCAGAAAAAAAATTGTAGTCCTCCACAAGTCTGGTTCATTCTTGGGAGCAATTTCCAAATGCCTGAAGATACCACGTTCATCTGTACAAACAATAGTACGCAAGTATAAACACCATGCGACAACGCAGCCATCATACCACTCAGGAAGGAAACGCGTTCTGTCTTCTAGAGATGAACGTACTTTGGTGCAAAAAGTGCAAATATATCTAAGAACAACAGCAAAGGACCTTGTGAAGATGCTGGAGGAAACAGGTACAAAAGTATCTATATCCACAGTAAAATGAGTCCTATATTGACATAACCTGAAAGGCCGCTCAGCGAGGAAGAAGCCACTGCTCCAAAACCGCCATAAAAAAAAGCCAGACTACGGTTTACAACTGCACATGGGGACAAAGATTGTACTTTTTGGAGAAATGTCCTCTGGTCTGATGAAACAAATAAAGAACTGTTTAGCCATAATGACCATCGTTCTGTTTGGATGAAAAAGGGGGAGGCTTGCAAGCCGAAGAATCACCATCCCATCCGTGAAGCAGGGGTGGCAGCATCATGTTGTGGGGATGCTTTGCTGCAGGAGGGACTGATGCACTTCACAAAATAGATGCCATCATGAGTTAGGAAAATATTTTGTGGATATATTGAAGCAAAATCTCAAGACATCAGGAAGTTAAAGCAAATGGGTCTCCAAATGGACAATGACGCCTAGCATACTTCCAAAGTTGTGGCAAAATGACTTAAGGACAACAAAGTCAAGGTATCCGAGTGGCCATCACAAAGCCCTGAACTCAATCCCATAGAAAATCACACTGAAAAAAGTGTGTGCCAGCAAGGAGGCCTACAAACCTGACTCAGTTACACCAGCTCTGTCAGGAGGAATCGGCCAAAATTCACCCAACTTATTGTGGGAAGCTTGTGGAAGGCTATCCGAAAAGTTTGACCCAAGTTAAACAATTTAAAGGCAATGCTACCAAATACTAATTGAGTGTAAGTAAACTTCTGACCCACTGGGAATGTGACGAAGCTGAAATAAATCATTCTCTCCACTATTATTCTGTATATTTATAGTCCGGGCTCTGACATTGCTCGCTCTAATATTTATAATTTCCTTTATTTTGATTTAGAAAGTTAGTTAGAATCATAAGCATTTTGTCACACCTGAGACAATATCTGCTAAATATGTGTACGTGACCATTAACATTTGATTTAATTTTTGATCGTATACAAATGTAAGCAAGGTTTGAAATGATTATTACTGTATGTCTTAGTCAAATAGGATATCTGTTTGGGCTTCTTGCAGTCAATTTGTAGTCTACAAATTATTTTTAATTATGTTCCGGCCCCCTGACCATCCACTCAAGAAAAAAATCTGCCACGGCTGGATCTAGTTGTTGATCTCTGGTCTAGGGGAAGCACATCCGAGATGGATATGCCCACTTTGAAATGAATTGAGGCCGGAATGTAAATCATAAGATGGAGATAGTAAATTGCTTTCATCATTTGTAGGTTTTGAATAAAGGGCCACGTCTGTTTGCTGTTGGGGGTGGATCAGGCTGGTGGGGGACCCCTGCTATATGGTTTACTGTGTCCTTCTTATAAGAAAGGCATAGGGCACTACTTCTCTCTTCTCACAAAGACATCATTTCCTTTATCCCCCCTGTCATGTCTTGCTGGTGTACTGTATGGTGTATAAGATGTGTGAGTGGTATCGGTGGTGTGATTTGGTGTGCAGTGGCCACTGTTACTATTGCCCTTGCATCAGAGGGGAAATGTCCATTCCCATCATCCTCTTCATACATGCATTTCTCTGGATCATCTTGGCACAAGAACTTAAGAATTAAGCAATACGGCCTGGGGGGGGTGTGGTATATGGCCAATATACCATGGCTAAGGGCTGTTCTTAGGAATGCCTGGATACAGCCCTTAGCCGTGGTATATTGGCCATATACCACAACCTCCCGAGTTGCCCTGTTGCTATTATAAACTGTATACCAACGTAATTAGAGCAGTAAAAATACATGTTTTGTCATACCTGTGGTATATGGTCTGATATACCACGACTGTCAGCCAATCAGTATTCAGGGCTCAAACCACCCAGTTTATAATAAGATATAAACCTCAATCAGTCATACAGATGTGCATATCAATCAGATTATCATACAATCAGACTACCAATTACAAACAATCTTATTATAGGAAATATTCTGTAATTAGATTAATCAAGACAGTTTTAGGAAAATGTGAAACACCGTTCAAAATGTCAGGGAATTGTCTTCTTGTCTAATTTTCTAATCCTTCTCTCAATTTCATCCTTACTTTCCTGCTCCACTGAGGACAGACTGACAATTTCATATCATTGAGCTTGACAATTGCTTACAATTGTGCCTGCAATTTACAAACTCAAGGAACCTTGATGAACGAATAGTGGCAATTAGTCTGAGATGCAAATAAGCTGCTGGGGCAAGAAGAGGAGTTATATCTGGTCCCCAATGATGAGGAAGGAAAGATAAGGACATGTCCTCTCCTTTCTCCTGCTCTTTTCTCACAAGAGGATCCTTTCCATTCTCCCTCCTGTCATGAGCCTGTTGGCGAGTGGAACCAGGCCAAAGGGGCATTCATGAGCAAAATAACACTTCATTGTCCTTTCCTGGGAAAACAGTGTGTCATATTCACACGGCGGTAGGAAGGTGTGTCTCACCTTGACACTGTCTGTAACACCCTTGTCCCATTGGCAGTGAAACGTGGGTACAACCAGGGTGGTTTTGTGAGCGGAACGCATTATTGGTCCGCCTCTGTTACATCAGAGTATATATTATGGTGCCTTCCCTTATGTTGTTCACACGGCTAGGAAGATGATTTACTGCATCACCATTAGTTGTTTGGCTATGTGCCTGGAATTGGCTTCTCTCTGATCAGTGTTGCTTTGAGCAGGGGAGAGCTGAGTAGAGCAGAGAAGCAGATATCAAATGGAGGCTCATTGAAATGAACCTCACAGCCACAGAAATAGGGAGGAGACAGACACAGCCCAGCGTAGCTCGTTTTTGGGAAGGAAAGGGCCCTGTGGTGACACCGACACGTGTTGTTGCAGCGCAGCGGTGCTCATCTGGATAAACAACGAGGATACAGTGGCAGACCGACAGGCGGAGAGGGAGAACCGGGAGAGAGCAGGAGCATGGGGAGGAGTGTTGGGTTGTAATTAGCGCTGAGGCTGGGGCCTTTGGGAGCAGTGAGGGGGCCTGTGCCTCTCGTTCCCTCCCCCTCCCCCTCTGCTCACCAGGTAGTGACAGGTGGAAGTAGCAGCAGGTGAGGTTCTGTCTGAGTAACGAAGCACAGACAGGCCTCAGCAGCTACACGCTAGTACACAGACTTTCATTAGAGCTCTGCAAAAGCCATAGTAGCAGAGCTGTAGAAAATAACAGGCAAGCAAACATTGTCTCACTCCAGCCTTACCTCATGTTGCTACATTTGATCAGGGCTCTCCAACCCTGTTCCTGGAGAGCTACCGTCCTGTAGGTTTTCACTCCGACCCTGTTCCTGGAGAGCTACCGTCCTGTAGGTTTTCACTCCAACCCTGTTCCTGGAGAGCTGTACTTACGTACAATGTACAATTGTACTTACATACAATGCCTGTTTGCCCTAATGCAGAATGTTTGCGCTTTGAAATTCTGAATCAACTGAATTGTTTTACTGCCTCGTGGGATCAAACTAAGAGCATGTGCAGCCCCTGTCAGTCTTAAAGTCAGGCTGTGCCCTCCCTCCAGAACAGATAGAAGAGAATACAGTACACTGTATCTGCATCAAACACTCGTTTGGAGAGAAAACGTTTCCATTTCACTCTGCTTTGATCTCGGGTAGTGTAAAATAACTGTTCGTAGTTATTCAACACAACAACAGACAGCAACACCAGCAGCTGTTGATTAGACTCAACTCAGAGGAGACTTATGCTTATGGTCCGAAACTGTACTGATGGTTCGAAAATGAGCTTCCAATATCAAGCAATACATTCAAGGTTTCAAATGTTGCACGCTGATTTCAATATTACGACGCGGTTATTGAAGATGAAGGTGTGTTACCTTGAGCTGTGTCTCCTGGCAGTGGTGAAAACATCTTTCTGTACGATCGTTACTCGCCATCTTCCGAAAGGTTTCATATTTCAATCATTGACGCAAATGTCACGAACTGAAGGTAAGATGCGGAGATAATGCGCCGGAAACATCTCAATTCTTGTTAACAACGTTGACAGAACGTGTCTCTCAAATCACTGTGCAAATATATGTATCATCCCCCTTCCTCTTGAAAGCTCTTTGTTTCTGAAGCCCTGAGTACATCGTCCTGTCCAACCCCTATGACGCATCGGCGTACCCAAAAGAAACACATGACAGAAGTGGCCCAGAATGGAAAGACTGAGTGAGATGTCACCTCCCTCACTTGCCTTCCTCTTTTGTCTGATCTTTTTCAAGTATACTCTTCCACCAACCTCCCCACGCTGTGCCCATGTGAAATTGGATGTTTGTATTAAATGATTTATTTGATTAGAAAGCCATTTTCCGCTGACCCTGTGTGTTATTATCATCATAATAAGCACATGTTTTTACCATCACACCATACTGTGTGGTAAGAGACAGTAACATGTCTGTCGTCAGTTCCAGTGTGGGCTCAGTAGTGGTTACGGTGTCGATGGCCTGAACTCCTCTAAGAGGAACATAGCACGTTTTGCTGAGTGTGAAATGGCCCTGTGTTTAATCACTGGAATTGGCACCGTTAACATGTAGAAATCAATTACTCCCTTTACCCTGAGCCTGATACTCCCTTCACAGCCTCCTCTCTCCTTTCTCTGCCCCTCCTCTCACCTCTCACCTCTTTTCTCACTCCCCCTTACAGAGGAGCAAATAGTTCCTGCTAGCCACCTTTACACCTCCCATCCGCTGAACTCAGAGACCTCAGCCGAGATAAAGTCCTTGTGATGAGCTATTGATCCTGCTGTTTTTATAATTCATCCAGCAGATTTTTCTTTGTGTGGTAGTTCTGTTCCTATCTCCATTTGGGGGGGAAAATATTGTAGATGAAAATCGGGAAGATAAGGCTGGAGAAAGGGGCACCTCCTCTTATCCAGGTGCCCTAGTGTTTTGTGCAAAGAATTTAGATGATACTATGAGACGTGTAGACAGTGTGGGTAAATGTTTTACTTTTGCACTCAAATTGTTGTGGAATGTATCTTAGAAGCACACGAGGACCAAGCCAGGGGACTTGTGGCAGTGTACTGTAGATGCCCCCCATGACAAACTCTCCGTTTTTTTATGTGGGGGAAGGTCAGTGTTAGGACATAGACAAGCACTCTACCATGATACACTTCCACACTCCATCCCCAGGTGGCAGCACGTACCGGGTCCGCCTGTATTCTGCCAAAAGCCTTGATAATTCCTCAGGTGAAAGCAATCAAAATGATTGTCAGTCCAGGTGAGAGAGGCCAGAAGCCTCTCAGCAGGCCTTTTTTGTTTCTTTCTGTTAGTTAACCTCTTTAGTTGGGCATCCCTTTTTGTAATTAAAAAAAAAACACATTTCTTTTGTTACCATGAACAAATGGACTGGCCGACCAAGAGGTCAAGACGGAGCTGGCCCTGAACTCAGAATGTTTGCTGTGTCCTGGGCACATGTACATACCACATAGTCCCGATATGCTGATTTATCACATTTATGCACACATAAAATCAGGTTCTAGACCATGTAGCTTGGCCTATGACCCCTAGACATGGCATGTACAGCAAAATCAGCTTTTGTACCATTTGGCTTTTCAGCTTGGTTATGTCATGGTTATGTTTCCAGCTGAGTGACAAAGTGTGATGTTGAAATTCATCTGGGAAAGAAGGTGTTGATTGAAAAGGCCAGAAAAGGGAGACAGTTGCTCACATCTCCTGACTTGTGTAATTTCTAATTACACAATAACTTTAGCTTTTTATTAGATCTGTCCCTCAGTCTCATTCATTGATTTCTATGACATGTATTCAATTTAGAGTGTATGAACGTCTGTATGACTCCATAGGGATACACACAGCAAATTCGTAAACATTTCTTAGAGAATCACTAATGTTCTTGTAGCATCCTATTTAAACATGGTGATTGACATTTTGAGAACACAAATGTTTTATTTGTGACAAACATTTGTGCTTTGTGAGAGGAAAACGCCACAAACGGCGGGAGAAATCCCCATGAGGAACGTATTTGAAAAAAGCATTTGAATAAAATCCTTTTCCTCAGTTGAAAATGTCCTCAATCTTCGTCACAGCTTTCTAAACAAGACTGGCAGCAGATGGCCCGTACGTACCAAGAATGAGCACTATAAGCCTGTCTAAATGCAGTGTGCTGGCCCAACAAGCTCTAGTTCAACAGCAGATGGCAGTTAGATCCAGGACATAGCTGCTAGTGGTATTTATTAAATGTTATTAAAACATTATGCATCATAAGACTGAGGTCATGTCTTGAATATACTGTAGATACGCCCATCTGTCTGGACCTGATTTTTATTTTGGGATGAGCTGTGTGAGAAATTGATCCACTGCTTCCCAAAGTGTAGTTCTATCGTCATAAATGAAGTCATTTCAGAGAGTCTAACGGTCTAATCGTCATTGTTCTGAAGTGAGTCCCTCTAGACATACCATACAGATAGACGTCTGTAATGCAGAGAGTGGTGCTAATTTAAAGCTATTGCTACTGCATGGCGAAGCTAGTATCTTGAAAACCACATGAAACATGATGTGAAAGGGTTAACTAGGTTTTATCGTGTTCTGGCATGAAACAGGTGACATACTGCAAGAGAAAGGTGAGAGATGCTGTTTATCTGTAGGTGTGATTGTGTCCAGCCTTCACACAGAGGCCCTATGCGAAATGCTCTGTGCACCATCGTTGAAGCAGTCCTCTCTGCTGTTGGGGCTCTGGTTGCTAACAAGGTGGTCTTTTTTTGGAACATTGTGCGGCCATATTTGGGGACATTAGAAATGGTTTCAGTATAAGCATCAGCCAATTGAATGGCTGGTCAAATTGCACTCTGTGTAGAGTGCCTAGCTCCATGTAATTGTTGTAGATTGTGGCAATGGTTTGAATCTCACATTCGCCCCCCCCATTTAAAATGTAGAATGACATTTATTGTGTTAAAGGTGCTACGGCTGCATTGGCTATGGGCTCTGCAGAAGTCAGGTTATTCATACTGATTGCTCTTTGCGGAGCAGCGCAGAGCTGTTGTGAAGAAAGTTGTCAAGAAAGTGAGTTTATGAGTCATGTCAATGCAGAGCTATACGGAGCCCTCCACATTGTTACAACATTTGGGAGGGACACAGCGAAGCTGTACGGAACTTAATTCGGCCTCTGCGTGCCTCAGGAGGCTCCACAATTGCATCACACCCTCCATATGGAGCCTCCGACCACATTTTCACATCTTTTAGTGTATTGAGAAGGGACTAGCCTACATCCAACAGCTTGAAATTGAAAATCAAGAATGAATTTAAAAATGAGGTACCTCTCTTTAGCCTTGCAGACTAACACACTGCTATGGCCTAATACTCATATTGCAGAGGCTATATCTTTCCAGAACTTGCAAAATGCTTTTTATACTGTTCAACATATGTTGTGTCAATTGAAGCTTATCCTCAATACTGACAAAACTAAACTAATGGTGTTTTCTAAAGCGAGAAATAGACCTCTGAACTTTTCACCTATTATTACCTGTCAGGGCATTGAGATTGAGACTGTAACCTCATATAAATATCTTGGAATTTTAATTGATGACGGCCTCTCTTTTAAATTGCATATTCAACAACCAGCTGAAATTGGGATTTTATTTTAGGAATAAGGCCTGTTTTTGTTTTGAAGCCAGAAGGAGGCTCGTATCAGCTACATTTATCTTTTTACTAGACTATGGGGATATTTTATATACTGTATGAATGCTTCCGCTCAGTGTTTGAGATCAATTGACACTCTTTACCATGGCACTTTGAGATTTATTTTAAACTGCAAAACCCTTACTCACCACTGCACTTTGTATACCAGGGTTGTCTGGCCTTCTCTAGTCACTCGTAGGCTCAGTCACTGGTATACTTTTATTTACAAAGCCATTTTGGGTTTATTACCTTTTTATTTGTGCATTTTTATTGTTCAGAAATGTGCTGGGTGCTCTCTTCGTTCGCTGGACTTTATCCTACTAACTGTTCCAAATGTCCCAACTGAATTTGGTAAAAGGGCTTTTATGTACTTACACCATCGTCTTGGAACGCCTTACAATCCCCGATCTGCTAGGGCACCAAGGCCATCTACCAGGGCACTGTTGGCCATTAACATAAATAGTCAATTAAATTGATTTGAAAACTAAATAACACTAGATATTCTGTTAAGAAAAACACAAGTGTATCTAAATGTATATAAATAATTAGCCTACATGGTTACAGCCATGCTTGTCCAGCAAGCTTTCTCTGCCCTTAACCTTGTTCTGTACACCTCCGAAACAAAGGTCGTGTGGTTCAGTAAGAAGAATGCCCCTCTCCCCACTGGTGTGATTACTACCTCTGAGGGTTTAGAGCTTGAGATAGTCACCTCATACAATTGCTTGGGAGTGCACTTTCCTTCTCTCAGCACATATCAAAGCTGCAGGCTAAAGTTAAATCTAGATTTGGATTCCTTTATCGTAATCGCTCCTCTTTCACCCCAGCTGCCAAACTAACCCTGATTCAGATGACCATCCTACCCATGCTAGATTACGGAGACGTAATTTATAGATCGGCAGGTAAGGGTGCTCTAGTGCAGCTAAATGTTCTTTACCATTCGGCCATCAGATTTGTCACCAATGCTCCTTATAGGACATCCATCACTGCACTCTATACTCTGTAAACTGGTCATCTCTGTATATCTGTCGCAAGACCCACTGGTTGATGCATATTTATAAAACCCTCTTAGGCCTCACTCCCCCCTATCTGAGATAGCTACGGCAGCCCTCATCCTTAACAACACCCATTCTGCCAGTCACATTCTGTTTAAAGGTCCCCAAAACACACACATCCCTGGGTCGCTCCTCTTTTCAGTTTGCTGCAGCTAGCGACTGGAACGAACTGCACAAAACACTCAAACTGGACAGTTTTATCTCCATCTCTTCATTCAAAGACTCAATCATGGACACTCTTACTGACAGTTGTGGCTGCTTCGTGTGATGTATTGTTGTCCCTAGCTTCTTGCCCTTTGTGCTGTTGTCTGTGCCCAATAATGTTTGTACCATGTTTTATGCTGCTACCATGTTATGCTGCTGCCATGTTGTGTTGCTACCATGTTGTTGTCATGTTGTGTTCCTGCCATGCTGTGTTGTCATGTGTAGCTGCCATGCTATGTTGTTGTCTTAGGTCTCTCTTTATGTAGTGTTGTGGTGCCTCTCTTGTTGTGATTGTGTGTTTTGTCCTATATTTTTATTTTATTTAAATAAGCCCGCGTTTTCCTTTTGGTAGGCCGTCATCGTAAATAACAGTTTGTTCTTAACTGACTTGCCTAGTTAAATAAAGGTTAAATAAAAATAAATAAATAAAAAATGTCCACACCAATGCTGACATGAGGAAGGCGCCAGAAGATTCAGCCCAACTTGAATGAGACTTTTAATGACATATATATGCTAAACGCCAGTCATGTTTGACAAATATAATGTTGGATTATTTATAGCCTAAAGGCTTGATTCTGTTGATCCCCTCGAGACACTGTTTGTTCTGATAGGAGAGAAAGGCCAGTGGCTGTTGTGCACTGCAACATCACCCACCTTGCCATCTGAGCAGAGGCAGTCAGCATTTTGAAACTATTTAACCATAAACTTAATTGTTTAAAACCTGGATGTTCTTTTTGTCATTTTATGAGGAATGTCTTACTTGTTTCAAAGTAGCCTAGACAAATCCCGAGCATAGGAATGCTGAGGGAATTATTTTAGAAACACTTCCTCATTGTCATTGAAAACCAGCTACGTCGCGGACACCGACGCCATGCTTCCAGACAAGCTAAACACGTTCTTTGCCCGCTTTGATAATAACACAGTGCCAAAGACTCGGCCAGCTATCAAAGAATGTGGGCTCTCCTTCTCCGTGGCCGACGTAAGTAAGACATTTAAATGTGTTAACCCTGGCAAGGCTGCCAGCCCAGACGGCATCCCTAGCCGTGTCCTTTAGAGCATGCGCAGACCAGCTGGCTGTTGTGTTTACGGACATGCAATCTCTCCCTATCCAGCCTTCTGTCCCCACATACTTCAAAATGGCCACCATTGTTCCTGTTCCCAAGAATGCAAAGGTAACTGAAACAAATGAATATCGCCCCATAGCACTCACTTCTGTCATCATGTAGTAAAGGATCATATCACCTCCACCTTACCTGACACCCTAGACCCACTTCAATTTTCTTACCGCCCCAATAGGTCCACAGACGATGCAAATAGCCTACTGCCATGTGTGCATTGCTGCGCTTATAATGTGAATAAATAATTGTTTATCAACATTTTAAGCTAAACTTTCTGATCTGTTACATCAGCCTCATTGCTTTTAAAAGTTATTTTGATTTACAGTGGTATTCATTTGGGATCTGTCGTCCCACAACTGTCCCAGAGTCTGTTTGGAATATTTATTTCTCACACAGAACAGCAAGCTGACCAATAGAATAAGGCAAACGTTTGAACTACAGGGGATAGTAGATTGATATAGGCTAATGGTTTTGCTGTTCGTTACTCATCTTGTTGGCTGACGAAATGTAAATGTGGACAGTTCTTCTAACGTCTTCAATGCGCGCCTCGAGTATTCGATAAGAAGGACGCGCCGATATGTCTGTCTTCACTTGTACTGCGATGCCTGTGAGAAGGACTCGATCACGTTAAGGGCATTGGCTACTAAGAATTTAGATATGTGAGTGAGAGGTGCTTTGGAGCACGCCGATTGGCAGCTGGTAGAAGGGAATTATAATGGTTATATTCAGCCCAAGGCATGGCTTTTTTTACTGTGGTATTACGACCACACAAGGGGTGGCCATGCCGCAGAGAGTTTTAAGAATTACAAAGCGTAAAAGAGTAGGATTATAGGTTGCACACTCGTTACTATCCTACAGATGGCAGTATTGCAGTTATTTTAAATACATTTCTCTTGGACTCAAACCCCCGCTAAGCCTACAATATATCAAATATTCCAAATCGACAGTCTTAATGGAAGAAGACACTTGGCTGTATCAGTGTCAGATGGTGAATTACTTCTATTTAACTCTCTGATTAGCCTTTTCTGTAGGCTACTATAGGAACAAAATAGCTTTAGATTACATTAATTCACATTAGATAGTGTCCTCTTCATGCTATGAGAAGCTTCTTGTTGGAGTCGCTCTTGCAGACCGAAATATAGGCTACTGGCACTGCTACAAACATCATTTTTGCTACTAGGCTATATTACATAGATGTGTAGGCTTACACTTTTACATGTACAGAACATTTTATATGTATTATTTTAATCATCCACTTCATCACTTATACATGGATCAGCAGTGAACAGTGTTTTCCCTAACAAAAAGGCTTGATGCGAGTAGGCTCAAACCAATGGTTAATGAGCACTGTCATTTTGAAGGCAACAGCTTTACCTGTGTTTGCTACCAGGAAAGCAATGATGGTTGTAGTAAATATATATATATATATTTTAAAATCACCTTTATTTAAAACCTCTTTGGCGCAAGCGTGCTGCTAGCGACCCACCTCGACAACATCCGGTGAAATTGCAGAGAGCCAAATTTAAAATACAGAAATAGTCATAATAAACATTCATAAAAATACACGTGTTTTACATCGGTTTACAGATTAACTTCTTGTTAATCCAGCCACTTTGTCAGATTTCAAAAAGGCTTTACGGCGAAAGCGTATCATGCGATTATCTGAGGACAGCGCCCCACTTACAAAAGCATACAAACATTTTCCAACCAAGTAAAGGAGTCACGAAAGTCAGAAATAGAGATAAAATTAATCACTTACCTTTGAAGATCTTCATCTGGTTGCAGTCACAAGAGTCCCAGCTACACAATAAATGTTTGTTTTGTTCGATAAAGTCCCTCTTTGTATCCCAAAAACTCAGTTTTGTTGGCACTTTTTGTTCAGTAATCCACTGGCTCAAATACATTGTAATAGTACTGGTAAAGTTCGTCGAAACATGTCAAACGATGTTATTTTTAATCCTCAGGTTATCAATTGTCTAAATATTCAATAATATTTCTACTGGACAAAAGCGTATTCAATAGAAAGGAAAAACAACAAAGGGCGCGCACACCAAATCAAAAATCAAATCAAATCAAATGTATTTGTCACATACACATGGTTAGCAGATGTTAATGTGAGTGTGGCGAAATGCTTGTGCTTCTAATTCCAATGATGCAGTATTAACCAACAATTAATCTAACTAACAATTCCAAAACTACTGTCTTATACACAAGTGTAAGGGGATAAAGAATATGTACATAAAGATATATGAATGAGTGATGGTACAGAGCAGCATAGGCAAGATACAGTAGATGGTATCGAGTACAGTATATATATATATGAGATGAGTATGTAAACAAAGTGGCATAGTTAAAGTGGCTAGTGATACATGTATTACATAAAGATGCAGTAGATGATATAGAGTACAGTATATACGTATACATATGAGATGAATAATGTAGGGTATGTAAACATTATATTAGGTAGCATTGTTTAAAGTGGCTAGTGATATATTTTACATCATTTCCCATCAATTCCAATTATTAAAGTGGCTGGAGTTGAGTCAGTGTGTTGGCAGCAGCCACTCAATGTTAGTGTTTGCTGTTTAACAGTCCTGTTTTTCAGTCTCTCGGTCCCAGCTTTGATGCACCTGTACTGACCTCGCCTTCTGGATGATAGCGGGGTGAACAGGCAGTGGCTCGGGTGGTTGTTGTCCTTGATGATCTTTATGGCCTTCCGGTAACATCGGGTGGTGTAGGTGGCCTGGAGGGCAGGTAGTTTGCCCCCGGTGATGCGTTGTGCAGACCTCACTACCCTCTGGAGAGCCTTACGGTTGTGGGCGGAGCAGTTGCCGTACCAGGTGGTGATACAGCCCGCCAGGATGCTCTCGATTGTGCATCTGTAGAAGTTTGTGAGTGCTTTTGTGAGTGCTTTGGCACACGGGTGCGCACACGGTCATGCGCGCAAACCAGCACTGCATGCTTCCACAGTCCCCTGTCAGAAAGGTCTCCTTCTTCTTAATTTTTCAGAAAAAAAGCCTGCAACCATTTCTAAAGACTGTTGACATCTAGTGGAAGCCATAGGAACTGCAATCTGGGTCCTAACTCATTAGATACTCAATAGGCATTCAATTGAAAACTACCCACATGAAAAATATCCCACTTCCTGGATGGATTTTCCTCAGGTTTTCGTCTGCCATATCAGTTCTGTTATACTCACAGGCACCATTTGAACAGTTTTGGAAACTTTAGAGTGTTTTCCATCCAAATCTACCAATATATGCATATCCTAGCTTCTGGGCCTGAGTAACAGGCAGTTTACTTTGGGCACCCTTGTCATCCAGACGTCAAAATACTGCCTCCTAGCTCATTTACAACTGCGACCTAGCCTAGATAAAACAAAGCAGTCCGACACAAACAACAATACAGAGTTACACATGGAATAAACAAGCGTACAGTCAATAACACAATAGAAAAGAAAGTCTATATACAGTGTGTGCAAATGGCGTGAGGAGGTAAGGCAATAAACAGGCCATAGTAGCGAAGTAATTACAATTTAGAAAATTCAACACTGGAGTGATAGATGAGCAGATGGTGATGTGCAAGTAGAAATACTGTTGTGCAAAAGAGAAGAAAAGTAAATAAAAACAATATGGGGATGAGGTAGGTAGATTGGGTGGGCTATTTACAGATGGGCTATGTACAGCTGCAGCGATCGGTTAGCTGCTCAGATAGCTGATGTTTAAAGTTAGTGAGGGAAATATAAGTCTCCAGCTTCAGTGATTTTTGCAATTCGTTCCAGTCATTGGCAGCAGAGAACTGGAAGGAAAGGCAGCCAAAGGAGGTGTTGGCTTTGGGGATGACCAGTGAGATATACCTGCTGGATCGCGTGCTACAGGTAGGTGTTTTTATCGTGACCAGTGAGCTGAGATAAGGCGGGGCTTTACCTAGCATAGACTTATATATGACCTGGAGCCAGTGGGTCTGGCGACGAATACTGTATGTAGCAAGGGCCGGCCGACTGGAGCATACAGGTCACAGTGGTGGGTGGTATAAGGGGCGTTGGTGACAAAACGGATGGCACTGTGATAGACTGCATCCAGCTTGCTTAGTAGAGTATTGGAAGCTATTTTTTAAATGACATCACCGAAGTCGAGGATCGGTAGGATAGTCAGTTTTACGAGGGTATGTTTGGCAGCGTGAGTGAAGGATGCTTTGTTGCGAAATAGGAAGCCGATTCTAGATTTAATTTTGGATTGGAGATGTTTAATATGAGTCTGGAAGGAGAGTTTACAGTCTAGCCAGACACCTAGGTATTTATAGTTGTCCAAATATTCTATGTCAGAACAGTCCAGAGTAGTGATGCTTGTCGGGCAGACGGGTGCGGGCAGTGAACGGTTGAAAAGCATGTGTTTGGTTTTACTAGCATTTAAGAGCAGTTGAATGCAACGGAAGGAGTGTTATATGGCATTGAAGCTCGTTTGGAGGTTAGTTATTAACACAGTGTCCAAAGAAGGGACAGACATATATGATAGCTATTTGAGATGTCCAACTTTTTTTAATGATAAACTTAAAAGTTGCATAGGCCTCCTTTATATTTTCTCCATAAAAGCACATGGATGTACAGGCAACTGCCAAAATTAAGGAAACACAAAACATAAACTATCTTAATAGGGTGTTATGTCACCACAAGCCAGAACAGCTTCAATGCACCTTGATATACTGTAGATACTACAAGTGTCTGGAACTCTATTGGAGGGATGCGACACCATTCTTCCACTAGAAATTCCATTACTTGGTGTTTTGTGGATGGTGGTGGAAAACGCTGTCTCAACCGTCGCTCCAGAATTGACCATACGTGTTCAATTGGTTGAGATATGGTGACTGAGACAGCCATGGCATGTGGTTTACATATTTTTCATGCTCATCATACCATTCAGTGACCACTCGGAGCCCTGTGGATGGGGGGCATTGTCATCCTATGGGGACATAGCCATGGTAGCCAAAATAAAAAATGTATATGATGTGATGTTAATTGCTTAATGCATCTTAAAGTTGGTTGCCAACTGCCATATAAAGTCCAAACAAGAAGAAGAAGACTGAAGGAGGAGAGATTACTAGTAACATTCAGTTTACCCTTTTATCTGTGGATTAATTGTCAGAGTAGAGGACCTTGTGCAGTTCAGGTAAAATAACAACTCAATGTTTATATCCCAGGACAAAAATTGCCATAAATGATTAATGCTTTATGACCTGTCCCCAAATTATTATAGTTGGTTCAGCGTTCGTTTTGAAATTTCAACATGTGTGTCCTGATCGCGTCTCGTGTTGGGTGGACAATATCATCATGCACGCGGACGCACGTGAGCACCCGGTGTAGTCAGCATGTAAGCCTTACCATTTTACATTTCAATTTCAATGGGGCAGGGACGTCCCAAGGATTCTGGATAGCACATACCTTAATTAACTTAGGAAGCACACATGTGTAAAAGCACCTGCTTTCAATATACTTTGTATCCCTCATTTACTCAGGTGTTTCCATTATTTTGTCAGTTACATGTATGTGAAATGAATTAGCAAAAACGTGGGATTTTGTCATATGTGAAAATATAACATTAAGTATCCTGGTCAAGGATGTGAGAATCATGCAATATTGGCACTCTACCCTTGAGACAGACCAAATGAAGGGGAACAAAATAAACCTAGAATTTAAATGTATCCCTCTGTTGGCCAAATTAACTTATTTTAACAAATGCCATCGGTTTGTGAAAAAAAAGTTACAAATCTGTTATAGGCTGATGAAGAATTTGTTACAGGAAATAATCCCGGCCACCTGGTGAGGTCAGCATTGTTTATGTAATGGGAACAGCTAACATGTAGCCTTTGATAACGTGCAACTACGTCAACAATGTTATTTGGATAATACTTCAATTTAACCTTGAACTTAAACTTTTTCTAATGTTTGTAAGTATGGCCTCGGTGTGTTCCCCTGTCTCACACTAGCCATATATCAGTTTCTGACTGTTTGGAGACATGATGTACCAGGGCGTATTGCATGGGCCCAGTGTGAGAGACAGAGAACATCACATACAGTGACTGATTTACAGATCAAAGGACCACTGGTGACCTCTGAATGTGCACGTTCTCCATTCCCAGGCCCGGTCCCATGTTATGGCGACAAATCAATGAATTGTAAATGGAAACCACAACAGTCATCATGCCCTCACTCGGCACCACCACGTCGACAGACAGAGGGAGAGAGAAAGACAGAGACCCTCCTTGGGGAGGGAGAGGAGTTGTTTGTTGTCCAATGTCTTCCTGCATGCCTCTCCTGTCACTGCACTGATATCACTTTCCCTGCTTTCACCAGTAAACCAATTACAGGGAGGAGTCAGGGGATGGTGGGGGAAAGCAAAGGGCACGTCAGTCCTAATACGCTGATGGCTTTGAAATGAAAAACCTTGACCTGTCTCAACAGTTTAGTGTCTGCTTTGATTGCTCTGTCTGGCCATTACTGTTTCTGATACATCGCACAACACTGGAGCTGTCAGAGCTCCGAGAGGACACTCACAACACTATCACACACACATGTACACATGCACACACGCACACAAACAGCCCTAATGTGATATTTTGCTCATTGACAGCAAATTAGGCCATGTTATGTGTTGTTCATAGATTGTCTCCATAATCTAACCTCACATAATGAATAACCTTTATCACTTCATGACATTTTAATTGACATCCAAACTCACCAAAGGGAGGAACTGCAGAACAAAGGAGGAAAGTAATCACAGTACATTTACCAGGCTTTATCAAAAACCCAGGATGTGTTGCTCATTGTAGACAAGCCTTAACCGTCGCAGGCAGACCGTGTAGGTCATACTAATAGCCACACGTGACTGTGTGGTGTGTAAAATGACACTACACCTGTTATCACAGAGTCTCTTTCTTCCTTGTGTAGCGGATCATTGGTGTGACAAAGCGCTCTGACAGACCTGCTTCCCCCTGTTTTGATGTGTTCTGCTGTCTGCCTTCCACACAGGCTTGAGATGGGGCTGCGCAGTGGAACACATGCAGTACAGGGAGAGACATGAGGAGGAGCTGTGTGCTGAGGCAGGGTGCATGCATGTTTATTACCCCAGTCAGTGAGCTGTCCGATCAGCCACTCCCACTGCCCACGGCACAGGCCTGCTGAGGCCGACCACAGAATCTGTATTCATTTGGCCCTGCACCTGCCACAAGAATGTGGACACGTGGAATGAAAAGGGCGAGCGGGGGAGGGAGAATGGGAAAAGAGTGAGACAGGGAAAGTGCAAAGAGAGACAGTCAGATAAGGAGAGAGAGATAGAACATATGATAAAATCGATTGGGGGGATTTTAAGAGGGAGAGTGCACCCTGTGGACACCTGATTGAATGCTGGCCTTCCTTTAGGTATTGGAATCCCCCCTACCCCATCCTCCACCCCATGGCCTCTCGCCCCCATGCCAGTAATAAAGGTAAATGAATAATGGCCAACATTCAATAAGTACATGGATAGCCGCATGGGACAATGAAACATTATCAATTTCCACACCCTCCACCGCTCTCTCTGTCTCCCAGCCGGGGCTCTTAATAACGGATGGGCCCCTGGGTCCTGTGCCCCCTCCTGGTCCTGCCTCTGTCTGTGCTCTATACTGTAGCCTGAGGGAGTCAGGTCATTAGCATGCAGGAGGTATCAAACACCTGCTACCGGCAACAGCCATCGCCGCCTCGCCTCAACACACAATCAGGGAAGTGTTTTCCTTGTGCGATGGATGCGTGTGGCCGTCACTCCTCTTTTTGATTTACAGCCCTCTCCTCCACCTGGGAAAGCATTGCGTGTGGCCGTCACTCCTCTTTTTGATTTACAGCCCTCTCCTCCACCTGGGAAAGCATTGCGTGTGGCCGTCACTCCTCTTTTTGATTTACAGCCCTCTCCTCCACCTGGGAAAGCATTGCGTGTGGCCGTCACTCCTCTTTTTGATTTACAGCCCTCTCCTCCACCTGGGAAAGCATTGCGTGTGGCCGTCACTCCTCTTTTTGATTTACAGCCCTCTCCTCCACCTGGGAAAGCATTGCGTGTGGCCGTCACTCCTCTTTTTGATTTACAGCCCTCTCCTCCACCTGGGAAAGCATTGCGTGTGGCCGTCACTCCTCTTTTTGATTTACAGCCCTCTCCTCCACCTGGGAAAGCATTGCGTGTGGCCGTCACTCCTCTTTTTGATTTACAGCCCTCTCCTCCACCTGGGAAAGCATTGCGTGTGGCCGTCACTCCTCTTTTTGATTTACAGCCCTCTCCTCCACCTGGGAAAGCATTGCGTGTGGCCGTCACTCCTCTTTTTGATTTACAGCCCTCTCCTCCACCTGGGAAAGCATTGCGTGTGGCCGATTTACAGCCCTCTCCTCCACTCCTCTTTTTGATTTACAGCCCTCTCCTCCACCTGGGAAAGCATTGCGTGTGGCCGTCACTCCTCTTTTTGATTTACAGCCCTCTCCTCCACCTGGGAAAGCATTGCGTGTGGCCGTCACTCCTCTTTTTGATTTACAGCCCTCTCCTCCACCTGGAAAGCATTGCGTGTGGCCGTCACTCCTCTTTTTGATTTACAGCCCTCTCCTCCACCTGGGAAAGCATTGCGTGTGGCCGTCACTCCTCTTTTTGATTTACAGCCCTCTCCTCCACCTGGGAAAGCATTGCGTGTGACCGTCACTCCTCTTTTTGATTTACAGCCCTCTCCTCCACCTGGGAAAGCATTGCGTGTGGTGCAGGGAGAGGGAGGGATGTGTTCTGTTGGACCGGGCGCGGTGCTGTGACATGAAGTATGGCAAATGTGAGTCGCTACTCCACAGAGACACTTGCCTCTTACAGCGATGTGATTTACAGACACGGCATGTCTGTCTGGCGGAGGAGAAGAAAAGACAGAAAAAATGAAGGGTGTCGGGATTCAACATGATGATCACTGGTAGAGGTCATTAGAATATTGGCAGATATACAATTTATACTTCCTTATCATTTTAACAGCTTAGTCTGGCTAAACATGTTGAATACAAATCCGACCGCCGTGTGTGTTTCAAGGGCACACAGGGTCCCTCTCTTAAGGGGTGTAAAACCTGGCCAGCCCCACTGGTGAGGGCCATACCGGCAGGGCTGCTGGGCTGAGGTCAGAGAGCGTACTGAGCAGAGTGGAATGGATGAATCCCCCTGAGTACAACGCAATGAAATGCGCTGCCGGCTCCATTCTCGTGTGATTATACGTTTACGACTGAGCCTGGTCACTGATGCCTGGTGTGTAAAACTCATATAACCCAGGTATCATTAGACACCAGGGCCAATACCGTATCTGTTATATTCCCCCTCACAATTGGGAATGATTTTGTCAACCTGATTGTGTTATTGATGTACTGTTGTGGGTCCTTTGTGAGCGCATGCTGTGGGATGAATAGAAGGACAGGGATGAGAATTAGGAAATCATATGTTGTCTACCCTGACATTGGTTCAATGAAGACTTCCCCATGGCCACAGGAAGTTGTTTTGAGTTGGGGCAAAAACAAATCCCCTTTATAATAAAGCATTTCATGCATCTATAATTGCATTTGTGTAGAGGCATATAGTTCAGCAGACGCGTTTTTCCGATTTCCACACATAGGGATATTTTTTGAACAGGGTCTGGATTTTTTCTGTTGCCTTTTTATAAATACATGTCATGCAATTCTACATCCTTTACATGATAGAAGACTTAACCAAGTATTTCTTTGTACCACACAAATTACTGAAATGAGTGGCTACTCTGACAATGACAAACAGCATAAAAATGACCATTCAACATCAGAAAAATAGGCACTTGGTAGTGTTAACAGGTGCCAGGTGCTCGACCAATCGGCGAAAGCCAACATCACCCACGACAGAGAACGGTTGATTGTCAAGGGCAATGAATTCCTTTATCTTGAATTTAATGGATGTCGCCTTTGAGTTGTCTCACTGAAATGTTGTTACACTTTCAAATGACTGCTTGACTTGTTGACTGCTCGATCCACACAGCAGACATTTTGGGCTAGTTTAAGAATGCTGTGTTGCATGTATAGCGGAAACATTTTACGTGGCGTCATTATGTCATGTACCTATGTTATATAGATATTTTTTTATTCATTTTTATTTTATTTCACCTTTATTTAACCAGGTAGGCCAGTTGAGAGCAAGTTCTCATTTACAACTGCGACCTGGCCAAGATAAAGCAATGCAGTGCGACAAAAACAATGGCACATGGGATAAAGTTACACATGGGATAAACACATGTACAGTCAATAACACAATAGAAAAATCTGTATACAGTGTGTGCAAATTAAGTAAGGGGGTAAGGCAATAAATAGGTCAATAGTGGCGAAGTAATTACAATTTAGCAATTTACACTGGAGTGATATATGTGCGGATGCGGTATGTGCAAGTAGAAATACTGGTGTGCAAAAGAGTAGAAAAACAAAATCAAAAACAAATATGGGTTTGAGGTAGATAGTTGGTTAGATGGGATATTTACAGATGGGCCGTGTACAGCTGCAGCGATCGGTAAGCTGCTTTGACAGCTGACGCTGTCATCCCAAACCATTTCAATTTGTTTAACGTATGGTGATTGTGGTCAAATAGCCCTTACACAGCCAGGAGGCATGTTTGGTCATTGTCCTGTTAAAAAACAAATGATAGTCCCACTAAGCGCAACCAGATGGGATGGTATATCGCTGCAGAATGGTAGCCATGCTGGTGAAGTGTGCCTTGAATACGAAATAAATCACAGACAGTGTCACCAGCAAAGCACCCCCACACCATCACACCACCACCTCCATGCTTCACGGTGGGAACCACACAAAGACACGGTGGTTGGAACCAAAAATTGCTTGTGTTTCTTGGCCCAAGCAAGTCTCTTATTATTATTGCTGTCCTTTAATGGTGGTTTCTTTGCAGCAAATCAACCATGAAGGCCTGATACATGCAGTCTCCTCTGAAAGGTTGATATTGAGATGTGTCTGTTACTTTAACTCTGAAGCATTTATTTGGGTTGCAATTTCTGAGGCTGGTGACTCTAATAAACGTATCCTGTGGCAGTCCTTGTGAGAGGCAGTTTGATCATAGAGCTTGATGGTTTTTGCGACTGCACATGAAGAAACTTTCAAAGTTGTTGACATTTTCTGTATTGACTGACCTTCATGTTTTAAAGTAATGATGGACTGTCATTTCTATTTGCTTATTTGAGCTGTTCTTTCCATAATATGTACTTGGTCTTTTACCAAAAAGGGCTCTATTCTGTATACCACCCCTGCCTTGTCACAACACAACTGATTGTCTCAAACACATTAAGAAGGAATGAAATTGCACAAAGTAACTTTTAACAAGGCACACCTGTTAATTGAAAGGCATTCCAGGTGACTACCTCATGAAGCTGGTTGAGAGTTTGCCAAGAGTGTGCAAAGCTGTCATCAAGGCAAAGGTTGGATTCTTTGAAGAATCTCAAATATAAAATATATTTAGTGTTGTGTTAAACCTTTTCAGTTACTACTATTTCATAGCTTTGATGTCTACAATGTAGAAAATAGTAAAAATAAAGAATACGTGTGTCAACCTTTGACTGGTGCTATATACACTACTGTTCAAAAGTTTGAGGTCACTTAGTAAAAATGTGTCCATTATAATAATATCAAATTTATCAGAAATACAGTGTAGACATTGTTAATGTTGTAAATGACTAGTGTAGGTGGAAATGGCAGATTTGTAATGAATATCTACATAGGCGTACAGAGGCCCATTATCAGCAACCATCTCTCCTGTGTTCCAATGGCACATTGTGTTAGCTAATCCAAGTTCATCATTTTAAAAGGCCAATTGATCATTAGAAAACCCTTTTGCAATTATGTTAGCACACCTGTAAACTGTTGTTCTGATTAAAGAAGCAATAAAACTGACCTTCTTTAGACTAGTTGAGTATCTGGAGCATCAGCATTTGTGGGTTTGATTACAGGCTCAAAATGGCCAGAATCAAAGACCTTTCTTCTGTCATCTTGTACTGAGAAATGAAGGCTATTCCATGTGAGAAATTGCCAAGAAACTGAAGATCATTATGTTTGGAGGAAAAAGGGGAGGCTTGCAAGCCGAAGAACACCATCCCAACCGTGAAGCACGGGGTGTGGCAGCATCATGTTGTGGGGATGCTTTGCTGCAGGAGGGACTGGTGCACTTCACAAAATAGATGCCATCATGAGATAGGAAAATGATGTGGATATATTGAAGCAACATCTCAAGACATCAGTCAGGAAGTTAAAGTTTGGTCGCAAATGGGTCTTCCAAATGGACAATGACCCCAAGCATACTTTCAAAGTTGCGGCAAAATGGCTTAAGGACAACAAAATCAAGGTATTGGAGTGGCCATCGCAAAGCCCTGACCTCAATCCTACAGAACATTTGTGGGCAGAACTGTAAAAGTGTGTGTGAGCAAGGAGGCCTACAAACCTGACTCAGTTACACCAGCTCTGTCAGGGGAAATGGGCCAAAATCCACCCAACTTATTGTGGGAAGCTTGTGGAAGGCTACCCGAAACGTTTGACCCAAGTTAAACAGTGTAAATGCAATGCTACCAAATACTAAATGAGAGTATGTAAAATTCTGGCCCACTGGGAATGTGATGAAAGAAATAAAGGTGGAAATAATTAATTCTCTCTACTATTATTCTGACGTTTCACATTCTTGAAATAAAGTGGTGATCTCAACTGACCTAAGACAGGGAATTTTTACTCGGATTAAGTGTCAGGAATTGTGAAATACAGCTGAAGTTTAGCTTTACATTTAAACTTCAGTTTTTCACAATTCCTGACACTTAATCCTAGTAAATATTATCGTTTTAGGTCAGTGACCATTTCTCTTTTGCCAAGATAATCGATCCACCTGACAGGTGTGGCATATTAAGAAGCTGATTAATCTAGTGGTTTACCGATATCAACGTTTTTAAAGAGTGCCCCATTGTGGCAGTGGGGTTATGATATAGACATGAATATGCTACAGACAATGAACACAATTGCATTTTATCGATTGTAATTTGAATGCACAGATACCTTGGCAAGACCCTGAGGCCCATTGTCATGCCATTCACCTGCTGCCATCACCTCATGTTTCAGCATGATAATGCGTGGCCCCATGTCGCAAGGATCTGTACACAATTCATGGAAGCTGAAAATGGCCCAGTTCTTCCATTGCCTACATACTCACCAGACATGTCACCCATTAGGCATGTTTGGGATGCTCTAGATTGACGTGTATGACAGCATGTTTCAGTTCCCAACCATATCCAGCAACTTCGCTACTATTGTTGAGGAGTGGGACAGCATTCCACAGGCCACAATCAACAGCTTGATCAATTCTATGCAAAGGATATGTGTTGCACTGCATGAGGCAAATGGTCGTTTTCTGGTCAATGCCCCTAACCTTTTTTTGAAGGGATACAGCCTTCGGAAAGTATTCAGACCCCATTGACTTTTTCCACATTTTGTTACATTACAGCCTTTTTCTAAAAATGATTTTCAACGTTTTTTCCTCATCAATGTACAAACAAAACTCCATAGTGACAAAGCAAAAACAGGTTTAGAAAGTTTTGCTAAAATTCTGAAATATCACATTTACATAAGCGTTCAGTCCCTTTCCTCAGTCCTTTGTTGAAGCACCTTTGCAAGCGATTACAGCCTTGAGTCTTCTTGGCTATGACGCTACAAGCTTGGCACACCTGTATTTGGGGAGTTTCTTGCATTCTTCTGTGCAGATACTCTCAAGCTCTTTTAGGTTGGAAGGGGAGCGTTGCTGCACAGCTATTGTCAGGTCTCTCCAGAGATGTTCATTCAGATTCAGTTCCGAGCTCTGGCTGGGACACTCAAGGACACGAGTGCCACTCCTGAGTAGTCTTGGCAGTTTGCTTAGGGTCGTTGTCCTGTTGGAAGGTGAACCTTCGTCCTAGTCTGAGGACCTGTGCGCTCTGGAGCATCAAGGATCTCTCTGTACATTTCTCCGTTCATCTTTCCCTCAGTCCTGACTAGTCTCCGAGTCACTGCCGCTGAAAAACATCACCACAGCATGATTGTTTCACCACCATGCTTCAGCGTAGGGATTGTGCCAGGTTTCCTCCAGATGTGACGCTTGTCATTCAGGCCAAAGAGTTCAATCTTGGTTTCATCAGCCCAGAGAGTCTTGCTTCTCATGGTCTGAGAGTCTTTAGACGCCTTTAGACAAACTCCAAGCAGGCTGTCATGTGCCTTTTACTGAGTAGTGGCTTCCGTCTGGCCACTCTACTGTAAAGGCCTGATTGGTGGAGGGCTGCAGAGATTGTTGTCCTTCTGGAAGGTTCTCCCATCTCCACAGAGGAACTCTAGAGCTCTGTCAGTGACCAGCGGGTTCTTGATCTCCTGCCTGACCAAGGCCCTTCTCACTCGAATGCTGTTTGTCTGCGTGGCCAGCTCTAGGGGTCTTGGTGGGTCCAAACTTCTTCCATTTAAGAATGATGGAGGCCACTGTGTTCTTGGGGATCCTCAATGCTGCAGACATTTTTTTCTTACCCTTCCCCAGATCTGTGTCTTGACACAATGCTGTCTCGGAGCTCTACTGGCAATTCCTTTGACTTCATGGCTTGGTTTTTGCTCTGACATGCCCTGTCAACTGTGGGACCTTATATAGACAGGTGTGTGCCTCTTCCAAATCAGGTCCTATCAATTTAATTTACCACAGTGGGACTCCAATCAAGTTGTAGAAACATCTCAAGGATGATCAATGGAAACAGGATGCACCTGAGCTCACTTTTGAGTCTCATAGCAAAGTTTTTTCATTTGCAAAAATATATAATAACCTGTTTTCACTTTGTCATTATGGGGTGTTGTGTGTAGATTGCTGAGAATTGTTTTTATTTAATCCATTTTAGAACAAGGCTGTTACATAACAATGTGTTTAAAGTATAGGGGTCTGAATCTGTATTCCCAGTCATGTGAACTCCATAGATTAGGGCCTAATTAATTTATTTCAGTTGACTGATTTCCTTTATATGAACTGTAACTTTGAAATTGTTGTATGTTGCGTTTATATGTTTGTTCTCTCTCTCACTTTTCAATATTTAATTGATGTAAATCAAAAAGTTAGAAAGTAGGCCTATAGTCAAAAACCTACAAAGGGAAAGTCCTCCTTATGGAAAAGTTGTAGTATTGTAAGGCCAAAGATAAGAAGAATGTTGGCGCGGCCAAATGCAGGCTACTGTGCAACACGCTATTCAGGTAGGAAGCAATTTTGGAACTATATTTATTTTTTGTATTCATAATTATTTGTTTTATAATTATTGTATTGCAGGCCTATTCATCTAAACCAAGCCTTTGAATAAGTAAAAAACAACAACATTTTAGTTCACTGACTTTTTTTGTTGGCTAAATAAAGATGGATCTGTCTTTTTAATTGTGTGCTCCGTATTTAGATTAATATAGGTTATAAGTAGGCTTGATCGTAATTGCTACAATATAGCCTGTTCAAAACTTTTTGTGAAGGTTTAAACCAGTTCACAAGTATTTTGTTTCATTCTGTTGAGCCATTTTCTTTCGCCAAATTAAGTTCCAATTCTAATGTTGTGTTTTCCACGCTATAATGTCCTGCTCCTATTTTCCCTGTTAACAATGGCTTGTGTGATGATGCGAGCTCTCTACTGTTCTCTCATCACCAAAATCCACAATTCTCCTTCCCCATGTGCGCAAAGAATACACATTTGTATTTCAATGAACTCCATTATTGCCATTGCTTTGCCTTAAACTTATGAGTGCACCATTTGTTTGTACTACAGTGCTCCTACTGTGTATACACGTCCCACCTCCCTGCGTATTATGCAATTTGTCAATGCATTGGTTAGTTCCGTCTCTGATTGATTATTATATTCCAACAATTATTAATTGTATTGCTTAGCCACTAACTGTGACAAATATTTGTGTTGATGTCTGTATATTTGATTTCCTTGTATTGCCTAAAACAATGATCAGTTGATGCAGCTGTTGAAAGTACACACTGGTACAGTTTCTCCTAAATTGGGTGTGCCAGTAACTGTGGGTATGCAGTGGGGAGAACAAGTATTTGATACACTGCCGATTTTGCAGGTTTTCCTACTTACAAAGCATGTAGAAGTCTGTAATTTTTTATCATAGGTACACTTCAACTGTGAGAGACGGAATCTAAAACAAAAATCCAGAAAATCACATTGTATGATTTTTAAGTCATTAATTAGCATTTTATTAAATGACATAAGTATTTAATCACCTACCAACCAGTAAGAATTCTGGCTCTCACAGACCTACCTGTTAGTTTTTCTTTAGGAACCACCCCTGTTCTCCACTCTTTATCTGTATGAACTGCACCTGTTTGAACTCAGTACCTGTATAAAAGACACCTGTCCACACACTCAATCAAACATACTCCAACCTCTCCACAATTGCCAAGACCAGAGAGCTGTGTAAGGACATCAGGGATAAAATTGTAGACCTGCACAAGGCTGGGATGGGCTACAGGACAATAGGCAAGCAGCTTGGTGAGAAGGCAACAACTGTTGGCACAATTATTAGAAAATGGAAGAAGTTCAAGATGACGGTCAATCACTCTCGGTCTGGGGCTCCATGCAAGATCTCAACTCGTGGGGCATCAATGATCATGAGGAAGGTGAGGGATCAGCCCAGAACTACACGGCAGGGCTTGGTCAATGACCTGAAGAGAGCTGGGACCACAGTCTCAAAGAAAACCATTAGTAACACACTACGCCGTCATGGATTAAAATCCTGCAGCGCATGCAAGGTCACCCTGCTCAAGCCAGCGCATGTCCAGGCCCGTCTGAAGTTTGCCAATGACTATCATGATGATCCAGAAGAGGAATGGGAGATGGTCATGTGGTCTGATGAGACAAAAATAGAGCTTTTTGTTCTAAACTCCACTCGCCGTGTTTGGAGGAAGAAGAAGGATGAGTACAACCCCAAGAACACCATCCCAACCGTGAAGCATGGAGGTGGAAACATCATTCTTTGGGGATGTTTTTCCGCAAAGGGGACAGGACGACTGCACCGTATTGAGGGGAGGATGGATGGGGCCATGTATTGCGAGATCTTGGCCAACAACCTCCTTCCCTCAGTAAGAGCATTGAAGATGGGTCGTGGCTGGGTCTTCCAGCATGACAACGACCCGAAACACACAGCTAGGGCAACTTAGGAGTCTCAAGGTCCTGGAGTGGCAGTCTCCAGTCCTGGACCCAATAGAAAATATTTGGAGGGAGCTGAAAGTCCGTATTGCCCAGCAACAGCCCCGAAACCTGAAGGATCTGGAGAAGGTCTGTATGGAGGAGTGGGCCAAAATCCCTGCTGCAGTGTGTGCAAACCTGGTCAAGAACTACAGGAAACGTATGATCTCTGTAATTGCAAACAAAGGTTTTTGTACCAAATATTAAGTTCTGCTTTTCTGATGTTTCAAATACTTATGTCATGCAATAAAATGCAAATTAATAACTTAAAAATCATACATACATTTTCTGGATTTTTGTTTTAGATTCCGTCTCTCACAGTTGAAGTGTAATTATGATAAAAATTACAGACCTCTACAAGCTTTGTAAGTAGGAAAACCTACAAAATCGGCAGTGTATCAAATACTTGTTCTCCCCACTGTATATGCCCGTTCTTTGTCATAATTGGTCAAGCTGTCTTTGAGGTAACGTGTTACTTAGTTCTTTAATTAATTTTCAGTTGGATGAGTATTCTATAGTTTGGTAAAGGCATCTTTGACTTTTGTAGCCATTTGGTTGCTACTTATTGCTGCTGTTTATTGTTTTGACGTTTGTCATTTTTGTCCATTTGTCTCGACTACCTACCTGAATATTATTTCTTGGATCCATTCCTGGCCATTTTTGGTAATATTCATCTGCACTATTTCATGGAGTGCACGTGTAAATAAAACCTTAATTTTGCCACAAATATTTTATCTCTGGTTGCTCTCTTGTGCTCGAACCTTCCTAAGTTAGACTGCTGGATTCCGTTATGTCTGAACAACTTAACTTACTTTTGAAGATTTAGTGCTGTGGTTATTAACCTATTATACTGCAGACCTATAATATGAAGCCAGCACGAATTGGCGCTCCAACTGACTCCGACAGTTGAACTTGAGGTGAGGAAGAATGTTTCAAGCCTACCAGAGTTACTCCTATGATCTAACAATATAATAGTTATCGTTATTTAAAAAATACTCCGATCAAAGTGATTGAATTAGCCTCCTCTTCTACACCTAAAGACGCAGTAGCCTGGCAAAGAGAAATACTGTAAGTGTTGGGTTGTAGCATGCTGCAGGCACTTTCTCTCTCACTCGCTCTGGAGCTAGGCCTAAGCTTGTCTTCCTTTTATATTTATTCTGAAAATATTTATATCATGCGGTGGACACCTAAGCCTATATGAATACAATGCGTTTAGTGCTCAAATCTCCGACAGCTGAACCATGAGGTAAACAATTATTGTTTTAAGAAAGAAAAAGGTGGCGAAGGGGGTAGAACGTCCTCCCAGAGGACGCGACAGAGATCGGAAGACGGAGGCACA
Source organism: Oncorhynchus masou masou (assembly GCF_036934945.1). Classification (NCBI taxonomy): domain Eukaryota; kingdom Metazoa; phylum Chordata; class Actinopteri; order Salmoniformes; family Salmonidae; genus Oncorhynchus; species Oncorhynchus masou. The sequence goes on from NC_088233.1 coordinate 39,924,266, forward strand.
GGTTGATTAGGGTCTCTACATCTCCAAGGAGACCTCTCGTTCGTGGGTAAAGTGGGACCAGATTTGATGTAACCTCTGGGACATTGCTGCATGGTGTATTTTTGGCGATTCCTTTTAACATGCGTGGGGAGGTGAAGGGAGTCAAGGACTGTGCATCTATAGCCTACCTTATTTGCAACAGCGGAGAGCATCGGCCATATCCCCGGTGAGTGCGCTGTGCACATGTTCACTCTTTATCATTAGGTCAGTGCCATTTTGAAACTTTTTTGGACAATAATTTCCTCCTTCATGGATGTCATATTGTAGAATTTGTGTCTCCCCTCTTTCATAGGCCTAGATTAGATGGTTGTAGACAAGGTCGTTTTTATTGATCCGTTTGTCAGTCAGCAGTAGCTATGGGCCTACGGTACACTACCATGTCGTTCTTATTGATCTGTTTGTCAGTCAGCAGTAGCTATGGGCCTACGGTATACTACCCTGTCGTTTTTATTGATCTGTTTGTCAGTCAGCAGTAGCTATGGGCCTATGGTATACTACCCTGTCGTTCTTATTGATCTGTTTGTCAGTCAGCAGTAGCTATGGGCCTACGATATACTACCCTGTCGTTTTTATTGATCTGTTTGTCAGTCAGCAGTAGCTATGGGCCTATGGTATACTACCCTGTCGTTCTTATTGATCTGTTTGTCAGTCAGCAGTAGCTATGGGCCTACGGTATACTACCCTGTCGTTTTTATTGATCTGTTTGTCAGTCAGCAGTAGCTATGGGCCTATGGTATACTACCCTGTCGTTCTTATTGATCTGTTTGTCAGTCAGCAGTAGCTATGGGCCTACGATATACTACCCTGTCGTTTTTATTGATCTGTTTGTCAGTCAGCAGTAGCTATGGGCCTATGGTATACTACCCTGTCGTTCTTATTGATCTGTTTGTCAGTCAGCAGTAGCTATGGGCCTACGGTATACTACCCTGTCGTTCTTATTGATCCGTTTGTCAGTCAGCAGTAGCTATGGGCCTACGGTATACTACCCTGTCGTTCTTATTGATCTGTTTGTCAGTCAGCAGTAGCTATGGGCCTACGGTATACTACCCTGTCGTTCTTATTGATCCGTTTGTCAGTCAGCAGTAGCTATGGGCCTACGGTATACTACCCTGTCGTTTTTATTGATCTGTTTGTCAGTCAGCAGTAGCTATGGGCCTACGGTATACTACCGGTACCCTGTCGTTTTTTTTATTGGTGTCACTTGTCCAATCCACTTCAATCAGTGTAGACGAAGGGGAGAAGACAGGTAAAAAAATGATTAAGTCTTGAGACAATTGAGACATGGATTGTGCGTTTGCCATTTAGAGGGTGAAGGGGCCAGTTTCCCGTGTGTATCAAGAATGGTCCACCACCCAAAGGACATCCAGTCAACTTGACACAATTGTGGAAAGTTAGCCAGGTGTTCTTAATGTTTTGTACACTCAGTGTATATAATATCTGTTGTGTCTTTTAACTTGAGATATGGGCTCGTAACCTGAACTTTGACATTAATTATGCATTATTGGAAATGGGAAAATATACACAAAAAAATATAGTTTTTCCTAAGTTTATACTTCATTGCTAGACTTTTTTGTGAGTACAATGCTGTGTGTGACTCCAGTTGACCTGGCCCAGCTCCAACTCCCCCTCCTCTCAGTCATGCTTCTTGGTCTCAGCTCACTGTCTCCATTGCCACTGGTCCACAAAACACCTCCACTTTCAATGCATAGACTTAGCTCAACAAATGTTCTCCCATTAAAAAAGCTGTCCTAACGCATCCCAGTCTTCTTGGCTGATATGCACCTCATGGCACCATATTTTCCATGGAGCATAGCGCCGTAGACTTGATGGCATGTTAACCTTGGTTTGTGATACAGTGCATTTTTCACGAGTAGGATCCCTTTGCTACAATGCTGTGAGGTCCATCAGAAAGGCTCTTGCACAACACAAGCCAGAGCCTTTCTGCTGTGAGGTCACAGTGCAGGAATATATTTTACCTTTATTTAACCAGGCAAGTCAGTTAAGAACAAATTCTTATTTTCAATGACGGCCTAGGAACAGTGGGTTAACTGCCTGAGAACTACAAATACACACCATCAAGCCATTCTTCTCCAACTACAGACAATACCATCTCCTTCAAATCATGTTGTTGGCCTTGAAATGTGACCATACGAAAGGTTTCTTTCTTTCCTATTGACATGCAATTATTAGCATGTGTGCATTTCAATGAACTGCAGCATGCAGCCACACCCACATACTCTAACACGCACAGACAAACACCGACCCAAACAAACAGTGACCAGACAAAGGCGATTAGGGAGGGGGGAGCGGTAGCTACGTAGGCAGTGGAGTGGGCACTCCACTCTCTTGTGCAGAAATATCTGTATTTTTACCCTGGGCAAATTGGGATACAGAAACTCCATATCCAGAGCCACTCTGAACAATAATTAACCTTGTGCGTGGGGGTACTGGATGTGTTGGACAATAGGAGGTGATTGATTGATTTTTCTGGATAGTGGTCCTCTCTGTTGCCTTTGGCCCTTCATCTGTCCCCTCAGGCTGCTGCTGCACTGTCCTTCTATTCCCCTCGCCTCCCTCCAAGAGCTTTTATGCAGCTATAAACAAAATACACTTCGCCTCTTGTAGCTGAGCCATAAATATCCCACAGCCTACTTTGCTTAGGGCTGTAAAAATGACTACCTTTATGCTTGGGGCACTTTGTCACAGTTAGTCACAACTTGGGGGTCGGGGACAATAGAGAGAGGACGTCAGTGTCCTACAGTTATTGCAACATAAGTAGCAGAGGACAGATCATTGATGGCTGCCACTATAATCATAATTTACTGTAATATCCCCCTTGCTCTTTTGTTGCAAAGCTGTTGCTGAAAACAAATCGTTATTATCCCAATGTCTCTGCATTTTGGATGAGTCTGTATACGTGGTTCATGCCAAGATTTCAAAGAGAGAAGACGTGTTAGTGCAGTTTAGCAGGCTATTTTGGAAGTTCATGTGGAGTGTTTACTGTAAGTTGTCCTCTCCTGCCACTATGCTTCGTCTCCCTTTTTAGAGTCACATGTACGCTGTGATGAACAGCGTGGCTCCATGGCAACGAGTGCCAAATCACTGCTGTTAATGGGTCCACGAGGAGACAGAGAGACTCAGTGGAGAGCTCAGGTCCAATATCAAACCTCCCAGTCAGTCATCACTTAGCAGAGTCAAAAGCATAAAATAATGTATTCTGCTACCGTATGTTCTTTATGCATGTGTTAACGACATGTCTTTTTTTCCCGGATGTGCTCAAGTTTATTTTAGGTTTCTATAATTAACTGGGGTGACAGAGAGAAACTGTCTGGGAGGAAAGGACTTCTACATGCTCATTATCATGGATTGAATATGCAGTCAACACCAGCTCTGTTTGACAGTTGCTGTTGGGAAAAACCAGACACGGGCCGTGTGAATCACATTATACTATTTACAAATCTGCTTTCAGGAGTCAAAGTAAAAATGTGGGTGTTCCTTTAATGTAGAAAATAGAAACAGATTTAAAGTTGCGGTTCGTTGGTGTGTTTTGTTGTGTGGATGCGATGTGGTTGCAGGGTGTTTGCTGTGACTGTCTCTCTGCTCTCTGGGGGCGTATGTGTTCTGGGGAAAGGTCCCCGAGTTGACAGTCCGAGCTGTCCATCGTTTAGCTGCCACTTCCTGACCCCGGCCCCGCGGCCCTCCTTCCCTCTCCTCCTCCAGTCCATCTCTTGCCAGGAAACATTTGGCTCTTTGCCGGCAATCTGAGCATATTATTAAATTGCCTTTGTTCTTCAGTTGAATAAGAAGAGAATTTAAAAGTGATGTTTCCTTTTTGGCAAGGAATAGGATTGGCCTTGAAGCTATGAATGTTAGAAGAAATGATTCATCTTTGAAATGTGTTTAAGTGCTTTATGTAAAGCTCGAGCCTGGTGAAGGACTGAAAGTACATTGTGGACAGGTGAAAAAGTTCTCTTTCAATTGAAAAGGCATAATATTGTGTTATTTAGATCATCCAGAAGATGCTATTCACAGTGACGTATAAGCAAATGGATTTTAGTTGATGCAACCATTTCTGTAAAATAATCTGCACTGACCATATCATTGCCCTTTTATTTTCACTTACAGTATGTCATATCCTACCACCATTAGGCATTCAGTAACATCCAATCATAATACAACATTGCAGGCATTAGTGCACACAGATTTGCACCGAATTCTGTTCAGTCTTGTTATAGGCCTACAGGAAATATCGCCTCCTATTCTGTACAATCTACATCCACAGCATCTGAGGAGACAGGAGAGTGGGGTGACAGAGTGAAGGAGAAGTGGGGGAATGTAATTGCCTTAGTATGAATTCATCATGATGAGTCACAATGCATTCCCCGTTCAACCACTTAGAGAAATTGATTCAAGCACTTTTATTGATGTGGGCCTCGAACAGAGAGCAAAGTGAAGGGACTGACTAACGTATGTTCTTCTTTTATTTAACTAGGCAAGTCAGAACAAATTCTTATTTACAATGATGGCCTACCCTGGCTAAACCCTAACCCGGACGAAGCTGGGTCAATTGTGCGCCACCCTATGGGACTCCCAATCAACACAGCCTGGAATTGAACCAGGGTCTGTAGTGACACATCTAGCACTGAAATGCATTGCCTTAGACCACTGCACCACTCGGGAGCCCATCACACTTTCAATTCTCCATATACATTAACCCTCATTCTACTAACATATTTTACATGCATGCATTACCAACTGGGATAATTTTGACCCCAAAATCTATTGGAAAAAGCTACTTAATTATTATCAAAACATCATTAGATATTCAAATGATGTTATCTGAAATGAAATATAACCAAAACAGACTGTTATTTTAGCAAAATTACACTCATTTGCATATTATATAAAATGAAAATATATATTTTTTTCAAAGTGCAATCCACATTAGTACTAAAATGTAATAATCCATGCCTTTTGGGAATGTTATGAAGCCCAAAAGTTATGTGTGGAGTTTGCTGTCAGAAGTATTACATTGTATATTTACTTTTAATCTGTCTGCATATTTCAAGACATGGCATATGAGGGTACAGTGAGATACACAATGTGTTGGATGATACTTTTCTAGTCAATCATCTTAAAAAATGTATACACAGTACTTCAACTGGAAATCAACTAATTCTCTGCGGTTAACACAATTGAATATGTCAAATGCTTTATTATCTAAATGTTGAAAGTGTGTGGGCGACAGAGAGAAACTAAATGGTGCAGTTTGAGGCCATGTGGCGGGGTGATGTGCATGTTTGTGTGCGTGTTTGTTGTCATTTGTATGTGGATGTTTTGTATTGTAAAAAAATCCAATTAAATCTTTAAAAATGTGAAAAATATTGGAGTATATTATAGGAATTCTGGTATTTATATAACACGTCCCGTAGAATACAGACCAATACAGCAGTACATTAAGAGGATAGTTGATTTCTGTATTACAGTTCTACCAAGTATTCATACCACTGACAGACTTTTAGAAGCTGTTTGGACTGCAACTCAGCATATATGTAAGGTAATTCAGATTTTGCACACGATCATACCAGGTCGCAATTGTAAATGAGAACTTGTTCTCAACTTGTCTACCTGGATAAATAAAGGTGGAATAAAAACATATTTAAAAAAATACAGTACCTTCAGAAAGTATTCATACCCCTTGATTTATTCCACATTTTGTTGTGCTACAGCCTTAATTCAAAATGGATTAGAGATTTTTTTTCTTTTCAACCATCACTGAATATCCCATAATGACAAAGTGAAAACAGGTTTTTATACCTTTTTGCAAATGTATTTCAAATGAAATACAGAAATATCTAATTTACTTACACTATCGTTCAAAAGTTTGGGGTCACTTAAAATGGGGTCCAATAAAATAACATCAAATCAATCAGAAATACAGTGTAGACATTGTTATTAATGTTGTAAATGACCAAATGTAGCTGTAAATTGCTTTTTTAAAATGGAATATCTACATAGACTTACAGAGGCCCATTTATAAGCAACAACCATCACTCCTGTGTTCCAATGGCACGTTGTATTAGTTAATCCAAGTTATCATTTTAAAAGGGTAATTGATCAGTAGAAAAACCCTTTTGCATTTATGTTAGCACAGCATAAAACTGTAGTTCTGATTAAAGAAACAATAAAACTGGCCTTCTTTAGACTAGTTGAGTATCTGGAGCATCAGTATTTGTGGGTTCAATTACAGGTTCAAAATGGACAGAAACAAATACCTTTCTTCTGAAACTCATCGGCCTATTCTTGTTCTGAGAAATGAAGGCTATTCAATGTGAGAAATTGCTAAGAAACTGAAGATCTCGTACAACACTGTGTACTACTCCCTTCACAGAACAGCACAAACTGGCTCTAACCAGAATAATTGAAAGAGGAGTGGGAGGCCCCGGTGCACAACTGAGCAAGAGGACAAGTACATTAGAGTGTCTAGTTTGAGAAACAGATGCCTCACAAGTACTCAACTGGCAGCTTCATTAAATAGTACCCACAAAAACTTGTCTCAATGTCAACAGTGAAGAGGCGACTCCGGGATGCTGGCTTTCTAAGTAGAGTTGTAAAGAAAAAGCCATATCTCAGACTGGCCAATAAAAAGAGAAGATTAAGATGGGAAAAATAACACAGACACTGGACAGAGGAAGTTTGGAAGAAAGTGTTATGGACAGACAAATCTAAGTTTGAGGTGTTCGGATCACAAAGAAGAACATTCGTGAGACACAGAAAAAATGAAAAGATGCTGGAGGACGCCATCTGTCAAGCATGTTGGAGGCAATGTGATGGTCTGGGGTGCTTTGGTGGTGGTAAAGTGGGAGATTTGTACAGGGTAAAAGGGATCTTGAAGAAAGAAGGCTATCACTCCATTTTGCAACATAATGCCATACCCTGCAGGCAGCACTTAATTGGAGCCAATTTCCTCCTACAACAGGACAATGACCCAAAGCACAGCTCCAAACTATGCAAGACGTATTTAGGGAAGAAGCTGGTATTCTGTCTATAATGGAGTGGCCAGCACAGTCACCGGATCTCAACCCTATTGAGCTGTTGTGGGAGCAGCTTGACCGTAAGAAGTGCCCATCAAGCCAATCCAACTTGTGGGAGGTGTTTCAGGAACCATGGGGTGAAATCTCTTCAGATTACCTCAACAAACTGACAACTAGAATTCCAAAGGCCTGCAAGGCTGTAATTGCTGCAAATGGAGGATTCTTTGACAAAGCAAAGTTTGAAGGACACCATTATTATTTCAATTAAAAAATCACTATTGATAACCTTGTCAACGTATTGACTATATTTCCTATTCATTTTGCAACTAATTTCATGTATGTTTTCATTGCAAACAAGGAAAGTTGTAGGTGACCACAAACTTTTGAACGGTAGTGTAAGTATTCATACCCCTGAGTCAACACATGTGAATACATTGACAGTGTGAATACTTACACTACCATTCAAAAGTTTGGGGGCACCTAGAACTTTCCTTGTGAATGAACTTTGGCAGCAATTACAGCTGTGAGTCTTTCTGGGTAAGTCTCTAAGAGCTGTGTTAATTATTTGCAAACAGGTTCAGTTTTGTTGTGAATACCCGGATTGTACAATATTTGCACATTATTCTTTTACATTTCTTCAAGCTCTTTCAAGTTGATCGTTGCTAGACAGCCATTTTCAAGTCTTGCCATAGATTTTCAAGCCAATTTAAGTCAAAACTGTAACTAGGCCACTCAGGAACATTCAATGTTGTCTTGGTAAGCAACTTCAGTGTTTATTTGACCTTGTGTTTTAGGCTATCGACCTGCTGAAAGGTGAGTTTGTCTCCCAGTGTCTGTTGGAAAGCAGACTGAACCAGGTTTAGCTTAGCTGTGCTTATTATTAGCCTGTGCTTATTCTGTTTATTCTTTACTCCATAGTCCTTGCCAAGTGTACCCAAAACATGGAGCCACCACCATGCTTGAAAATATGAAGAATGGTACTCAGTGATGTGTTGTTGGATTTGCCCCAAATACAACACTTTGTATTCAGGACATGAAATGCATTTCTTTGCCACATAATGTTTTAGCAGTTTTACTTCAGTGCCTTATTGCAAACATGATTCATGTTTTGAAATATTTGTTTTCTGTACAAGCTTCCTTCACTCTGTCATTTAGGTTAGTATTGTGGAGTAACTACAATGTTATTGATCAAGCTTCAGTTTTCTCCTCTCAAAGCCTATACACTCTGTAACTGTTTTAAAGTCTCCATTGGCCTCATGGTGAAATCCCTGAGCGGTTTCCTTCCTCTCTGGCAACTGAGTTAGGAAGGACACCTGTAACTTTGTAGCGACCGGGTGTATTGATACACCATCCAAAGTGCTCAAAGGGCTATTCAATGTCTGTTTTTTAACCCATCTACCAGGCATTGGATAACCTCCCTGGTCTTTCTGGTTGAATCAGTGTTTGAGATTGCCTGCTCGACGAAGGGACCTTAGAGATCATTTTATGTGTGGGGCACAGAGATGAAGAAGTCTTCAAAAATCATGTTAAACACTTATTGCACACAGTCTATACAACTTACTGTATTTTGTTAAGCACATTTTTACTCCTGAACTTATTTAGACTTTTCATAACAAAAGGGTTGAATAGTTATTGACTTGAATACTAAAGATTTTTCAGCTTTTCATTTTTTTAAATTAATTTGTAAAAATGTCTAAACATAATTCCACTTTGACAGTATGAGGTATTGTGTGTCGGCCAGTGACATAAAATCTCAATTTAACACATTTTAAATTCAGGCTGTAACACAACAAAATGTGGAAAAAGTCAAGGGGTCTGAATACTTTCTGAAGACACCGTACCTAATTATAATCAGTTATAACAACAGGCGAATACAGAAGGTGCTCCATCTCTCCAGGTGATTGGTCTGTCCGGTAAGAAATCACTGGGACAGGTTCCCCTCCACCCTCTGAGCCTGAGGACATGTATAACGTAACATGATGTCTTCAGAGAAATCCTTAAATCAAATTGACGCTTTAGATTTGCCCTAGAATAACTACTTTTCAAAGAATTCACACCAATACAGCTCTCTGTGAAGATCCAGAGTGTATCTGGGTTCTGTATTGCAGTTCTATCAAGTATGCATACCATTGGCAAACTTTGTATACCATTGGCCAATTTTTATATGCACAAAAATAAGTGAATTTTGGTATTGTACATAGAAAAGTGCATTCTTAGGCAAGTACATGGGTAGCTATATCTCTGCAGATTATCTGAATATGTGGTCAAAATCCCTGATACATGTCCCCTCCACCCTCTGGTAATATGAATAACTTATGTCTCCAGAGAAGCTTAGATTCAAATAAAGTTCCTTCCTATTTATCAAATTACTACAGGCGGAATTAAGTATTTTTGAGTGCTGTCAAAATGACCGCAAATGTCTATATTGATATAGCAACACTAAACATGACTAATAGTATGAGGGTTAATTAGGTTTTCAGAATTGACAAAAGTGATAGAACATGCCACCATGTTATGGGGTAATGAATAACTACTTTGAAGGAATAATCTGGAAAAGGACCTGATGTTTGCAGAGGAAGGTGTCATCGCTGCATTTTACTACATCTGCGGTTTTGGCCATATCAAAAAAAGATTTGAGAGATTTGAGAGATTTGATCCATACCAGATGTTGAGAATCAATGTCATACAACATTCAACATAGCCCTTGGAGATGAAAGGAAATGAATATAGAATTAAAGTCTTGACCTTGGTAAGACTCCTTAGCATTGCACATTGACTCTTTTGGTACTTCTCGCTGGAGTTATGGTATGACCTAGGAAAGGGAAAAGCATATTAAATGACCTAATTAGCAAAAGTGGCCTTTCTGGCAGCCAGCAAAACATTCATTATATAGCCTCTGGTCCTAAAGGCAAAATGTGTGTGTGTGTGTGTGTGTGTGTATATATATACAGCACCAGTCAAAGGTTTGGACACACCTACTCATTCAAGGGTTTTTATTTTTACTATTTTTTTACTATTTTAGAATAATAGTGAAGACATCAAAACTATGAAATAACCAACCAATTTGTTTAGAATCTTCAAAGTATCCACCCTTTGCCTTGATGACATCAAATGCCAGGTCGCAGTTGTACATGAGCACTTGTTCTCAACTGGCCTATCTGGTTAAATAAAGGTGAAAAAAAAGATAGCTCTGCGCACTCTTGGCATTCTTTCAACCAGCTTCACCTGCAATGCTTTTCCAACAGTCTTGGCATTCTTTCAACCAGCTTCACCTGCAATGCTTTTCCAACAGTCTTGGCATTCTTTCAACCAGCTTCACCTGCAATGCTTTTCCAACAGTCTTGAAGGAGTTCCCATATATGCCGAGCACTTGTTGGCTGCTTTCCTTGATTATGCGCTCCAAACTCATCCCAAACCATCTCAACTGGGTTGAGGTCGGGTGATTGTGGAGGCCAGGTCATCTGATGCATCACTCCATCACTCTCCTTCTTGGTCTAATAGCCCTTACACAGCCTGGAGATGTGTTGGGTCATTGTCCAGTTGAAAAACAAATCATAGTCCCACTAAGAGCAAACCAGATGGGATGGTGTACTGCAGCAGAATGCTGTGGTAGCCATGCTGGTTGTGTGCCTTGAATTCTAAATAAATTACAGACAGTGTCACCAGCAAAGCACCCACACACCATCACATCACCTCCTCCATGCTTTATGGTGGGAACCACACATGCGGAGATCATCCGTTCACCAACTCTGCGTCTCACAAAGACACGGCGGAAGGAAAATAAATCTCTAATTTGGACTCTTCAGACAAAAGGACAGATTTCCACCGGTCTAATGTCCATTGCTTATGTTCCTTGGCACAAGCAAGTGTCTTCTTCTTATTGGTGTACTTTTAGTAGTGGTTTCTTTGCAGCAATTTGATAATGAAGGCCAGATTCACACAGTCTCCTCTGAACAGTTGATGTTGAGATGTCTGTTACTTGAACTCTGAAGTATTTATTTGGGCTTTAATCTGAGGTGCAGAACTCTAATGAATTTATCCTCTACAGCAGAGGTAACTCTGGGTCTTCCTTTACTGTGGCGGTCCTCATGAGAGCCAGTTTCATCAAAGCACTTGATGGTTTTTGCAACTGCACTTGAAGAAGCGTTCAAAGTTCTTGAAATGTTCCAGATTGAATGACCTTCATGTCTTGAAGTAATGATAGACAGTCATTTCTCTTTGCTTGTTGAGCTGTTCTTGCCATAATTTGGACTTGGTCTTTTACCAAATAGGGCTATCTTCTGTATACCACCCATATCTTGTCACAACACAACTGATTGGCTCAAATGCATTAAGAAGGAAAGAAATTCCACAAATGAACTTTTAACAAGGCTGTTAATTAAAATGCATTCCAGGTGACAACCTCATGAAGCTGGTTGAGAGAATGCCAAGTGTGTGCAAAGCTGTCATCAAGGCAGAGGATGGCTACATTGAGAATCTCAAATATACACTTTGTTTTGGTTACTACATGATTCAATATGTGTTATTTCATAGTTTTGATTTCTTCATTATTATTCTACAAATAGTTTAAAAAATGAAAAACCTGGAATGAGTAGGTGTCCAAACGTTTGACTGGTACTGTATGGATATGTGTGTATATATACAGTTGAAGTAGGAAGTTGACATACACCTTAGCCAAATACATTTAAACTCAGTTTATCACAATTCTTGTAATTTAATCATAGTAAAAATTCTTAGGTCAGGCAGGATCACCACTTTATTTTAAGAACGTGTAATGTCAGAATAATAGTGGACAAATGTACATACACTCAATTAGCATTTGGTAGCATTGCTTTTAAATTATTTGACTTGGGTCAAACGTTTCGGGTAGACTTCCACAAGCTTCCCACAATAAATTGGGTTAATTTTGGCCCATTCCTCCTGACAGAGCTGGTGTAACGGAGTCAGGTTTGTAGGCCTCCTTGCTCACACACGCTTTTTTTGAGGTCAGGGCTTTGTGATGGCCACTCCAATACCTTGACTTTGTTGTCCTTAAGCCATTTGCAACAACTTTGTAAGTATGCTAGGGGTCATTGTCCATTTGGAAGACCCATTTGCGACCAAGCTTTAACTTCCTGACTGATGTCTTGAGATGTTGCTTCAATATATCCACAGAATTTTCCTACCTCATGATGCCATCTATTTTGTGAAGTGCACCAGTCCTTGCAGCAAAGCACCCCCACAACATGATGCTACCACCCCGTGCGTCACGGTTGGGATGGTGTTCTTCGGCTTGCAAGCCTCCCCATTCAGCTGTCCGTCCTGTCTAACTGTAGCGCTGTCTTAGGCGTCTCTCAGTAGAGACATAGCAATTTATTGACCTGGCCACATCTGCAGTCCTCATGCCTCCTTGCAGCATGCCTAAGGCACATTCAGGCAGATGAGCAGGGACACTGGGCATATTTATTTTGGTGTTTTTCAGAGTCAGTAGAAAGGGCTCTTTAGTTTCCTAAGTTTTCCCTAAGTTTTAATAACTGACCTTAATTGTCTACCGTCTGTAAGCTGTTAGTGTTTTAACGACTGTTCCACAGGTGCATGTTCATTAATTGTTTATGGTTCATTGAACAAGCATGGGAAACAGTGTTTAAACCCTTTACAATGAAGATCTGTGAAATAATTTGGATTTTTACTATTTATCTTTGAAAAACAGGGTCCTGAAAAAGGGACGTTTCTTTTTTTGCTGAGTTTATATATATATAATAATTTTTTTGAATACTTTCCTGAAGATCATTTGGTATGAATTCTCCATTACAGATCTTGAAAATTAATTATGTTTTGATAATGTATAGAAATGTGCATATATATTTAGACTGTGGTTCATCACAGCTTACCACTGTCCAGAAGTGATGTGCTACCGTACGCTATAAGAATATGTTCATTATCCTAATGATTATCTGGTAATGTCAGGAATTTTCATGTTCTAAAAGGTTTTTGAGTGGTGATATTTTACCTCAGTGTTGGTGCAACATAATGTTGCCCATTAATCATTAAAGTGCTTTAGATGCCAATAATGGTCTGATGGAAACCACACATCAGCCTTCTGATTACTGTGATTATGCTTCCTACCGTCCTGAACCCTTCATCTGTGGCCCCTGATTGGCCCAGCATACTGTCTGTTACACAGCATCTTAGACAGTATTATGTTCCTGTTTAAAGGCCCACCACATTGATAGCCCAGCATTGATTTCTGCTCCACTGTTGGTTCACCCTGATTGACAGAGCCTTTGTTAGGCAGAGTTATGTGGGCTTGTTATCCTGTCAGTGCCCTGCTGGTCTTAGTTAGTCATGTGGATAATTATAAAGACATCAAAACCGACAGCATACACCCAACAGGCCTTGGAAGGTAAGCAAGAGACATGAGCAAAGGCACTCAAGAGCAAGCAACCTTGCATACCGTACTGTAGGTACATCACTGCAGTGCCACCAGCGTCATGTCTGTGACATTGTTGTGTTAGTGAAGAGTGCTGTATGGTAGGTGTATGAATATCACATTCCACGCTTCCTTGCTTCAATTTATAATGATTCATTATCTCTATAGAAATAGTGCATATAAGTTAGGGTGTTTACACTAGAAACATGTTTGTATATTTATTAATCTAGCAATCCTTTGTTTGGTTGTGTGACGGTTTAATGAGTCGAAAAGCAAATAAGAGGTTTTAACTTGGGCCTCCAATAGATGGTCTTTTTGTTGCGCTGTTTCCTTCCTTCCTTTTCCTGGGTGACTATTTGAACACAAGAAATAAGGAGCCAATCCGGGGGCAGTTCAGCTGAGTTGCCTCTGTCTTACCACAGACTTGGCATCGCAGACGCCATGGGAGGCTCCCACAGTAATCACATTTGTTTGAGCTGCACAGAGGGGCTTTGCTTTAGTTGTCAACTCAGAGAGAGAAAGATACATCCCACTCCACAGGCCACCACTGAGCTGATTTACACTGTTACAGCATAACATTCTTCTCTCAACGTCATAAACCCTGAGCATTGTTTGATTAATGCACTATGCAGGTTCATCTATTAATGCAGCTGATTCTAAATGGGGATCCTCTCGGGGTGTTGTCAAGAAGGGCCTGTTGTGGAAGACTTTCAGTTATCTGAGATAGATGGTACCCCGTCTGTCGATTGTGTGTTGCTGATTAGATCAGTTGCAAGTTATGTTGGAAGTTACTGTGAAAATTGACTTCATCAAATTGTCCCAATGTTCTTGTCTTGAATTTAAGCAAACTGTGATGGATATTGCATTGTGAAGGGAGATGGAAAACACTTTCAGTGCACGTTGATAACCAAAATTGTTACTGACATTATTATCATTTTCCTGCAGAACTTTGCATATGCTGCGTAATAGAGTTTGTTCTTTTCACTCTCTACTCAGACGTTTATGACTGTCTGAGAGATGAGCAAAATGGTGATTGCACAGAAAAATGGAAATCTTTAAATCATATTCCTACTCATCTCGGTGTATTTCTATTGCATTTCTGGAGAGGAGATGTATACTTCCTGTATCATATTGTATTTCTGGAGAGATGTATACTTCCTGTATCATATTGTATTTCTGGAAAGGAGATGTATACTTCCTGTATCATATTGTATTTCTGGAAAGGAGATGTATACTTCCTGTATTGTATTTCTGGAGAGGAGATGTATACTTCCTGTATCATATTGTATTTCTGGAGAGGAGATGTATACTTCCTGTATCATATTGTATTTCTGGAGAGGAGATGTATACTTCCTGTATCGTATTGTATTTCTGGAGAGGAGATGTATACTTCCTGTATCGTATTGGATTTCTGGAAAGGAGATGTATACTTCCTGTATCATATTGTATTTCTGGAAAGGAGATGTATACTTCCTGTATCGTATTGTATTTCTGGAGAGGAGATGTATACTTCCTGTATCATATTGTATTTCTGGAAAGGAAATGTATACTTCCTGTATCGTATTGTATTTCTGGAGAGGAGATGTATACTTCCTGTATCGTATTGGATTTCTGGAGAGGAGATGTTTACTTCCTGTATCGTATTGGATTTCTGGATAGATGTATACTTCCTGTATCATATTGTATTTCTGGAGAGGAGATGTATACTTCCTGTATTGTATTATATCCCTGACGCACAAAGACATTATCACAGCATAATGCATTTTTTAAGAGTAAATCAATTTTTTTTATCTTTTGAGGAGCTGAGAATTTTCTTATTTCTCTCATCCCCTTGACCCACAACACTAACCATTTGAAGATTGCATGTGGGGAGATTGGCTTTAGTCTAGTAGGTGTGGTGGAATCACGTGATTTCTCTCTGCTGTTGATGCTGTGTCAATTGCATTGCCCTTGTGCCATAATGCTACACTGTCCCCATTGGAGAAACTTTTTGGTTCCACATAGAACCCTTTTGGGTTTCATGTAGAACCCTCTGTGGAAAAGGGCCTACATGGAACCGAAAATGGTTCTTCAAAGGGTTCCGCTAAGGGGACAGCCGAATAACACTTTTTGCTTCTAGATAACACCTTTTATTCTAAGAGTATATGCTTGTTGGAGCCTATGTGTCCACATGGATTTGACCTTAGTGTGAAAGGGGGTTTAAACAAGCAGTGTGTGTCTATGATATGTCAGTCTATTGCCTGTTGACCCTACCTCCTATGTCTGAACGCTTGACCTTTCAAATGGAGGGGTCCATGAATCCTATCTCTCTTCCCTGATCGCTTGTCAAGCCAGGATGTTGTGCGTGTCAGCTTGCACTGACTGTACACTGAACTGCTAATGAATTGGATCCATTTAGTAGAGCTTGTTTTGTGCCTCAATCTAACACTATGTACAGTACACACTGTCAAATATCTGCCGTTCATCAAACAATGACTTGGAATGTACACCTCTATTTATTGCCTGTTCCCGTTTTCTCACGGCTCTGTCAGAGGAGGAGCACAGAGCAGTTAGAGTGAGTATGAGGTGAATGGGACATTGAGAAATGTGAGGGCTGGGTGAGGATTAGAATTTTACGGATAATAGTGGCACAGGGCCATTGTATCAAGGACTGTTTGGTTCATACTTAGTCTAAGCCAGTTAATACTTGTTTAGATTCTTTAAAGTATTCCGAGGGCAACTGAGCTGAGGCGTACAGAGATAATTCTTATACTGACAAATGAGTCTGCCTGCTTATTGCTTTCAGACATGTTAATACATTATGAATGGCCCAACTCATTTATTTATCCTCCAGCATTCTATTTTGATTAAACTGCGGCCATGATGTTTGGGTAATGGCATTTCTTTGTATGACGTCTGTCTGTCTGACAGAGTCCCTCTCCTCTCTGCTTCCTATTCTCTTCCTCTCTCTCTGCTCTCTTTCACGCTCTCTCGCTTTCTCTCGCTCTCCCCTTTCAATTAAGTAAAAATTCAAATAGGCTTTAGGATGATCAAATGTTTTAGGACATTTAATTTGCTTTAGGACATGTCACTATTCTCTATTCTCTATTCTCCCCTCAGGACCAGTAGCAGTGATCAGTGGTGAGGAGGACTCGGCCAGCCCCCTGCACCATGTCAACCATGGCATCATCACCCCCTGTACCCTTGACGCTGGACCAGACGCTGTGGTCATCGGGATGACCCGTATCCCTGTCATTGAGAACCCGCAGTACTTCAGACACGGACACAACTGTAACAAGCCTGCTACCTGTGAGTACACACCAGCTCTGTTGACTTTCAGGTTTTTAATCATCCCTATGTCTGTCCCTACCAACTTGGGCTAGTTGTAGCCTACCTTGAAAGACTTAAAGTGTTGTTCTATATTAGAGGGAAGCAGCACCATATGTCTCATTGTAGGTGTGACCATTTTTTATTCAATAATTTATTCATAGGATATACAGTGAGCATACCAAACATTAGGAACACCTTCCTAATATAGAGTTGCACTGCACCTTTGCCCTCAGAACAGCCTCAATTCGTCAGGGCATGGACTCTTCGAAAGCATTCCACAGGGATGCTGCCCATGTTGACTCCAATTGGCTGGATGTCGTTTGAGTAGTGGGCACTTTTTGATACACACGGGAAACTGTTGAGCGTGAAAAACCCAGCAGCGTTGCAGTTCTTGACACACTTGAACCAGTGTGCCTGGCACCTACAACCATACTCCATTCAAAGGCATTTAAATATTTTGTCTTTCCCATTCACCCTCTGAATGGCACATAAACACAATCTATGTCTCAATTGTCTCAAGGCTTAAAAACACTTCTTTAACCTTTCATCTACTCTGATTGAAGTGGATTTAACAAGTGACATCAATAAGGGATCGTAGTTTTCACCTGGATTCACCTGGTCAGTTTTTCATGGAAGGAGCAGGTGTTCTTAATGTTTTGAACACTCAGTGTAGATAAAATCATACGTAAATTATACATGTCTGTCACGCCCTGACCATAGAAAGCCCTTGGTTCTCTATGGTGTTGTAGGTCAGGGCTTGACAAGGAGGTGTTCTAGGAGGTGCATTTCTATGTTGTTGCTCTTGGTATGGTTCCCAATTAGAGGCAGCTGATATTCGTTGTCTCTAATTGGGGCTCATATTTAAGGTGTCCCTGTTCCCACCTGCATATGTGGGATATTGTTTTGTTGAGTGACGATGTGCGTGCTGGGTGTTCACTGTCATTCGTTGATTGTTTTGTTCAGAAGGTTCAGTTAATAAAAGGATGTGGAACTCAAATCACGCTGCCCCTTGATGTTTCCATTATCACGACCGTGACAATGTCAGACGGCCTTATGCATGACGTCCTGTGAAAGTTTCTTCATTTTCCATCTGGTCTTGATCCTTCCTAATCTGGAAATGTTTCAGTCTTTGGGATTTAAAGGTATTGCCCAGTTAGCAGTCTGAACTCTGCAGGAAGCGCTATGCTGCGCTTCATATGAGCCACATCATAATCATGATTCAAAATTGGATTTACTGCTTTTCCGCAGATGTGTTTATGTCCTTTATTTCCTACATCTGCATTGGCAGTGTATCTATTTCCAGCTGCTCTCTTTTGTAGGAGCCCTTCCTGAAGTGAGTTAGATTTGTCAAATCAGCTTAATGTATCTGACTCTAAAGATGGCGTCTGATGAATCACCCTCTCCAGGGTTCCAGAAACCTGTGTCTGAATGCAGACTATAGGGGCTGCCATATCCGCTCATTGTTCTCCATGTCGTGTGTATCCAAGCAGCTCTTATCTCCATTTAACTCTAAATAATGTATTTGTTTGCTCTCAAATGTTGCCGCTATTGGATTCGTTTGAAGTTGAACCCCTTAGTAACGTCGTCCCCATTTTGATATCCCTTGAAGAAGAATTAAGAGCTGATTACATTAACTAATGCTGTGCAGTATTGATTACTGCTTTGATCTCTGCCCCAGCTTTTTTAACGTAATTTATTGAGTGTATCCCCATAAAGACTGATTGGAATGACTGTATGTCTCCATCTGAAAAATACAAACTGTGCTTTTCACTGTTTTGAAATATCTTGGGTTTTGAAGGGAATTTGTAGCTGAGGGCTTCGTTTGTCTGCAGGTGCTTTCAGTGCTATGTTATGCACGAGTCATTTAGCAGGTCTCATTAGCCATGTAATAGTACAGCATTTTATATATCGCACTATTACCACCTCTGCCTTTGACGTTAGGCTCCAGAATGTAACATTACTCTGTAGCAGCAGGCTACGTTTATATCTGACCTGGCATGATCACACTTGTAATTGGGTCAATACTAAATGTGGCTAAGGTCCGGATCTCCTTGAGACACTAATTGTTCACATTTCCGTGAAACCTTGCTAGAAAAAAAGTGAAACCGGTGAAAAATGATGGGAGGCACACAGAGGCAAACCAAGCCAATATCCGCTGTTCCATCTGATACCAATTCAAGTAGTGCCTTGTGGCTGTGGAGAGAGAAGCACATCATGAATGGTGTGTAAAGCAGCAGGATGTGTCATGTTATACAGGGGACATGCTACAGGACGTGATGTGAATTCATAAGCTCTGGGTGAAGATGAGTAACTGGCACTCTCCCGTAGTCACGGTTCTCATCAGAGACAGCGGAGCTATGTTTAACTAAATTAGTGGTTTACAGCTCACACACCTGCCCCTGCAGGCACACGCATGCTTGCACACACACACATGCACGCACGCACGCACACACTTGGAAAAAAACACTGGTTTTCAGATACCAGTGACTCTCTCCATTTCCAGCTCCACCTGGTCTTCCATCCAGGCACAGACCAGGACTGACCCTGCTTAGTTTCAGAGGCAAATCAGCAGTGGGTGCTATGTTGCTGGAATCACTGTGCCAAAACTTGCAATTGGGGGGAAAAAGGCAGCGAAAGCAAAGGTCAGGGTGACAGAAAAAGACAGGGAAAATTGCAGGGAAGAGGGAGGCGTTTTATTGAATCTACATGTGAAGTTTTCTTACATGTGAACCTGAAAATTCACGAGAGGTGAAAACAACATGTTATTCTCCTCACGTGAAAAAGTGGTGTTAACATGTGAACTCTAAATGTAATATGGTTCCACATGTGAAATTTAAGCTGAAAAACAAACAAATTTGAGTAAGAACACACACACACACACCTCCAATTATATTTCAGACTTGGGAGACTGACAGGGTTCAGAAGGGAGACAAAATGAGAGGAAGTAAATCACATTTAGTACTGAAAAATAAATGACAGGAGTTATACATTATACATTGCATGAATCTTTTAAGCCAACGTGTCTGAATTATCATCCATCAGGGTCTGTCTGTCTCTGTGTGTGCATGTGTGTGCGCATGCATGCGTGTCTGTGTGACTGTTCATCTCTATGTATGCGTGTGTGTCTCTGCATGTGATGGCTTGCATACTGTATTTTTTGTACAACAAAACAAATCATTAAGATTTAGGATATTGAACTTTGAACATGCATTATATAGTACACCAGGATCCAAATCAGATGGGGATAACAATGAAGTAAAAATACCATATGTACTGCATGTAATATCTAATGTAAATGGTATTTTACAGTGTAATATGAGAGACCCAAAACCCTAGAGAAACACTGCTTGGATAAAGCTGACCTTATGGGCTTTAAGTAGGCAAGGATATTTATTCAATCAATCAATAGAGGAAAATGGAGATCTACATTTTCCTCTTTGACTATCCTTCAAAAGGCACTGAACAATGGGGGTTTCTTTCCTCGGAGATCAGCGGAGTAGAAAGCAATAAGCATATACACACTGTTGACTACCGTCGTCCACAGCGCATTGAAATTCACTGTGAAATTACTTTTTGAGCTTAAAAGCTTGATATCTTAATGAGCTCTATTCCTTGGTATTTTTAGAAAAGCAATCGTCACATATCATCCTCTTTAGTGCAAATGGGTATAATGTTCTTCAAACATTTATAGAGCCATCATATCTTCTAAATGTACAGTGCTTCCGGAAAGTATTCAGTCCCCTTGACTTTTTCCACATTTTGTTACGTTACAGCCTTATTCTAAAAATGATTAAAAATGATTTTTTTTTCTCAGCAATCTACACACAATACCCCAAACCGGTTTTTAGATTTTTGGGGGGCCTTAGTTGGGGAGGTGACCAAGAACCCGATGGTCACTCTGACAGATTTGTTCGATATAGAAAGATAACAGACTTACTTATGTAGATGTAGATGTAGATTAAAAAAACTGTAACCATGAAGATGCTAACTTTCTCTCAGACAACAGCAAACCTTGCCCAGCTCACTCCAGGGCTTTTTAAACTTAATTACAGCAAGACTTGAGTTCTAGTAGAAATCCATGTCCCCGAAAGCGTTGTCGTTATTTTCTTTGACTGCCTCGAGCTCAGAGAGCATGGAGAACACAGATAGCACTCAGTCATTTCACAGGGGTGGTTTTCCACCTGTCTTTATAGAAACATAAATCATAGCATGCCCCTCAGCCAGTCTAATGCTGCAGCAGATGAAGAATCAGATCCATCATGGAAGTCACCTCATGTGGTTATCACCGCTAATATTTTTTTATTTACTCCGACTGCAATAGTAAATCCAGTGGCTACATCCAGTGTCGTACACGTACATGGCTTTCATTGATCATATATACGTTGGTCTTGGATCTTATTTAATACAAGATGCTCAATACTGTATGTTTCAATGGAAATGTACATGTACCTACATACTCCCTCTGTTAGAATAGCGAATTATTATGATTCGTGATAATTCATATTTGTTCACAGCACCATCAAGCTCAGAATGTGCAGTTAGATTGACATTGCCTTAATTAATCAAGGAAATGGTTTGATTAAATGTCTTTTCGTCATCAGTGTCGTTGTGGTCAGAGCCTGTGCCCTGTCAGAAGGAGCACACCTTGTGGTCAGCTGGGTTTTCTTCCCATCACCTGCAGGTGAAAAGTCTTTGGGAAATGAATCCTTATTAGTGACATAAAGGCAGGAGACAGAGGACAGGTCTGGCTATGACTTCTACCTCTTCAGACAACCTGGTGTCTATAATGAAACTGGTTCTATGCCAGATTAAGTTAAAGAATGGTTTTATTTTTCTAGCTTTTCGTAATGAGCTCCTGTAAAATATTCATGATGAAATGCAGATAAGGCTAGTGAAGAGGTGTTGTCTAAATTGATTTATTTGAGAAGTAATCACTTGAAGAGCTTCAGGCCAGAAGCATTTCAAATCACCTCAAAGAATTGTCTGTCTGTAGGGCATGGTAGCAATGACAAAGGTTATCAAGAAGTAAAAGACAATATTGTTACGAGAGGACTCACTCACTCACAACATTTTCTCATCTCCTTTTCTTCAGGCAGGTCATTTTATGTTGCAAGGTGATAACAGTATTCACAACCTGATACCATGTGTTAGTGCCTGTTTGCCCCCTGCTTCACTCTCTTCCCTTCTCTATACCCCCAGTACCAGTTCACTAATGGCTGTCCCCTACAGAGAGATCATGAGCAAGAGATTCATTTTGTCTAGATGCAATCAATATCAGAGATTGGCTGTAACCCTGCTCCATCACCCATAGCCAGATGTCGTGGCCTCTTCCCTCATCCATCTCTGTCTTCATCTGTTGGATTTAGGCCCAAAACAACACCTTGTCCGGAAAACAACACAGCAATGTGTATGCTCAATTTAAGGATGAATGTGGGAGTTTGGGGTTATCTTGAAGTAAACAACTAGCCTCTTGAGAAAATAAACATATTTTGTAGGACATTTGTTAGGATAAAAGGAGAGTAATCAGCTGTAGTATCCTTCATGGTTGAAGCCCTTTTCTCATACATTACCGAACATACAGTATTGTGATCAACAGGTCAAGCATCTCATTGCTTGCTGGTTATGTGTTACTTAATCCATTGCTTAATTCTTTCTGCCTCTAATTTCTTCTTTGAAGTGAATAGTTAACGTAGCTCTATGTATGCCAATAGTTAACGTAGCTCTATGTATGCCAATAGTTAACGTAGCTCTATGTATGCCAATAGTGAACGTAGCTCTATGTATGCCAATAGTTAACGTAGCTCTATGTATGCCAATAGTGAACGTAGCTCTATGTATGCCAATAGTTAACGTAGCTCTATGTATGCCAACGTGAGTCTCTCAACTCCTTCAAAGCGTTCTAATTGCAACCCAGTGGCATAACGGCCACCACACCGCAGACTGTAACCTTGCTCTGCGCTCCACCTCCTGCTGTGCTACTGTATCCCATCCATGGAGGCAACGTCTGCTACAGTGCACAAGTCAGAATGTCAATATGACCTTGATAGTGTCTCAGTAACAGTTTGATAACATGCTAGACTCACGGGAGAGTTTTGACTTTTAATTTGTCAAACTCCCAAATGAAATACTGAAGCTTCACTATTCGAGCGTACAGGCTCTACTTTGATGAATCAAACGAACAGCAGGAGAATGTTTTGTACTTAAAAATGACTTCAGGATATTTCATATTGTATTTCACATAGCACAGCTTCTGTTGAGGAAATCTGTGCTTGCCATTCTCCAGTCACTTGTTAAAGTGGTTCTGATAAGTGATAGGTAGAGTTGGACATTCTATGTTTCAGTCAAATTATAGCCCTTGTATCAGCAGATGATGTGTGTGATTTGTACACTCATGGTGACACACGGTATAAAGTCTATGCGACACAGACTGCGTGCAGAGTCTCTATAGCATGCAACAGCATCCTGTTTCAGCCCAGAAAACATGTAGACTTGCACAATTTGACTCAAATTGATCTCCCCAACATTGGTACTTGAGGCCATTCAATTTCATCAAGCTGAGGTGGGTGTTGAGTGTTACCCTGCTGGTTCACTCCAAAGTAAATTTAAGTCCGTTTGAGTACATGACCTGTATTAGCCACCCCTGCTACTATTCAGATATATACAAATATACATTTGAATGCATTGGAGCTTTTCCATCAGCCCTGTTCTGACATAATTATGAGACACACTTTAAAGAACAACAAGAGCATAAAAACACCGACAGGTGTTGGAAGGCGAGGGTCAGTGGGTCGAGGGTCAGTGTCTCGTTAACCCTCAGGTTAATATTCTAACATTTTTCTTCAATATTGAGTAACTATTCGTAAGAAGACTATAACCACATGATGATGATTTTCCAGTCTGGACTTGGCTTCATCATTGCCTGTTTTGTTATGTGAAGAGCCTTGCTGAGAGGGTTGGCACTGACTCCAGATGCTCCGTATGTTCGGCCCTCTTCATACATACATTACAATCTTCCAACCAACCTTGGATGGTTGTAATGCCCTGAAGTGAGGCCTGCTGTTTCCTTCCTCACAAGCCTCTCCAGACACAATGAGACGTGTTTTTCACACACCACTGCTCACGCTTTAAAGCTCATTCTTTATTCATGTGATTGTCGTGTTTGCTTACAGTGCTGTTCAGCATCCAGGTTTCAACGGCAGGCGTGAATTGCCCTGCCTTTTGTTTCCCCTCAAGACTTTCTGAATACACACTTTCCCAGCATCACCCAACTATGATATCCTCTCTGTGTGTCTGTCTCTCCTTGATCTCTCCTTCTGTCAACACCAACATCCCATACCACATAATATATGTGGTATCGTGAGTAATATATGTTTTAGTGAGTAAACTGGGTAATACAGTATGGCAGCGTTCACTGTGATATTGTGTGTACGAGCAATGGAAAATCCAACTAATTTGACCTTTGACTGGATCAGCAAGTTTGAGGGTATTGTACCACAGTGGGGCAAAAAACGTATTTAGTCAGCCACAAATTGTGCAAGTTCTCCTACTTAAAAAGAAGAGAGAGACCTGTAATTTTCATCATAGGTACACTTCGACTATGACAGACAAAATGAGAGAAAAAAAATCCATAAAATCACATTGTAGGATTTTTAATGAATTTATTTGCAAATTATGGTGGAAAATAAGTATTTGGTCACCTACAAACAAGCAAGATTTCTAGCTCTCACAGACCTGTAACTTCTTCTTTAAGAGGTTCCTCTGTCCTGCACTCGTTACCTGTATTAATGGCACCTATTTGAACTTGTTATCAGTATAAAAACACCTGTCCACAACCTCAGTCACACTCCAAACTCCACTATCGCCAAGACCAAAGAGCTGTCAAAGGACACCAGAAACAAAATTGTAGACCTGCACCAGGCTGGGAAGACTGAATCTGCAATAGGTAAGCAGCTTGGTTTGAAGAAATCAACTGTGGGAGCAATTATTAGGAAATGGAAGACATACAAGACCACTGATAATCTCTCTCGATCTGGGGCTCCACACAAGATCTCACCCCATGGGGTCAAAATGATCACAAGAACAGTGAGCAAAAATCCCAGAACCACACGGGGGGACCTAGTGAATGACCTGCATAGAGCTGGGACCAAAGTAACAAAGCCTACCATCAGTAACACACTACGCTGCCGGGGACTCAAATACTGCAGTGCCAGACGTACTGGCTTAAGCAGGGGAACACATATCCAGGCCCATCTGAAGTTTGCTGGAGAGCATTTGGATGATCCAGAAGAAGATTGGGAGAATGTCATATGGTCAGATGAAACCAAAATATAACTTTTTGGTAAAAACTCAACTCGTCGTGTTTGGAGGACAATGAATGCTGAGTTGCATCCAAAGAACACCATACCTACTGTGAAGCATGGGGGTGGAAGCATCATGCTTTGGGGCTGTTTTTCTGCAAAGGGACCAGGACGACTGATCCGTGTAAAGGAAAGAATGAATGGGGCCATGTATCATGAGATTTTGAGTGAAAACCTCCTTTCATCAGGAAGGGCATTGAAGATGAAACATGGCTGGGTCTTTCAGCATGACAAGATCCCAAACACACCGCCAGGGCAACGAAGGAGTGGCTTCGTAAGAAGCATTTCAAGGTCCTGGAGTGGCCTAACCTCCAGATCTCAACCCCATAGAAAATATTTTGAGGGAGTTGAAAGTTCGTGTTGCCCAGCAACAGCCCCAAAACATCACTGCTCTAGAGGAGATCTGCATGGAGGAATGGGCCGAAATACCAGCAACAGTGTCTGAAAACCTTGTGAAGACTTACAGAAAACGTTTGACCCCTGTCCTTGCCAACAAAGGGTATATAACAAAGTATTGAGGTAAACTTTTGTTATTGACCAAATACTTATTTTCCACCATAATTTGCAAATAAATTCATTAAAAATCCTCCAATGTGATTTTCTGGATTTTTTTTCTTCTCATTTTGTCTGTCATAGTTGAAGTGTACCTATGATGAAAATTACAGGCCTTATCTTTTTAAGTGGGAGAACTGGCACATTTGATGGTTGACTAAATACTTTTTTGCCCCACTGTATGCATCGGCCTATCGAGTGTTCAACAAAGCAACAGGAACATCTCCTAGCGTAGGATACTGTAGGTTTGTAATCCATAAATGCACTTCAACATGCTTTTTTTTCTCTAGTGTTTTTGCTTGTTTTCCTATTTCATGCTCTGCATCCCTCTGTTTGCTATAGTGGTCTTCAACATCCACTCAGCCAAAGCTCCTGGACAACAGTGCAGCTCTGAAAGAGAGATTGCTCTACATTGTCTGCCAGAGGAAATGTGCTGATAGAGATTCATTCTGCTCCTCTGTATTAGAGAAATAGAATCTAATAAAATACGTTGACACGGATTCAGGTGAGAGGGCTCTGGATGAATCTCATGGAGGAGAAGAGCGAGTCCAGAGGAGAAGGTGCTCTGCTCTGTATGTAGACCAGTGGATTGTGTTTTTGAGGTGCAACAGTCTGAGCCTGCTGAAGGAGTGTTTACCGACTAACAGACAGGCTCATGCTTTCCGGGATCCCCTCAAACACTTGTTTTGGGGCACCATCTGCCCTCAACATTGAAAAATAAAATGACAAATATAATATGAACTGTATGGAAATCAAATCAAAATGTATTTGCCACGTGCACCGAATACACCAAATTTCCTTAGAGTGAAATACTTACTTACAGGCTCTAACCAATGGTGCGGGAAAAAATAAGGTGTGCGTGTGTGTGTGTGTGTGTGTGTGTGTGTGTGTGTGTGTGTGTGTGTGTGTGTGTGTGTGTGTGTGTGTGTGTGTGTGTGTGTGTGTGTGTAAAGAAATAAAACAACAGTAAAAAGACATTTGAAAAAAGAGTAGCAAGGCTATATACAGACAACTGTTAATCAGGCTTATTGAGGTAATATGTACATGTAGGTATCGTTAAAGTGACTATGCATATATGATGAACAGAGAGTAGCAGAAGCGTTGAAGTGGGGTTGGCGGGTGGTGGGACACAATGCAGATAAGCCGGTTAGCCAATGTGCAGGAGCACCTGTTGGTTGGGCCAATTTAGGTAGTATGTACATGAATGTATAGTTAAAGTGACTATACATATAAGATAAACAGAGAGTAGCAGCAGCGTAAAAGGGGTTGGGGAGGAACACAATGCAAAAAGTCCGGGTAACCATTTGGTTACCTGTTCATTAGTCTTATGGCTTGGGGGTAAAAACTGTTGAGAAGCCTTTTTGTCCTAGACTTGGCACTCCGGTACCGCTTGCCATGCGGTAGTAGAGAGACCAGTCTATGACTGGGGTGGCTGGGGTCTTTGACAATTTTTAGGGCCTTCCTCTGACACCGCCTGGTGTAGATGTCCTGGATGGCAGGCAGCTTTGCCCCAGTGATGTACTGGGCCGTACGCACTACCCTCTGAAGTGTCTTGCGGTCGGAGGCCGAGCAATTGCCGTACCAGGCAGTGATTCAACACGCCAGGATGCTCTCGATGTTGCAGCTGTAGAACCTTTTGAGGATTTCAGGACCCATACCAAATCTTTTTAGTTTCCTGAGGGGGAATAGGCTTTGTCGTGCCCTCTTCACAACTGTCTTGGTGTGTTTGGACCAATCTAGTTTGTTGTTGATGTGGACACCAAGGAATTTGAAGCTCTCAACCTGCTCCACTACAGCCCCGTCGATGAGAATGGGGACGTGCTCGGTGCTCCTTTTCCTGTAGTCCACAATCATCTCCTTAGTCTTGGTTACGTTGAGGGATAGGTTGTTATTCTGGCACCACCCGGCCAGGACCTCCTCCCTATAGGCTGTCTCGTCGATGTTGGTGATCAGGCCTACCACTGTTGTGTCGTCAGCAAACTTAATGATGGTGTTGGAGTCGTGCCTGGCCTTGCAGTCGTGGGTGAACAGGGAGTACAGGAGGGGACTGAGCACGCACCCCTGGCGAGCTCCAGTGTTGAGGATCAGCGTGGCAGATGTGTTGCTACCTACCCTCACCACCTGGGGCGGCCTGTCAAGAAGTCCAGGATCCAGTTGCAGAGGGAGGTGTTTAGTCCCAGGATCCTTAGCTTGGTGATGCGCTTTGAGGGTACTATGGTGTTGAACGCTGAGCTGTCGTCAATGAACAGCATTCTCACATAGGTGTTCCTTTTGTCCAGGTGAGAAAGGGCAGTGTGGAGTGCAATAGAGATTGCATCATCTACAGATCTGTTTGGGTGGTATGCAAATTGGAGTGGGTCTAGGGTTTCTGGGATAATGGTGTTGATGTGAGCCATTACTAGCCTTTCAAAGCACTTCATGGCTACGGACGTGAGTGCTACGGGTCTGTAGTCATTTAGACAGGTTGCCTTTGTGTTCTTGGGCACAGGGACTATGGTGGTCTGTTTAAAGCATGTTGGTATTACAGACTCAATCAGGGACATATTGAAAATGTCAGTGAAGACACCTGCCAGTTGGTCAGCACATGCCCGGAGCACACGTCCTGGTAATCCGTCTGGCCCCCAGCCTTGTGTATGTTGACCTGTTTAAACGTCTTACTCACGTCGGCTATGGTGTGTGTGTGATCACACAGTCATCCAGAACAGCTGATGCTCTCATGCATGCCTCAGTGTTGCTTGCCTCGAAGCGAGCATAGAAGTGATTTAGCGCATCTGGTAGGCTCGTGTCACTGGGCAGCTCACAGCTGTGCTTCCCTTTGTAGTCTGTAATAGTTTGCAAGCCCTGCCACATCCGACGAGCGTCGGAGCCGGTGTAGTATGATTCAATCTTAGCCCTGTATTAACGCTTTGCCTGATTGATGGTTTGTCACAGGGCATAGCGGGATTTCTTGTAAGCTTCCGGGTTAGAGTCCCGTACCTTGAAAGCGGCAGCTCTACCCTTTAGCTCAGTGCGAATGTTGCCTGTAATCCATGGCTTCTCGTTGGGGTATGTACGTACAGTCACTGTGGGGACGACGCCCTCAATGCACTTATTGATAAAGCCAGTGACTGATGTGGTGTATTCCTCAATGTCATTGGAAGAATCCCAGAACATGTTCCAGTCTGTGATAGCAAAGCAGTCCTGTAGTTTAGCATCTGCTTCATCTAACCATTTTTTTTTATAGACCGAGTCACTGGTGCTTCCTGCTTTAATATTTGCTTGTAATCAGGAATCAGGAGGATAGAGTTGTGGTTGGATTTACCAAAATGGAGGGCGAGGGAGAGCTTTGTACGCATCTCTGTGTGTGGAGTACAGGTGATCTAGATTTTTATTTTCTCTGGTTGCACTTTTACCATGTTGATAGAGATTTGGTAGAACTGATTTAAGTTTCCCTGCATTAAAGTCTCCGGACACTGAGAGCGCCGCCTCTGGGTGAGTGGTTTCCTGTTTGCTTATTTCCTTATACAGCTGACTGAGTGCGGTCTTAGTGCCAGCATCTGTCTGTGGTGGTAAATAAACTATAGCTGAGAACTCTCTAGGCAAGTAGTGCGGCCTGCAGTCTATCACAGTATACTCTACTTCAGGCGAGCACAATCTAGAGACTTCCTTAGGTTTCGTGCACCAGCTGTTGTTTACAAATATTCACAGACCGCCCCCCCCTCGTCTTACTGGAGTGTGCTGTTCTATCCTGCCGGTGCAGCGTGTATTCCGTTAGCTGAATATCCATGTCGTCATTCAGCCACGATTCCGTGAAGCATAGGATATTACAGTTTTTGATGTCCCTTTGATAGGATATTCGTGATCTTACCTCGTCTAGTTTATTGTCCAATGATTGCACGTTGGAGAGTAATATTGACGGTAACGGCAGCTTTCCTAGTTGCCTTCTGCGGGTCCGGACGAGGCATCCGGCTCTTCTTCCTCTGCGTCGCTTCCTCTTGCGAATAATTGGGATGTCTTTCCTGAGGTGTGTTTGGAGAATATCATGTGAGTCCTGCTTGCTGCTGTTGTTGTTGTTGAAGAAATCTTCGTCTAATCCGAGGTGAGTGATCGTTGTCCTGATATCCAGAAGCTCTTTTCTTCCGTAAGATACGGTTGCAGAAACCATTGGGAACATTTGGAGAGCGAGGGGAAATGGTGTTGCTAGGAGTAGAACATGGAGTTGGGTTGAGAGGGCATTATGGAAGGTTTTGGAAAAAAGTAAATCTGCTCTACTAACTTAAACACTGAATAATACAGGAAGGAAGTGGACTATACAGTGCCTTGAGAAAGTATTCAGATCCCTTGACTTTTTCCAATCTTTATTTACGTTAAAGCTTCATTCTAAAATGAATTAATACAAAAAAACTCAGTAATCTACACACAATAACTCATAATGACAACATTTTAGCAAATGTTTTAAAAATAATAAACAGAAATACATTATTTACATAGGTATTCAGACCATTTTCTATAAGGCTCGAAATTGAGCTCAGGTGCATCCTGTTTCCATTGATCATCCTTGAGATGTTTCTACAACTTAATTGGAGTCCACCTGTGATAAATTCAATTGATTGGGCCTGATTTGGAAAGGCACACAACTGTCAGAGCAAAAACCAAGCCATGAGGTCGAACGAATTGTACGTAGAGCTCCAAGACAGGATTTTGTCGAGGCACAGATCTGGGGAAGGGTACCAAAACATTTCTGCAGCATTGAAGGTCACCAATAACACAGTGGCATTCATCATTCTTAAATGGAACAAGTTTGGAACCACCGAGGACCTTCCTAGAGCTGTTCGCTCGGCCAAACTGAGCAATTGGGGGAGAAGGGCCTTGGTCTGGGAGGTGACCAAGAACCTGATGGTCACTCTGACAGAGCTCTAGAGTTCCTCTGTAGAGATGGAAGGAAATTACCGAAGGACAACAATCTCTGCAGCAATCCACCAATCAGGCCTCTATGGTAAAGTGGCCAGACGGAAGCCACTCTTCAGTAAAAGGCACATGACAGCCCGCTTGGAGATAGCCAAAAGGCATCTAAAGACTCTCAGACAATGAGAAACAAGATTCTCTGGTCTGATGAAACCAAGATTGAACTCTTTGGCCTGAATGGCAGAATCATGCTGTGGTGATGTTTTTCAGCAGCAGTGACTCGGAGACTAGTCAGGATTGAGGTAAAGCTGAACGGAGCAAAGTACAGAGAGATGCTTGATGAAAACCTGATCCAGAGTGCTCAGGACCTCAGACTGGGGTGAAGGTTCACCTTCCAACAGGACAACAACCCTAAGCACACAACCAACAAAACGCAGTAGTGGCTTCAGGGAACAAGTCTCTGAATGTCCTTGAGTGTCCCTGCCAGAGCCTGGACTTGAACCCGATCTAACATCTTTGGAGAGACCTGAAAATAGCTGTGCAGCAACGCTCCCCATCCAACCTGACAGGGATTGAGAGGATCTGCAGAGATGAATGGGAGAAACTCTCCAAAAACAGGTGTGCCAAGCTTGTAGCGTCATACCCAAGAAGACTCGATGTTGTAATCGCTGCCAAAGGTGCTTCAACAAAGTGGTAAGTAAAGGGTCTAAATACTTATGTAAATGTAATATTTCAGTTTTTTATTTGTAATAAATTTGCAGAAATGCAGAAATAACCTCTTACTGCTTTGTCATTATGGGGTATTGTGTGTAGATTTGATGAGAAAAAAATGTAATCAATTTTAGAATAAGGCTGTAACGTAACAAAAAAATGGAAAAAGTCAATGGGTCTGAATACTTTCCGAAGGCACTGTAAATCTGACGACCGGCATAGCGAGCATGCAGAGACTCCAGTGAAGATTTTGATCTTATAGCAGACGCTATTAAAAAGTGTTCAAATGGGAAAAAGTGCTCAAACGTGGCCTTTTACTGATAGATTGAAGATTTGGCAAATGTTTGGCACATCTGTTTACTCTTCTGTACAATTGTGTTTGAGCTCTAATATGTTAAACAGAGATAATATAATGAGAAGTCACTTTTGATGAAAAGTCACTCTCGAAAACAGCAGCATTTGCATAAAGTCATCATTCAGAAGTCAAGTGCTAGTGATGTTGTGATTGGACTGAATGAAATGCTGCACTATTGTTTGTCATTTTTATGGTCAACAGTAGACAGTGCAAGAGAGTGGGAGGATAAATTGCTACGGTTACTACATTCCCAATCAAATAGCAACAATTTGCCAGCATTTCTATCCAAATCAGCCCTCGTTTGGTCTTCTGTCATTTTCACTGCGGTGGAGTCAACATCTGTGCTGCCAAAGCAAAGCGGCCTAATTAGGATGAAGACTGTGTCCTGCTCTGTCCCAGCTGTGTGCTCTGTGCTGCTGGTCCACACTGAGACAGATGAGGCCCAGTGAGGGTAACCTCCCTGAATGGGTGCCCTCGCCCATATAAACAGGGAGGTGAACGCACTACAACCGCTGTGGTAATGAGACAATTAACCCAAGCTATTTGTAACTTCCTTAATTGCTTTGTGTGGATGGATGGCACACCTTCCAGCATACCCACAGCCACCTGCTTATTGTAAACCTATCATTGTCTTTCTGTGAAGTTGAGGAGGGAGGGGATAAAAGAAGCAATTGCAGAGACAAAAACAATTATTTATTTATGTATCCTGATAAGGGGTTTGCTGTTTTCTTTTAAATGTTTTCTTTAAAAGAAATCTCAGTCCAGTGCAATCCATTATAAAACATGTTTTTAAGATGTTTTGAACCTTGTGGTTCAAGCAGAAATATTTGCAGTGCTATCATGGTGTTGATAATTTCTTATTGCCTTGATGGTGCTAATTACATTATAGCTACAATTTCTCTGGTGCTTCATGAGCGTAATGACTAGTTTGTGCCAACCAATAGTAATGAGAGCTTTGTCCAATCCATCCCTCAGCATTTATCTATTCCTCTGCTCTGCCCTAGCCCTCCAGGGGTATCTTTGGTACTGGGCATGGCTGGACCTTGGACAGTAGTGGGTATTGGTGTTGGACAACAGCTCATCCAGAACCCCTGTATTGAGTAAATACCAGCTGCTGCTGTGACTTGCCATATGGAAGCCACTCTCTCCCAGCAACAGCTCTCAGCCACGCAGAACACGTGGAAAGCACTGAGATTAAGGACTAATACTGTCTGTACACTGTGATTTCACCACCATTTTTCCACTGTCCAGGTTGCAGACAGGTTCCTGACATTTTCCAGGTTTGATTGGATTGTTCGGATCATTTTATTTTTTAAATTTGGAAGGGAAAGGGATCATTTAGACTTTTCAGCATTGTTTTCCTATTGGTTGGGAACTGAATGAACATTTCCTCACTCCAGTTGCTGAGGTGCGCAGGTTTTAAGATGTTAGATGGGCAATGGACATTTTATAACTGTTTATTTTTGTAGGCCCTAATTATGTAACAACATCATGTGTTTTACCCTCACATCTCTTCTAACACTCTTTAGCTCCACAGCAGGTCTTATGGCTCTATGCCTCAAATTAGATCCACTGAGGCATCATATACTCTCAGAAAAAAAGTACAGAATTCAGAAACTGTATTGAGATCAAATGTTTAGTCAAGGAGTAAATTATCAGAATGTTTGCCAAAATCCATCTCGTTCCATCTTCTCCCACTGCCGGCCACTGGGCTTACTCTCACTACCGTATTTGGTAGTGAGAGGAAACGCCAACTGGATGCTTCACATTTACACATCCGGTGAATTATCTATCTGTGGCGACACCGTGTGCTAGTTAGCATGCTAGCTAGCTAGCACCCAGAAAGGGTCCCTAACTAGCAAGCTAGATAGTTAGCTAACACACGGTGTTGCCCCAGCCTCCTGCGTGCTGTGCTCGCGGAAGGCGGGGGGTGACCGGTAGACAGTGTCCTTCGCCCCCGCCTGTCAGGCACTGTTTCCCCGCAGTTCTGTTAACAACGGCGAAGGCAGGTGTTCGGGCAGGCGGGAGTGAATGACACTGTCTACCGGTGGCTAGCGAGGAGGACTACGGGAGGCAGAGGCAAAAAAACTCAAATAATACTTTTATTTCCCTTTTGACGCACATTGAAGTGTCACACGACGTTCATGCAGGAACCAATGGGACGCCCAAGGGGTGGTGTTCATGAAGGAACCAATGGGATGCTCAAGGAGGGTGTTCCTGCAGATGCTGGAATGCCCACATGCAGGAGCACCCAGGAATTGCGAGCTACTACTATTGACTTTTAACACCAATGGCTTAAATTTGTGGGTACCTCTTGACAAGGTCGCTCAGTGTTGGGGTAAGGTCACTGTAATATTAATTGAAGCTTTTTATTGTCCCATGCTCTTACAATATGTAAACCTTTTATAAAGACTTCAGAACTGGCAGCGGACATGCTCAAACTTTAATTAGCATAACCATAGACCACTTAAACTGGCACGACACTTCCACTCGCCAGCCACTAATCCATGCCTCCGGCCTACAAAACAGAAATTAAACTTCATACCCCTTTTTTGAGTGTGTGTGATGATTGAACCTTTCTATTCAAAATATCGGGAACAAAAATGTACCATTATACTCGATTATCCACACATGTACCCTAAAAGGTATCAACCAGTACCATGTGAGATTATATGTGTACCTCTGAAGGTACTTTTGATATTTTTGTACCACAGGAAACTGTAACCTTTTTTTCTGAGTGTAGCAGGATTTAAGACTTACCAGTCCCATCAGTGAACCATCACTTAATTTTGATTCTGTCAAACACTGATGGTTTGTTGATATTGGATATGCTACTTAAACTCTCTCTCTCTCTCTCTCTCTCTCTACAGACGTACAGCACATAAAGCGTCGGGACATCATTCTGAAGCGGGAGCTGGGAGAGGGGGCCTTTGGGAAGGTGTTTCTGGCAGAGTGCTATAACCTCAGCCCTACCAAGGACAAGATGCTGGTGGCTGTCAAGGTAAGAGATGATCTCTCAGTTACACAGGGCCACCTCCCTCTCCTGTTACAGCAGACCCCTCACAGAAGTCAGGGCCTCTCAGCACTCAGCATCTGACTTGTATTATCTTGATCCTTGAACGGCTCTCGGGGCCACCCCCCCCCCCCCCCTGCCATGGCCAGCTGCCTCCACAAGAAGGATTTGGAGACGTGGATCTATAAAAATAGGATTTTTTTTGCAATAGAGTAGATCGATAATCATACTAATAATCATTGAGGTCACTATGAGTTCCGTGTTGGTCGTCTCGTATCAGATTGAATGTATGAGGCTCCACTATGGGGTGACAACTAGGGTTGAATATTTTTCAGGTATTTTACAAATGTTCCATCCCAAGAATGAATCACCTGCTAAGCTGATATGTCCCGCCAAAACCGTGAGTGTCATTGAAAAGCATATAAAGAATATAAATGGGCCTATATCTGGAATTGATCAGAGCTTTGATCGAAAATTCATACATTTTATAAAGCCATACATGAAATACATTTCATGAGAGAAATTTTGTCCAAGTGATTGTGCCGTTATCCAATCCATATATGATATAGGCTACGCATGACAGAAAAAC
The DNA here is from genome assembly GCF_036934945.1 of Oncorhynchus masou masou. Taxonomy (NCBI): domain Eukaryota; kingdom Metazoa; phylum Chordata; class Actinopteri; order Salmoniformes; family Salmonidae; genus Oncorhynchus; species Oncorhynchus masou. The sequence goes on from NC_088233.1 coordinate 39,959,518, forward strand.
ATGAAAGTCCATAGATGTAGCTAGCTAGCTATGTGTCTACTAGCTTCAGAAGACACATCTTTTTTGAGTGTGAACTATGTTACTGTACTGTATTGTATTATATGGACTGGAATTATGCACATCGTTCAAACCATGATAAAGAGAGCATATGGGATTCTGGTGCAGTACATGCGGCCTACAAAGTTACAAGATAGGCTAGAGAATGTTATTTTAATTAGTGCCTATTTTTTATAATTAGTAGTCTGACCCATAAATACCTTTCATAATGTTATTAACCTGCCTACCTCTCACTATTGTTGCTTCGTTCCTTCCTTGCTTTCAACGGCTAGCCTAAATTAAATACATTTTGTTGTCCTTATCTTCATCATTCTAATGACATTATTGAATAATATAGGACTAGAATTCACTTCTCTTCAAAGATTGAATGGTTATGGGTCTGAATAAATAACTGCTATAGCCTACCGCCATTGTGTATTCACTCATCTTTCAAGTCATGTCAAATTTTATTTGTCACATGTGCCGAGTACAGCAGGTGTAAACCTTACTGTGAAATCCTTACTTACAAGCCCTTAACCAACAATGCTTTAAGAAGTTTTAAGAAAAATAAATGTTCAGTAAAAATTAGATGCTTAAAAAAATTGAAAATAAAATGGCCAAATAATTAAACAGCAGCAGTAAAACAACAATAGCGATGAGATATATATATATATATATATATATATATATATATATATATATATATATATATATAGGGAGTACCGGTACAGAGTCAATGTTCGGGGTCACCGGTTAGTTGAGGTAATTGAGGTAGCATGTACATGTAGGTAGAGTTATTAAAGTGATTATGCATAGATAATAAAGAGAGAGTAGCAGCGTAAAAGAGGGTTCTGGGTAGCCCTTTGATTAGCTGTTCAGAGGGAGGTGTTTGGTCCCAGGGTCCTTAGCCTAGTGATGAGCTTCGAGGGCACTATGGTGTTGAACGCTGAGCTGTAGTCAATGAATAGCATTCTCACATAGGTGTTATTTTCGTCCAGGTGGTAAAGGGCAGTGTAGAGTGCAATAGAGATTGCATCATCTGTAGACCTGTTGGGGCGGTATGAAAATTGGAGTGGATTTAGGGTTTCTAGGATAATGTTTTTGACGTGAGCCATGACCAGCCTTTCAAATCCTTTTCAAACTACCCGTGAGTTATATTGGCTGCTGTATTTAACATTCAGCAACCAAGAGCTTGCAACCCTCTTCGAATAGTCTATTAGTATAAGAAATGCTAAAAAGATCATGTTCAGCAAGCTATTCTAGTCTAGCTTTTCCTACATGTGACTCCAAGAGCTAAGGAGCGTTTTTTTAAGGAGAGAGGCTAGCAGAGCACAGGTGAGTATGTATTGCGCTAGAGCCCGAGGCTATAAGTTATAAGCTTATTATGCATAACCCATCATTAATTAGCTAAATATAAGGCTAATACTGCATATAATCTATTGCCTGAAAGAGGTAGGCTAGGACATCTATATATAGGGCTATACAGTGCATTTGGAAAGTATTCAGACCCCTTCCCCTTTTCCACATTTTGTTACTATTAGGGTCTGACAGAGTAAAACTCAAACGGACAACTAGGAAAAAGCTCAAACCTTTTTAAATACAATTTTTTCCTCATCAATCTACACACAATACCCCATAATGACAAAGTGAAAACAGGTTTATAGAAATGTATACAAATCTATAAAAAAATACCTTATTTACATAAATATTCAGACCCTTTGCTATGAGCCTCAAAATTGAGCTCAGGTGCATCCTGTTTCCATTGATCATGCTTGATGTTTCTGCAACTTGATTGGAGTCCACCTGTGGTAAATTCAATTGACTGGACATGATTTGGAAAGGCACACACCTGAGCTCCAGAGTCCCTCTGTGGAGATGGGAGAACCTTCCAGAAGGACAACCATCTCTGCAGCACTCCACCAATCAGGCCTTTATGGTAGTTTGGCCAGACGGAATCCACTCCTCAGTAAAAGGCACATGACAGCCCGCTTGGAGTTTGCCAAAAGGCACCTAAAGGACTCTCAGACCATGAGCAACCAGGTTCTTTGGTCTGACGAAACCAAGACTGAACTCTTTGGCCTGAATGCCAAGCATCACGTCTGGAGGAATCCTGGGCTAATCGCTACGGTGAAGCATGGTAGTGGCAGCATCGTGTTGTGGGAATGTTTTTCAGTGGCATTGACTGGGATTCTAGTCAGAATCGAGGGAAAGATGAATGGAGCAAAGTACAGAGAGATCCTTGATTAAAACCTGCTCCAGAGAGCTCAGGACCTCAGACTGGGGCAAAGGTTCACCCTAAGCACACAGCCAAGACAACACAGTAGTGGGTTCGGGGAACTGTCTCTGAATGTTGCTCAGGACCTCAGACTGGGGTGAAGGTTCACCTTCCAACAGGACAACGACCCTAAGCACAAAGCCAAGACAATGCAGGAGTGGCTACAAGACAAGCCTCTGAATGTCCTTGAGTGGCCCAGCCAGAGCCCGGACTTGAACCCGATCGAACATCTCTGGAGAGACCAGAAAAAAGCTGTGCAGCAACGCTCTTCATCCAACCTGACAGAGCTTGAGATGATTTGCAGAGAAGAATGGGAGAAACTCCTCAAATGCAGGTGTGCCAAGCTTGTAGCGTCATACCCTATAAGACTTGAGGCTGTAATCGCTGCCAAAGGTGCTTCAACAAAGCACTGAGTAAATGGTCTGAATACTCATGTAAATGTCATATTTCAGTTTTTGTAAAAATTACAAAACACATGTTTTTGTTCGTCATTATGGAGTATTGTGTGTAGATTGTTGAGGGGGGGTTGGTGTTATCCGTTTTAGAATAAAGCTGTAACGTAACAAAATGTGGAAAAGTCAATGGGCTTCAATACTTTCTGAATGCACTGTATATAAATCTAGAATGGGGTTATCTATTTTGGATGTCTTTTGAATGGAATTAATGAGGAGAGAGAGAGACTGGGAGAGAGAGTGCTCGCGCATGCACTGATTTAAAGCAACAATATTCGAGTGAAAAGCTGTTTTTAAAACTCTGGAGCTGCAAAAAAATAAATAATTCGTTACAATAAAAAAATAAGGTGACCCAGTAAAGCAAGATGGAGATGGGTGAATTAGACGCGCATTCAGTCTTTACATTACTGTAGCTAGGCTATGCTGCAGCAAATGTAGGCCGTCTTGTCAGAAGAAAAAAAGTAACCATGGTTTCTCTCAGTTATTTATTCCGGGAAAAGGGAGTGGTTTTGGATGGTAAATCTCAGTAACCTGGTTTCCGCCATTCAACCCTATCGACAACAGCGGACTAATGGGTGAGAAAGTTTTCTCTGGGAATTACATTAAGGGCTAAATATCTCACTAGCAGGTTAACTTGGCATAATTTGAAACATGTATTACATGCTGTACAGGACATTATGGTTGACTTGAATATCACAACTTTTGGGTCAAGATGTATTGAGTCACTTTCTGTGTTAGGGCTGGGTGGTATCCAGATTTTCATATCGTCAGACCATTTCTGTATCATACTGGGGTTTATGGTATTACCGGAAGTGCACACAAGTGGCGCTATAAAAAACCTAAAATAATAATACTTCTGTTGGAAACCGGGATCCATTGAATGTCTCTGCTGTAACCAAGAAACTTGCTCATGATATTTAGCCACTTAGCAAGTTAGCAAACCAAATGCATAGCTAGAGCCCTGAGCTGGGTATTAATTATTTATTATATTTAAGCAATAAGGCCTGAGGGGGGGGGGGGGTGTATGGCTAAAATACCCCGGCTAAGGGCTGGTCTTTAAACACGATGCAACACAGAGTGCCTGGATACAGCCCTTAGCCTTGGTATATTGGCCATATACCACAAACCACCGAGGTGCTTTATTGCTATTATAAATTGGTTACCAACGTAATTAGAGCAGTACCAATACATGTTTTGTCATATGGTATACGGTGTGATATACCACGGCTGTCAGCCAATCAGCATTCAGGGCTCGAACCTACCAGTTTATAATTATACTTGACTTAAGCACCCAACCACCATTTTTTTTACGGTATTGAAAATCATATAATGCCCAAGCCTAAGAAGTGTTTTATATCTTCACTGTTGCGATTCTTGATCTCAATGGTGCTGGTCATGATATAAAAGGCTAAATAGCATTAACTGGATAACAAACTGTCAGTTGGAACAAACAATTATGAGCAATATTTACAGTTGGTGGCCATTAACCACCTGTGTTTGCCTCCTCTCTCTCTCTCTCACACACACACACACACACACACACACACACACACACACACACACACACACACACACACACACAGCCTCAGTGTGTTAAGGCCTGCAGTTATCTAAACAATAAGCAGCCCTAAATTGGTTTTTAGATGGGGAAGCTGACTGGATGCCTGGTGCATGCAGTTTGAGCACAGCAGCTCACTCCTGAGAAGTTTTCATTTTCTCTGAAACCCCCCAGTAATTTTGTCCATCCCCTGAAATGTAACCAGCCGATGGAAGTAAATTTGACTTTGACCATGCTGTCTACTGAAATTAGCCATGCATTTCTAGCAACAACAAGAAAAGACCTTGTGAACAGACTCCAGTTTTGTTGCTGACAGACATATCTAATTCCACATCATGATTATGCAATAAGGATTGTCCAATCCATCCTTGAGCATATTGATTCAATTCATAAATACCATATCAGTCTTTTATAAGTATTGTCCCTGACTTATTCAGTGATCCCTTGTCTTTAAAAAAAAACACACAGTGGGGCAAAAAAGCATTTAGTCAGCCACCAATTGTGCAAGTTCTCCCATTTAAACAGATGAGAGGCCTGTAATTTTCATCATAGGTACACACTTCAACTATGACAGACTAAATGAGAGAAAAAATCCAGAAAATCACATTGTAGGATTTTTTATGAATTTATTTGTAAATGATGGTGGAAAACAAGTATTTGGTCACCTACAAACAAGCAAGATTTCTGGCTCTCACAGACCTGTAACTTCTTCTTTAAGAGGCTCCTCTGTCCTCCACTCCCTACCTGTATTAATGGCACCTGTTTGAACTTGTTATCAGTATGAAAGACACCTGTCCACAACCTCAAACAGTCACACTCCAAACTCCACTATGGCCAAGACCAAAGAGCTGTCAAAGGACACCAGAAACAAAATTGTAGACCTGCACCAGGCTGGGAAGACTGAATCTGCAATAGGTAAGCAGCTTGGTTTGAAGAAATCAACTGTGGGAGCAATTATTAGGAAATGGAAGACATACAAGACAACTGATAATCTCCCTCGATCTGGGGCTCCACGCAAGATTTCACCCCTTGGGCTCAAAATGATCACAAGAACGGTGAGTAAAAATCCCAGAACCACACGGGGGGACCTAGTGAATGACCTGCAGAGAGCTGGGACCAAAGTAACAAAGCCTACCATCAGTAACACACTACGCCGCCAGGGACTCAAATCCTGCAGTGCCAGACTTGTCCCCCTGCTTAAGCCAGTACATGTCCAGGCCCGTCTGAAGTTTGCTAGAGAGCATTTGGATGATCCAGAAGAAGATTGGGAGAATGTCATATGGTCAGATGAAACCAAAATATAACTTTTTGGTAAAAACTCAACTCGTCGTGTTTGGAGGACAAAGAATGCTGAGTTGCATCCAAAGAACACCATACCTACTGTGAAGCATGGGGGTGGAAACATCATGCTTTGGGGCTGTTTTTCTGCAAAGAGACCAGGACGACTGATCCGTGTAAAGGAAAGAATGGATGGGGCCATGTATCGTGAGATTGAGAGTGAAAACCTCCTTCCATCAGCAAGGGCTTTGAAGATGAAACGTGGCTGGGTCTTTCAGCATGACAATGATTCCAAACACACCACACGGGCAACGAAGGAGTGGCTTCGTAAGAAGCATTTCAAGGTCCTGGAGTGGCCTAGCCAGTCTCCAGATCTCAACCCCATAGAATATCTTTGGAGGGAGTTGAAAGTCCGTGTTGCCCAGCAACAGCCCCAAAACATCACTGCTCTAGATGAGATCTGCATGGAGGAATGGGCCGAAATACCAGCAACAGTGTGTGAAAAACTTGTGAAGACTTACAGAAAACGTTTGACCACTGTCCTTGCCAACAAAGGGTATATAACAAAGTATTGAGAAACTTCTGTTATTGACCAAATACTTATTTTCCACCATAATTTGCAAATAAATTCATTAAAAATCCTACAATGTGATTTTCTGTATTTTTTTCCCTCATTTTGTCTGTCATGGTTGAAGTGTACCTATGACGAAAATTGGTGGCTGACTGTATGTCTGGCTGTTTTAGGAGGCATGTTATAATATAGCTGATTGTTAGTGATGCTTAAGGGTGTTCATAGACTTCCTGATCCTAAATGGGTCTCAGTGGGATTGGTTTTAGCACTAAGACCAAAACCCTACATCTGTCATTCAACCAGGGCCATAATGTGTGTACCTTGTAACACACTACTAATACTAGATAAAGCGATCAATATCTATGCAACTTTAGAGGAGTACTCATGGATTGCTGTTGGGGCTTGATTAAGGTGGTAGCCACTGGTGGAAAAAGTACCCAAATGTCATACTTGAGTAAAAGTAATGATACCTTATTAGAAAATGACTCAAGTGAAAGTCACCCAGTAAAATCATACTTGAGTAAAATGTCTAAAAATATTTGGTTTTAAATACTCATAAGTATCAAAAGTAAATGTAATTGCAAAAATATATGTAAGTATTAAAAGTTAAAGTATAAATTATTTCAAATTCCTTATTAAGAAAATTAACGGTATCATTTTCTTTTTTAAATTATGAATAGCCGGGGTCACGCTCCAACACTCAGACATAATTTCCAAATGAAGCATGTGTTTAGTGAGTCCGCTGCATCAGAGGCAGTAGGGATGACCAGGGATGTTCTCTTGATACGTGTGTGAATTATACAATTTTCCTGTCCTGCTAAGCATTCAAAATGTAACAAGTACTTTTGGGTGTCAGGGAAAATGTATGGAGTAAAAAGTACATCATTTTCTGTAGGAATGTAAAAGTAAAAGTTGTCAAAAATATTTTAAAAATATATAAATTTTTGCTTAAGGTATTTTAGAACATTAGTGGTAGCCACCAAACAGCCTGTGTACCTATTATGATTGTTCATTAATTTACAACCCATTATTACGAAGGTATAGATGTTCACAGCTTTGAGGTTAATCAGGTCTATTGGGATTGTGTTATCAGCTCTAGTTGATGCTGAGACAACTAACACAGGACCTGTTAACAGCGGCATCCATTTTGAGTTAGTGCACAATGAAATTGAGTCATACGTTATTCTCCCCCCCCCCCAAAAAAAAAAATCCTGTTTAAATTATCACATGATATTGGTAGCTGGCCACATGACATTTGTCAAATCCATTCTTAAACGCAGTGGGTTGTACTGTCACAATCTTGAATGAGAAGTGACTGTCAGTAATTCTTGCACTTGATTTATTCAATTTCACGTAAAGATTTAGACTGTAACCTCTGTGTTAAAATGCAAATTTCAACTGACAGGGGTTGAGGATATTAAAGTTCAAAGGTCATTAAAGGTACCTAGATGCTGAAGGAGGGGGTCACAGTATCATGGTGATCCCGTTTGGTGACAAGGGGCACATTTATCACTGTTCCTCTCTTGTCACCATCACTCTTCATCAAGGCGCTCATCCATGGAATGATGTTAGCCATGATAGTGTGGAGCAGGAGGGAGGGAACCGCAGTGCACAGGCAGGAGAAAGAGGCCGACCTTACAGAGGCGCCAAGGCTGCAGCTGAAGCAATAAGGCTGTCTGTGAGGGATGTTAAATCATCTCCCAAAATGTTCTACTCTTCAGATGCTTTGATCAAGAGTAATGGTGGCAACACTGAGCTGGCTTTTTCTTCCTTTTTTCCTCCTTCCTTCCTTTCTTCACATCCCCAGTCACCAGAGTGGATCCTATTGAAATAGATGACAGACAAATATACAGGAGTGTATATTTTTTCCACATTTTGTGACATTAAAGCCTTATTCTAAAATGGTTCAAATCTATATTTTTTCTCTCATTATCTACACACCATACCCCATGATGACAAATAAAAGACAGAAATACCTTATTTACATAATTATTCAGACCCTTTGCTATGAGACTCGAAATTGAGCTCAGGTGCATCCTGCTTCCATTGATCATCCTTGAGATGTTTCTACAACTTAATTGGAGTCCACCTGTGGTAAATTCAATTGATTGGACATGATTTGAAAAGGCACACACCTGTCTATATAAGGTCTCACAGTTGACAGTGCATGTCAGAGCAAAAACCAAGCCGTGAGGTCAAAGGAATTGTCTGTAGAGCGACGAGACAAGATTGTATCGAGGCACAGATCTGGGGAAGGGTACCAAATCATTTATGCAGCTTTGAATGTCCACAAGAACAGTGGCCTCCATCATTCTTAAATGGAAGAAGTTTGGAATCACCAAGACTCTTCCTAGAGCTAGCCGCCCATCCAAACTGAACAATCAGGGTAGAGGAGGGGAGGTGACCAAGAACCCAATGGTCACTCTGACAGAGCTCCTGAGTTTCTATGTGGAGAGAGGAGAACCTTCCAGAAGGACAACCATTTCTGCAGCACTCCACCAATCAGGCCTTTATGGTAATGGCTAGATGGAATCCACACCTCAGTAAAAGGCACATGACAACCCGCTTGGAGTTTGCCAAAAGGCACCTAAAGACTCTCAGACCATGAGAAACAAGATTATCTTGTCTGATGAAACCAAGATTGAACTCTTTGGCCTGAATGCAAGGCCTGAAACCTGGCGCCATCCCTAATGTGAAGCATGGTGGTGGCCGCATCATGTTGTGGGGAGGCAGGGACTGGGAGACTAGTCAGGATCGAGGCAAAGATGAATGGAGCAGAGAGATCCTTGATGGAAACCTGATCCAGAGCGCTCAGGACCTCAGACTGGGGTGAAGGTTCACCTACCAACAGGACAACGACCCTAAGCACAAAGCCAAGACAACGCAGGAGTGGCTTCAGGACAAGCCTCTGAATGTCTTTGAATGGCCCAGCCCGAGCCCGGACTTGAACCTGATCAAACATCTCTGGAGAGACCTGAAAATAACTGTGCAGCAAATCACCCCATCCAACCTGACAGAGCTTGAGAGGATCTGCAGAGAAGAATTGGAAAAATACAAATACAGGTGTGCCAAGCTTGTAGTGTCATACCCATGAAGACTCAAGGCTGTAATCACTGCCAAAGGTGCTTCAACAAAGTACTGAGTAAAGGGTCTGAATACTTACGTAAATGTGATATTTCAGTTTGACATTTTTATACATTTGCAAAATGTAGAAAAACCTGTTTTTGCTTTGTCATTATGGAGTATTGTGTGTAGATTGATGAGGGGGAAAAAACTATTCAATCAATTTTAGAATAAGGATGTAATGTAACAAAATGTGGACAAAGTCAAGGGGTCTGAATACTTTCCGAATGCACTGTATATTTGATATAGGTTATAATGGAATGTCAGGATATATTTGAAGTATGTGTAGGTCATCAAGTCTGGGAGCCTCCTTGTAAAAATGGTTTACTCTGTGTGTCTGTGCTAGCTAGCTGGCTGTCTCTCTAGTCTGTCCTGTACATCCGGGTGGACTAGGAACACACCACTCCTCTAGCAGCATAGGGTAACAAAGCATCCGGGAGAATAGGGATGGATGCCTTGCCATGGGCACTGCCATACATTCAAATTCCCCTTTGCATCGTCATATAAAGTCATCCAAGAGAATTAAAATGAATACAGCATTAGAAAAACCTTGTGATTATCAAGGTTGAATATCAAAATATCTGTTAGATAGTGTTATGAATTCTATGAATGATCATTTTGGTTTACAAAAGTAGAGGATTGTATCATGACCATTTCCTGGGAAACATGCATTTTGTTTCCAAACTTTAGTTTACAGTACAGCTGCAAAATGTTTCATTTTTTAATGGAGAAGCAACCAGCAATGACGGCTTGGCAGTCATCCCAGACTCAGTAAGGAGTAAGTCCTACCTTTTACATTTGGAGGATCAGAGAGAGACAAGAGATTGAGCGTAAAGGCCAAGCTATTTCATAGGTGGGAATTTAGGGAGGTTTATTTCCAGCCGATAAGCTCGTCAATAATGATACCATAACTCTTAGCCAATACGGTAGACAACAACAGCGTCTACATCTGGTGAGGCACGGAGCCTCTTATCACGGCTATATAATGAAATGTCAGATTGTGTATGGGACGCCTAATGAAGTCAATTACAAAATGATCTGCTTCTGTAAAGCTGTACAGTTTGCCGGGTCATTGTGACAACATGTCAAGAAATGTTTCGTTCATGTTCTGCTCCTCAAATGGAAAGATTAAAGTGCTTTACCGCTCCCTGCTCCATTTGTTACCCTGTCTCTGTTGTGTTTGCACCAGCCAGAGGTTATTTTGTGTGTGGGTGTCAGTGTTTATCCAGGGTTCATTGTAAGGAAGCCAAAAAACTTTAATGCTCTGTTTCTTTGAGAAAAACCTATGTCCAACAGTATCATACTTTGCTAAGCAGTAAAACACCCTTGTATTCCTAAGACCCTGAAGGACCCCACCCTTGTATTTTCTCAGACGCTGAAGGACCCCACCCTTGTATTTTCTCAGACGCTGAAGGACCCCACCCTTGCAGCGAGAAAAGATTTCCAGAGGGAAGCGGAACTATTGACCAACCTGCAGCACGAGCATATTGTCAAGTTCTACGGCGTGTGTGTTGATGGAGACCCCCTCATCATGGTCTTTGAGTACATGAAGCACGGGGACCTCAACAAGTTTCTCAGGTAAACTGTGTCAACTGAATGCACAAGATGTGCTCAGCTCTCAACTAAGTTCTGTAAATGAGTCTTTGGGTGATGTAGCCCATGAGTATTACAAGCTGAGAACTGAGGAATACTTTTCTAATGTGTGTTGGGGGAATTTGGAAAGTTTACTCAGCTGAATACAGTAGAGATATGTGGGATAAGCAAGATGTGCTCAACTCTTACTAAATTCTGTCTTTGGGTGCTGTAGCCAAGGATTACAAGCTGTCAATGGAGAACCATCATTTTTTATCATGTGTGTAGTTGGATTTGCTAAGTTTACTCAGCTGAATAAAGCAGAGAAATGTGTGAGATAAGCAAGACGTGCTAAACTCTTACTAACTTCTAAACATTTGTCTTTGGTGTAGCCCATGAGTAACACAAGCTGAGAAACAGACTTCATATATATGTTTCTGGGGTTGTGGAAGTTTACTCAGCTTAATAGAGGTGTGTGTGAGGGTGGGGGGCACACATCTCCCACTGTTTACTAATATCAAGCTGTCTATAGACTAAACAATGAATGGCAGGTTGACTGCACCCCAATAGTGATGTACTGATCCACTGTACACATAATGATCAGCAGTATTAGAGGTGGTCATACAATAAACCTTTTGGCCAGAAATGTAATAGATGTGATCATTTCCAGAGATAAAATAAGTTATTGTCCATTTCATAATTTCTACATTCAAGTAAACAACCCTGATGTCTTACCACTAGCATCAGGCTGTAATTCATAGATAGCTTCCCCTCAGGGAAATGTTGTAGCGTACAAGATACAGGAGGGAAAATACAATGTTTATGTTTTCCACTAGACCTGTCACCCAGTGCCAGCAGCAGCAACTTCCTATTCGCCACACTGTACATTAAGTAGAGATGACCTGTTAAGTGTAAAACCACAAAACACTGTGTAACGGCAGACTGCTGACTGAGCCTCCACAGACTGGGGAAACTGTGACTCAGATTGCAAATGAGATGGCTGATCTCCCTTTGTGGTTGGATATTGTTAAACCTCTGGATCCTCTGCAGTGGCAGGGAACATTGGTGCTCAAGAGCAGAGACAGATCAGGCAGACGTCGGCTTGCTGGTGGCTTTACACATGCAAATGTCATGACTAATAGCATTTCCGTTAATGTTTCTCTGAATTAATTCATACGGAGAAGCTCCTGTTGGTTTTGCACCCAGTGGCCCTGTACATTAATGACATTGTCAATGTTCCTGTCTCAATTAAAGGTTGACTGTAAAATGCATCTAATGTTCAATCCATTACAACTGAATAACATACTACTGTCACATACTATTCACAGCTATAATAATAATCCATTTCAAAATGCAATATGAAGTTAGTTATGGTGATTCTGTCTTGAGACAAGTTCACTAAGTCTGAGCTCAAGTCCTTTTTGTTTTGATGACTTCCTGCCTGCCTGCCTGCCTGCCTCCCTCCCTCCCGTTCCAATCCACAGAGCCCATGGGCCCGACGCTATGATTCTGGTTGACGGACAGCCGCTGCAGACCAATGGGGAGCTGGGCCTGTCTCAGATGCTACACATTGCCACTCAGATCGCCGCGGGGATGATGTACCTGGCCTCCCAGCACTTTGTGCACCGTGATTTAGCCACTCGGAACTGCCTGGTGGGCAACGGCCTGCTGGTGAAGATTGGTGACTTTGGAATGTCCAGGGACATCTACAGCACAGACTACTACAGGGTAAGCACCTTCATATGTTTTATAGATAACAAATGATTCCATGTAGTAAATGTATTTGCGTGTTTGTTAAATCAAGCAATACTGTACATTCATAATCAACTCAATAATGTATTTTTGGTCACCGTCCAGTGTTTTTTAGAAAACAGGTGGTGTTTTGACACAGTGGCTGTGGACATTGACCCTGCATTCACCTGCCTCATGATGATGTGTTTGTTGACCTTTACTGATACCTGCCCTGCCCTGCCCTGAACTGTTTACCTTTACTAATGCACAAATGTACAAGGAGAAGTGATGCTCAATATGTCTATGTGAAGATGTGCCACGTCTAGGGCAGAACCACTCTTGCTCTATTTTGTTTGTAGCAAAATAGTATTTCTTTGACTTCTTCCCGGTGACCAGAATATAGAGCTCTTAGCCGAGATGAGAATGGAGTTGCTGAAGCTGTGCTGGCATTACAAAGGGATTATTACTGTGGCACAGGGGATTTTCACTAGATACAGACTGTAATTGACATTGTGAAAAAGAAGTTACATTTGCAGTAAATGTCAAATAGTCCATTGAGTCTCATCCTACTTAATGTGTTCTGCAGGCTACTTTTCCTTAATGGTACCTTCGCAATAAGCAGCTCAGTAAAATGGGTGGCAGGTAGCCTACTGGTTAGAGCATTGGGCCAGTAACTGAAATGTCGCTAGTTGGAATCCCCGAGCCGACAGGGTGAAAAATCTGTGGATGTGCCCTTGAGCAAGGCACTTAACTCTAATTGCTGGCCGTGACCCCACTCTCAGAGGGTGTATCAGGGGAAGTTGGGACATGCAAAAATATTTCACACAGAAATGTGTTTTTTTTCACGTCCCACCTCCCCCTGAGACACCCTCAGAGAGTGGGGTCATGTGGCTTTTCTCCTTTTAGATACTAAGGTAAGGTATAGAAAGAAAAGCCAGTGAGAGACGGAATCACCACCAGACTACTACCAGGACTGCTGGACTGCCCCCTGTTGGTCTGGCAGCGTCTTTGGGACTTTGCCATTTTGGACCTGGGCAGCTCTGCCAGACCAGGCCTGCTGTATGGTCCACTGACAGAGCTGAGAGATTAGGAGGTCGTAACTGCATTGGACACATTCCCTGTTGTTGAGTGATTATAAATTGGGGCGGCTGCCAAGAACATATCTCCCTGACATATTGACGTCCGCTCCTCTCCTTCAGGAAAACCAAGAAAACTGCCCTCAAGGGATATGACACAGTAAGCAAGAGCACAGTCTGAGCTGGGTTTTTCACAGGCAGCATATCTGACAGCCCCATCTGTATAATGAAAATGATGCCCGGGCTCCCCCAAACCAAATTAGCTGTTGGTTCTCAGTCTGCAGGAAGGCACACAGATCTGACATGGCACTGTGTTTGTGAGCTGAGAAGTATGACATGGCTTCATAGACCCTGTTGGAAACGATACAACAAATAGCAAGGCTATGTGAATCTGAAAGGCGACGTGAAGGCAGGCAACCTTGACATGCACATGAATGTGCATTGAGCATGTGTCATGCAGCAGTTTGAGAGGCAGCGGACAATGTGAGCATGACATCACGTCATAGAGGAATGCATTTTCATTCAGATCACTGTTTAACTAACTATGCTGGGTGTATAATTCCTTTGCACTTCCTCAACAGCCACTGTTGGTAAACTGCAATGTTCATCCAACAGTCCAATGCCATTGTCCCAAATGAGGAAAGCTTCATTATTATGATTCATCTGCTCTTTAGAACGTAATGACATACAGTCAGGTCCGTAATGATTGGCACCCTTGATGAAGATGAGCAAAAAATACCGTACAAAATAGCATTAAAGATCCACCACCATATTTGACTGTAGGTTTGAGGTACTTTTCTGCATACGCTTCTGTTTTTCGACGCCAAACCCACCACTGGTGTGTCTGGCCAAAGAGCTCTATTTTCATGTCTGACCATAACGCCGCCTGGAATTTGATAAACGGTATTGGCACTTGGATTGGAACCGGTGCTATGGTCAGGCGACATGAAAATAGAGCTCTTTGGCCACACACACCAGTGGTGGGTTTGGCATCGACAAACTGAAGCGTAGGCAGAAAAGTACCTCAAACTTACAGTAAAATATGGTGGTGGATCATTGATGTTATGGGACTATTTTGCTTCCACTGGCTCTGTGGCCCTAGTTAAGGTCAACGCTGTCATGAACTTCACCAAGTTCCAGGACGTTTTAGCCAAAACCTGGTTGCCTATACCGGGAGGATGACACTTGGCGGCAAGTGGATATTCCAGCAAGACCCCAAGCACACATCAAAATCCACGAAGAAATGCTTAATTGACCACAAAATAAACATTTTGCAATGGCCATCTCAGTCTCCGAACTATAAGCGCAGACGAAGGATATCAAGGATCTGGAAAGATACTGTATGGACGAATGGTCTAAGATCCCTCCCAACGTGTTCTCCAACTCATAAAACATTTTAGATATAAGCTCAGTGTCATTATCCTCGCACGGGTAGGGTGTTGGAGTTCTGAAAACAGGGGTGCCAATATATTTTTTTTACCCCTATTTGATAATTTTATTATTAGCTGTTAAACAACATCTCATTCTCTGAGCAATTGTATTAGTATATAATAATACAATTGTCTTTTTGTTTTGCATGCAATATGTGTATAATTAGAGTTTTTTTTTTTTGCTCATCGTTATCAGTGGTGCCAATAATTATGGACCAGAATGTACATGGAGGGGCAGTATTGAAAATGTATATGACGGTTGCTTCAATCAATGTATATGTTATCGTCAGTCTGAGTACACAAATTACCTATACTTTAATTTCTCTCTATATGCTAATTGTGCTATGCTTTTAAATTGTGTTGGTATTTTTGTCATCACCCTGACAGTTTTAATTCCGCTACAAGGGAAGGCCACACTCTGATTGATATGCTTCCACAGTCCGCTGTTCAACCCCAGACTGAATTCAGGGTGGTGCTTGCCAGGGAGAAGCCATTAAGATTGATTGAAATTCAATCAATTAATGTAATCTCCCAACACACAGACACACAAACACATAAACAAGTTAACAAATACATGACTCCGAAATCCAGATCTAGTCTTCCAAGACAGACAGAGCTACCATAACAAACACAAATCTGTCTTGCAGATACAGGTAACTGCCAAAATAAAGGAAACACCATCATAAAGTGTCTTAATAGGGTGTTAGGCCCCCACAGGTCAGAACAGATTCAATGCACCTTGGCATAGAACCTACAAGTGTCTGGAACTCTATTGGAGGGATGCAACACCATTCTTCTACGATAAATTCCATAATTTGGTGGGTTTGTTAATGGTGGTGGAAAGCGCTGTCTCATGCGCCGCCCCAGAATCTCCCATAAGTGTTCAATTTAGTTGAGATCTGGTGACTGAGACGGTCATGGCATATGGTTTACATTGTTTTTGTTTTCATGCTCATCAGACCATTCAGTGACCACTCGGAGCCCTGTGGACGGGGGAGTTGGCATCCTATGAGGGCATAGCCACTGTAGCCAAAATAATGGCCTGCCCAGCATTTTTATACCTGACTCTAACAATGACTGGATGTTAATTGCCTAATTAACTCAGGAACCACACCTGTGTAGAAGCACCTGCTTTCAATATACTTTGTA
The DNA here is from genome assembly GCF_036934945.1 of Oncorhynchus masou masou. Classification (NCBI taxonomy): domain Eukaryota; kingdom Metazoa; phylum Chordata; class Actinopteri; order Salmoniformes; family Salmonidae; genus Oncorhynchus; species Oncorhynchus masou. Next base: position 39,975,769 of record NC_088233.1, read on the forward strand.
TCCCTCATTTACTCAAGTGTTTCCATTATTTTGGCAGTCAACCTATGAATCTTGCAAATATCATAGAACTGTGGTAAGTCTTCAAAATGGTATGTGAATTTGTATCCTCCTCCTGTCATCCTCCTCATTCTAGGGTGTGGTGTACCATGTAGTGCCAACAACATTGGTCTGGTGAAGAACAATCTGTCCACAGGAAGTCAATAGTCAGGGGTTCAGCAGAATGGAAAGAGTGTCAGGTCATTGCAGCAGGGATACCAATTCACTTCCGAGTCCCTTGCAAATGTACTGTACTAGGGGAAGTCATAGGGACTTCCCATGAAATTCTGCCCTGTTCCCTGTCAAGTATTGATAATGAGGTAGGGCTGGGATTGAATCAGGAGATGGTATAGTAGGGTAGAGCTATGACAAAGGTGAGGATTCGAGGTAAGAACATTTAAGTTGATTTTACAGTGGATATTAGGGTTGTAGTGTGGATTGCATGATAGACAAATAGCCCTTTCCCTAATGTGCCAAAAATGCATTAAAACTGTTATGCCCTTCTCTCCACAGTACACACACATTTGAAATCTGCATCTGTCTTATTTACAATAAGCTATATGGGTTATTTATATGATTGAACACATGAAAACATTTTATTTTTGAAACATCCTGCCCTTTTTTTCTCTTTTCAGCTTTGGAAGAAGATCACTAGAGTGTGGTAGTCGTTAGGGTTACATATTCACACAGGCTTTATGGGACCTGGTCCGGGAGACATTTTACCATGATCTCATTAATAAACCGTCATAAATCTTTAAAAAGGAGAGCAGGCGGACGAGGAGGAGGAGGAGGAGGAGGAGGAGAAGGAGGGGGAGAAGGAACGGGTGAGTATGTTGAAGATGTTGTAAAACGGAACAACTTATTATAATGTTCAGCGGGCCAAATTGAACAAAGAAAACCAACAATACATAATCACCAGAACAGGAACGGATGCTATAATACACTGTTATTATAGATGGAGAACGTGGTAGACCGATCCTTTGTAGCTACAGTATAATTCATGTGGGAATGTAATGTAATGTTAACTTCTTTTGTATTCACATGCTCCGTCAATACCTTGACCCATAGTGAGCTCAGTGCTAATGAGCTCTGTAATTAATATGCAGCTACCACTTAAGAGTTGAAAGTAACAATAATCAGACATCCACCATTGAAACGTCAGTCTTGTTCAACTCTTCCACAGATATGATTAACACGGTGCAATTTACATGAATAGGAAACCGATTTTGAAACGATCCTGTTGAGTTAAAGAGGAGGGCGCAGATGATTAGTACCTCATTGTTTAACTCTTAGAATATCTGGCAGCCAGACAGACAGTGGGAAGGGAAGGCTGAGGGGAAGACATTTATGTTGCTGCATGGCTTGAAGCTGTCAAACTTCTTTAATGGATCCTTTTTCCTTCCCTCTCTTGGCTCCATCTTCTCTTCCTCCTCCCAGCTGAGCCTCATTGACTCTTCTTCATCTTCTGTGTTACAGGGCTGTGTAGGTTTCCCTTCTTCTCAAATATTTTATAAGAAAAATACACGTTTTTTTTTTTTTAAACAACTAGAAAAGACCATCTAGAAGTATTGGAAGTGTGTCTGCTGCATGCCTTTCGGTGAATATGTCATTAAAACAAGGATTCTTTACAGTTTCTTTCACATGTACAGTAGTTTTCTTTTTTTTTCTTTTTCAGTTGTGATTTAACCTTCAAATCCCTTTGAGCCGTTAGTCCAAGTCTATAGCGCTGTGTGCTGACATCTGTTGTTCTCTCTCTCTCTCTCTCGCTTTCTCTCTCGCTTCCAGGTGGGGGGCCACACCATGCTGCCCATCCGTTGGATGCCCCCTGAGAGCATCATGTACAGGAAGTTCACTACAGAGAGCGACGTGTGGAGCTTTGGTGTGATCCTCTGGGAGATCTTCACCTACGGGAAGCAGCCATGGTTTCAACTGGCCAACAATGAGGTACTGTAGCTTACTTACAAGCTCTTAACCAACAGTGCAGTTCAAGAAAGGGCTAAGAAAATATTTACCAATTAAACTAAAGTAAAAAATAATGAAAAGTAACACAATCAAATAACAATAACGAGGCTGCATACAGAGGGTACCGGTATGCAGTATGCCTGTATTTTGGGGGTTTAGGAATGTAATCCAATATGAAGGCTGTTGACAGACCTCATGGGCCAATTGTAGAGATATTTCCTGTTCCGTTGGCCAAGCACACCCATCTTCGTATACTGCCATTTTTTTCTGCAATACAGTGATGATAATAAGCAACATAACCACACAATGCAGTAACCTGCATTCAACAGTTGTTGCCTTGGCCAAGACTACCATCCAGTACAGTCTCTTACTAATCCCTAGAATGGTGCAGTGTGAGATAGGTTAATTGGCCTATTCTTAGAGTGGCCTTTGGGCTCAATATTGGACCAGAAGAGAAATCAATTAAGATGTAAATCAGGTTTTCTCTTGTTATGCCAGTCACTAGGCAGGATTCCATTGACCCAGGTTTATTCGACAAAAGCAATGTGATAAAAAGAGAAAGAAAAATTGCCACATGTGAAATGGAAACGGCAGCAATAGGAGGCATTCTGCCAAGATGGACAACATTTTTATCTGTTCGACATGGGTGGATTTTTATTTTGCTCTGTTTTTCAAATAAATGATGATTGCCGAATACTTTTGAAGATACACGGGACACGTGATGTTATCATATGATATAAGCTCCACTCCACATTTCATTCTAAATGCCTACTGCTTGCAAAATCTTTTTTTTTTTTAACATTTTTAATAACGTTTCTGTGCTGACTTTCAAGAATGCCTGAATTGCATCACTTTTTTTTCTGGTTGGCTGACAAGATTTGCCCTTCCAATTATTTCAGATCTACAGGAGTGTAAATTTCACCATGGCGACCGTAGACCGTGGCGATACGTTGATCGGCACATGAGAATTATGAGAATACAGAAAATATTAATCAATTATTGCATTTTATTCACGCTGGCTTTCGTGGGACATCTGAAACATAAAATAGATAGGTGGGAGGGAGGGATACAGGCTGTCAACAATTTATTCATATGCGCATTTTGCCTAAATGGTTAATGGAAACACTTCAACCAAGATTTTTTTATTTTGACACTAGGTTTTTACAAAACATTTTTATTTTTAGATGTGATGTCATTATATCCAGCAGGTTTTTATCGACACAAGATGGTTAAATGGAAACACCCTTGCGGGCAATTGACACATCTATTTTCTATGCAAACTTTCTACATGTCGACAAAAAAACACTGGACAAGTTAACGGAAACATAATTACTGATAGTCACTCCATTAGCCCATGTCAGCAAAACATTTTTAGATTAGTAAATTAGTCTAGTAAATTAGTCTAGTGGCCAGTTATCTGAATTTAGTAATAGTGGTCGCCATTGATTTTGTTAGTCAGTCTCACTCAGATATCATATTAAAAACTGCAGACATTTTTTTCCACTCCATGGCAAAATGAGTAGAATTGCATGAAATTAGTCACTTCTCTCCACCCCATGGAAACATATGTAGTATTGCTGCAAACTTGCTTTAAAACTGCAACGTTTTCTCTACGCCCCATGGCGAAATTAACTAGATGTCTGTCTACTGTCAAGAGTGAGGCCTTTAAAATGTGTTTATGGATGTGGGTGGGTACGCAGACCCGCAAGCAACTGCGGCCCCTCGTGATGAGTTCAGATTAAAGTTGCCTATCCCTGACTTAAGCAAAGATGACAAGAGAGCAGCACCTACATTATACTAGTGTGAGCTGAGCGTGTTGAAATCAAATCATTCCCAGTCCCAACTCCCACTTACACACAAACACACACATGCCTTTCAGACACCATAAATCACACAAAAAATAAAGGGTAATAAGAGGTGAGCAGCCATTTTGTTGCAGGTCTATATACAGTACATGACAGTAATGATAATGTGCAGTCATGTGCCACTGATCTTCCTCTCAAGCAGAAAGACATCACACTGTAGACATTGACAGAAGCACTATACTAATTTACTGTTCTGCAGCGACTTTGGTGAAATAGTGGGTTGCAATAATACACAGTGCAGACCACCAAACCTAAAAATGCATGATAATTAAAATGTCAGAACGACACTGCTTGGGGTTCTAGCCAAACATCAGCATGTACAGTTTGACAGGGACATTGTTTATCAAATTAAGATATTTACGGCAGCATTCAGCTTTTCGGACTTGTCTTATTACGTTGAGAGCTGAAAAGCAGCATTATAAATCAATGCTGAGGCCAGCCATAGGTAGAGAAACAACAAGGTCTCCCACGCCAGAAGTATTTTATAAATATGAATTATGTGGAGGTGCTGTGAATGTAAATGTAGCAAGGCTGGGCAGCAGTCTGGGGGGCTGAGGTGACTCACTGACTGAACGCCTGTGGAAAGAGCTCTTCGCCTTCGGGCTACAGTTGTGCAGACAGCATATCACGCTGATGACAACACAGCCTCTCACTTCCTAAAATAGACACAGACTGCACAACAAAGCTATCCAACTCAATTGTAATTGTTTAACCCTAGATTTAAGTAGCCTTATTTTTTGCTAAACAGGTTTCTGTATAATATGTAGCAATAAAGACACCTGCTATCTAATCACAATGAGCAGCAGAGCAAAATAACATGACAGCATAAATAACATAACATAAAACTCAAGAGTGTGCCTAACTAGCATTGCAATCCCGTTATCATCCCTGACCTGTTTGACACAGCACAGAGTGGATTCATTGGTAATTATTGCTCATGACAGGTTATTTTGTCTTTGACTGTGGATGTGAACCTGAAGCTATTCTCATACCCATTCAACAGAAAACACCAGATCAATAGGTTATCAATAATGTCAGGTTTTAGTTTCATTTTGAACATTCTATTCTCAGCTGGGGGGCAGGAGCAGCCCACTTCAGTGCATTAGTGCGCAAAAACTATGCCTCTTTCTCTCAATATTGACCACCATTAATTGGATATTTCATTGACGTAAAATAAAATCGTACTATACCTGACAAGTACGGTATGTGTGGTTTAGGTAATTTCCCATCCATTTTGATTGTGCCCACCCTCGGCTACTCCATTGGTTTCCTGCATGTGGGCACAGCTGCAGGAACGACCCCCCCCCCCTCCAAGCATGCCATCTTCATGCTTGTGCAACACTTTTGATATTCTGGATTTCCCCTGATTGTCTATGCGATTAAAATGTGGGTCAAAAGGGGAATAAAAGTATTGAGTTTTTTGTTTAGGCTAGGACATTGTAGTATAATTAATATGCAATGTTTTAGCTTAAACATGATGGGTAATCTGTTGTGTTGGATAGCAGATGTAACAGATATACCAGCCACCCCACCGCTCTCTTTATTAAAGCTGTGATAAAGCTGGCGTGCACAACATACACCACTTCCGAGTATATTCTTCGCTAATGTTCAGTGTCTGGATAATAATGTAGATGAACTCAGAGCGAGGATCTCCTTCTAGAGAGACATCAGGGATTGTAACATACTCTGTTTCATGGAAATATGCCTCTCTTGGAATATACTGTCCCCGTCCATACAGCCAGCTGGGTTCTCAGTACATCGTGCAGACAGGAATAAAGAACTCTCCGGGAAGAAGAAATGCGGAGGTATATGTTTCATGACTAAATACTCATGGTGTGATTAACTCAAGTCCTTTTGTTCACCCGACTTAGAACACCTCACAATCAAATTCTGACTGTATTACCTAATAAGAGAATGCTCTTCGGTTATAGTCACAGCTGTGTATATTCCCCTTCAAGCCGATACCACGATGGCCCTTTATGCAAACTGGAAACCACAAATAATGAGGCCGTATTTATTGTAGCCGGGGATTTTAACAAAGCAAATTTGAGGAAAACGCTACCGAAGTTCTACCAACACATTGACTGTAGTACTCGCTCCAGAAAAACATTGGACCGCTGCTACTCAACTTTTCTAAATGCCTACAAGGAGCTCCTCCGCCCTCCCTTCGACATATATCTGATAACGACTCCATTTTGCTCCTCCCTTCCTAGAGGCAGAAACTCAAACAGGAAGTACCCGTGCTAAGGTCTATTCAACACTGGTATGACAAATAGGAATCCATGCTACGAGATTGTTATGATCATGGGGACTGGGATATGTTCCCGGGAAGCCTCTTAGAATAACATTGACGAATACACGGATATGTTGACTGAGTTCGTCAGGAAGTGTATAGGAGATGTTGTACCCACTGTGACCTACCCAAATCAGAAAACGTGGATAGATGGCAGCATTTGTGCAACACTGAAAGTGAGAACCACTGCATTTAACTATGGCAAGGTGACTGGGAATATGGCCGAATACAAACAGTGTAGTTGTTCCCTCCGTAAGGCAATCAAACAGGCAAAAACTTGTGGAGTGGAGTCGCAATTAAATGGCTCAGACACGAGATGTATGTGGCAGGGTCCACAGACAATCATGGACTACAAAGGGAAAATCAGCCATGTTGTGGACACCAACGGCTTGCTTCCGGACAAGCTAAACACCTTCACCCGCTTTGAGGATAACACAGTGCCACCGATGGAGCCCGTTACCAAGGACTATGGGCTCTCCTTCTCCGTGGCTGACGTGAGTAACACATTTAAGCGTGTTAACCCTCGCAAGACTGCCGGCCCAGAAGGTATCTCTAGCCGCGTCCTCAGAGCATGCACAGACCAGCTGGCTGGAGTATTACGGACATGTTCAATCTCTCCCTATCCCAGTCTGCTGTCCCCACATGCTTCATGATGTCCACCATTGTTCCTGTACCCAAGAAAGCAAAGGTAACTGAACTAAATGACTATCCCCGTAGCAATCAATTCTGTAATCATGAAGTGCTTTGAGAGGCTAGTTAAGGATCATATCCCCTCTACCTTACCTGACACCCTAGACCCACTTCAATTTGCTTACCGCCCCAATAGATCCACAGACGATGAAATCGCCATTGCATTGCACACTGCCCTATCCCATCTGGACAAGAGGAATACCTATGTAAGAATGCTGTTTATTGACTATAGCTCAGCCTTCAACACCATAGTACCCTCCAAGCTCATCATTAAGCTCGGGACCCTGGGTATACACCCGCCCTGTGCAACTGGGTCCTGGACTTCCCGACGGGCCGCCCCCAAGTGGTGAAGGTAGGAAACAATAACTCCACTTCGCTGATCCTCAACACAGGATCAGCCCCAGAGGATCCTGCTGCAAACCATTCCACCAGCGGTGTACAGAGGTGGGAGGATGAGAGGAGCACAAAGAGATTTCAAAAACAGCTCAGGAGACATACAACCATGCCTGCCCCTGCCAACACAGACTGCATATCTGCCAACACAGACTGCATATCTGCCAACACTGCCCCACATCCAATAAAGTTTGTGGATCTCGGATTGGACTCTTACAGTCACCAAAGAATTCACTGTTAACTCAGTGGAAGTCATCATCGAATACAATGGATAACCATAAGAACTAAGTAAGTAAAAGTAGGCCTGATTACCAACAATGACAAGACAGTCTACAGGGAGGAGGTGAGGGCCCTGGGAGAGTGGTGGCAGGCAAATAACCTCTCATTCATCGTCAACAAAAACAAAAGAGCTGATCGTAGACTTCAGAAAAATACATTTGGCTTGGCCCCTAAAACCCTCACAAACTTTTACAGATGCACATTTAAGATTTTCCTGTTGGGCTGTGCCACCGCCTGGTATGGCAACTGCACCGCCCGCAACTACTCTCCAGAGGGTGGTGCTGTCTGCCCAACGCAAACTACCTCCCCTCCAGGACACCTACAGCACCCGATTTGTGAAGTCGATGATCCCGCCCCGTTTCACTCCTTTCACCTTGGTTAGAGGTCCTCTTTATTAAGCCGTACGTCATCTTCATGCAATTTCGTTCCGCTACTGAACGAAGTGCACAGGGTTTCACCACAATACAAGACAAGATGAAGGAGCGACTAGTCTCATCAGAGGTCATATTAAAAATAAAAGTGATCTTTTCATTCAAGACAGGAGAAACATTTTGTTTCAAGTGATAATAAAACATCACTTATACGAATAGGTAATTGTTTACAAATTGCTAGCAATCCCATAAAGCCATCGCAGAAAACCACATTTTCATCTTGTTCTGTGGTTTGGTAACTTTTCACAACAGAGCCTTCAACCGTGGACGTTCCCCATTGAAATGAATGACAGCCGACGCAACGGACTCCTCAGACGTAATGAATGGTGCATTAGTGGTCCTCGTCTGTCTTTCAGTCCATATTCAACTGATGGTCTTCTAATCTCCTAATGTGTAGCGTACTTACTAGCAAGCTAGTTAAATCCATCCACAAAGAACTTAATATAATCACTTATTCGACAGTGCACTCTGAAGAGGAAACAATGATACGATGTAGCCTAACAACATCACACGGAAACAGCATCACACGGAAACATCACAGATGTGCTATATACTGGTCCTCTTATATTTTTATTCCAGCTTGCAAAAAAAAAGTATTAGGAGGAACATGGCTGTCTGTTCTGCCATTGTTCTCCTTCACACAAGGGCTGTTGCTAATAGCATCTCTAGAAGGTTTGACTACACAGTACATTCTTGTGCTAGGCTGCTATAAGATGGAAATTGGAAAATAATGGACCCACGATGTGGTATATACACTTAATGCATTGCTTAAATGGTGACCACAGCCCTCCTGTAAATACATTTCAATTGTGTTTCCAGCCTGCTCCATTGTAATTCTATTTCAAATTCGGCTAACAGTGCAGCTTTAGGCTTCAGCTGCCCCCCAGGTGCCCAATCGAATGTCCTGCAACCTTATTGTGACATGTATAGATAACAACCTATACAGCTCATACACTCCTAATTCCCACCATACCCCAGAGGGATCACATGTAAGATGATACATGTCCCGATTTACATCAACAGGCAAGTCTGACAACACTGCATCTGTGTTTGTTTATGCGCACTGCATAACCTTTCACTTCTAAATATTCCTTATGACCTGGACATTGTGCCCATGTGACAGTACACACATTGTGGTGCTATAGCCTGTGGGATGGTAGTAAAGGTGATTAACCAAAACATCATTCTGCCTGTAAATGTCTCGTGGTGCTCTTGGTAAACAGTATAATACTCTAAATTGAGTTGTGACCTCTTTCGCTCTCTCTCGCCCCCAGGTCATCGAGTGTATTACGCAAGGACGGGTTTTGGAGAGGCCACGAGTTTGTCCCAAGGAGGTGTATGACATCATGTTGGGTTGCTGGCAGAGGGAGCCCCAGCAGAGGCTGAACATCAAGGACATCCAGAAAATCCTCTATGCCTTGGGAAAAGCCACGCCTGTCTACCTGGACATCCTGGGCTAGTGTACGTTGGGGTTTGTCTATCTGTCTGTTTTTCTGTCTGTCTCTACCCAACAGATGAACAAAACCCCAGGAATAACCCAAACAACGAGCACCTTATTGCTCCACTGTCAAACACCTACAAAATGGGGATGGACTTAAGTGCCTGCTACTCCTTTCGATACACTGGATAACAGTATTTAAAAAAGCACTTTTACATTTTGTTTACCTGCATTTAAAATTGTACAGTTACTGAATACTGTATGAAGAGGACATTATTTCTTTTTTTGGTAAAAACAGCCTACTTAAAGTATTACAAAAAAAAAAAAAAAAAATGCTAGAAAATGACTCAATTACAAAAAGTACACAGAAAAAAAAGCTGAAAACCCTGGAAAAATGGTTTGCTTTTGGTATCCTGACAGCTTGACAGAAGATCAAACTCCCAGGTGATTTTCTTTTTCATTTTATAAATATATATTATATATATTTTTAATTTATTTTTATTTTCAAAGTGTGGATATCTGCCATGTTTCTTGCTAAGGGTACTATATGTCACCTGTTGGAGATGACCTCTTGTTATTGGCAAGTCAGACAATTGGCAGGGACTTTTTGAAGAAAGCCTTACTGCACTCCGATTGGCTGGATCTATTCTCTGACTCTGGATCCGACAAGGCGATTGGCTACTGAGAGGAAACAGCTTTTCATTGAGATGTGGAACTCATAGGGAAGACAGAGCCAACAATCAACACAGTCATCTTAATTTAAAATTGAATGTATATACTGTAAATTTCTATGTCACAAAAATATGTTAACTTATTTCATTTCCTATTTAGATTATTTTAGTTTCTTGGTGTGTTGTAATGGTGAGTGAATCCTATAGATATTTTGATAATCTTTCATTTGTGTTACTATTTTCTTCACCTGGTCAGTGTGTTGTTTCTGTTGCTTTTAATGAATTTAATTGTCTTATCATTTGATTTGGATATTTGATTATAATGTGACCTTACGAGTCAGGATGTTAGGTTGAGACATGAACAGGAAGTAGACTGTCAGTAGCGAAATCATGATGTGAGCTTAGACTGACTGAGCAGGATGCATACAGTTACAGTATGAATTTATGATGATCTTACATAGCGACCCCACTTCCCCTCATTCCAGCTCACTGTTGTTCTTTCAGTGTAATCTAGTCTTAGATTTGCTCTCAGCCCCACATTCTGTGTCACCATGTATCTCATGTACATCTAGCCAGAGCAAAGAGCTATAGCTATGATATAGCATTATAAGCTGTCACTGGCTGTATTCTGAAAATGACATTTATATGGCATTGTATAATACTTCATCTTGTTTTCCTGGTTGTGGATAATGTTATTCTACTGCCTTCAGATAGTCATGACTCTGATGTTTCAATTTCTGCAGTTTATACAGGAAATGTGCTACTAGACACTATACATTCATATAATAGTAGTAACTGCCTCTCATTTTCCATTCTCTGTACACGTACATTCAAGTTAAAGCATTATTGTAATGCAGGCTTGAGAATGTTTTCTTCTCTCAATGTGCGCAAGATTTCTGCAAACGATCCTTTATCTTTCTCAGCTCTCCCAATGTTAAACAATAGCAAACATGGCAGACCACAGTGACGTGAATTATTCATGACATATTAGTGATGGAGCACTCTGTAGCTATGGGGGCTGTTTGGAACATTACGCTGTGATGACAAACACTGGGGCTTTGGGAGAAAGTGCTCCTCTCTCACGCTCACTCTCACTCCCTCCCTCTCTATCGCCCTCTCTCGCTCTCCCTTTTGCTCTCCTTCTCTCGCTCTCCTTCGCGCTCTCTCCTCTTGCTTACGCTGAGTAATGTAATCATTCAAGGTTGTGTTTAGTCTCAATAACACCCCAATGATAAATCCATAATTATTCAATGCTGAGCCAAACTGGCACCATGTTTTGCCTATCTGCATTTTTTTTAACAAGGTGATATATTATTATGTGATCAATTTCATATTAACGTTTATGTACAGAATCATTTGCCTACTTCAACAAAAATGTATTTTAAAAGCTTCAATATGAATTATCTGGTCAAACTTACAAATACTGTACTTTTCTTTCAAATTAAAAGTTCCTTCACGTTAGAATGGCGAGATACTCAAAGTTTTCTCATCTTTTTTAGCAAGAAGTTGAAAAGTAGTTTTCCCATCTTCTACCTAATCACAACATAAAAAAATACTCTTCACCTTAATCTCTGAATTCACATCTACAAAGTTTCCGAGGTGCATCTGGCTTGGAAGGGAAAGTGACAGGAACATTTGTTGATCTGGTTTCCTATTTTATTCCTTGAGAGATCCAGTCATTCTCTCTGTATGAACGAGCAGGGATGGGCAGGATTGCAGAAGCTTTCAAAGACCGGTGTGTGACTCTGACATACTGTAGTTATGTATGATAAGATGCCTCTTCCTTTAATATTCCTGTCGTGTTTGAGGCCTGCTGCTTTCTGCTGTCTGCATTCAATGACTTTACAATGCACCCGGCTGTATGAGTCCTGAGCTCCCACACAAAGTCATGGAGATTTCCCCTGGTAGAGCACCACAGTACACTCCTCTCCTCCAGCCTGTGATTGTGGCTCCACTGGTAAACAATTCTGCCCTCTTCCTCTCCTAACACCTCCTCCATGGATGAGTGCACAAATTACAGACTGGTTATAATTGAAGAGGAAAAAAAAGCCATTAGGGCGACTTAGGAGATTTTACACATCATATGCAGTGCACAGAGACTGTTAGTGCCAGATTAGGTCCTAATTGGAAGGAAACAGACATGTCACTTCTAAGGTTGTTTCCCAAGCTAAGCTCCTATAGGAAACAACAGACTCAGAGCCTCAATTATTTACAATTTCCACACTGGATTGAGAATGTAGCTCAGTTGTTGAGCATGGCTCTTGCAATGCTAGGGTTGTGGGTTTGATTCCTACAGGGGATCAGTAGGAAAATGTATGCAGTGGTTCTGGATAAGTGTGTCTGCTAATGACTAAAATGTAAATGTTCCACGGTAACCTTGAGGGAAGGAACTTATAGTCAACCACAATGTAAAGAACAGTGCACATTGATAGTCTATACTATCATATTCAAATTAGATATACCATAGTTTGATAACAGTTACCGAAATAAAATATGTTCACATTACCCTCCCTTATAGCCCCCTTGGAATGTGCTGTATAAATCCCAGTGTAGGGGACGTTGTGTTTTCAGAAGGTGTCAAGACATCACGGCTCTTGTCACTGTATCCTCAGGATGATTCTCATCATTAGGTGTGTGACTTGACTGAAAGGCCAGAGCCAAGCATTTTACACTCCATTTACCTTGAAGCTGATCAATGCTCAATGACCCATGGACAGAGTACGCTTTAGTGCTGATGGTAGCAGCGGGAGGGGGATAGACTGTGGACGGGGCGGGGCGGGAGACTTTGGGTGGACGATTGAGGGGAGAGAGAAGTGGAGGGCGTCATGTCTTTATGTGAAGTCTATGTCTTATTTATCCATCAGAGAGAAAAATAGATTAATTAGTTGTTTCTAAGAATACCGGAGATGGCCTCCACTTACCGGAGAATGCCTCCACTTACCAGAGATGGCCTCCACTTACCGGAGATGGCCTCCACTTACCGGAGATGGCCTCCACTTACCGGAGATGGCCTCCACTTACCGGAGATGGCCTTAATAACCGTAAGTAAAGTAACTGTGACCGGTAGGAGGTGATAGTGGACAAGCGCCTAAGGTTGCAACTCTAATGAGTTGACCTTGCAGAAATGGGGGAAAATGACCAATGAAATTAGGTTTTGGCTCCAGCTTTTAGATATCCTTTAAATATGATGGCCTGGCTGGGGGTAATCGCTTGAGGTCAGGTGAGGAGGCAGAGCAGAGCTGGGATAATGCAGTGAAGGTCGTATGCTTAGCATGTTTCAGCCCAGTAATATAGCGCTGTCTATTGGCCAGAGAGGAGAACAGAGCTGGCTGCCGGTGTCGTGTTATGGCTGCTGCAGTGAAGAGGCCGACGATTGATGAGGGGTTTAAGACCTTAATCATGATGGGGAGGAGTGAGGAGGAAGGCAGGAAAGCGGAACATTGCAGTTGAAATGAGCTCTCTTTGAGCACTTCATAACCCAGAGGCCTGCGGAGCTAGCTTGCTACAGCAGCACTCCTCTGCTATCTCCGCCTGTCCCCATACACACAGCAGGACCTGTAAGTTTACACCAAAAACATGGTCTAAGTTTTTCCTGCTACTTTCGTCATGTTTTAGGAGGGTAATGTTACTGAATTATGGACAAGATGAATATCAAATGTACTTGATGGAGTCCATTTGCATCAGCTGCTGGCGTTGCAGAACAGCCCTCCTAGCAACAACAGGTCGTTATCCCCTCTCTCCTTCCCTGCATGATAAATCATTTTTGACCTACCTTCAAAGCATTTAATTAAAATGTCCTTATCTGATTTTAGAAACACTCCTTTAGTTATGAGACTTTAAACTGGCAGTTATCCCTCTTATCTTGGAGACGAGTACAACCCTACAGGTTCAGGAGAGGGGTTTTGAAGAACCGTCAAAAGTCGATTTTGTGTTGCCATCTTCTGCCAGATTTTAGTCCTATGACAGATAACTATGGCAGATAACTATGACAGATAACTAAGACAGATAACTATGACATAACTAATGCAGTTGTTTCAAAAGCAGTTTCACACATTTCTGTCTTGACTTAGTGTTGCATGGTTTTGTTGGCCTAGACTGATTGAAAGAACGAGCCACAGTCGATCAGACTGTTGTCCCAGATGCATGCAGATACAGCACTAATACCACATGCATTATATCATGACAAAACATGAGAAAACAGAATATATCCTCTCAGAAACATAAAAAAGGAGTGTAAAATGAAGAGAAAATGGGAAAATCCTGCCATGTACAGTCATGCATACTCCCACAAAAACGGCAAACCTGACTCCATTTCCTGAAGGGAGGGATGAAATTGACTGCAGCGTTAAGACTTCAGATGGGATGTCACCCAGGAGCAATCTCCTGCGCTGTCAGCAGACTTTGACATCTAGATTAACCTTGGTGCTGAGTTTTCAGAGTCTCATTGGAATGCAAAAAGCATCTCCAGCCCTCCAATCCAGGGCTCTGACTGCACTGCCCACCCTCCCACCCACCCACCTCCTCTCCTCGCATCCCCCGTGTTCTGTGTGTGTGTGTGTGTGTGTGTGTGTGTGCGTCTCTCTTTAGGAGATCTGAGGGGTTGTTTGTGCTCACTGAGTGGGAGGGGATGTGGGAATGCTGGAACGGATGCGATGAACAAACACCTACCTCCTCTGCCCCTGCCCCTGGCTTTGCCTGGCTGGCTGCTACAGTGGGAAGGAGTAGGCCAGAGGGCCAGTGCCGATAGTTGTGTTTAGGGATCTGCCTATTTGGGGATTTATCTCTCACCGTTGATTACAGGACCAGTAGTTTATCTATTTTTACACCACAGAGAGAGGATGTACATCACAGAGAGAGGATGTACACCACAGAGAGAGGATGTACACCACAGAGAGAGGATGTACACCACAGAGAGAGGATGTACATCACAGAGAGAGGATGCACATCACAGAGAGAGGAAGTACATCACAGAGAGAGGATGTACACCACAGAGAAAGGATGTACATCACAGAGAGAGGATGTACATCACAGAGAGAGGATGTACATCACAGAACAATGAGCAAAGAGAGAAGCAGAGAAAGATCTTAACATGTTTTACTGTGTCACCAATCTATTATTCAGTCCTCTTTCTCTGTTTAGTCAGCTTGCAGAGGACCTTTATGTTTTCACCGTGATTACAACCCGGAGCATTTCTATTTAAATGGTCTTCACCTTTAATTGGTTTGCTTAACAGTTGGCATGGCGCTGAGCGCTGCCCTGAAGTTTACTTCTAAATGCAATACCTACTGCGAGAGACACATCTGGCTGTTTCAAGAATAGAACCATCTCTGATTATTGTGTCAATTCATGGTCTGTAACAACAGGAACAAAGACTAAACTAACCCCCGCCTCACCCTCACCCTGAGTGTTGCTATCACTAAATATTCTAGTTTGTTTTGATAACTAAGTTACTGTTTCTCTCATTACCTCAGGTCATGGTGCCTGTACCCACTTGACACAGACATCAATTCAACTTCTATTCCACGTTGGTTCAACATGGAAACATGCTAATTTAACCAGTGTGTGTGTGCCCTTGCTGTTGTAGACTAGACTTGCTATTGTAGACTGTATTGGGAAAGAATATGGCTGGGGGTTCTAGGAAGAACAGAGTGTCTGACCTTTTCTATCAACCTGCAGCACTGAGATTCTTCCTGCTTTGAGCTCATAGCACTGGGAGTTTCATTAAACTTCCTCAGATGTAAACATGTAGATGTAAACAAACCGAACGCAAGATAGATATGGTTTCTCTCTACCCGTCCGTAAAACCCTCTACCAGGTTGTCATTTAGCAGGCACTCTTAACCAGAGTGACTTACAGTAGTGAGTGCATATATTTTCGTAATGCTGCAAAATACCACAATTAAGCCAAAAGCATATAAAAAAAGTTCATATTTCATACCACACTCACTGTTGATGATTAGAACCTGATGAAATTGAGAGAATTTTGTTCAAGTGTTGAGGATTGAGGGAGTGGCAGACATCTGTAATGTTCCAGAATTCTTTAGCGTAAGGAAGAAGTAAAATAGCGGTGAATAACCTGCTACTTCCTGAGATTCCGTTAGCAGCTGTGCAGAGGAGATAGAGGGTGGTCCTCCTCAGACGCAGGCACCTGCACTGACACCAGGAAGACAGGCCTGATTAGAAGAAGAGCTGCCAGGAACAGAAGGACGAGAGAGAGAGAGAGAGAGAGAGAGAGGCTTTGACTCAGATCAGACGTCATTAGCTACTCTAACTTTACTTCCTTCTCATACACGTCCATGCATTTTCTTCACTATAGTATTCCAGTTAGTTATGTGGAGAACGAATGTGGGCATAGGCTGATATACAGTTTAAGGCTATATAGTTTTTTAAAGTTCAGGGTATATAGTGTGAGTCAATTCATATTCCCTGGGATATGGTACTCCTCTGGAATCTAGATCAGTGTGTGTGTGTGTGTGTGTGTGTTTTATTAGTACGTACATGGTCTTCTGACCAGAAACAGTCTCATCCACACTGTCCTTTCTAGTCCTACCCTTTGTACTGATCAGACACACGCTGACGAGCGTTTGATCGATTTCTATAGGCAGAGAGAACTTAACGAAGCTTCACATTTCACTCAACGTTCACGCGGTCCAGTCACAGAACAAACAAAACAGCCCCCCCCCCCCCCAGCAGCAAGCAGGGCTTTCATCCACAGAGAGCCTATCAAGAAGACCCTACAAAGCCCTCAGCACGCACGGCACAGCGCTCGCTGCTTTGAAGCCCGACTAAACATGTCAGAGAGGTTGTGAGCATCAGGACATGTCCAGACACAGACAGCATCTCGTCTCATTCAAACACTATGGCACAGCCTCACTGATTCCAGCATTGCTTTATTCTCCAAGAGTAGCAGACCCAGTCAGTCTGTCCAGCCACTCCCAGTGTACATCTGCTGGGACCTGCTCTTCCAGTCTAGGTGCCACCCCATCAGGGATGGGCCAACCTCTAGAGGGGAGGCAGTAGCTGGAGGGCAGAGGAGGACAGTACAGTCTGACTAAGAGAGATGTGACAGGACTCACAATTTCCCATGAACAATATGACAAATCACACTACAGATAAATGTTGGTGGGAGATAAATGTATTACAGTGTTGTGTTTTTCATTTACACAATGCATTGTATTTCGGATTGTAGAAATACATAATAGAGGAAGTCTAACGTTTTCATAGTTCTGGCAGTGCATCACTGAGGTAACCCAACCATTGGGATACAATTATTGGTATTGATCAAAGTTGGATCTCCACCTGATGAAACAAACGATATCAGATACATTGTGCAAAGGAGGAAAAAAACAATACATATTATGCTATCCATGCAGCAGGGTTTCTACACTACTATACACACCAACACTTTTCAATAGCTTCTGGATCTTAACAATATTCTTCTCTTCTAGTAAATATTTCCTATGAAATGCAATATTTTAATGTCTGAAGCAGATGTCCGTTGCCATAACTACTGTATAAGAGTGTTGTTCCCTGTACATCTATTTCTCCACCTGGGATTAACTGAAGAGCTGTGACTGGAGGAATTGAGTCAAGCGTTTATGGAAATGTCTCTCTGTCTCTGTGTGACGAGTACTTAGTGTTTTCATTTTCATCAAGCTATGTACGGTTGAAGTAATAACTTTGTGACGCCCTCTGACATCATCAGTAATGTATTTTTCGCCTGAAAAAAAGTGCTGACACGGCTATTTCTCTTGAGTATTTCTCTCTCTGTCTCTCAGTGTGTCCAACCCTTGTTAGAGTGACGAAGGAACAAGGTGTGACGTTCACTCATGGTCCCTCTGATTGTAAAACATATTTTCTCCATAGTGTTCTCTTTACCTATCCATCTATACACTAAAAACAGCTGTAATTAAGTAGCTATGTATCCAACAATGATTTATGTAGAACTATTCTATAAATAAATTGAAAACCACAACTTCTATCATGTTTTTTGTTCTGTGTGTGATAAATGTGCTCTGAAAGCAGCAGACATGATGTTATTACACAAAAAATATACTATTCAAAATGTTGATGATGGTACATTTATGCTGTATAGCTTTATTGAAGTGTACAAATGCATACATCCTCATCACCATCCTCATCATCTGTTGATTACCCATGTGTAGTGTAGTCCAGATTTCACCACCCCACTGACCACCATTAGTCTGACCTTGAGGGGAATAATTCAGTCGTATTCAGCCCAGCAGGCTGGAGAATGATATAGCCTCATCTGTCATCACACTCATATATCCCAGACAAGGAAATCACTTTGCAGCCACTGCTGGTTCTATCGGTGTCAGTGGTAGACTTCCCATTAGGCAGAAGAGGCAATTGCCTCAGGCCTCACATCATCAAGTGGCCTCATGAGCTGGGCATAATTTTAAAAAAGAATACTAGTTTTTTATATATATAGAATACTCTGCTTGAGCCCAACCCCCCCCCCTATGCTCCACTCTATTCCACCCTGACAAAGTTCCCGTGCAAGTATTCACGCAATTACGTGCCTTTCATTTCAATTTAGCTGAAGTAATGAAGCGCATTTAAATTGTGGCAGAGAAAAGAAAAAGTAAGAAAGAATATTTAATTTAAACAGAAGGCCACAAGTTAACACATACCTTTAGTAAACAATACAGGTGCTGTTGATAACACTACCATCGCCTGACGTACGTTGGACGTGGCAGGGCTTGAAAAATATTACGGACTACAAAGGGAAACCCAGCCGCGAGCTCAATCGCACTCCACACTGCCCTTTCCCACCTGGCAAAAGGAACACCTATGTGGGGATTGCTGTTCACTGACGACAGCTCAGCGTTCAACACCATAATACCCACAACGCTCATCATTGAGCTAAGGACCCTGGGACTAAACACCTCCCTCTGCAACTGGATCCTGGACTTCCTGACGGGCAGCCCCCAGGTGGTAAGGGTAGGCAACAACACATCTGCCACGCTGATCCTCAACACTGTGGCCCCTCAGGGGTGCGTGCTTAGTCCTCTCCTGTACTCCCTGTTCACCCACGACTACGTGGCCAAGCAAGACTCCAACACCATAATTTAAGGTTGCTGATGACACAACAGTGGTAGGCCTGATCATGACAACAATGAGACAGCCTATAGGGAGGAGGTCAGAGACCTGGCAGTGTGGTGCCAGGACAACAACATCTCTCTCAATGTGAGCGAGACAAAGGAGCTGATTGTGCACTATAGGTAAAGGAGGGGCTGAAGTGGAGTGGGTGTTCACATCCCCAATTAACTATTATGGTCCAAACACACCAAGACAGTTGTGAAGAGGACACGACAACACATTTTACCCCACAGGAGACAGGAGAAAGTATTTGGCATGGGTCCCCAGATCCTCAAAAAGTTCTACAGCTGCACCATCGAGAGTATCCTTACCGGTTGCATCACGCCCTTGTATAGCAACTGCTCGGGATCTGACCGTAAGGCACTACAGAGAGTAGTGTGTACAGCCCAGTACATCACTGGGCCCAGACTTCCTGACAACCAAGTCCTACACAATAGGCGGTGTCAGAGGAAAATAATCTCCAGTCACCCAAAATAATCTCCAGTCACCCATTGTTCTCTCTGCTACGTCACGGCAAGCGGTACCGGAGTCTAGGACCAAGAGGCTCCTTAACAGCTTCTACCCCGAATCTATAAGACTGCTGAATAATTAATTAACTATTTACATTACCCCCCGCTGTTTATTATCTACAAATGACCTCGACTAACCTGTACCCCCGCACATTGACTCGGTTCCCGGTCCCCCCTTGCACATAGCCTCGTTATTGTTGTGTAATTTTCTTGTGTTTTTTTTTCTCAACTCTATTTCTTTAACTGCATTGTTGGTTACGGACTTGTAAGTAAACATTTCACAGTTCGGCTCATGTGACAAATAAAATGTATTTGATTTTGATTTGTATGCGTAGCCCATGTATCTGATGTTATCTGGCCAAAAAGTGTATGGCATGTCATAATATTTTTGACCAGACAGCTTCAGATACATGGGCTACATACAGTAAGACAGAGGGGTGCTGTTTCGTTCGCACTGAGGATTTTTCCAGTGAGATAGTTTCAGCCACTGTGGCAGTTGCACAGTGCACTGTTCGGATGCTGGAATTATTTTGGATGAACATGCGAAGGTAACATACAATTTGAAGTGGTTTGTTTGACAGTCAGATGAAAACGTCATGACTGGTTGTGTTCATAGCACATTAAAAGGTCATACATTTTTACAGTTAAATAACGTCTTTACTCTAAAACCCATTTTTTAAATGTGTGCTTGCGCAAGCCTAAGGCTTTCAGATCACTAAGTCCGCCCCTGGGCTGTGTGCCTCTGGGGCTGGCTCTGTCTATTCTCCCCTCTCTTCCACCTGCAGTGCAGTGATAACCTCCTCGCTCAAAACCCCAGCAGAGAGGGCAAGTGTATCCTGTCTACCACCCTGCCAGTCAGCCTGCCAGTATCAGCCTGCCAGTATCAACCTGCCAGTATCAGCCCCTCCACACAGTCTGCAGTCTCACAACTCTTCTGCACTGTTCTTCCTATGTCTCTATGGGAGGTCTGTACACTGCTCTGTATACAGTGCATTTAGGGCACTGGATTTTCCAAACCTCATTTAACTCTATGGGCTGCAATTTGGATGCTTGACAACAATCCATTTCATTCAGGCAGCAATTTCATTACTCACTTCTCTGGCAGAGTCTCTGTGTCGACCTAAGTAGTCCGTTGCTTTTATCCTATTCAATGACAATCAGCAAACGGTCTCCAGGACTACAGCACTATTGTCGTGATCACAACAAGATCCCTATTTTTCCATCTCTTTCCCTCTCTGCCTGTACTAGTCTTCGTTTCTCTCCCGCTCTCCTTTATGACGGTGTGATTGATAGCTGTAAATCTATTTCTGAAGAGGTCCCTCCACGGCCAGTGTGTGTCACTGACCCAGGGATACTGTAGAAGACAGGGCTTTAATGGAGATTTAATTTGCATGCATATAGTTGTAGCTGTGTCTGTAATTAAGACAGTGTGAGATGGTCTTAAGGGAAGAGCTTGACGTGACTCTCATGCTCCCTGCCAGCAGATTCCAAATGGGATAATGTCAACCTGTCAGTCCTGCCTGATAACCTAGCCTTTTCAACTCCTCTCCTCTATTAAATCCGTTCTCATTTTCATACAGCGCCGCCAGGGCATACGGCGTATGCACAATGCACAGATTCACACTGAGTGTAAAGTTTCATGACATAGACTGACCAGGTGAAGGCTATGATCCCTTATTGATGTCACCTGTTAAATCCACTTCAATTGGTGTAGATGAAGGGGAGGAGACAGGTTCAAGAAGGATTTCAAAGCCTTGAGAAAATTGAGACATGGATTGTGTATATGTGTCATTCAGAGGGTGAATGGGCAAGGCAAAGTATTTGTGACAAGAACTGCAACTGCTGGGTTTAGAATGGTATCAAGAATGGTCCACCGCCCAAACTGTATCCAGCCAACTTGACACAACTGTGGGAAGCATTGGAGTCAACATGGACCAGCATCCCGGTGGAAAGCTTTCGACAAAAAAAAAATCGATATTAGGAAGGTGTTCCTAATGTTTGTACGCTCAGTGTATAATAGCAAGGTTTTACACGCTGTACTGATTGAAGTGGTTGGTGTTTGTCATATCTAATACTCATATACATCTGTTTAAAACTAATGCAACTCTGAGGTCACTGTGGCTCAGTATATGTGAGCAGAATGCTCCTCTTTTGACTGATTTTTGCTTTGTCTGCAAAGACGTCAGGCGCCACTTGAGGCACCACATACATTTTTATTTTTTTACTTTTACATATGAGGACAGAATTTGTCCCTGAGATTCAGACTGAATTCATCCTACCCACCTCTGTTATTGTACCTTCTCACCAGGCCATCCAAATAGCTCTCCACTCTCAAATGTCTCTTATGGTACTAAATGGTGTGTATTTTCCATTAAGTCTATATTTTATGGGGAGACATGTTGCATGCCCTTGACTAAGAAATGCATGGGTTGAACTGAATGACTGATTAATCATGCAGTTGAATGAAATGGCAGGTCTTTGAGAATGTTCACAACGGTAAGTGCCTGTGACCTCCCTATACACACAGTACAGCATGATAACTGTCAGATCATTTAGAAGGGTGTAGGGAAGGTTATTAGTGATGATAGATTCATTCAACAGAACATATTCTTATACCAAGCTAAACATGATGACGCTCAAAGTACATCACCAATTAAGTGTATGTAACGGTTTTCTTTACTTGAAGGAGAGGCGGACCAAAACGCAGCGTGGTGGTTATTCATGGTACTTTAATAAAGACACTATACATGAATAAACTAACAAAACAATAAACGTGAGAAAACCTAAACAGCCTATCTGGTGAAAACAAACACAGAGACAAGAACAATCACCCACAAACACACAGTGAAACCCATGCTACCTAAGTATGATTCTCAATCAGAGACAACTAATGACACCTGCCTCTGATTGAGAACCATACTAGGCCGAAACATAGAAATACCCAAATCATAGAAAAACAAACATAGACTGCCCACCCCAACTCACGCCCTGATCATACTAAATAATGACAAAACAAAGGAAATAAAGGCCAGAACGTGACAGTGTATGAATTATGATTTTCCAATGTAAGATGACTTGAAGACAACTACAGTATATAAGTGAACCTTTCCACATCTTTTGACAGCCATAATAATCTGTGTTGAATTACCTTAACACATTGCTTTGATGCTTGTTCTGGTTAAATGCTTTGACTACAGTTAAGAGAGACTTCTGAAATATCTGAGAATACAGAATAAGCTTCTGTATGTGAATAGTCCATGTTCCACTCGATTTGATGTGTGTGATTAGCCTACAACTCTGTCACAACATTTGAATACAATGTTGTACAGAGTCATTTCAGTGTAGCTACACTATGAGTGCTGTGTAATGTGCAGTGCTACCACCATTTTCAATGACACAGCTCAGAATGTGGTAAATGTTTTGTTTCTCTCCACTGTGTCAAGAGGTATAAGGAACCTAGCATCTTTTTCCTCCAGCAACCCTCAAGTTGCAGGCGGCACAGCCAACATCAAAGCGTCTAATTAACAGAACAGTGACAGCTGTTTCAGAGGTAAAGAGGCTATTTTTCTGGGATTAAATTATATATTGAGGTTGGCTGGGATGTTCCTAGCCCTCTGTGGCGCCGACGACTCTGTATCATTTATTAAAGATGCATAACCTGAGGTCCCATTAACATTTCAGAAAGTGAGCTATTTTCACCTCGCTTTAATGTTCCTTTTAATGCTGAACATTCATGGCGCCGCCGCGGAGCAGGTGCTGCCAGACAGTCCCAGGGCTCAAACATCTGCCACCTTAGAGTGGCCAGCCCACAGCGCATGCATGTGTCACTCTCCAATTCCTCCCTTATTCCTAATCACAGAAAAGCATGCAGTGCCTGTTATGTATTTATCTGAAAGTACTAGTCTTGTTGTTGTGGTTTGATAAATTGACCTAATTTTCTAAATGAACAGTTGCGTAACGTCTATGACCAGAATAGTGTCTATGGTTTCAATATATTTCTCACCACAGGGGTAAATCAATGCATGTTTTATTCAAGAGATCAGTATATTATAATCTGTGAAAGAAAATCACTGTGTATCTCGTTAGGCCTCATAGCCTCTGCAGTAATTCTTGCATGAATATCCACTTTCCATAGGGAGACGTAGGGTGCGTTTGTAAATTCACTCTGGAGTGCCAGAGAGCGCTCAAGGTGCGCTCTGGGCGTTCCTAAATTCAGAGAGTTGTCAGATTGTCCATTCATAAATTCATAGTTTTTTGCTCTTGGAGCATTCAGAGGGCACACTGGACACCGAGGAGTAGGGTTGATCTGAGCATTCTGACCTCACAGCGGCAGTCAAGCACACAAGCTAACTGGCTAAAGTTAGCTAGCTTACTAGCTACTTCCAGACATAAATGAGAGAACACCTCACTCTGACCATTTTTCTTGCCCTAGCAGAGCTGGTTAATCTGCTTTCATGTTATCCAGAGCGTTGGTGACTGTAACTGTGCTGCTGGCAACAATTTATTATGCTTTTTTGCTGAGGTTTACTGACACAGGCCATGTTCAACAGGTGTTGAGCTTTCATAAATTCATTACTTATTCTGCGCTCTGGCACACAGACGAGAGTGCTCTGAAATCAGAGTAGATAGCCAGAGCAAATTTACAAAGCACCCGTATATAACATGTTCCCATTAAATGGACCCTTTGTTCTTAATCATTTGCAATTATTGCCTCCTAATGTGTCACAATGTCTGATGTCAACATTGTATGAAAACAAGAAGGGTTATGGGATACCAGCAGCTTCTGTTAGCACCTCCAGACAGTCATCCGATTCTCTGTCTGTCATTGTTTTCTTCTTTTGCACACATCCAATACTCTTCTCTAAGTGTGTTAGTGCAGCCACCTACACAACCCTCGCCTCGTTTTTCCTGGGTTCCTTATGTTACATGGGTCAGGGCTTCTTCCCGGGAGAGAGAGAGAGAGAGAGAGAGAGAGAGAGAGGGGTTTTCTGGGTACTCAGTGAGGAGTCTGAGGTGTCTGGGCTTGTCTGATCGATACTGGCTGAATCTTCTTTTATAACAGGAAGACTATCCAGTAAAACCATCATGCATTTGTTCTGGGTCCTGGGCATCTCCAAGGAGGTTAGCTGACATCCCTCTTCAATATTAAAAACAAAGTTAAGAGGTTACTACTATATAATTTATAGAATTAAAGAACATAAAGTTATCCAGAGTACACTCGTTGTCAGTAAAATTATAGTTACAATATACACACACAGAACACGCAATGTTTTTGTCAGGCACCACTTGCAAAAATTACAATATATCACTACAATGCACATATCCTCTAAACCCAAGCATCATATTTATATTAAACCAAAACCCCATGGAGTAAGCGGCCTTGAAAGCCTTGGGGGAATAAAGGTCATTATAAGTGTGTTATCTTATAGAAACACAATGACGGGCTCTACTACAACAGACTTTTCCCTTCCTCCAAAGGTCATGGGCAATGTCCAAAGTCCTTAATCGCCTCCATCATTCCCTATGACAATTGATCGGAAGGTAGGGATAAGTTGCACAGTATATGAACATTACAGTGGGGCCGTTTTGTTACTGATTTCCACTAGAGTTAGGTAGGCATCAAGGTTCAGTGTCTTCCCAAATTATGCTTATGTAACTGCAAAGTGAAAGGTTAATAATATGGTAAACCAAATTGCATCAAATTTGTTGTACTGCACAAAATAATTCCCTGTATGCCTTTTTTCTGTCTATATGTGAATACTGTGATTATTAATTTATGTGACAAATGAATGAGCTGAAACACAACATTCGGTGTGGAAATGTTCAAGTTGGTTCAGTCGCACAGAATATCATCTGACTTTTGGGACTTATGATTATGATGTATCTTGAAGTGTCCCAAGAGCATCCATTCGTAGTTGCTGTCCAACCCTCCATCTCAACTCCTCAGAAGTCCTCTCATCTCCCCAGTAGAGATCTCTTTCTGGTGTTCTGGTACTGCAGCTTTCCCCTGATGTCTTCTTTACAGCAGATCTAGAGACAACTCCTCTCTCTGGATGTTGTTTGGGTGGCACGGTGGATGATGAACACTGGCAAGGCCCTCTGGTCATGGAGATAGAGAGGGGAGCCAGCGAGCCAGGGAGGCAAGTGGAAAAGCTGTAGGGGGGGGGGTGATGGGAGCGCAGGAGAGCCCTTCCATTCATATCGACATCTCAATGAAAGGATAGCTCGTGCTTGTTAAGAGCCATGTCTCATGTCACAGGGAGTCCACTCCTGTTTTATTCTCCAGGGGGGAGATCTGTTGCTTCACCCACTGCTCTGTTAGCCTATCTCCATCGATCGCAGTGTGGGACATCAGAGAAAGGAGCACTACGATCTCATACTGGTCCACAGCTTGATCCTACCATCTGACATCTGCTGAACTAAAAGTGAACACACTTTTTTCTTTTCATGCAGTGCTAGGCACAGCAGCCTGGAAGGATCAAGAATGGATCTCCTGCATGATGATTCATACACTGTATATAATTGACTGAACCCCGCTGCCATTTTTGCTTGTGTTATGGGGGTTCTTACAGAGTTAAGAAAATGAAACAAACTAAACTTGTATAGAGTCACGAAGGTTGAAAATGCATTGTTTTGATATGCTAGAATGGCAATGTTGAGGCTGTGTGAGATTTAACTATGTTAGAATGATGTTGCAGATGTGCAATGGTACTGGTAATTGGACACCAGTAGCAGTACATGGGTAAACTCACTGGGAAAGCCAGAAAGGTCATATTACAACCTACAGTACCAGTCAAAAGTTTGGACACACCTACTCACTCAATGGTTTTTCTTTATTTTTACTATTTTCAACATTACAGAATAATCGTGAACACATAAAAACTATGAAATAACACATATGGAATCATGTAGTAACCAAAAAAGTATCAAAATATATTTGAGATTTGAGATTCTTCAAAGTAGCCACCATTTGCCTTGATGACAGCTTTGCGCACTCCTGGCATTCTTTCAACCTGCTTCATCTGGAATGCTTTTCCAACACTCTTGAAGGAGTTCCCACATATGCTGAGCACTTGTTGGCTGCTTTTCCTTCACTTTGTGGTCCAACTCATCCCAAACCATCTCAATTGGGTTGAGGTCAGGTGGTTGTGGAGGCCAGGTCATCTGATGCAGCACTCCATCACTCTCAATCACTCAAATTAACTTTTAACAAGGCACACCTGTGAATTGAAATGCATTCCAGGTGATTACCTCATGAAGCTGGTGGAGAGAATGCCAGGAGTGTGCAAAGCTGTCATCAAGGCAAAGGGTGGCTACTTTGAAGAATCTCAAATATATTTCAATTTGTTAAACACTTTTTCATTACTACATGAGTCCATATGTATGATTTCATAGTTTTGATGTCTTCACTATTATTCTACAATGTAGAAAATTGTAAGGATAAATAAAAACCCTGGAATGAGTAGATGTTTCCAAGCTTTTGACTAGTACTGTAAGTATGTGTTGGCTCTATAACCTGTTAGTTTATATGCCTTGCAACCGTGATACTGTGTATACAATGGCAAGACAAGGTATGTGAACCCTTTGGAATTACCTGGATTTCTGCATAAATTGGTCATACAATTTGATCTGATCTTCATATAAGTCACAACAGTAGACAAACACAGTCTGTAAACTAATAACACAAACAATTATAAGTTTTCATGTCTGTATTGAACACACTATGTAAACATTCACAGTGCAGGGTGGGAAAAGTATGTGAATCCTTGGTTTTAATAACTAGTTGACCCTCCTTTGGCAGCAATAACCTCAACCAAATGTTTTCTGTAGTTGCGGATCAGAACTGCACAACTGTCAGGAGGAATTTTGTCCCATTCCTCTTTACAAAACTGTTTCAGTTCAGCAATATTCTTGGGATGTCTGGTGGGAACCGCCACAGCAACTCAATCGGGTTGAGGTCAGGACTCTGATTGGACCACTCCAGAAGGTGTATTTTCTTCTGTTGTTGATTTACTTCTGTGTTTTGGGTCATTGTCCTGTTGCATCACCCAACTTCTGTTGAGCTTCAATTGGCAGACAGATAGCCTTACATTCTCCTGCAAAATGTCTTGATGATCTTGGGAATTCGTT
Source organism: Oncorhynchus masou masou (assembly GCF_036934945.1). Classification (NCBI taxonomy): domain Eukaryota; kingdom Metazoa; phylum Chordata; class Actinopteri; order Salmoniformes; family Salmonidae; genus Oncorhynchus; species Oncorhynchus masou. The sequence goes on from NC_088233.1 coordinate 40,003,588, forward strand.
TTTCAATCGATGATAGCAAGCTGTCCAGGCCCTGAGGCAGCAAAGCAGCACCAAACCATGATGCTTCCTCCACCATATTTTACAACTGGGATAAGTTTTGATGTTGGTGTTCTGTGCCTTTTTCTTCTCCAACCATAGTGTGTGTTCCTTGCAAACAACTCAACTGTAGTTTCATATGTGTAGAATATTTTGCCAGTAGCGAAGTGGAAAATCCAGTTGCTCTTTTGTAAACTTCAGACGTGCAGCAATATTTATTTTGAACAGCAGTGGCTTATTATGTGGTGTCCTCCCATGAACATCATTCTTGTTTAGTGTTTTACATATCGTAGACTCGTCAACAGAGATGTTACCTTGTTCCAGAGATTTCTGTATATCTTTAGTAGGATTATTCTTAACCTCATTGTGCATTCTGTGCTGTGCTCTTGCAGTCATCTTTGCAGGACGGCCACTCCTAGGGAGAGTAGCAACAGTGCTGAACTTTCTCCATTTATATACAATTTGTCTTACTGTGGACTGATGAACATCAAAGCTTTTAGAGATACGTTTGTAGCCCTTTTCAGCTTTATGCAAGTAAATTATTCTTAATCTTAGGTCTTCTGAGAACTATTTTGTTCGAGGCTTGGTTCACATCAGGCAATGTTTCTTGTGAATAGCATTTTGTGAGTGTTTTTTTTAGAGGGCCAGGCAGCTCTAACCAACATCTCCAATCTTGTCTCATTGATTGGACTCCAGGTTAGCTGACTCCTGACTCCAATTAGCTTTTGGAGAAGACATTAGCCTAGGGTTCACATACTTTTCCAACCTACACTGTGAATGTTTAAATAATCTATTCAATATATACAAGAAAAATACAATAATGTGTCTGTTATTAGTTTAAGCCCACTGTTTGTCTATTGTTGTGACTTAGATGAAGATCAGATCAAATTGTATGACCAATTTAATTCCAAATGGTTCACATACCTTTTCTTACCACTGTAGCCCTGAGGCCGAGACAATAAGATACAGTGGCAATACACCTTTGTTTCATCACAAAACCGGACAGCAACCTCTGTCTGGTGAAGTCCACAAAGCGTTTTGCATTTAACAAACAGTTACATGACCTACAGCATGGTCAAGCAAGTTAATGTTTCTGACATTTTTGGACAACTAAACAACTATTGATTTAGAACCACAGAGAGTTTTTGCAAGTCGCAAAGACAACAGATGCTGCCTCCAGTATTCCAGCAACATTTCAACTTCAACATTTCAACATCATCAAATCACCTATGCTTAGTCTAATACAGTGACAACTAAAAGTTACCAAAAACAACCTAAATTTTTGCCTAAAATTACATACCCAAATCTAACTGCCTGTATGCATATTCTTGATACCATTTGAAAGGAAACACCTTGACGTTTGTGGAAATGTTAAATTAATGCAGGAGAATATAACACATTAGATCTGGTAAAAGATAATACCATAAAAAAAAAATCTTTGAAATGCAAGAGAAAAGCCATACTTTCAGATAGGAGTCTAGGTGTACTTTAGTGTTTGTCCAGCAGATGGCAGCAGTGTGTGTGCAAAGTTTCAGACTGATCCAGTGAAGAATTACATTACTGCACAATGTTTTGTATCAAGTCTGCCAGGAGTTTGTCCAAATGTGCCGAATTGGTCACTTGATACATTTTCAAATACATAACTATTGAGAACATACAAAAATGCTATGGTAAAAAAAGTTTAAAAAAGTACACACTCCCTGGAATGTCATACATGATGGATCATTAGCTTCTATGCTAACTTTCACATATCTAGATGGCCGGGTGGGGTGGGTGTGGAGCCAGAGACAGCAGTGGGGTCAAACTGTAGACCCCAGTTCTTATATTTGAACATGACAATTGATTTTATCAAACAAACTATGCTACATTGTATCTCTGGGAATGTAACAAACCAGTTGCCGTGAATGTAACAAACCAGTTGCCGTGAATGTAACAAACCAGTTGCCGTTATAAAAGTGTTTTGTTGTTGTGCACCCTCCTCAAACAATAGCATGGTATTTTTTTCACTGTAATAGCTACCGTTAATTGGACACTACAGTTAGGTTAACAATACTTTAAGCTTTCTGTCTATATAAGACATGTCTATGTACAGGAAAGTTGGCTGTTGTTTACATCATCCTTCTAGTCACATTAGCGCATGTTAGCAATAACCATCCCGGTTTAGGGATACCCATCCCGTAGAGGTTAATCCACTGAGCATAAGCACATTTTTATGTGGCTTTCCATGGTTCTGATTTGTGTGTGTGTGCCTGCGTTCATGCAAGTAGAAAAAACATGTTGACCTACCCTACTTGTAGAGAAATGCCAATGCCATCCTCTCTTTCTTGTTGATTAAAAGGTATATGACTCAGTCATACAGTACACACTTTTATTTTCTGTTGTCCTAGGTACCTGGCTAAAATGCTTGCTCATTTGCAACGATGAGCCAGCTAGTTAAAATGCCTTCTACATCTAACTACATATTGAGCTTCCATCCTCTCAGGCCAGGGGCACAATGTATGCATTTTGTGTTGGATCCGAATTGCCGTTATAATTAAGTAAAACCACAACTTCAAATCCCTATCTCCATCCACAGCTAATTTAGGAAAATGCCAATTTTAGCTAGCTAGCTAGGCACCGGAGGACAACAACACAACGAGATGCAACAATTCAAGTAATTTCTGTCAATGACATATTGCTCTCGATGTGATGTGATTGGAATGAAACCAAATCCAAACTGGCTTCCCTTGACACATTTTTTGTGTATACCAGGACAGTTGAGCTCACTCAGTTTACCTCAAAGTTGATTGCCTATTATTTTATTTTAAAAAATGATCAAGGGAGGCCAAATGCTTGCTGGCTTCCCTTACACTCAATGCTATGGGTGGCAACAATGTAATACTTTGACCAGACAGCATCAGATAGATGGCCTACACATACGGAGGGGTGCTGTTTCGCTCGCTCGGATGCTTTCTAATGGTGAGATACATTCAGCCTCTTGCAATTGAAGGAAGATGATGAAACACAAAGAGACGAAAGATACATTATTTTATGTTTTTGCTGTTCAATTTTTTGGGGGAAGCCTGGCTTCCTTTGGAATCCATTAATAAACGGCACTGCTGGACACAAGGTGCAAAAACAGGCTCTGCTTTGACTGTCTGTCTGTGAATTGATCGTCTCAATCCTGTCTCTCTTCATTCCTTTTTTTCACTGTTTGAGGAGAACGCGCTCAGCAAGCCTCCACACAGCTGTCGATACTACCCAGTCAGCCCAGTCAGAAACACACAGACTCACTCACTGCGGTGTTCGGCAAGATTTATCCATTGCTCTCTGCTCATGATGTTGTCTGACGTTTCATAAAAGCCGATGTCAGCTCAAGCAATATTTATCAGTTAAATCAAATAAAAAAACATGACCAGTAGTATAAGGCTGCATGCCATCTTCTAGAGCAGGGTTACCAAACTCAGTCCACAGGATCCCAAGGGGTGCATGTTTTGGTTTTTGCCCTAGCACTACATAGCTGATTCAAATAATCAAAGCTTGATGATTAGGTGATTATTTGAATCAGCTCTGTAGTGCTATGGTAAAAAAACACAACGTGCACCCAGGGTGGGTCCCAGGACAGAGTTTGTGAAATCCTGTTACAGAGTATAACTAGAAACAAAAAATAGCACTTTGGTGAAAAACAAGATTACGCTAAAAGCTTAATCTCCTCATCAAACCACTAAATAAGTGGCTTCATCCAGGTTTGGCCTGAGGTTTTAGAAGGAAGTGGTGTTTAGCCAGACTTTTCACTGGTCAGCCAGATCAAAGGAACAGCCAGACTTCAGGGAATAACTTTGCAGCTTAGCTGAAATCTAGAAATGTATTAAAACATCTTTCATACCATGTCTTAGCCTGAACCTGCTGGCTTAATGAGCTAAAAAATGAATTAACAATAAAGTCAAACCTCACCCCCAGCCAGAGTGACCGGTGATGATGACATTATTACAGCTTTTTGAGCAGGTCATTGATATGGTTTTATACCCTACAGGCTCAGGATTCAAAACGAATGATTACACAGTGTTCTGATTGTAATTCACATTGTGCTTTTTTTTAAAGATAAGTATAGTACATACTGCACTGTCAGTTCATATGTTGATAAAGTAGACTGTGTTGAAGGTGGCGTGCCTGTCAGATTTGATCAAATGTAGGACATTTCTCACCTGAACAAATCCGTCTGTATACAGGGATGACAAAATCATTTCTTATTGGGACAGCCTTTCAATAGGACGATCTATCTGTTATCGATATCCTATTTCTATTGAAGTAAATCCATTTCTGAGGGAGATGTTTTTATTTCCTGACAGCTAAGAATGTACAGTAAAGCCGCTTTCCATCATGTAAAATACTTTATTCTCATTGCAGCCAATACCTTTCATTGCGGCTCCTGTCTAACGCCTCTCTGCGGTGACTTATTGCCTTGTGATGCATCATTGAAGGGACTGGCACTTTCATGTACACCATCAGCATCCACGCTTCAGTGAAGGGGGGGGGCAGGAAGATGTGTGTTTTTGGCAGCCGTAATATTTATATTACTAGGGGCCCTGGGCTTAACTTTTCAATAAGGCAATTCAAACATATGTGAGAGTGATTATTCCATTAACTTAATCACGCCTGTAATGGACAACCTGGAGCCTCTGTTGGAGGTTTACTGGGGGCCACTGGCACAGGACTGCAGTTCCTATTTACACATTAATACAGGGATTTTAGCAGGATTTCATATCTGGGACCAGAAAAGAATGAGGAACAATGATTCAGTGATTCATACTTCATTGTAACAAAACATTACATTACTGCATAAGATTGGAAATGATAGTGATATAATCATGTTGTATCATACATGATCATGTAAATGCATTATCACTATCATACATGTTGTCTCCAGATAAAGTGCATGAAGAAACGCAACAGGGTGACATGATAGAAGGAAATCTCAACAAATAGAGAGCTCATTCAAACACATTATACATGTTATACTCTGTTGCTTCTAGATTTGAAAAGTGTATATTTATACGGAGGCAAGAGGTGTTTTTAAAATTCATTTCACATCAGGCGGTGAAGAGACTGATCTCCTTCTCAATCAGGAGCTATTAACAGATCTCCCCTACTGCATTGCTCCCTGAAACACCATTGAAATCTGTCAGTTTTCTCTGATGTTGTATCAGTGATCAGCCTCTGAGACTGAATAAGGCCACAGCTATTTATCCTGGCTTGTTCAAAGAGGGATGAAGGTGGCTAACAACTCCCAAAGACTCTTTAAATAAACTAGCCAAACACATTTGGATCATCTGGATCATATTCCAGGCCGTGCAGTGACTTGAAGTCTAAGAAGGTGATGCTCAGGCAATTAAGGGAGAGGCAATAACAAATGGTACATTGCTACTTTATATGGACTTGTCAACTACAGACTTTTAGCAGCGTTTCCTCAATACATATTCATCATTTTTTTTGTTTACCAGTTACTGTATTTATCATATTGAGGGTGACAGTCTAGCTTGGGTGACAACACAGCACTCAAGCACCGGTTAACCTGACACACCCATTCTGGGCTCATCATTACATTGCAGATCAGGTCCATGTAAATAAGATGTCGGATAGGTCTTGACAACATCATCATATTTTAACTGAGTCCAAGGAGGTGCAAGTACTTGTAGTGTAGTGAAACATACCATTCATTAATCAGGTATACTGTAAAAGGTATATGAATCATTGGGAGATACATTTACTGTATGTAATGACTAGATAAAATGACAACACATTATATTACATGATGCAGTCCGTAAGTGGACTGAACACCTTGCTCTTCATTTTTAATTACATAAAGTTAGCCTTAGGTGGTTGGATAAGTGCACAGGTAACTGGGTAAGTTGGTCAAGTAATCATGTAAAAGTCAGGGTTTGCCTTCGGCACACAGGTCATGTACACATCACTCATCCTAATGAGCCTTGTATAATTAGCAGAGTCTGTAATTCTTAACTGGCTCGAGTACAGAGAAGAAGATCACAGACGTTGCTCAATTACCATAGACGCTGCAGCGTGCATTTATTTCAGCACCGAGCAACTGTGTACTTTCAGGAAGTATTAACAGCATGGCTCTCTAATCTCCATACTGTCCTAACCAATTAGATTTTGAAGACCAACATTTTTTTTCAAGTATACTTCCATCTACGTCTATTTTTTAAATCTTCACATTCAATGATGGTAGCCGGCATTGTTGAGGAGGCAGGGTGTCACAGTTGTCCCCCATGTCCCAATGCGGTAATCAGAGTATAATGTCATCCATTTTGAGAGCTGTGCAGCTGTCGGGTGGTTGCTGCTGGGCAAATCAGAGCTGTCAGTCTTATCAGTTAGAGCGGCTCATTGGGGAACGGGACATAGATAAAGCATCAATTATACATGAAAATAGGTACTCCACATCCCTCTCATGTTCTTTTCTACCATTTCAATCTAAGAGCACTCCTCAGCCAACTGCTGCTGCATGTGTAGCCAGCTCATCACTGCCCCCCCACCCCCCACCCCCATGCCTCCTCTGAAGTCTCTTTTCAGAAAATGGACTCAATTTTCCTCACGATCTCCACCATCATGTTCATAATTCTTCAAGGAGTCACAGATAAGGCTTTGAAAGTTTGATGAGGACAAAACAGATTTCTATCCAGTCTAAGAGCTCCTGTCATGACGTCATTGGATGGCTCCATGCATGATTCACTGCTCTCAGATGAATACCTGATACCTCTCAATTGAAACGTTGTATGCATCCCAAATGGTAGCATATTCCCTACATAGTGCACTACTTTTGACCGGAGCCATATGTGCCCTGGTCAAAAGTAATGCACTATACAGGGAATAGGCTGCCATTGAGGACATTCCCATTGTGTGTTATGGGAGCTGGGGATCTGGGAGAGATGGGGAGACTCATCACTAGATATTAGGTGCATACTGCTTATTTTTACACTGAATATCCTTCCCTGGTATCACAAAATCATATAATCCTATATGCGTAGTAAAGAGGGATGGGGAGGAGAGGAGGCATTCTCATGCCGCAAGATGATCCCTATTTAGTCACATTAACTGGAACACAAGATGATCTCTTCCACTGTTGCACTCCTCTGAGATTAGCCCAACATTAGGCTCATACATCGGTAGCAGTTCCCCCTCGTAAAGATTTGAAAAAAAAGTATCTCAAGATTTGATACCTCATCCTTCCACCGCCACGCCTGGCCTCTCCACTTCTCCTCCATTTCCCAGCATGGCCTCCTGTGGGGACTGGAAAGTGGAGCAGAAAATGGATAAAAATACAAGACATGGTGACACAGAGCACAATACTTAAACCTGCGTCCCGAAGGTATCCAGGCACATGATTAGAAATCCATAGGCAGCATTTCAATTTGCCCGCAAAGCATTGCACAGCACACCGGGACGTCTGCCATCATGCTGTGTGGGGACTGAGTTCTGCTCTTCTGTACAGATAACTGACTCATGGAGAGACAATGTGGAATTGTTTGTCAACTGTTTTGGGAGTAGGAAAGTGTTTGTTTTGTGTCCTAAACACCTTCTCTAAACTGAAAATGGAAATTAACTTATACAGCACTGTCTGCTGAGTCACTGTGGGGTGCTGACTACTAACTGCAGCAATCTGTTCTAGATGGTACTACAATCAAGACCAACTATGTCAATGCCACTGTACTGTACTGATTTAGTGGAGTGAAATACACTCATCTTGCCAATGTGATAAAACACCTGTGTGGTTGTTTTCGCTTCAACTGCTACCTCTAAACGACGAGGGTCCATACTTGCGGACATTACAAAAAGGTTTTAGTTTAAACTTTTTCTCTGTCTCAAAATGCTCATAGGCCAATTAAAATCGTTGACGTAGTTGCACATGTTTAAACGTTACATGTTAGCTGTTCTCATTAGATAACCTGGCACATTTAGCACAATGCTAACCTGCACAGCTGGCCGTGATTACAGTATATCCGGTAACAAATTCCGTAGAAGCCAATTATATTTGTCGAGGTAGTTGGACGTGATCCAATACTTGTTCATGAAAGCGTCCAAACGGCACGTTCTGATAATCCTAGCAACTAGATCACGTGTGCTTGACTGATAGCTCACAGTGTAGTGTCTAGCTCCTAATTATTGTGCCTTTTGAATTTTGTCTATCGTTAGTAGCTAGTAGCCTAGTCAAGGATGCATCATGCAGTATTGGCACTCTACACTTGAGACAGGCTCAATGGAACAAAAAACGCTCACCTTGAAATTGGAGGTTTAAAATATCCCTCTGGTGGCCAAGTTGACCTATTTTAAAGGGGCAGTGCAGTCAAAAAAACTTTCCTATTTTTGTATTATATTTGCATACCTTGAGGTCGAAATAACACTGGAGTTGTAAAAATTGTGATAATGCCTTTTTAGTTTAAGAGGATGACATAAGAATCTGTTCTGATTATTCTGACCAATGACCAGTCATCTTTTATTTGTATATGTATCATCCTACTTGAAGAAGTAGGCTCTAGAATCTAGACAATCCTATCCACCAATCAGGGCTGTGTATTGTGAAGGAAATGTTATGTTTGTGTTTTTCTAATAACCAATTCGAATGGGTTCATGCAAGTGACTGATTGATCGTACCTGGGAGGAATACTCACTATTAATATAAGTGTTACGGTTTTCTGTAGGCGAAGGAGAGTCGGACCAAAATGCAGCGTGTAGATTGCGATCCATGTTTAATGAAAAAACATAAAACACGAATCAATACAAATAAAGAACGTAACGAAAACCGAAACAGCCTATACTAGTGTAAAACTACATAGAGACAGGAACAAGGACACTAAGGACAATCACCCACGAAACACACAGAATATGGCTACCTAAATATGGTTCCCAATCAGAGACAACGATAATCACCTTACTCTGATTGAGAACCGCCTCAGGCAGCCAATGACTATGCTATACACCCCACACAACCCCAAGACGAAACACACCACAAATAAACCCATGTCACACCCTGGCCTGACCCAATAAATGAAGATAAACATAATAAATATAGACCAGGGCGTGGCAATAAGCAATTTGGCATTGTGCCCAGAACATTTTTATGAGAATCAAAAGGGATGTCTCAGTTTCAAGTTCTCAGCTTGGAGAGAAGCCTTGTGAGGTATTGGTCGGTGACATGCATGAACCAAAAGTTAATGATTAATTATTTATGAATAATCAATCATGTAAATAATGAAAATATAACTTGTCTGTGTAAGCAGTATTTAAGAGAACTAACGGGACTGCCCCGGGGGAGCTCCTGACGAACATGTTAGATGGTGCATTAAGTTTGTTGGAACCTCTCCAGCTTGCTGATAATAAAGAATGATTCATTTAATTGTAATGCCCTTGTTAAAACCAGGTATATAGTTTATTTGTTATAATTCATTAACTTATTTGGGACTAGGGGGCAGTATTGAGTAGCTTGGCAGAGTAAACTGCCTGCTACTCAGGCCTAAAATCTAGAATATGCATATAATTAGTAGATTTAGATAGAAAACACTCGGAAGTTTCTAAAACTGTTTGAATGATGTCTGTGAGTATAACAGAACTCATATGGCAAAAATCTGAGAAAAAAATCCAAACAGGAAGTGGGAAATCTGAGGTTTGTAAGTTTTCAAGTCATTGCCGATCGAGTTTACGGAGTCATATTGCACTTCTTAAGGCTTCCACTAGATGTCAACAGTCTTTAGAACCTTGTTTCAGGCTTCTACTGTGAAGGGGGAGCGAATGAGAGCTGTTTGAATCAGGTGTCTGGCAGAATGTCATGAGCTCAGTCTCACGTGCGCCTGTGAGAGTTAGCTGCATTCCTTTTCCTTTCTAAAGACAAAGAAATTGTCCGGTTGAAACATTATTGATGATTTATGATAAAAACATCCTAAAGATTGATTCTAAACATTGTTTGACATGTTTCTACGAACTGTAATATAACTTTTTGGACTTTTCGTCTGAACTTTCGCCTGGACTTGCCCGCGCCTCGTGAGCTTTGATTTGTGAACTAAACGTGCAAACAAAAATGAGGTATTTGGACATTTATTGAACAAAACAAACATTTATTGTGGAACTGGATTCCTGAGTGCATTCTGATGAAGATCAAAGGTAAGTGAATATTTACAATGCTATTTCTGACTTTTCTGACACCTCTCCTTCTTTGGAAAATGGCTGTATGTTTTTCTGTGGCTCGGTGCTGACCTAACATAATCGCAAGGTGTGCTTTCGCCGTAAAATCTTTTTGAAATCTGACACAGCGGTTGCATTAAAGGAGAAGTTTATCTATAATTCCATGCATAACTCTTGTACCTTTTATCAATATCTATTATAAGTATTTCTGTAATTTGATGTGGCTCTCTGCACTTTCACCGGATGTTTGTTTGAGACAATGCATTGCTGAACATAACACACCAATTCAAATGAGGTTTTTGGACATAAAGATTTACTTTATCGAACAAAACACACATTTATTGTGTAACATGAAATCCTGTGAGTGCCATCTGATAAAGATCAAAGGTTAGTGATTAACTTAATCGCTATTTCTGACTTTTGTGAGGGCTCTCCTTGACTGGAAAATGGCTTTATGGTTTTCTGTGACTAGGTGCTGACCTAACATAATCGTTTGGTCTGCTTTTTCCGTAAAGCCTACACTGTAAAGCCTACACTGTGGCTGGATTTACAAGAAGTTTATCTTTAAATGGTGTAAAATACTTGTATTTTTGAGGATTTTTAATTATGGGATTTCTGTTGTTTTGAATTTGGCGCCCTGCAATTTCACTGGCTGTTGGCGAGGTGGGACGCTAGCGTTAAAAGGTGATCGAATTGCTCCTGAATTGTAATGTCGTTAATGCAATTCTTTCAAATAAATATTCATTTAATGTACAAGTGAATAGATTGGTTTGCTTTTAACTTTACGTTTTGACTGATAAGGTAGCTTGTTAAGCTCTGGCCAATGGTAGAGTTGATCTGGTTAGCAGGAGGCCTGGGAAAGAGACGTTGAAAGAGAGATGGAGAGGCATTATCAGTGTGAAAGAAGACAAAAATAGAACAAAACCCATATCTCCCGAGTTTGAAGGGAAATGCCGATTTGATTTTATAAGAGTTATTATGTTGTTAAGAAAGACGTAGTAGAGACTGAAGCTACTGTCTCATCATGGAGGTATTTGACAGCTCGAGGTTAGCCTAGCATTGTGCGAGACCTGGAGAGAATTGGTTGTGGAAGATTAACGAGTTGATGTTTCCATGTTATATCTGTTGCTGCTAAAGAGTACTGTCTGCATTGATAGCTGTGCTTGCTGTGGATCTTGTGAGGACACCTGCACGGAACTGCTATACTTCCCTGAAGAAATATCTACGAGTAGTGAGTAACCACAACAGTGAGGTTCTTCGGGACTTTATGCGTGTGGTCATATTTCTCTCTAACGCCAGCCAATTTGGTGAATGGGTTTGGACATGGGTTGTGCACAACTCATTTGGGTTTATTATTTTTATTTCTTTTGATTTGGTACATTTAAAATGTGATAATATACAGTTGAAGTCAGAAGTTTACATACACCTTAGCCAAATACATTTAAACTACATTTTTCACAATTCCTGACATTTAATCCAAGTAAAAATTCCCTGTTTTAGGTCAAGTAGGATCACCAATTTTTTTTAAGAATGTGAAATTTCAGAATTATAGTAGAGAAAATGATTTATTTCATATTTTATTTATTTCATCACATTCTCAGTGGGTCAGAAGTTTACATACAGTCAATTAGTATTTGGTAGCATTGCCTTTACATTGTTTAACTTAGGTCAAACATTTCAGGTAGTCTTCCACAAGCTTCCCACAATAAGTTGGGTGAATTTTGGCCCATTCCTCCTGATAGAGCTGGTATAACTGAGTCAGGTTTGTAGGCCTCCTTGCTTACACATGCTTTTTCAGTTCTGCCCACAAAATTTCTATAGGATTGAGTTCAGGGCTTTGTGATGGCCACTCCAATACCTTGACTTTGTTGTCCTTAAGCCATTTTGCCACAGATTTGGAAGTATGCTTGGGGTCATTGTCCATTTGGAAAACCCATTTGCGACCAAGCTTTAACTTCCTGACTGATGTCTTGAGATTTTGCTTCAATATATCCACAAAATATTTTCCTACCTCATGATGGCATCTATTTTGTGAAGTGCATCAGTCCCTCTTGCAGCAAAGCATCCCCACAACATGATGCTGACACCCCTGCTTCACAGTTGGGATGGTGTTCTTCGGCTTGCAAGCCTCCCCCTTTTTCCTCCAAACATAACGATGCTCATTATTGCCAAGCAGTTCTATTTTTGTTTCATCAGACCAGAGGACATTTCTCCAAAAAGTATGATCTTTGTCCCCATGTGCAGTTGCAAACCGTAGTCTGGCTTTTTTATGGCAGTTTTGGAGCAGAGGCTTCTTCCTGCTCCAAAAAAAAGTTTTTGTATGTTTAATTAAGATCACTTCATTGGTCAATTACACACAAGGCCCAACCGACGTTTGGACCTGAAGACATCCATAAGCCACCAGTATCACCTTCCAAAGTGTTGTTTGTGACCAATAAGTAGCCCATGATGATAACTAACCCCAGAACTTCCCCTATCCTAGTCATGGTGGCCTCGCCCTGGCCCTGAGATATGATTTGTAATTTGGGGTGGGGACAGGTACTCACCCAGTCAAAATTTGACTGATAAAATTATGCCTGGGCAGGCGAGGCATGCTACTGTGGGAATGTGGGAGTCTGCCTGACTCTCTGCCTGACTCCACACAGAAGTCACCCCTGGGAAATGAACCTCCATCTAGGCTGTTTGCTCACAGCCTCAGGAAGAAATGGAATAGAATGAGCCAAAACAAACAGTCATATGCTCTTTAGTCATCTGAAGGTAAAAAATTGTTAACAAGCATTACACTATTACCAGAATAAATGGTTTTATCTTCTTGTAACGGCTTTCGTCTGGTGGAAGAGAAGCGGACCAAAATGCAGCCTGGTATTTTTGAGACATGTTTAATGACGATGAAAACAAACAATACAAAAACAACAAACAGACCGTGAAAACCTATACAGCCTATCTGGTGACAACAAACACAGAGACAGGAACAATCACCCACAAAATACTTAAAGAATATGGCTGCCTAAATATGGTTCCCAATCAGAGACAACGATAAACACCTGCCTCTGATTGAGAACCACTCCAGACAGCCATAGACTTTGCTAGATAACCCCACTAAACCACACACCCAACACCCCACAAAACCCCAAGACAAAACACACCACAATAAACCCATGTCACACCCTGGCCTGACCAAATAAATGAAGACAAACACAATATATTACGACCAGGGCGTGACACTTCTTCACACTGACTTTTGATTTTATCTTGGATAGCTATCCTTATCAGACAGTCTACTGCTGGCCCTGATGATTTTAACATACAAAATTACCCAACTAGTATTCCAAAATGATCAATTAGAATATCTGCTGTAGTCCCATTTACAGTGTAGGGTTTATTTTGACCACCTGCTGTCAAGCTGTTTCATTTTCTTAAGATGCGACCATTGTGTATGGCATTCCATTATTGGCAATGAATTATGTTCCTATGATTCTGGGAATTTAATATCATACCGCATCTCACTCAGTGGGGGTGTAACCAAATTGGTGGTTTTAATGAATTAACATGTTTGTTGGCACGGATCGAAGTCATTGTGCGTAGGAAATCTGAAACCATGATTAAAGGAAGATGTGAAAAAAGGTTCATCCGTGAAGACACATTTTCAACCTGGTGTTGAGCTACTGCCGTCACACAAGGTAACCGTCTGCTCATTTCAGAATCCTGAGAGAACATCTTGTGTTTTCCAGTTAACCTGTGGTAGAACATTTGATTAGGCTATATCACGAAGGCAGCATTTAACAAAATATAAATATATTTTATGTTTAAATTGGACATTGGCAAAGCTCATTGGATTTTCACAATTACAATAAAGAGAGAAACCAATACAACTCCATAGATGTATCCAAAGGCAAGGTAAGTGAGGACAAAGGTCAAATTAAGTGTTATTATGGACACAGCCTAGTGCAGAACCCCTGATTGGTCACATGCTCAGAGGAAGGTGTGTGTACTCTATAACTCCACTCTGTGCAGAGAGACTATTATCATTCTGAGAGCTGCTGCTGCCTGCCTGCTGCCTGCCTCCCAACTTTAATCATTTTAATGGACAATTCCAGGATTGCAGGGAATCTGGCACCTTTTAAAGAGCTGGGGTTCTTATGTCTTATACCTGTAATGGTGTTTTCCAGTTCCAGTATTAGCCCCCTCTTTATGGTCCTCCGTGTTTATATTTTCTGCTTCCTCATTATTGTTCTTGCAGCTGCATAACGATATCTTTAAAAGCACTGGTATAATTTTGTGCTGTAGAGAAAATATGTTCAGTATAAAAAACTAACCATAGTTGTTCGCATGGTGCATTAGGGGTATAGGATACAAAGACAAGATGGAGTGTAGTTAACCTTTCACTCCTCCTGTTCAAGGCCCTGGAATTGTGTTCATAGATTTACACACAAATGATGTAGTTGTCAGACATTATGTAAAGATTTAGGGATCTATTCAATCAATCGTGATTGAAATGTAAAGGCAATGAGACTGCATTCAAGGTGAACGCTGCACATGTCGGCTCAATCGGAAATGACCTTTACATTTCCAGCTCACAATCTGTAATGCTTCAGCGATGCAGATTGAATAGAGCCCTTAGTTGTGATAATCCTTGTTGTTTCAATGGCCCTACTTTCAGGCTCTCACATAGTGATAAGGCTATGTCTCCAAGGATACCCATCTGGGCACTAGACAGAGTCAGTATCATGCAGGAACACACACTCCTGCCTTGGGCTGCATCTCAGTGTTTGTTTTATTTATATGATTGGTGGTACAACCTGTAGGCCTTGGGCAGTGCCATACTGTACTTTAATTATATGGTGTCCATTATTGTATTGTTGTATTTGCTATAGGGTTCAGCATTTTTCGATAGGAAACATGTTAAACGGTATGAAAAATAGTACGCATTAAGAGATGACTTTGAATGGATTAAACCTTAAATGGGGAATGATGAGCTAGGTCCCTGGTAAGTGCCTTCACGGTTCCTCTTTTTAAATAACTATTTCCTTAAAACTTTAGGTCCCAAAACTCTTACAGTCCACACAGAGATAGAATTCTCACTTTCGAACTTCTCAAATAAATTATTTTATTTCATGGCTGAACACAAAGTAATTATTGCTGTGACTCATTTTGGTAATGGCAAACAATCAGCCACCCAGGGGACCGGCACTTTGCAATTGTGTGAAACTCGAGGTTGAAGAACATTAGAAAATGCGAATTACAACAGAATAAGAATGTGCCAAAAATATGGCATTAAAATACATTCTTTGACCCTTACAATGAATCTTCCTGTATAGATACTTCCCCATAGATATAGTGTACATACTGTATCCATAGAGACAACTGCTGATTTGACTGATTGGCTTTTCTCCTTAACCAGCAGTTGACTCATGTCTCATTATCAGCACAACAAAGCTGTTAAATAGTAAAGTAGTATCTAATAGGTCTAAACATATTACAAATGACATTACTAACATTTTTGACCAATGACCTTAAACAAGTGTGGACGCAACGGAGTGTGAGCTGTTTGAACGTTTGCAAAGAAAGGTAAACAGCTAAATGTACATTTTGGATTGGAACCAAATACATGTCATAAATACGGCATACTCCTCCACTTCTTATTTTCCTTTCTTCAATATGAGATCATGAAAAACAAATTTGGCATTGTTAAAGCATATATCAAGCCTAGCTTCATTTTAACTGAAGATTACAGTAGCCTGCTACGGTAGCCTATTACCCAGGGAATCATAAGATGCCCAAAGGGAAGGGAGGAGAGGCTTTTAGATGGTGTGTCATTGGGGGAGCTCCCGTGAGTGTGTCTGACAAACAGAGAGAGACGAAGATGGTTAATGTCTGGGAGGAGGAGAGGAGTGACAGAGATATGCCCCATCAGCCAGGGGAGATGAGATGATAAGGTGGTAAGTGCCTTTAAACATTACTAAATGGAGAGTGGTGGGGGATATGGTCCATTTCAAAATCTTTTTTTGTATAGCACTGGTAAAATGAACAGTCGAGAAATGCATTGTGCTGCAATAAGAGAGTAACAATTCTGTTTCTGCCAATGAAATGATTGATGAGACAATGTCAAAACCATAAACCATTATTTTTTAACCATTTACAACTTAAGCATTCTATTTAACCATTAACAACTTAACTATTCTATTTAACCATTTAACAACTTAACTATTCTATTTAACCATTGATCAACCAAACTCAAATCTAAACTCTACGCTTACAGTATCCAATACCATGTGAAAGTGTGTTCCAATCTTGCAGTACGATCCATGTTACTTTGTTGATATTACAGTACTAGTTGGTTTAAATGTCAACATGTACTGTAGCCATCTCCTGCTATTTTCATCTGCAGTGATGATTTCAACCTTAGAATATAAAGTTGTTCCTTCAGTCCAACCATGCCATTTATGTCCCAGCCTCAGTATATTCTAACATGGTGTTTATCAAAGTAATTATATACACTGCAAGCCAACAAAAAGCCATCTACCTCTGAAAAGATAGCTGAATCACAATATAAGTGAAATACCAAGGAAACAACATGAGAAAAGGCAGATACAGACCCTGTGATATAGATTCATTATAGATGGGGATATGATTATTTTAGCCTGTCGCCTTAGGTGGGTGAAAAGGCCAACACCAAGTAGTAAACTGAAAATGTTGCTACAGTAGATGGTATCAGGAGCAATGTATTTATCAACCCATTGGTTGCCCTTCTCTGTATAGTGCCATTTAAATCTCTGGCAAGGTATGTTTATATTCAAAATGCTATAGTATGTGCGTGGCCGTGAGGTGGAAAAAAGGGCGGTACAGTTACATTTGCCTTGGACATTTTGTGTAATTGTAATGGGTTGCGTGTTGGTGGCAGGGAAGTCAGGCGCAGGAGAATGAACTTGGTAAAAACGGAGTTGTTTAATAAATGCTGATAAAACTCCAACAACCAAAATGTACAAAATAACAAAAAGAACCCGTCGCACACCAACATAATACATGCACATCACATACAAGCAAACAATCTCCGACAAGGACATGAGGGGAAACAGAGGGTTAAATACACAACATGTAATTGATGGGATTGGAACCAGGTGTGAAGGAAGACAAGACAAAACCAATGGAAAATAAAAAATGGATCAGTGATGGCTAGAAGCCCGGCGACCGCCGAACACCGCCCGAACAAGGAGAGGGACCGACTTCGGCAGAAGTCATGGCAGTAATACTATATTATTCTCAGAAAGACATACATGTTGATAGGCAATGCATTGGTTTGTAAATAATGACAAGAACGTATTTATTGCTGAAAATTGCTGGTGTCATTGGATTTATGGTCACACTTTACAGTAAAGTGTTGTTATTACTGTATAATTATTCCTGTAGGTACATTGTAAAAAGTGTTGTACTGTAGGTCGTTTTTCTATAGGTTAGAGTTAAGGTTATGGTTATACAGTGAGACAAATCAATGAGTATGTAGCAATACACTATTGTATGACATTACCTTTAGTAAGAGGATAGAATAATTCAATAATCATAATGATATGCATGTATAGATCTCATCCAGAATGGTCAAATTTCAGTTGTTTTTCAAACTTGATATGGGAACTCTAAAGGGCCACTGCAGGACTTTCCCTGTGGACCTTAGTGAAACACAACACTTGAAGCTGATATAATATCTACTCCTGTTTTTGTCTGGGCCTCCAAAAATCCATGACACATATAATAGAATCTGATTCATTGATTATGTCTGCATAGAAATATGATGTTGCCTTAACGTACCTAATACTACTGTGTCCCAGCTGGTGTGTTTCACAGTAGCACAGTAATGAAGCCAGTGTTTTTATGATATACAGTGATATCTTTCAACACTCTCTGATAAAATAACGTTTCAATAAAAATAAATGAAATCAACATATATGCCATTGCTTAGCAACTGCAGAAATATACTGTATCACGTAACTGAAGTAATATATCACGTAACTAAAGTAATATATCACCAAACTGAAGTAATATATCAAGCTCAGACATCACCAAGACAACGATTGTGTGGCTGAAATTAAACAGCATGGAATCTTTCGTCTTGTCGTCTAGCTTTGAGAGAAAGCACATTATGTAAACACTGAGGTTTCAGCTGAACGTGTTTCAGTACCGAATACGGTCTGTGGTTAACATGTTACCAAAGCCGTGTGCTGAAAAGACCTTTGGGATTGGACACTTAAATGAGCAATTAACTGAGTAAATCAATACAATTCCCTTTTGTCCAAACAAATTACCACCAACATGGAAGGGAATGGTCAGCTATTTAGCTGGAGGCAGGTATGACAGTTTAATAATGTTACTTTGTGAGTTATTAACTCAACCCGCTGAGTTATTTACTGACGAATACAGACAGAGTAGTAGGAGAAAAGTGACTCACAGCTATTTGATCATGTTGATTATGAAACACCATTCTGAAGCCACTAATCTAAAAATTGTTTGCAATTATATGTTGATTATGAGTTATGCAAAGATAAATATTGGTAGAAAAAAGGTACATGTTTACTTAGCAACCTTTCAGCCAGTAACCGAAAGGTTGCTAGATCGAATCCCCGAGCTGACAAGGTAAAAATCTGTCATTCTGCCCCTGAACAAGGCAGTTAACCCTCTGTTCCTAGGCTGCCATTTTAAATAAAATGTGTTTTTAACTGACTTGCCTAGTTAAAAAAAGGTTAAATAAAAAATGTAATTGTCTTACGCATTTACAACCCCCACGGGGAGAATCATCTAGCTTTTTTTCAATATTATCTCAATTTGTCAAGTCTGTGGGAGACTGTAGCTGCCGTCTCAATACACAATCATCTCTCTTGCTCTCATGCTGAAGATTAACATAAAGCCTTCAGCGCCACTAGTGGCCAGTTGGGAAGCGCCAGACAACGTATCTCCCCTTGTCTCTCAGTTGTTCATAGAGCAATGTAAGCTTCTTATCTAGGTGGGGAATGGACTATAAAAAAATTAAAAAAATGCTGCAATAGGATGGTGTGAATACATCATCTTTACGTCCTCATTACATCTTCTTTACATCATCTGTAGGTATCATTACATCATCTGTAGGTATCATTACATCATCTGTAGGTATCATTGACGCTGGGAGATGTTTTGAGTTGGAGGTGCTGAAAAGGCCCTTGAGAAATGTGTTTGTCCTCTGTGTATCAGTTTTGGGTCTGGTGCACAAGATAATGGGATATTATAAACCATGTGTAAATGTATCTTGATGATCACTACCTGTGTTCTGTGCTTTTGATAATATCACAGTAGAGGCAGCCTAGTTTTTGTCCCACCGGTGCATACCCTACTGTATTCTCCACATACATTACAAGCAAATGACATGTCAGAAAGAGAGATTAATAGCCCAGCGAAACGCTACTCATCTACCCACATCCTGGTAAGTCATGCTCTGTGTTTCAACTATACAGTCCTCCTTTTCTCTCCAGTCCCTTTTCCCCTCCCTCGCTCGCTATCCTTCTGTCTTTTACCGTAGAATAGTTTGTATTGAGTTCAAAGCTGAGCTGATTGGTTCAATCTCTTCCTAAAAAGAAAAATCTAAACAGTGATTGAGCACTTCAAAGGTCACAGGTGATATCTAATGGTGATGATCTGGCCTCACTGCAGCAGCAGCAGGCTCTGCTTTGTGGTGTCATCATGAGATAAAGGGAACAGAGATGTGCTACCGGATCCACTTAATATTGGTCCAGGATTAAAGTTCAGGTCCCAGAGCTGAATAAGAAAGACAAGGAGAGGATGGCTCCATAGTGGGGGAGATCTGGAGTTTCTCTCTTCCAGTGTCCATGATGGATATACACACACACACACAGACACACACACAGACACACACACACACACACGCCTGGTGCCTTTGTCTGACAGGGAGTGAAGAGGTTCTGTAAAGAAATGTGCAGAATAAGATCAGGGATCAAGGTTAGATGTTGTGACTAATGGTTTTCCATGTCATTGGGCTTGCAGTACACCCAGGCAACTGATGACATGGATGGAGTGGCCAAGCCCGTCTGCCACAACCATCTGAATATCTACAACAGTCATGGGGCGGCAGGGTAGCCTAGTGGTTAGAGTGTTGGACTAGTAACCTGAAGGTTGTGAGTTCAAACCCCCGAGCTGACAAGGTACAAATCTGTCGTTCTGCCCCTGAACAGGCAGTCAACCCACTGTTCCCAGGCCGTCATTGAAAATAAGAATTTGTTCTTAACTGACTTGCCTTGTTAAATAAAAGTAAAAAAAAAAAAATTAATACCATTGCTAATTCATTGGGAGATACTGAACTAACTATTACCATTCTTCATAACATTTATTGGTATGATTGAGTGTTTTCCTTTCATTACATGGAACAACTACTATTCAGTGTCATTCAAATATTTAATACTCGCCAGTCATTGACTAACCGACAACAAAATATTTATTTTTTTGTCATTCAGACAAATTCTAAATGTATCAATACCCAACTCTGGAGTACAGCTCAGCACTTGAACATTGTTCCCTGTCTTCGTAATCATATTTTCTATAATTTCGGTTTGATGATTAATCATGTTAAAATTTGATTTGATCTGATACGTTACAGTAATACGAACTATGCACCACCACAATCACATCCACATCCGATGTATTTGCACAAAAGAACACAAAGTTATTTTACTTTTAATTAACTAGACAAGTCAGTTAAGAACAAATTCTTATTATCAATGATGGCCTAGGAACAGTGGGTTAACTGCCTTGTTCAGGAGCAGAATGACAGATTTTTACCTTGTCAGCGCGGGGATTTGATCTTGCAACCTTACTAGTCCAACGCTCTAACCACTAGGCTACCCTGCCAAATGCACCGCCAGTTTTGGTATTTTGCTCTTTTTCGTATTTGCTTGATGATATTGTTGGATTCAGAGTTGTCTGGTCTGTTCATTTACAGTCCTGGGACAGATATTTTCAGATTAATTCATTAATTGACATGGCCTAATGGCATGTAAATCATCATCTAATGAGTATTTGATATGAATGATCATTGCATTTATATGATGATACACCTCAGATTTTGACCTATTAATTGCAGATTAACTAAGCAATCAATGGAGGGCTTCCCGAGTGGCACAGCGTCACTACAGTCCGGGTTTCGATCCCAGGCTGTATCACAACCAGCCGTGATCAGGCGTCCAGTAGGGCAGTGCACAATTGGCCAAGCATCGCCCGGGTTAGGGGAGGGCTTGGCCGGGTGGGGACTTTCCTTGGCTCATCTTGCTCTAGTGACTCCTTGTGGTGGACCGGGCGCCTGCAGGCTGACCGGTCATCAGATGAACAGTGTTTCCTCACACATTGGTATAAGGGCACAAGACGAGACCCACATGCAGACACAGGAGGCAGATGGTTGAGCTCCGATATTTATTATAACAAGGGGAGTTGGCAAAGGCAACAGGTGAGTTCATAAACCAGGTCAGAGTCCAAACAGTACCAGACGATAGGCAGTCTCGAGGTCAGGCCAGGTAGGGGTCAGAAACCAGATCCGAGTCCAAAACAGTACAATGGGATAGGCAGGCTGGGAGGCGGGTTCGGAGTCAGGACAGGCAAGGATTGAAACCAGGAGGACTAGAAACAAACAGAGACTGGACACAGAAAACACAGGGATATATTCACTGGGGATAATAAGTGACACCTGGAGGGGGTGGAGACAATCACAAGGACAGGTGAACCAGATCAGGGTGTGACAATTGGTGCAGCTGGATTCCGGGTTAAGCGGGCGTGTATCAAGAAGCTTGATTTGGCGGGTCATGTTTCGGAGGACACGTGACTCGACCTTCGCCTCCCAAGCCTGTTGGGGAGTTGTAGCGATGAGATAAGATCGAAATTGGGGAGAAAAGGGCGGCAAAGAAAACTAAAAAACATTCATTAGGGATTCAGCAGGGCTGTTAAATGTTTAATAGAGCACTTCCTGTGATTAATGGCTGAATTGATTACCCTACGGCATTAATCTGTCTCAAGATAGGTAGGTATTAGATATCCACATTATGACTTGTTCATAATGTATTGTTTTAGTATCGCAGATAAAATATTGATATCGCAATCTGCAGTACACAATGCTCATTACATTTGAATTCAGATATTGTATTAATGTGCAGTATCTGCATGGTCAAAGTACATGGTTTGACTTCTAATTTGAAAAATAAGAGAAAATGCTGTCACTATTATTTCACATTAAAAACACATGATATCTCCTGACTGGATGTGTTTGCCCACCACTTACTGTACCACAAGTTACTGTACTGTACTGTTGGTCAAATGAAATGCTCTGTTCTGCCTTTTAGAGAAAGCAATTAATGTACAGTAATCAAGTGTGAAAAGTGTCATCCAGCAAAGAGGAATTTCATTGCAGTTTGAGGGCTTTCTGCTACCCTGAGGGTATTTACTTACTCAGTCATACAACTCCTTTTGTATGTGTCTTTCAATTTACAGGTACTACTAATCGGAATATGTCTCGTACATTGTACGTTTTTTCCCTTCAGAAGTAAACAAGAAGGGGAAGAGACCTGTATTGTTCAAATTTTAAGGGAAATAATAAGTAAAAGTTTAAATTAAACCATCCTGGATTGTATAGTTCTTTGAACATGTGTGATACCACCTGTGAGATAAAGGGGGAAGGGAGGGAGCAGGCATGACAGTACCCCCCCTCTAGGGCGCCACCCGGCGTCCCACTTGGGGAGTGAGACTGGCCGGCCAAAGGCACGGGCGCTGGAAATCTGGACGAACCGGCTTAGGCGTGAGAGCCTGACAATCCGGCTGAGGCATGGGAGCCCAATGATCCAGCGGAGGGGTAGCAGCCGGCCTGACGTGGGGTTGGCGCCTTATGAGCCAACCGGGGCAAGAAACCTCTCGAGAAAGCTAGGGTGTGACAGCCCGACGAGCTGGCTTAGGCAACCCCGGTTCCATCGGTGGCGGCCCCCTAACCCGACGTCACCACCAACAAGGAAAGCCAGCACTCCCCAATACTTCATTGGGTGACTTCAGCATTCTATAAGGACCGACGCTGGAGTAGAGAAGCAGGTACGGGGTGTCAAACATTTAATTTCAAACAGACATGAAACAAGACCGGAACACCGTCAACACACGGGTAAACAAGGACATACTGTATGACAATAGATGCTGAAGCGGGGAACAGAGTGGGGGAAGAGACAGATATAGGGGAGGTAATGACAGAGGTGATTGAGTCCAGTAATTGCTGATGAGCGTGACGGGGGAAGGCAGGTGTGCGTAATGATGGTGGCAGGAGTGCCTAATGCTGAGGAGCCTGGAGCCCTCGAGTGCCAGGGGGGAAGAGCAGGAGCAGGCGTGACAAAACCATTAGCTCCAGTAAATGGAATCAATTCTAGCCAACCAGAATAAGATAAAATCTGGTTTCTGATCCTTGTGATACACTATATGAACAAAAGTATATCAACACCTGCTCGTCGAACACATCATTCCAAAATCGTGACATTAATATGAAGTTGGTCCGCTCTTTGCTGCTATAAATCTTCTTAGGGATAGGCGTCCCGCAAGTGGAACAACTTCCAGTGAAACTGGAGGGTGTTGAATTCAAATAAATAATCATAAATGTCATGGATTTTAAACATTTAGGTATGTATAAGTGTCTAATATTGGCTGAAAGCTTAAATTATTGTTAATCTAACTGCACTGTCAGAATTACAGTAGCTATTACAGCAATAAAATGCCATGGAATTGTTTGAGGACAGCGCCCCACATCAAAATATTTTTCCACCAGCACAGGTTTCATACATTCACATATAACGATTAAATATTCACTTACTTTTTGAACATCTTCCACTGATTTATCATCCAAAGGATCCTAGCTATAACATGTAGTGTTGTTTGGTTAGATAAAATCCTTCTTTAAATCCCAAAAAGACAGTTTAGTTGGCGCCATTGATTTGAGTAATCCACTTGTTCAACTTGCAGAGAAAGGAATCCAAAAATCTACCCCTAAACTTTGTTTCAACAACTCAAACTAAGTTTCTATTTATTCCTCAGATACCCTAAAATGTCATCAAACTATAATATTTCTTTCAGAAAGAAGTATGTTCAATAGGAAACCCATTTTTGCAGCTGCATAATTTCATCATGGCGTGCGTAAACGTGAATTTCCAAGACTGTCCTTCTACTAAAACTGTTTGTTTGTTTTTGAAGTTACAAGCCTGAAACGTTGAACATAGACTACTGACACCCTGTGGAAGCCATAGATAAAGTGTGTGTGTGTGTGTGTGTGTGTGTGTGTGTGTGTGTGTGTGTGTGTGTGTGTGTGTGTGTGTGTGTGTGTGTGTGTGTGTGTGTGTGTGTGTGTGTGTGTGTGTGTGTGTGTGTGTGTGTGTGTGTGTGTGTGTAATTTACAATATGACCTTTCTCTTGCATTTCTAAGAGGATGGTCTCTCAAAAAAAGAATTCCAGTTGGTTTTACTTTGGATTTTCTCCTACCATATGTATTGTGTTATATTCTCCTACATGATTTTAACATTTCTAAACTTCAAAGTGTTTTCTTTCCAATGGTACCAATTACATGCATATCCTGGCTTCAGGACCTGAGCTACAGGCAGGTTACTTTGGGCACGTCATTCAGGCAGGAAATGGAGGAAAACAGCATCCACTCTTCTGGGGAGGCTTTCCAAAAGATGTTGGAACATTGCTGTGGGGACTTGCTTCCATTCAGCCACAAGAGCATTGGTGAGGTCGAGCACTGATGTTGGGTGATTAGGCCTGGTTCCCAGTCAGTGTTCCAATTCCTCCCAAAGGTGTTCGATGGGCTTGAGGTCACGGTTCTGTGCTGGCCAGTCAAGTTCTTCAAATCAAATCAAATTGATTTATATAGCCATATATACATCAGCTGATATCTCAAAGTGCTGTACAGAAACCCAGCTTACAACCCCAAACAGCAAGCAATGCAGGTGTAGAAGCACGGTGGCTAGGAAAAACTCCCTAGAAAGGCCAAAACCTAGGAAGAAACCTAGAGAGGAACCAGGCTATGTGGGGTGGCCAGTCCTCTTCTGGCTGTGCCGGGTGGAGATTATAACAGAACATGGCCAAGATGTTCAAATGTTCATAAATGACCAGCATGGTCGAATAATAATAAGGTAAAACAGTTGAAACTGGAGCAGCAGCATGGTCAGGTGGACTGGGGACAGCAAGGAGTCATCATGTCAGGTAGTCCTGGGGCATGGTCCTAGGGCTCAGGTCCTCCGAGAGAGAGAAAGAAAGAGAGAGAGATGGAAGGAGAGAATTAGAGAATGCACACTTAGATTCACACAGGACACCAAATAGGACAGGAGAAGTACTCCAGATATAACAAAATTACCCTAGCCCCCCGACACATAAACTACTCCAGCATAAATACTGGAGGCTGAGACAGGAGGGGTCAGGAGACACTGTGGCCCCATCCGAGGACACCCCCAGACAGGGCCAAACAGGAAGGATATAACCCCACCCACTTTGCCAAAGCACAGCCCCCACACCACTAGAGGGATATCTTCAACCACCAACTTACCATCCTGAGACAAGGCTGAGTATAGCCCACAAAGATCTCAGCCATGGCACAACCCAAGGGGGGGCACCAACCCACACCGATCTCAACAAACCATTTCTGTATGGACCTCGTTTTGTGCACAGAGGTATTGTCATGCTGATATAAGAAAGGGCCTTTCCCAAACTGTTGCCACAAAGTTGGAAGCACAGAATCAAATGTCATTGTATGCTGTAGCGTTAAGATTTCCCTCCACTGGAACTAAGGGGCCTAGCCCGTAACATGAAAAACAGCCCCAGACCATTACTCTTTCTCCAGCAAACTTTACAGTTGGCACTATGCATTGGTATCAGCCAAACCCATATTCGTCCACCAGACTGCAAGATGGTGAAGCGTGATTTATCACTCCAGAGGACCCATTTCTACTGCTCCAGAGTCCAAATGCGGCAAGCTTTGCCCAATACCAGCTGATGCTTGGTATTGCTCAGGCTTGTGTGCGGCTGCTCGGCTATTGAAACCCAATTCTTGTGCAGAAGTTGCTCCAGAAGTAGAAGGAACTCGGTAGTGTTGCAACCCGAGGAAGCACGCTTCAGCACTCAGCAGTCTGTGAGCTTGTGTGGCCTACCACTTCGCGGCTGAATCGCTGAGTCACCGTTGTTGCTCCTAGACGTTTCCACTTCCAGTTGCCATGGGCAACTCTAGCAGGGCAGAAATTTGATGAAATTACTTGTTGGAAAGGTGACATCCTATGACGGTGCCACATTGAAAGTCACTGAGCTCTTCAGTAAGTCCATTCTACTGCCAATGTTTGTCTGTGGGGATTGTATAGCTGTGTGCTCGATTTTATACATCTGTCAACAACGAGTGTGGCTGAAATATCCGAATCCACTAATTTGAAGGTGTGTCCACATACCTTTGTATATATAGTGCATGTTAAGGTAGTAGTTAGGGTAGTAATAATGTGCTGTTATTGCCATGACAATAATAACATACTTACTCCAGATGTGTTGTTGGCCCTATTTTCATATTACACATCTTGAATCCATGCTTGAAGAGCTTTCTATTCCCTATCTTAGATCATAACAACAATCTGTTAATCTTTCATCAATCAGACACTCTTTTTATTAAGAGACTTTGGGAAAGTTTTTTTTTCTTATTTACAATGACAGCCTAACCCAGCCAAATCCAGACATCCAGCCCGATTGGCCTCCCAATCACAGTCGGATGGGATACAGCCTGGATTCGAACCAGGGACTGTAAGGAGACATTTACATTACATTACATTTAAGTCATTTGGCAGACGCTCTTATCCAGAGCGACTTACAAATTGGTGAGTTCACCTTATGACATCCGTCTTGCATCGTAATGCAGTTCCTTAGACAGCTGCCCCACTCAGGAGGCCATGTATTGTCATTATTATTATTATTTTTTTTATACCTCATATGTAAACAACTCAAGTGCCTGGTGTTATGCAGCAGCTCAAATAAATACAAATATATTTAATCCTAAACAATTGCATCGAAAAGCCCAATGAGTGGGCAGCACTTATTGTATGTATTTATTTATATATTCCTATTCCCAGTGCATAATTCTCAGTCTTTATGGAAATGAAGTGTGGATTTAAAGATCACACTCCTTTTTGATGCCATCCTCTTGTTGCTTGTTTCAAAAGAGAGTCAAGGTTTAGCTTGGCGTTTTATCATTTCACTGGGGAAAGACTCAGTCAATAATACTAAATCTAAAGTCCTCTAAAGTTTGTCTCTACAGCAGCTTAAAGCCATTCTTAGACAGGATAGGACATAGCCGCAGGAAAATGTTTGGGGGTGGGGGTGTCCATTGAGGTATGAGCAACTGTTGAAGTCACACAGAATATAATTTTCACATCTTTTTATTATACATATGAATAAAAGAGGTGATGTAACAGCAAGAACTGGGACAGCTCTGAACCCCTACTAATGTGCTGTCTTACCAATACGAAATCCCAATGAAAATGAATGTCATGTTGACATAATTCCAATACTAGAGACTTTTGATACTTCAAATGCCAATTGGAAAGATACATTTTGCTTGTCTCAATTCAGTCCATCCTATGTGAAATACTAAATCAAACTGCTTTGAACATAATTCAATCTCCTATAAGCTCAAGATAAAATAGATCCTCCTCCACATCCCTCCAGATAACATAACTTTAATTACTTTCGCTGTGTATCTCTGTGTATCTGTCCTCTCTGTGTTATTCAGGGATTTAGTATGAGAGCACACACACCTAGCCCAGAGTCATTAACCAGTGGCCAGCCAGTAAGCCTGCCTGCCTGCCTGCCTGCCTGCCACTGATGGGGACAGGCAGTCATGTGGGCACTTCCACCATTTGTCACCTGGCCCCAATCGTCTCAGGGACATAGGACTTAGGCTCTGCCAGGAAGTCAGACAGTGTTGTAGAGTGAGTCATTGTGCTGAAACAGAGGTAACAGTCATTTATATTTATTTTCACACTATCCTTCAAATAAGCACACAGTGATATTCTAAGGCAATATGCATGCACACCCTGGGCCTTCCCGGCAGGTGAACTTAGAGTAGGTTGTCTATGATGAGACGTGTGTGGGAGTTAGAGCCATGGGGGATGAGTGAATATAAAAGAACAATTGATTTGTGGGCCTTGGGCTGGATAATGAATTGACGTGTTGTCGTGACAGCCATGCCACCCATCACTTCTCTTCTCTGCTTGGGAGAGGCAGGTCTGTTGTCTTCCTTCCAACATCTCTGATCCAGATATTAGACTTAGTTTTTCCCCTTTATTATTGCTGCGTCAAACCACAAACGGGAGACCTGAAGCTCAACTTGGAAGAAATTCTTTAAGTATGTTGAATTTTCAATCAAAGGTTTTCTTTAAGGGTGAAAAGCTCATTGAAATGGATAACGTATTTATCAAGAGAGAAATAAAACTTCAGGAGTTGGATAAGGATTTGCTGTAATCAATTTCAAGATTCCAGTCATCCAGAAGAGAGTTCAGTGAAGGAGGAGTGGGAGAGACAGGTTCCAGGACATCATCACACTGTAAATGAATCACTTTCAATGCCTTTTGCCATTTCATAGAACCTATGTGTGTGTGAGCCACAGCCTAGCGTGAGCTACTGCTTTTAAAATGTGCTGTACCCGCTGTGTAGCATGAGGTGCCGAGGGAGGGTAACGGCTGTTTGGAGCTCAGGGATTTAGAGTTTCATTTTCTTCCTCTATATTTCAACAAGGGACTTTTTGTTGTTGTCAGATGAACACCTTCTTCCTTGCACATTTTCAAGCTTTTTACAGCACATGAATACTTAAAACGTTTTAGATCTTTATCATTCAAAACTCAAGGCTGACATTTCATTTGCACACAAGACATTCCTTGAATGAATAATAGGAGAAAGTTAAATTGCTAAGGGTCAGTATCAGTTTTTACTGGACATATCTGGCGAGGATGTCTTATTGTGTCGCTGAATGTCGTCCTGAATGTCGCCTGAATTCCGTCATGAACGGCGTCACAATGTTATCGATTTATGTTGTGTTGAAACAGTTCCCCATCCACTGACTGCTGTGCACTTAAATGCAGCTCTTCAAGCACAGCCGGTCTATCTGTCTGTTTGTCTCCCCCGGGCAGGAGCAGATGGGCCAACAGCAGCCTGCAGCTGGATAGGTTGGCTTGGCATGCTTGTGTTCCCTCAGTGATGGCTCTGGGCTAGCCCAGGGTAACACTGAAGGCAAACGATTATGTTCCAGTCACTAAAAGGACTGGACTGTGACTGTATCGTAGAGTTGTCTAGGCAGTTGTCGACAGAATCCACAAGGTCCTACATTAAAAATGCTCTCAAATTTACACATGAACAGAACGTCCTGCTATTTTTTTTATACAATTACACAATTTGAATGGATTGAATGTTGAATGTATTGATAATGAATAGAGCTTGTCAGTAAGTGTCTATTATTTACACAACGAGGCTGAAGCCATCAAAATAGAATGGTTCCGTGCTGAGTCAGACAGACAGAGTGGAAGGAGGTTGTCACGACTAAAGCACACCCACTAAAAAAATCAGGATACTTCTAAAACTGTTGGCTGACCCTATCAATATTTCCCCAGCAGCCTGGCACTGCAGCCTCTGGTCTGCCTCTGATAGGAGGGAGGGAGTATGTCAAGCGTGTTTTGATAGATAATCCAAACTGACATCTTTGTCTCTCCCACCTGCTCCACACCACTGTGAATAGTATTCACCTTATCTCTTCAAAGCTGTTTTCAACCAGCAATAATAACAGGCACAGAAGCCGCAGAGTTACTGTATGCTATTAACTCAACACGGCTACAGTAGGGGATAAAGGAAACTGGGCTTTTGATTTCATTCATATGTGCTCTTTTGTATTTCCGAAGATGTTCTGTTGTTCTGTTTGATCTGTCAGAACCCACAGTGGGACAGGGCTTTATGATTTCATAACCCTGGTTTGACTAACACTGCATTCCCCTTAGGGTTTATACCAGACCTTAGCACTAAACTAGCTACACCTCTCCACTGGAAACACACATTACATTACCCACTGGGCACAAACTGCTTGAACCAACATTTTTTTTAACGTCATTTGTCAACGTATTGTGACGTGGAATCTACGTGGAAAATACATTCGATTTGAAAAAAGTCACAACGTCAACTGTTTTTTTTTTGGGGGGGGGGGGGGTGAAACTTCCAACCACAGAATTGTCATCATTGTAACCAATTTTCAACATAGAAAAAACTTGTATAAAATATGCTGAATTTGTACCTTTGAAACAACGACAGATATTCAATGATATATCCACGATATTTAAAAAACCTACAGGCTGAGCAGTACCTACTAATGTAGAATTAATTTGGTCTCCCATCCAGGGTTTTAATCAAGCCCTGCTTAGCCCAGCCCTGACTGCTACCAATATGAGAATGAATATTGAGAGGCCTCTTTGTGACTAAATATATTCACTGTTGCTATCAAAGTCATTTCAAGGTTTAATAGAGTAAATTAAATGTGAAAAAAACTTTATAAATCATATATCATCAATGGTGCTATTTTATATGGCATTTGCAAAGTCATCCACAGCTATTGTTTCAATTCAACACAACTAAAAACCGACAAGACATAGACTTTCAAGCTTTGGTTGATTTCAAATGTAATCTTCAAGTTAGTCATTAACACGTTGGAAGTTAAAGAATAGGATTATGCACTTCAAGTAGAGTTTGATTTGATTCAGTCCTATTCATTAACTTTGATTCTTGGTTGAGATGGATCCAAGATGTAAATGATATACAGTATTAATTTGTAGACAAGCTGGAGTTTGTTGACAACCAAACACAACTTGTGCAATACAGTAAATTGCCTATTAACTTGTTAACAAATGAAATGTTGGATTTACGTCTCCAACCAAACCAAAAATGAAAGTTAAAGGGTTGTCGGTGTGGGTAATTGCTCATAAATATTCATTTTGGCAGTGGATGAATGTAGCTGTGCATGCTTCCAACGCTAAATCATAGTTACCAATGTCCACTGGCATGCTCTGGTAATAAAATGATGTGGATTGCGAGCTAACACAGCGCTGGACAGTCCGCTCACAGTGGTAAGGGGCGCTGTTCCTGACATCGATTGCCACTTGCGGTGAAAGTTAGAATCCCCCACAGGGCGCAAAAAAAATCTTTGAAATGTGGACTCATATTTATTGAGGTATTGTGTTGGGAAACAAATGCCATCATCACCTTGAAAATGAAGACTAGGGACTCAATTCAATCCAACCTGCAATGCAGTATTTAAACAGTAGCACTTTTTGTAATGGTCAAATAAACCCACAGATCGGTTTTGGGTACTGTATAAAAAAATCTACAACTACTACCAGGGTACAGTATGCTTTCACTTCTCACTGTAAGAAGTGTGTGGGATGAATATTGTGCGTCACCAATCAGTCATCGCGATGATGGATGTAGCTATGAACATAAACGTATAATCCTCTTTATTTTTGCTTTGTAAAAGCACATACTGTAGATGTGTATGAAATGGTATGCCAAAACATTGAATTTGGTCATATGCGAAAATGTGTCTTTTGTAAGATAGAAGAGAGCCTGTCATTTATTTGTCAAAGTATGCAGTGTTCGTCTTGCAACGGAGTCTTGAACTGCAAGGGGGCATTGCATTTTCACTCCATTATGGACGTCTCGATTGAAATGCATGACATCCGGCGCAATGTAACGGAGTGCTTATGGGTAATGTGAACGAGGCTTCAATCAGACTGAAAGCATCACAACATCAATGCTTCTTAATAAATTCTGCAGTCTACCCTCTGTAGTGCCTTGCGGTTGGTTTAGTCCCAGGGTCCTTAGCTTATTGATGAGCTTTGAGGGTACAATGGTGTTGACCGCTGAGCTGTAGTTAATGAATGGCATTCTCACATTGATGTTCCACTATGGCAGTCTACTTAAAACATGTTGGTATTACAGACTCGGACAGGGAGAGGTTGAAAATGTCAGTGAAGACACTTGCTACTTGGTCAGCCCATGCTCGCAGTATACGTCCTGGTAATCCGTCTGGCCCTGCTGCCTTGTGAATGTTGACCCGTCTAAAGCGTGATCACACAGTCTTCCGGTACAGCTGGTGCTCTCATGCATGTTTCAGTGTTATTTGCCTCGAAGTGAGCATAGAAGTAGTTTAGCTCGTCTGGTAGGTTCGTTTCACTGGGCAGGTCTCGACTGTGCTTCCCTTTCTAGTCTGTAATGGTTTGCAGGCCCTGCCACAGCCGACGAGCGTCAGAGCCGGTGTAGTAAGACTCGATCTCCTGTATTGAGGCTTTGCCTGTTTGACGGTTCGTCGGAGGGCATAGTGTGATTTCTTATAAGCGTTCAGGTTAGAGTCCCGCTCCTTGAAAGCGGCAGCTCTAGCCTTTAGCTCTAGCCTTTATTAGATCGCCTTCGACTTCTCAACAGGCAGCTAGCTCTCCGCCCTCTCTTTCTCCACCTCCTCTTCATGCAGATTACGGGGCTTGAGGCCTGTTCCCGAGGGAGCCGTATATCCTCCGTCTCGGGCTCGTCAGATTAAGCCAGTGGCTCTGATTAATCTATCCTGCATTGTCAACCAAACACAATTCAATAATATTTTTTAGAATACAGTAATAGCCTAAAGTTAGGATACTTTACAAACCAATGTAACAGTATTTATTCAACCTTCAAATGAATAATATATCCATGAGCGCATTGTGAGGTTAGCCTACTGTAAGTATAAATGTCTTCTTACCTAATCATAGAAAGCACACATGTTCAAGATAGCATGCAAAGGTCGCAGGACTGTGGAGCTCTTAACAATTGCTTTAATTGTTAATTAATCTGCGCAGAATCTTGAACAGGGAGTTTTAGGGGGTTTAGGGAGTTTTTCTCTCTAGGAAGTTTTTCCTAGCCACCGTGCTTCTACACCTGTATTGCTTGCTGTTTGAGGTTTTAGGCTGGTTTTTTGTACATCACTTTGATATATCAGCTGATGTAAGAAGGGCTATATAAATACATTTGATTTGATTTTGATTTGACAGCATTGATCAGTTACACTATGTACTTTTAGTGTAATCTCAACTGCCATCCAGGTCATTCAGTTGTGCTGTTAAATGCAGCACAGTGACAATACATTAAGTTGTTGTAGCCCTATATATGCAAAATATTGGACATTGTCTTCCCATTTGAACTTTGTTTTGCTTTTAAATTGTTGAACGCGCAGATAACATTTAGATGACAACTTAACCAGACATCAGACATTGTTTTTCCATTGGAAATCGGTTGTACTGTCACGCCCTGGCCTTAGTATTCTGTGTTTTCTTTATTATTTTGGTTAGGCCAGGGTGTGACATGGGTGATTTGTGTGTTTTGTCTTATCTAGGGGTTTTGTAGATTAATGGGGTTGTATTCAGTTTAGTGTTCTAGGCAAGTCTATGGTTGCCTGGAGTGGTTCTCAATCAGAGGCAGGTGTTTATCGTTGTCTCTGATTGGGAATCATATTTAGGCAGCCATATTCTTTGGGTATTTTGTGGGTGGTTGTTTCCTGTCTCTGTGTTCTCTGCACCAGTTAGGACGTTTTCTTATTTTGTATTTGTATAGTGTTTACGTTTTCGTCTTTAATTAAAGATGTTGAACAATAACCACGCTGCATTTTGGTCCTCCTCTCCTTCCCAGGAAGAAAGCCGTTACTTTTAGATGGTTGAAAGCATAGTGATAACACATTGGTAATTCAACATGCTTCATACATACGTCTTTTTGAGTGGCTGAATAAAGGTTGAAATCTCATTCAGCAACATCTCAACCAAATATTACCCACATGTCCATGTAGAAATTATGTGGTGTACCCAGTGGGTACATGCTTGTATATGGAACAAGGTGACCAGGGAAACCTTTATTTTGCGTAGTCATTGTATGAAATATTTAGTGCCCCTCTCACCTCCGCAGGACAGTGATGTATTACACTGAGTTTATTACAAAAATACACCTTTTCAATTGAGTGCATCAAATTCCCAACATAGCAGGCCTTATTTGGTGTGCATACTAGCCACAGACATCAATAACCCTGGATGTCTATGCATTATTAATGTGGAGTGAGAGAACAGGCAGGCGTGATGGTCAGGCAAGGCAATACCTACTAGTGCACCAATAAAGACTTGTTCCCTTATTGCATATAATGTTGGAACTGCCATAGTGATATACTAGCTACCTGTCTTCCCATGACTAAGAATCTGAGGGTAACTCTTTCCATGAGAGCTGGAGTGATACCTGTTGTATACAGTAGTTGATGTGAGGGATTGATGCTGCCCTGAGTTAAAACATTGAGATGAGCCATGCTCAAAAGTTGTACAGCATAGGCTACAATGTCTTGCCTGTTGGGACAAAGGAAGTGACATCTCCAATCAAGAGTTGTGTTCCATGACCATGGAATGAGTCACAAAGGAGTCCCATAATTGCCCCCTGACTTCAAAGGAGAGGAAGCAGCACTCAACCTATGGCCATTTCTGAAAAACCATACTTGCGTTCTAAATAGTAGGCATTTTGGGTATGCAACCCAGCCTCTGAGTACTACGGACTAAACCTGTCGAGTCAAAAGCCATGGCTAATAGAATACAAATACTCGACATGTGAGTCGCACCTTTAGAGCAATAAAACGAGGTAGCCAGGTTAGTTCCCAGGGAGTAAACATAATAACATGCCACAGCAATTTCAGGCCTCACGGGGATAGATTTATTTAGCTACATACGTGTTGAATCCATGAAGAATAATTACTTGAGACATGCAACCATTTATGTTCTTTCAGTCCCAAGAAACCCAGTCAAAATGAACTGATTTTGAAAAGAAAGTTCATATACCTCTGCATAGACAACCATGTCTCCATAATGATCCTAGCATTTCACGAGTTTAAAGGAGTTTACCTAAAATAAAACATTTCCCAAGTGATTCCATACATTGAAACTAGTTAGGTGGAGTTTGCCCTCTCCCCCTCTCTCATAAATGGGTCACGTGACTCATGAGGTGTCTTTGTGCACTGCTAGCTCTGTGCTGTTGTCAGTCTAACCATGTTTGAGAAATCTGGAAATTGTGGCTTTATTGAATGCGTACGGCCGAAAGAGGTATTTTATCAAATGTACTATCAGTTTTGAGTCGGAGGGGGTTCCTGTGCTGGTGCAGAAGTTGGAAGACTTATCACAGGTTAGTTCTGAAAAATGGAAATCCGAAGAGATGGCAGCAAGAGCAAGCTGGTGTTCTGTCCCTGGCTTTGTGTCTTCTGTGAAAGAAGGCACAAAATGTCACTGTTTACCGTTGAAAGATACAGAGATGCAAAAGATGTCTAGTAGCAATAAAAAAACAGGAAATACGATGTAAACACTCCTACAGACAATCTTTCAAATCTACAGCACTTCATCAACGATGACCACGGAATAGAATACAATCTGAAATTATGGGAACAAAACACACAAGAAAACTCAAAGACACAACTGTACCTATTGTATGCTCATGGATTGAATCTGGTGCTGTGCCAATGTACAGAGGCACTTTTGAGAACAAAGCGAGAGTGCAAAGGTATGTGGTCTAATAATTGCAGATCGGGTTGATCTTATTGTATTGTAGCCTAGGTGCTCTACCGTATGTTGAGTAGCTGGACAGTAATTGTGTCACCTTACATTGTAATACACAGTAATTGTGTCATCTTATATTGCAGAATTGACAGAATAAAAGTGAAAAGTGTTGTTGCATTTTAATTATTTAGGATTAGGTCAACTCGCTTTTTTTCATAATCAAAATCTCCAATGTATGTTGTGTTGGCTAGCAATGGTTCATTTGCATGACAATATTTCATGCTTTTGACAACTTATAGCCTTGTGTGAAATACATGACCCCAGAAACCTGGTCACAGATAACTTTAAAAAAGGTAGGGGCGTGGATCAAAAAATGTTTGCCTCATGTGGCGCGACACATGTCTTTCTCATAGAGTTGGTAAATCTGTTGTTGATTGTTGTTACGGCTTTCTAGGTGTGAAGGAGAGTCGGACCAAAATGCGGCGTGTAGATTACGATCCATGTTTAATAAACAAACATGAACACGAATCAATACAAAAACAACAAAAAAATGAACGTAACGAATACCGAAACAGCCTATACTGGTGTAAATAAACACAGAACAGGGACATAAGGACATCAGAACAATCACCCACGAAACACTCAAAGAATATGGCTGCCTAAATATGGTTCCCAATCAGAGACAACGATAAACACCTGCCTCTGATTGAGAACCACTTCAGACAGCCATAGACTTATCTAGAACACCCCACTAAGCTACAATCCCCACCACATACAAAAACCCATGCCACACCCTTGCCTGACCAAATAAATGAAGACAAACACAAAATACTTCGACCAGGGCGTAACAGAACCCCCCCCCCCAAGGTGCGGACTCCCGGACGCACATAAAAAAACCATAGGGGAGGGTCCGGGTGGGCGTCTGTCCATGGTGGCGGCTCCGGCGCAGGACGTGGACCCCACTCTATCAAAGTCTTAGTCCCTCCTCCTCGTGTCCTTAGATAGTCCACCCTCGCCGCCGACCATGGCCTAGTAGTCCTCACCCAGAACCCCACTGGACTGAGGGGCAGCTCGGGACTGAGGGGCAGCTCGGACTGAGGCAGCTCGGGACTGAGGGGTAGCTCGGCACTAAGGGGAAGCTCGGCACTGAGGGGAAGCTCGGCACTGAGGGGAAGCTCGGCACTGAGGGGAAGCTCAGGCAGGTAGTTGGATCTGGCAGATCCTGGCTGGCTGGCGGTTCTGGCAGATCCTGGCTGACTGGCGGATCTGGAAGAGTCTGGCTGACTGGCGGATCTGGAAGAGTATGGCTGACTGGCAGAAATGGAAGAGTCTGACTGACTGGCAGATCCTGGCCGACTGGTGGATCTGGAAGAGTCTGGCCGACTGGCGGATCTGGAAGAGCCTGGCCGACTGGCGGATCCTGGCTGACTGGTGGATCTGGAAGAGTCTGGCCGACTGGCAGATCTGGAGGAGTCTGGCCAACTGGCGGATCTGGAAGAGTCTGGCTGACTGGCAGATCTGGAAGAGTCTGGCTGACTGGCAGAACTGGAAGAGTCTGACTGACTGGCGGATCCTGGCTGACTGGTGGATCTGGAAGAGTCTGGCCAACTGGTGGATCTGGAGGAGTCTGGCCGACTGGCGGATCTGGAAGAGTCTGGCCGACTGGCGGATCTGGAAGAGTCTGGCCGACTGGCGGATCTGGAGGAGTCTGGCCGACTGGCGGATCTGGAGGAGTCTGGCCGACTGGCGGATCTGGAAGAGTCTGGCTGACTGGCAGAACTGGAAGAGTCTGACTGACTGGCGGATCCTGGCTGACTGGTGAATCTGGAAGAGTCTGGCCAACTGGCGGATCTGGAGGAGTCTGGCCGACTGGCGGATCTGGAAGAGTCTGGCCGACTGGCGGATCTGGAAGAGTCTGGCCGACTGGCGGATCTGGAAGAGTCTGGCCGACTGGCGGATCTGGAAGAGTCTGGCTGACTGGCAGATCTGGAGGAGTCTGGCTGACTGACAGATCTGGAAGAGTCTGGCTGACTGGCAGATCTGGAAGAGTCTGGCTGACTGGCAGATCTGGAAGAGTCTGGCTGACTGGCAGATCTGGAAGAGTCTGGCTGACTGGCGGATCCTGGCAGACTGACGGATCTGGAAGAGTCTGGCTGACTGGCGGCTCTGGCTGCTCCATGGAGACTGGCGGCTCTGACTGCTCCATACTGACTGACGGCTCTGGCTGCTCCATGCAGACTGGCAGCTCTGGCGGCTTCTTGCAGATTGGCAGCTCTGGCGGCTTCTTGCAGACTAGCAGCTCTGGCGGCTCCATGCAGACTGGCAGCTCTGGCGGCTCCATGCAGACTGGCAGCTCTGGCAGCTCCTTGCAGACTGGCAGCTCCTTGCAGACTGGCAGCTCCTTGCAGACTGGCAGCTTCTTGCAGACTAACAGCTTGAGCTGCTCCATGCATACTGGCAGCTCTGGCTGCTCCATGCAGCCCGGCAGCTCTGGCTGCTCCATGCAGACCAACAGCTCTGGCTGTTCAATGCAGACTGACAGCTCTGGCTGCTCCATGCAGACCGGCAGCTCTGGCTGCTCCATGCAGACTGGCAGCTCTGGCTGCTCCATGCAGGCTGGCAGCTCTGGCTGCGCTGAACAGGCAGGAGACTCCAGCAGCGCTATAGAGGAGGAAGGCTCTGGCAGCGCTGGAGAGGCGAGGCGCACTGTAGGCCTGATGCATAGTGCTGGCACTGGTGGTACTGGGCCGAGGACACACACAGGAAGCCTGGTGCGGGGAGCTGCCACCGGAGAGCTGGTGCGTGGAGGTGGTACAGGGTAGACCGGACCGTGCAGGCGCACTGGAGCTCTTGAGCACCGAGCCTGCCCAACCTTACCTGGTTGAATACTCCCGGTCGCTCTGCCAGTGCGGCGAGGTGGAATAGCCCGCACTGGGCTATGCAAACGAACGGGGACACCGTGCGCAAGGCTGGTGCCATGTAAGCCAGCCCAAGAAGACGCACTGGGGACCAGATGCGTAGAGCCGGCTTCATGGCATTTGGCTCGACGCTCAATCTAGCCCGGCCGATGCACTGGGCTATGCACCCGCACTGGGGACACCGTGCGCACCTCAGCATAACACGGTGCCTGCCCGGTCTCTCCAGCCCCCGGTAACCAAAAGAAGTTGGCGTAGGTCTCCTACCTAGCGTCGCCATACTCCCTGTGAGCCCTTTCCCAATAAATTTTTGGGGCTGATTCTCGGGCTTCCATCCGCATCGCCGTGCTGCCTCCTCATACCAGCGCCTCTCTGCTTTAGCCGCCTCCAGTTCTTCCTTGGGGCGGCGATATTCTCCAGGCTGTTCCCAGGGTCCTTCTCCGTCAAGGATCTCCTCCCATGTCCATTTCTCCAAATAATGCAGCATCTCCCACTGCTGCTGTTGCTGCTGCTGCTGCCTCTGTTGCTTCTCCTGCTGCTCCTGCCTGTTGACACGCCGCTTGGTCCTGTTGTGGTGGGTGATTCTGTTACGGCTTTCTAGGTGTGAAGGAGAGTCGGACCAAAATGCGGCGTGTAGATACGATCCATGTTTAATAAACAAATGTGAACACAAATCAATACAAAAACAACAAAAACAATGAACGTAACGAAAACCGAAACAACCTATACTGGTGTAAATAAACACAGAACAGGGACATAAGGACATCAGAACAATCACCCACGAAACACTCAAAGAATATGGCTGCCTAAATATGGTTCCCAATCAGAGACAACGATAAACACCTGCCTCTGATTGAGAACCACTTCAGACAGCCATAGACTTATCTAGAACACCCCACTAAGCTACAATCCCAATACAAAACACACCACATACAAAAACCCATGCCACACCCTGGCCTGACCAAATAAATGAAGACAAACACAAAATACTTCGACCAGGGCGTGACAATTGTGGCCTGTTGAATGTTGTCCCAATCCTCTTCAATGGCTGTGGAAAGTTGCTAGATACTGGCGGGAACTGGAACGTGTACTCTTTGATCCAGAGCATCCCAAACATGCTCAATGGGGACATGTCTGGTGAATATGCCAGCCATGGAAAAACTGGGACATTTTCAGCTTCCAGGAAGTGTGTACAAATCCTTGAAACATGGGGCTGTGCATTATCATGCTGAAACATGAGGTGATGGTGACGGATGAATTGCACGACAATGGGCCTCAGGATCTCATCACAGTCTCTGTGCATTCAAATTGCCATTGATAAAATGCAATTCTGTTCATTGTTCGTAGCTTATGCCTGACCATACCATAACCCTACCGCCACCATGGGGCACTCTGTTCACAACGTTGACATCAGCAAACCACTCGCCAACACAACGCCAGACACGTGGTCTGTGGTTGTGAGCCCAGTTGGATGTACTGCCAAATTCTCTAAAATGATGTTAGAGGCAGCTTATGGTAGAGAAATTCAATTCTCATTCAATTCAATTCAATTCTCATTCAATTCTCTGGCAAAAGCTATGGTGGACATTCCTGCAGTCAGCATGCCGATTGCATGCTACCTCAACTTGGGACATCTGTGGCTTTGTGTTGTGTGACAAAACTGCACATTTTAAAGTGGCCTTATATTGTCCTCAGCACAAGGTGCGTAATTTGTAATGATCATGCTGTTTAATAAGCTTCTTGATATCCACACCTATCAGGTGGATGGGTGATCTCGGCAAAGGAGAAATGCTCACTAATAGGGATGGAAACAAATTTGTTCACAAAATTTGAGAGAAATGCATATGGAAAATGTCAGGGATTTTTTTATATCAGCTCATGAAATATGGGACCAACACGTTACATGTTGCGTTTATATTTTTCTTCAGTGTACATTTAAAAATAATAGACTGGAATTCACTCTAAGAAACACACTTTCCATCATACATTCAAGACAATTTGGGTGGATTGTGATTTTCGTTTGTTCTTACTGCGAAAATATCTGACATAATGAGAGGAAAAAAACAACTTAACTCTCTAAAGCATGTAAATCATTTATACAAATCAAGACCGTACGCCCCTAAACATCCTCACTCAAATCCTATTCTTCCCTCCCACTCACCATCATCCACTCCCCCATTCTTTTCAAAGACTACATTCCCTGCTGGACATTACTTGTTAAAATAAAAATTGATACCGCTTCTTTTCAGCATGCTGTTGTTATTTATTTATATCTTCTATTGTAGAGCCCTCTTCTGACGGTCTTCATGGAATACAAATTAAATGGCTCTTTTGTGCCTGTTAATTAACCTCTTAGTGTGCCACATGTCACATTACTAGGAATGCCAGAATTTAACCAGTGGCAGCATCTGAAAGCAGTGGGCTTAATCAACTGAATCGTAACTCAGATTTGCTCATTATCATCTTAACTCCCCAAAATATTGCAGTTCAACACCATAAAGCTCTAACACTGATTATTCATTTAATTTTGTGCCCCCCCCCACCCCCCCCACCCTTGAGACTGTAACATCAGAGCTAGACTCAACAGGATTTAGGGTGGTCAGGTGACCAATGTAATTACATTTAATTCAGTAGAGATCCAGGTAACAGGACTTGGACAGTTTTTTGCTTTATACATATCCAGGTCTTGGAGACAAAACATTGCTGGAGTCAGAATCCACACTTCGGACCCATTTTACAGAGAATATTCAGTATCTAAATCCCCATTTATACCATGAAGAAGAAGCATCATGTTACAGGAATTCTGTTGGCATACTGTAGCCTCTAGTGTATCTAATGTCTGGATCTTCTTGCCAAATATTTGCATGGCAATAAAATAGTGATTTTATGGTCTGCTTGTAAAGAGCAGCAGTCTCTCTCCATGACATATTAAATGGACAAAGAATACAAAAATGAGAAGAGGGCACATATATTCCGTTTGCTGGGGAGGCCAAGGAGAGACCTAAGCAAGAAAAAGTATATCATTCTTGTGAGGCTCTGTTGCCTCTATAACTTATAGAGATTCTAATTCAATTTCATGTTTCATTGGCTCTTTGAGCTTCCGACCGAAAAACGTACAGTGGAATTCAACTTTCGGGCTCGGGAATGTGCATCTCTCCCTCTCCCTCTCCTTCTCTCTTTTAATATTTGTTTTATTTTGTATCGTTGGGAAGGGCTGATAAGCAAGTATTTCACGGTAAAGTCTACACCAGTTGTATTTGGCGCATGTGACAAATACAATTTTATTTGATCTCTCCCTCTCTCCATCCCTCTTACTCTCTCCCCTCTTCTCTCTTTCATGCATTCTAGTGAGTTCTGTGTAAAGGAAAAGGAGACAGAAATGTCATCACTA
Organism: Oncorhynchus masou masou; assembly: GCF_036934945.1. NCBI lineage: Eukaryota > Metazoa > Chordata > Actinopteri > Salmoniformes > Salmonidae > Oncorhynchus > Oncorhynchus masou. The sequence continues at coordinate 40,045,743 of NC_088233.1, forward strand.
GAATTATTACCCATAGTAACTTATTAACTGGAACCTGACAAAGAGAATTAAGAAAATGCATATTAAAATAAGAATGGTAGACCAGTAGATACCATGGCAAGACCAAAATACAGAAATACAATTGGACAGACTGTCATGCATAGGTGTAATAGGTGGCAGGGAAGTCAGGCGCAGGAGAGTAAAATGGAGTGTAAAATGGAGTCTTTTAATAAAGTTCACGGAGTATGCTCCATAACACTAATTGTACATAAACAAACAAACATGGGTACAAGGACCTGACGCACACCTATACAACAATCACACTACACTGACAATAAAACAATCTCTGACAAAGACATGAGGGGAAACAGAGGGTTAAATACACAACAGGTAATGAATGGGATTGAAAACAGGTGTGTGGGAAGACAAGACAAAACCAATGGAAAATGAAAAAAGGATCAATGATGGCGAGAAGACCGGTGACGACGAATGCCGAGCACCGCCCGAACAAGGAGAGGCAACGACTTCGGCAGAAGTCGTGACAGTACCCCCCCCCTGACGCGTGGCTCCAGCTGCGCGTCGACACCGGCCTCGGGGACGACCCGGAGGGCGAGGTGCAGGGCGATCCGGATGGAGACGGTGGAATTCTGATAACATGGAAGGATCTAACACGTCCTCCACCGGAACCCAGCATCTCTCCTCCGGTCCGTACCCCTCCCAGTCCACGAGGTACTGAAAGCCCCTCGCCCGACATCTCGAATCCAAAATGGATCGAACAGAGTACGCCGGAACCCCCTCGATGTCTAGTGGAGGCGGAGGAACATCACGCACTTCAGCCTCCTGGAGCGGGCCAGCCACCATCGGCCTGAGGAGAGACACATGGAACGAGGGGTTAATACGGTAATGAGTGGGTAGTTGTAACCTATAACATACCTCGTTCACTCTCCTCAGGACTTTAAACGGCCCCACAAACCGCGGACCCAGCTTCCGGCAGAGCAGGCGAAGGGGCAGGTTTCGGGTCGAGAGCCAGACCCTGTCCCCTGGTGCGAACACTGGGGCCTCACTGCGGCGACGGTCTGCGCCAATCTTCTGGCGCCTTATGGCACACTGAAGGTGGACGTGGGCTGCCTCCCAGGTTTCCTCAGCGTGCCGAAACCAATTGTCCACCGCAGGGGCCTCGGTCTGGCTCTGATGCCAAGGAGCCAGAACCGGCTGATACCCTAATACACATTGAAAGGGAGTAAGGTTAGTGGAGGAGTGACGTAGCGAGTTCTGAGCCATCTCTGCCCAGGGCACGAACTTCGCCCACTCCCCCGGCCGATCCTGGCAATAAGACCGCAGAAACCTACCCACATCCTGGTTAACTCTCTCCACCTGCCCATTACTCTCGGGGTGAAAACCTGAGGTAAGACAAACCGAGATCCCCAGACGCTCCATGAACGCCTTCCAGACCCTTGATGTGACCTGGGGACCCCGATCAGACACTATATCCTCAGGCACCCCATAGTGCCGGAAAACGTGTGTAAACAGGGCCTCTGCAGTTTGTAAGGCCGTAGGGAGACCGGGCAAAGGGAGGAGATGACAGGACTTTGAAAACCGATCCACAACGACCAGAATCGTGGTGTAACCCTGTGAAGGTGGAAGATCAGTCAAAAATATTCCACCGACAGGTGCGACCATGGCCGTTGAGGAACGGGTAGAGGTTGCAGCTTACCTCTGGGCAGGTGTCTAGGAGCCTTGCACTGGGCGCAGACCAAGCAGGAAGAAACATAAATCCTCACATCCTTAGCTAAAGTGGGCCACCAGTACCTCCCTTCAAGACAGCGCATCGTCCGACCTATCCCAGGATGACCAGAGGAGGGTGACGTGAGAGCCCAATATATCAATCGGTCGCGGACAGCAGACGGAACGTACAGACGACCAGCTGGACACTCAGGGGGAGAAACTCCCTGTCTCTCCCAGCGATCCATTTTCTTGACAATGTGATCCATGACGGAGCTGAGAACGTCAAGCTCCCTCGCTTGTTCCTGAACGCGTTCCTCCAGCTCCATGGGCATAGTGTCCTCTCCTGCTGACTTAATATATATGGTCAGAGATTCTGTCATGCATAGGTGTAATAGGTGGCAGGGAAGTCAGGCGCAGGAGAGTAAAATGGAGTGTAAAGTGGAGTCTTTTAATAAAGTTCACGGAGTATGCTCCATAACACTAAATGTACATAAACAAACATGGGTACGAGGACCTGACGCACACCTATACAACAATCACACTACACTGACAATAAAACAATCTCTGACAAAGACATGAGGGGAACAGAGGGTTAAATACACAGACAAGACAAAACCAATCGAAAATGAAAAAAGGATCAATGATGGCTAGAAGACCGGTGACGTCGAACGCTGAGCACCGCCCGAACAAGGAGAGGCAACGACTTCGGTAGAAGTCGTGACACAGACCTTGTCCTGGTTTACAAAGCATCCAATTGATGGAGTCAATGAACAGTTCAGAAGAGTTTAAAACGAAACATATGTATTTAAAATATAACACTGGATACTTGTATTTAGAATAGGAATCAGGGGCTGAAAGAATCACACTCCAAGGTTAACTCTTGAATCTCCCCATCCCGGATCCGGGATCGTGACTAAAGCCTCAGGCTCATTAGCATAACGCAACGTTAACGATTTCTGAAAATCGCAAATAAAATGAAAATAATGCGCCTGCTCTCAAGCTTAGCCTTTTCTTAACAACACTGTCATCTCAGATTTTCAAAATATGCTTTTGAACCATAGCAATTGACTAATTTGTGTAAGAGTATGCTAAGCTAGCTTAGCATTTTGAGTAGCATTTAGCACGCAACATTTTCACAAAAACCAGATAACCAAATAAATAAAATCATTTACCTTCGAAGAGCTTCGGATGTTTTCAATGAGGAGACTCTCAGTTACATACCAAATGCGCAGTTTTTCCTGAAAGCGTCTGTGTGTAGGAGAAATCGCTCTGTTTTGTACATCACATTTGGCTACCGAAACTAACCGAAAATTCAGTCACCTACAACGTCAAACTTTTTCCGAATTAACTCCATAATATCGACCGAAACATGGCAAACGTTGTTTGGAATCAATCCTCAAGGTGTTTTTTCACATATCTCTTCATTGATATATCGTTCGTGGAAGCCTGTATTCTTCTCTAAATTCCATGGAAAAATACTTGCAGCTGTCTTTTGCGCACCAATTTCGGCGCAGGACACCGGGCGGACACCTGGTAAATGTGGTCTCTTATGGTCAATCTTCCAATGATATGCCTACAAATACGTCACAATGCTGCAGACACCTTGGGGAAACGACAGAAAGGGCAGACTTACTCCTCTCGCATTCACAGCCATATAAGGAGACAATGGAAAACAGAGCCTCAAAAATCCTGCTCATTTCCTGTATGCCGTCTCATCTTGGTTTTGCCTGAAGCTCACGTTCTAGGGCACGCACAGAAAATATCTTTGCAGTTCTGGACACGTCAGAGTGTTTTCTTTTGAAAGCTATCAATTATATGCATAGTCGAGCATCTTTTTGTGACAAAATATCTTGTTTAAAACGGGAACGTTTTTCATCCAAAAATGAAATTGCGCCCCTAGAGTTTCAACAGGATAAATGAAAAGGAGAACAAATAAGAAAGAAAACAGGAAGTGTTGAACAAAGCTTATTGCTACCGGTTGATAATGTTAGTGTTATTAGAAGCATAGAAATGTCATTGTTCCTACCATTCCTCGTGGTTTCTGGAAGTAGAGTGATTGCTGTAATCTTGTACTTCTTTCACATAGGATTCTACAGAATTTCTGAAGGGACACAGAAAAAAAAAGTTATTATTTTGCGTTCCCTCGCAAAACTTTTGAGATCCTTAGCAAAAGGTTTTGGATTCACTCGCAAAAGGTTACGACAGTGTGAGGTACAACAGCTATGTGCAAATTTGGAAGCAACATATGTTATCATCATTTATTCATGGGTATTTTTCTGGCAATTCATCTTAACCTCATCCCCAGCCTATGGAAGTCTTTAGGAACTAGCTAATCTAGAGCTACCATCACAACCCAGAGGACCTAGACGAACAGCCTTAGGTAAATATCATTTTTGTCTTGTAATTTCACATTAGGAAGGTGCGTTGAAATAATTAGCTAGCATGATTACATCATTTCTAGCACAGCCAACTAGTTAGCTATTTGAATGATGCACTGAAATAGGCTACTCTTGTGGGGATCACTGTGGTAGCTAGCGACGCCGCCAAAGGGCTCCTGTCAGAGAGACTTCTTTGCTCGGTTTTATTCAAGCAGGTCAATCATCAGAGGACATTGAAGTTATAGCATGGTTCTAGTAACAAAGAAAACAAGTTGCAGTTATCAAATCAACAGTTCCACAATTGACAGAAGCAGGCTTCAATTACCCTAGCTTATACAGTTCAACAATACACATTTACCATATAATGCTACCCCAAAGTGCTAAGACCACCAATACTGAAATGGCATAAACTTGGCCAATATGCTAAATGCTACAACAATATAGCACGTTACATTACTCTACAACAAAGGGTAAGACGCTGTCACGCCCTGGCCATAGAGAAGCTTTTATTCTCTATTTTGGTTAGGCCAGGGTGTGACTGGGGTGGGGATTCGAAGTTCATTTTCTATGTTTTGGATTTCTTTGTTGTTTGGCCAGGTGTGGTTCTCAATCAGAGGCAGCTGTCTATTGTTGTCTCTGATTGAGAACCATACTTAGGTAGCGTTTTCCCACTGGGTTGTTGTGGGTAGTTGCTTTCTGTTTTTGTGTCTGCACCAGATAGAACTGTTTCGGTGGTCTCTTTGCTGTTTTGGTTATTCAGTGTTCAGTTAAATAAACAAGATGAACACTTACCATGCTGCACCATGCTGCACCTTGGTCCTCACCGTCTTCCACCAACAGTCGTTACAGACGCAGTACTTGAAGGGCGGTAAGGGCAATATGCTAAGGCTAAGTAGCAATATGCTAAGGCTAAGTAGCAATATGCTAAGGCTAAGTAGCAATATGCTAAGGCTAAGTAGCAATATGCTAAGGCTATGTAGCAATATGCAAACAATAGGGCAGTAAACCATCAAAAGTAAGGTTCAATCATCTAATAAACTATTGCACAAATCAAAGTGGACACAGTAACACATTGCAACAGATAGAGAACTCATTCAATCTATGATGCCTACTGGAGTGTCCTGAGAAGATGGATGCCAGACCATGAATTGTTTGTTGTGGTGAGTGTGTGTCGGCTACCTTAATATGGTCAGCTGTGACCAACTGACCCATCAGGTGACATGGGGACCATCTTGGCTAGGCGATTTGCCACTTTAACAGTGTACTTGGTAATAAAAGTGGGATGATCCGCAACAGCTGCCCCCACACTAGTGCAGCTAATGTGTGCCCTAACCGCTCTTCAGGCATCGCTCTTTGCGATGTCTGGCAAAGGCATGAGGCTGGCTACAGGCATTGTGTAAACTGTTCCCTACAGAGATCTCTGTAGCTCTTGGTTACCGAGCCCGCGGTAGGATTATTTCCACTTTTGTCGGGATTGCAGTGTGGGTTGGTACTGATGGATGAATACATCCAAAATCACCATCTCCTCCGCCCCATGGAGCCAGGGGCATAGGAAACTTCATTAAGAGCATGTTAAGGGTCACTGGGTCAGGGTTAGCAATGTAAGAGGTTGTGTGGTCCAGCTCAGGAGCAAAGCTACAGTTTTTTTGTGCCTTGAGAGCAACAATCTCTTCTGAGAAGCTAATAACCAGGCAGTATCTTTAGAGTCCATCCTAGTCTTCTATGGACTGCTGCTGATCCTTCTCTGGTGCCTAGGCTTTGTGGGTGTGATGAGGTGGATATTATCTGACCCGATCAACAGGACAAGGTGTACCTTGCTGAAGGACTGTGGAGAGAGGACTTTACTGGATAGGTATGTTCAGTGAGATCTAAACCTGTGGCAATGAAAGCACCATGGATCACATACTTTGCCTTAGGTTTGGAGAGAGGGGTTCTCAAAGCTGACTGTTGCACCCTTGAGAAGTTGAGGGAAGATGAGGGTCTCCTGCTCTCCTGACGGTTGCAGTGTCAGGCGGTAACATTTTACTCTCTGCTCCGTTGTCCAGAATGGCATAACTCTTGAGTGACTTGGATCCATTTCTCAAGAGCACTGGAACCACATTCAGGAGAACCCAACCAACTTGCTTGGCATGAGCGGGGCACACTCTTCTGTTAGAGACTTGAATTGGGGAAGCTGATGGTTCTTGCTGGGACACCTGATGAAGCACATGTAGATGTATCCCACCCCAATCATAACACAACTTATTCAGGATACACTCTCCAGGCAGGTGGGCACAGTCACACGGCAAGCAACATTTGCCATCTTTAATCCATTCCCCTCTTGTTTTGGATTCTCCCTTGATCTTCGGGTACCTAGTGATGTAGTGTTCACTGCTGTTACAGTAAATACAGTGGATAGTGAACTTCATACGGGTTTACAGTAGCAGGAGGTACCACTGATTGAGTGTTCTCTGCACTCATGGATTCAGGGTGGTCCGCACCTTGATAAATGTTGGTGGTCTGGTGGTCGGACGTGGACTTCTGGCTCTCTCTACTGTTGCTCTACACCTGTTCTTGATCGTAGTGCTGGACTGCTTGAGAGTCTGCTAGAGGTTCCCTGCTGCTGGGCCTTGTCTTGAAGCTCCCTTGATATATACCTCATTAGCTTGCCGAGATGTCTGACAACATGAGAACTGCAGTTCAACTCAAAGACAGAATGAACTTTCAAGGATAGCAGCATGCTCATCAGCAGATGGACTCATAAAGTGAAGCTCTGGAACCCCTAAGAGTCACCAATTTTCACATCTTGGGCAGTGAGGATGGCGGCAATGTCACTTTGAGCGAGCTGATGAGGTTGGGCATATTGGTGCTGGATTCCCTGATTGCCAGCTGTATAGGGTGATGGGTGATGACTGTCCAATCATCTGTGTCTCAGGGACCTTGAGGTGTTCTGGTAGGGCATGAAACTTGTATTTCTCAGTCTGCTGTGGATGAGCGTCGAGGAGGTTGTCCAGTGCCAGTTTTAGATTTACAAAGTCATTTTCACTGTCAGTGGTGAAATCTGGTAAGGTGGATTTGGGAGCATCATACAGTGGCTGAGGGGGACTTGCATTGGCCGACCTTGAGCAGGAGCTGGTTGAAAGCACGCTGGCTGACCTACAAAAACAACAACAGTCCACAACCCTGAATGCAAGGCTCACTGTGTTAGGGAGTGAACACTGTTTATAATGAGCGATACAAGGAGAAAATCAGACCTCTCTGAAAAGAAAATGGATGGCCCAACCTTTTACCTAAACAATTGTCCCTCCCCTTTAGCCAAAATGATAATAAAAAATGAAGTGGATAGCAGAGAACATTCCTACAATTTACACTCACATCTTGGACAGAGCAGGGCCTTAGCTATGCCGGTTTATAAACCTTTGATAGCACACACGGCTGTGGACCAGAAGGTTATAGTAAAAGCATTGCATTAATCTATCATCGTATTTGCAGGTCCGAGAAAAACAGCCTTTAATAAAAATGTCATACAATTCTACGTGATTCTACATAGTAGCAGAATAATTTTTACTTCCATACAAATGACCAAAATTACAGGCTAAGAATGGACAAATAGATAGGCCTATGTGTACATCTTATCACATTTCTCCAATGCCTAATCAGTGTGTTTTGTCCCTGTTTACAAATAATTAAATCTGTGACGTCATTAGGAATCTGAGCATGATACTTTAAAAAGTTAGGCCTACCTTTCCACCCCAGACAGACTAGGCCTACGGACACAGAAAAGCTGGCTACTCTTCTTCTGTGGCTTAACCCAATGAGAGAAGGTCACATGTGTTCCCGTTAAAGCTGTCTGTGTTTAAACGTTTTCTATTAAACAGGAGGTGAATAGTTTAAAAACAGTACATTTTTTGTCTCCTCGGCTAAAGGAAGTTGTAACTCAGTCTCTGACTGACTATGGTTACATGCACACAATAATGCAAATAATTTGGTGAAAACATTTACGTGCTTTGCAAGAAGAGCAATTTCCCAAATAATCCTGTTAAAATGGACACATCTGAAATCAGGCTATTTGATGGCACTTTGAAGAATGCAGAAAATCGACAATCACAATAAATGTTCTACCACAGCGACCATGTTATGTTTGGGAAGCATATTTGATTCTGAGTTTGGATGTGAAAACTACTTCTAACATGCTGACCACACCGCTCCTGTTGCAAAAATAAATGTAATTCAAACATTGCACACACACTGCTCGGACGGGTCACTGAGCGTCTGCACAGCCAGGCGCTAAAAAATAACTTGGTTCTATTTGTGACGCTTGAGGCGCTGCAAGTCCTGCCTCTCCCGTCTCCTCATTGGTTTTTAGGAGCATATACCAACGTGGGTGATTGAAAGAAGTCCAAACTGAAAGAAGTCCAAACTGAAAGAGGTCCAAACTGAAAGAAGTCCAAACTGAAAGAGGTCCAAACTGCACCTTAAAGTTGGTTGCCAACCGCCATATAAAGTCCAAAGAAGAAGAAGAAGCCTGAAGGAGGAGAGATTACTAGAAATGAACTCGGTTTACCCTTTTGTCAGAGTAGAGGACCTTGTGCATTGTAGTAATGACAACTCAATGTTTATATCACAGGACAAATTAGCTAGCAACGGCAAGCTATCTAGCTAAATTACCTTAAATGTTTAATGCTTTTCGACTTGTCCCCAAATTCATATAGTTGGTTCAGAGTTCGGTTTGATATTTCAACCTGCGTGTCCTGATGGCGTCTGGTGTGGGTGGACAAAATCAACACGCGTGACCGCATGTAAGACGCAATCATTCAGTTGTTCCAATCTCGCTTCAGTCGTGCTAAAGAGGGAGGCTCGCTCAGCTAGTGCTGGCACCTGTGCAGATTAAATACACCACTGGAACGTCGATTAAGGTGTTTACATGTCCCAATAATTTGAAAGATTGCTCAGAAAACCAGGTGTTTTAATCGGCATATTCTTACATCGATTTTGACTTTCCGCAATTAAGATAAGCAGAGTAAGGTGTTTACATGACAATTTAATCATCTGCCTACTGCAATAATCAGTTTAATATCAAATTATTACTGTGCATGTATAACATAATCAATGTCAAAGAAACCAAACAATGATATCCCCATATGCATCGGTGACATGTCTTTCCCGGGTATTTTACAGCTTGTTTCTTGCAGTTCATCAATGAGTTCATCAACTCGGAGAGTTCATCAATGAGCTTGATGCCTTGATAAGCTCCTTTCCTGAGGACGGCTCACCTCTCACAGTCCTGGGCGACTTTAACCTCCCCACGTCTACCTTTGACTCATTCCTCTCTGCCTCCTTCTTTCCACTCCTCTCCTCTTTTGACCTCACCCTCTCACCTCCCCCCCCTACTCACAAGGCAGGCAATACGCTCGACCTCATCTTTACTAGATGCTGTTCTTCCACTAACCTCATTGCAACTCCCCTCCAAGTCTCCGACCACTACCTTGTATCCTTTTCCCTCTCGCTCTCATCCAACACTTCCCACACTGCCCCTACTCGGATGGTATCGCGCCGTCCCAACCTTCGCTCTCTCTCCCCCGCTACTCTCTCCTCTTCCATCCTATCATCTCTTCCCTCTGCTCATACCTTCTCCAACCTATCTCCTGATTCTGCCTCCTCAACCCTCCTCTCTTCCCTTTCTGCATCCTTTGACTCTCTATGTCCCCTATCCTCCAGGCCGGCTCGGTCCTCCCCTCCCGCCCCGTGGCTCGACGACTCATTGCGAGCTCACAGAACTGAGCTCCGGGCAGCCGAGCGGAAATGGAGGAAAACTCGCCTCCCTGCGGACCTGGCATCCTTTCACTCCCTCCTCTCTACATTTTCCTCCTCTGTCTCTGCTGCTAAAGCCACTTTCTACCACTCTAAATTCCAAGCATCTGCCTCTAACCCTAGGAAGCTCTTTGCCACCTTCTCCTCCCTCCTGAATCCTCCTCCCCCCCCCCTCCTCCCTCTCTGCAGATGACTTCGTCAACCATTTTGAAAAGAAGGTCGACGACATCCGATCCTCGTTTGCTAAGTCAAACGACACCGCTGGTTCTGCTCACACTGCCCTACCCTGTGCTCTGACCTCTTTCTCCCCTCTCTCTCCAGATGAAATCTTGCTTCTTGTGACGGCCGGCCGCCCAACAACCTGCCCGCTTGACCCTATCCCCTCCTCTCTTCTCCAGACCATTTCCGGAGACCTTCTCCCTTACCTCACCTCGCTCATTAACTCATCCCTGACCGCTGGCTACGTCCCTTCCGTCTTCAAGAGAGCGAGAGTTGCACCCCTTCTGAAAAAACCTACACTCGATCCCTCCGATGTCAACAACTACAGACCAGTATCCCTTCTTTCTTTTCTCTCCAAAACTCTTGAACGTGCCGTCCTTGGCCAGCTCTCCCGCTATCTCTCTCAGAATGACCTTCTTGATCCAAATCAGTCAGGTTTCAAGACTAGTCATTCAACTGAGACTGCTCTTCTCTGTATCACGGAGGCGCTCCGCACTGCTAAAGCTAACTCTCTCTCCTCTGCTCTCATCCTTCTAGACCTATCGGCTGCCTTCGATACTGTGAACCATCAGATCCTCCTCTCCACCCTCTCCGAGTTGGGCATCTCCGGCGCGGCCCACGCTTGGATTGCGTCCTACCTGACAGGTCGCTCCTACCAGGTGGCGTGGCGAGAATCTGTCTCCTCACCACGCGCTCTCACCACTGGTGTCCCCCAGGGCTCTGTTCTAGGCCCTCTCCTATTCTCGCTATACACCAAGTCACTTGGCTCTGTCATAACCTCACATGGTCTCTCCTATCATTGCTATGCAGACGACACACAATTAATCTTCTCCTTTCCCCTTCTGATGACCAGGTGGCGAATCGCATCTCTGCATGTCTGGCAGACATATCAGTGTGGATGATGGATCACCACCTCAAGCTGAACCTCGGCAAGACGGAGCTGCTCTTCCTCCCGGGGAAGGACTGCCCGTTCCATGATCTCGCCATCACGGTTGACAACTCCATTGTGTCCTCCCAGAGCGCTAAGAACCTTGGCGTGATCCTGGACAACACCCTGTCGTTCTCAACCAACATCATGGCGGTGGCCCGTTCCTGTAGGTTCATGCTCTACAACATCCGCAGAGTACAACCCTGCCTCACACAGGAAGCGGTGCAGGTCCTAATCCAGGCACTTGTCATCTCCCGTCTGGATTACTGCAACTCGCTGTTGGCTGGGCTCCCTGCCTGTGCCATTAAACCCCTACAACTCATCCAGAACGCCGCAGCCCGTCTGGTGTTCAACCTTCCCAAGTTCTCTCACGTCACCCCGCTCCTCCGCTCTCTCCACTGGCTTCCAGTTGAAGCTCGCATCCGCTACAAGACCATGGTGCTTGCCTACGGAGCTGTGAGGGGAACGGCACCGCAGTACCTCCAGGCTCTGATCAGGCCCTACACCCAAACAAGGGCACTGCGTTCATCCACCTCTGGCCTGCTCGCCTCCCTACCACTGAGGAAGTACAGTTCCCGCTCAGCCCAGTCAAAACTGTTCGCTGCTCTGGCCCCCCAATGGTGGAACAAACTCCCTCACGACGCCAGGACAGCAGAGTCAATCACCACCTTCCGGAGACACCTGAAACCCCACCTCTTCAAGGAATACCTAGGATAGGATAAGTAATCCTTCTCACCCCTCCCCCCCTTAAATGATTTAGATGCACTATTGTAAAGTGGCTGTTCCACTGGATATCAGAAGGTGAATTCACCAATTTGTAAGTCGCTCTGGATAAGAGCGTCTGCTAAATGACTTAAATGTAAATGTAAATAAAACATTGGGGACCAAAGCGCTGTTATAGATCACTTTATATAATCAGATCTGTTTAATTTCCTTCAAAAAACAACGGGTAGGCCTGTGCTTTTTGCAATTTATGTCATAAAAGGTAGGCCTATGGCATCCCCTCTCGTAACCCCTCAATTATAGTCTTGGCTTTCCCTTAACAGCCCTTCAGTGAAGGGCTGTTAAGGTGGGCTGAGGTGGGCTATTTAAAGAGTGCATGGTGGGTGGAGGAATTGGTCAACAAGACTATGGATATAGCAGCCCATAGCCAGATTTCGTCTGTGAAACAGGTTGACCTATAGTAATAAATAGGCTCCAACACCAAGCACTCTTGTTATTAGTAAAGTCTAATTAAAATGAAGACGATTGAAAGTAATTCAGCCAACTTGAATATGCCTACTTTCAGAACAATTAATTGTCCATTTCCGATTTTCAAGTTTCAGCACCACAATGTAAGTTACTCGAATTTGGCTTATTGTGAGGTCAATAACTTTGAGACAGTGCCTTCAGAAAGTATTCACACCCCTTGAATTTTTCCACATTTTATTGTGTTGCAGTCTACATTTAAATTGATTAAACTGAGATGTTGTGTCACTGGCCTACACACAATACCCCATAAACCAAGTGGAATTATGTTTTTAGATTATTTTTTACAAATGAATTACCCCAAAAAATCAATAAGCATTCAAAATCTTTGTTATGGCAACCCTAAATTAATTCAGGTGTAAATATGTGTGTCATGCCCTGGCCTTAGTATTCTGTGTTTTCGTTAGTATTTTGGTGAGGCCAGGGTGTGACATGGGGATTTATGTGGTTTGTTTTGTCTGGGGTTGTTTGTAGTTATGGGATTGTGGTTAGAGTAGTACCCTAGGTAAGTCTATGGTTGCCTAGAGTGGTTCTCAATCAGAGGCAGGTGTTTATCGTTGACTCTGATTGGGAACCATATTTAGGCAGCCATATTCTTTAGGTCTCTTGTGGGTGATTGTTCTTGTCTCTGTGTTTGTTGTACCAGATAGGGCTGTATTGGCTTTTTCACATTTCTTGTTTTGTAGATTGTTCATCTTTATTAAAGATGTTTACATGTTTACAAGTAACCACGCTGCGTTTTGGTCCGCCTCTCTTTCCCCAGAAGAAAACCGTTACAATGTGCTTAATAAGTCACATAATAAGTTGCATGGACTCACTTTGAAAATATCTTACGTTCAGAACCTTTAATTATGCATTCACTGGGGTTTCACACATCTTTCACCCTTGAGTCAGTCATGCAAAATCAAAGATTTCTGTGAAATACCATGAGAACATTTTGTTAAGTCACCAATACATCAGATAGGGTCACTTTTTTTACCCTTTTTTTGTGATATCCAATTGGTAGTGACAATCTTGTCCCATCGCTGCAACTCCCGTACGGAGTCGGGAGAGGCTAATGTCGAGAGTCATGCGTCCTCCAGAACATGACCCTGCCAAGCTGCACCAATGTGTTGGAGGAAACATCGTAATGGTGACTGAAGTCAGCGTGCATGCAGCTGGCCCGCCACAAGGAGTCACTAGAGCACAAGGACCTCCCGGCCGGCCAAACCCTCCCCTAACCCGGATGACACTAGGCCAATTGTGCGCCACCTCAAAGGTCTCCCTCTAGCGGAATAGAACTTTGGTCTGTAGTGAAGGCTCTAGACCGCTACGCCACGCAGGGAGGGCGATAGGGGTCACTATTTATTCATTTTAACTACCATTTAATTCAATAGGAAAAAATACAAGATACAAATATCAAGACAATTATTTTTGAAGTCTTGTTAGAAAGAATAGTAGATAAAATATTTGACAACTGTACATTTATCATTTGAATTCAATGGCATGTTGTGTACATGTTGAGAAATATGTCAGTCTTAAAGTTTCATCATCCTTACATACAGTGGGGCAAAAAAGTATTTAGTCAGCCACCAATTGTGCAAGTTCTCCCACTTAAAAAGATGAGAGGCCTGTAATTTTCATCATAGATACACTTCAACTATGACAGACAAAATGAGAAAAAAATACCAGAAAATCACATTGTAGGATTTTTATGGTGGAAAATAACTATTTGGTCAATAACAAAAGTTTATCTCATTACTTTGTTATATACCCTTTGTTGGCAATGACAGATGTGAAACGTTTTCTGTAAGTCTTCAAAAGGTTTTCACACACTGTTGCTGGTATTTTGGCCATGCCATGCAGATCTCCTCTAGAGCAGTGATGTTTTGGGGATGTTGCTGGGCAACACGGACTTTCAACTCCCTCCAAAGATTTTCTATGGGGTTGAGATCTTGAGACTGGCTAGGCCACTCCAGGACCTTGAAATGCTTCTTACGAAGCAACTCCTTCGTTGCCCAGGCGGTGTGTTTGGGATCATTGTCATGCTGAAAGAACCAGCCACGTTTCATCTTCAATGCCCTTGCTGATGGTAGGCTTTGTTATTTTGGTCCCAGCTCTCTGCCGGTCATTCAGTAGGTCTCCCCATGTGGTTTTGGGACTTTTGCTCACATTTCTTGTGGTCATTTTGACCCCACGGGGTGAGATCTTGCGTGGAGCCCCAGATCGAGGAAGATTATCAGTGGTCTTGTATGTCTTCCATTTCCTAATAATTGCTCCCACAGTTGATTTCTTCAAACCAAGCTGCTTACCCATTGCAGATTCAGTCTTCCCAGCCTGGTGCAGGTCTACAATTTTGTTTCTGGTGTCCTTTGACAGCTCTTTGGTCTTGGCCATAGTGGAGTTTGGAGTGTGACTGTTTGAGGTTGTGGACAGGTGTCTTTTATACTGACAACAAGTTCAAACAGGTGCCATTAATACAGGTAACGAGTGGAGGACAGAGGAGCCTCTTAAAGAAGAATTTGTAAGTCGCACAGGATAAGAGCGTCTGCTAAATGACTTAAATGTAAATGTAAGAAGTTACAGGTCTGTGAGAGCCAGAAATCTTGCTTGTTTGTAGGTGACCAAATACTTATTTTCCACCATAATTTGCAAATAAATTCATTACAAATCCTACAATGTGATTCTCTGGATTTCCCCCCCCTCATTTTGTCTGTCATAGTTGAAGTGTACCTATGATGAAAATTACAGGCCTCTCTCATCTTTTTAAGTGGGAGAACTTGCACAATTGGTGGCTGACTAAATACTTTTTCCCCCACTGTACGTAAGACAAGTCATCAGAAATAGGGTACGGTGAAGGAGTTGGTGACTGTAAAAATGTAACACGGATTTGTATGCCATTTCTGCTCCAGGCAACATTGTACAAGATCACCTTCTCTACGTGACTTGTCAACTGATACAACCTCGCCTGTATGTCCCCTTAAAATGCATCAGCTTACAGTATATCAATGAAATGCATCAGTTTACAGTGTATCAATTAAATTCTGATAATGAGTGGAATATTGTTATATACAACCCAGGTATTTCAGCAGTTCATTGTACACTACACTATAATTCCAAATGGTAGAACATAGAATGACTGTTTCCACTTTGTCTTATTGACACACACTGGCTGATGAGAATGATGCCATATTATTTTGTCAAGGTATGCGTGAAGGGCTGTAGGGAGTCAGGCGCAGGAGAGAAGATAGTTGGTAGTAACACAGAGGCTTTTATTTGGCGAACCAAACGCACATGGCACAAATGAACACAAAATACAAAATACGGGCTAAACATAACCCGGCGTGACAGCCTAAAGTGCGCATACATGAACACAGAATAATCAATACCACACAAAGACATGGGGGACAACAGAGGGTTAAATACGCAACACATAATGAGGGAAATGAGAAACAGGTGTGTGGGAAAACAAGACAAGACAAATGGAAAATGAAAAATGGATTGGCGATGGCTAGAAGACCGGCGATGTCGACCGCGGAGCACCGCCTGAACAAGGAGAGGCATCAACTTCGGCAAAAGTCATGACATATTTACAGCCACATCCATTAGAGGATTTGGTTTTGCTTCCAAAATAAATGTATGCCAAAAATATAGAAATGGACAGTGTTCAGCACTTATCAAACTATATATACTAGGCACTGCATCATTTTGGTTCAGTAGTTTTGAACATTTTTTATTATTAAGTGAAGTTGATTGTATTAACAACATTTTACATGAATATCCTATAGAAAGCGAATATTTCATTTTGAAAAGCAGATGCTTAGATTGAATGTGCATTCAAGTTGAAAGAGTGATTTGGTGCAGTGAACTAACAACTTACTCTCACCCCCCAAAAAACTAAAACAGTGACGATTGCCAATGCCCAATACAATGAGGCAAGTGTTAATCAGGCATGAAATGTTCTTGGTCTTGTACAAGGGACTGTTCCCAGTGAGAGTGGGTTAATGGGCCATATACTGTATGCAAGTAGACTTAACTACATCCAGATGGCCTTTAGCCAAAACATATCCTGCTCCAGGAACTTCTTGCTTTGGTCACTATGCAGCACGACCGATTAAGCACATACACCAACTTCTTTAGAAATGATGATCTAATCAACATTGCTTTTTCAAACCAACGACTTTGAAATTATGTACTCTTTGTGTGAGGAGTCAACGTGACGTTTCATAGTATGTGGACCACTTTCACCCAACTATTAAGGCCAGGGATGTTTTCTTCAATCCTGTGCTCTGTTCTTGTGCTTTCCTCCAGTCTGGCTCTAAAAGCCACCTCACTCTCTCTCTGCCAGACATTCATTATTGTGCACATTTGGAAAGTTCCCTGTGGTTTCCTAAGGGTAGAATACTATCCCCATCCACCATGAACAGGAAAAGTGGTCAATTATGCACTACAGGCAAATTTAACACCGGTAATTTGATGTAGCTCTATTCTTCGTCTCTTATCGCCAGGTACAGAGATGCCCAAATCTAAGGCACAGTTGAAAGCAATGTGTGTGCTGGAGCAGAGACAGACAGACTGGATGGGTGGCACTAAACAGTTATTTGAGGGAGTCACGTTTTTTAAGAAATTATAGCTTTATTAGGTGCCAGTTAGATGAACAGTGAACCTTCTGCACAATTATTGAAGCGACTAAGAGCGATCTGTAGATTTAGGACAATTATTAGAGGAATTAGAATAATCATCTGTGTATTACATTGACATAACCAAGGTGGCGAGTGATCACCAAAAATATGTTGTTATGTCAGCAACACATGAGAAGTGTTGTCTCAGAACAGCCTTTGGAGGATGTGCATGTAAAGTTGACAAGAATAGGAGGGAACGACCAGCAAACCTATTGAGCAACCTAGACTGGATCTGCTTTGATAGGAACAGAGCTGAAATGGGAACACACAACAGCTAAGACAGAATAATGAAGTGACAAGGAAAGAATAGTCAATAATGTGGGCGGTCTGTCTGACCAATGCATTATTCACTACAACGCCTACCTACATGCAATACATGACCAAAAGTATGTGAACATCTCATTCCAAAATGATGGGCATTAATATGGAGTTGGTCCCCCATTAGCCGCTGTAACACTCTTCTGGGAAGGCTTTCCACTAGATGTTGGAACATTGCTGCGGGGACATGCTTCCATTCAGCCACAAGAGCATTAGTGAGGTTGGCACTGATGTTGGGCGATTAGACCAGGCTCGCAGTCGGCATTCTAAGTTGTTCAATGGAGTTGAGGTCAGGGCTCTGTGCAGGCCAGTCAAGATCTTCCACACCGATCTCGACAAATCATTTCTGTATCGACCTTGCTTTGTGCACGGGGGCATTGCCATGCTGAAACAGGAAAGGGCCTTCCCCAAACTGTTGCCACAAATTAGGAAGCACAAAATTGTCTAGAATGTCATTGTATGCTATAGTGTTAAGATTTCCCTTTACTGGAACTAAGTGGCATAGCCCGTAACATGAAAAACAGCCCCAGACCATTATTCCTCCTCCACCAAACTTTACAGTTGGCACTATGCATTCGGGCAGGTAGCATTCTCCTGGTATCTGCCAAACCGAGATTTGTCCGTGGGTCTGCCAGATGCCGAAGAGGGATTCATCACTCCAGAGAACGCATTTCCATTGCTCCACAGTCCAATGTTGGCGAGCTTTACACCACTCCAACTGACACTTGGCATTGCACATGGTGATCTTAGGCTTGTGTGCAGCTGCTCGGCCAAGGAAACCCATTTCATGAAGCTCCCAATGAACTGTTCTTGTGTTGACTTTGCTTCAGAGGCAGTTTGGAACTCGGTAGTGAGTGTTGCCAGTGAGGATTTTTACACATTACGCACTTCAGCACTCGGCGGTCCCATTCTGTAAGCTTGTGTGGCCTATGACAGTGCTACAGTGAAAGTCACTGAGCGCTTCAGTAAGGCCATTCTTCTGTCAATGTTTATCTATGGAGATTTCATGGCTGTGTGCCTGATTTCATAACCTGTCAGCAACTGGTGTGGCTGAATTAGCAGAATCCACTAATTTGAAGGGGTGTCCACATACTTTTGTATATATATAGTGTACCTTCCCTACCTGTGTACTTCTATTTACTTAGCAGATGTAAGCCATCGCCCTAGGAATTCCAAAACGAATAAGAGGATACTTTGAGTGATATCTTCCCATTGAAAATGAAATGTGTTTGTTCGGTAATGAATAAAGCATGTGCTCATCAGAGAAGAAGGTGGGGATGCTGAAAAATACTGAAAGAAACATGAGCCAAACGTGAATAAGTCATTATGTTCTGTTGCAGACTCTTGTATGGCCGTGTGCAGGATGTGTTTATGTTAACATGTCTAGAAAATGCCTTGACCTCTCTCTGCCCCGATGCTAGAGTCAGTAGGTTCTGAGGAACATACAGTGGTTCTCAAGCAGTTGTGTTTTTAAAGTGTTGAAAAGTACCTGCCATATGTAAAACTAACAGAAATGGCTGAACAGAGAATAGTTGAGTCCATCGAAAGAGAACACAATTGGCACCAAACAGGGCTGTATAGAAGAATCAATAGGACATTTCTGTGGACAGAAAACTGTCGAGAGAGTTGAATTAGTCAAAGTGCATCGACACCCCCCCCCCCCAAAAAACTTGCTTTGCTGAGGGGATTTCTATTCTGCTGATAAGTCCACATTGCATTGCCATTAAAAGGTGCTTTTAATTCGTTTAGAGAATTGGACCAATTTAATTTAACCATCAAAAATCACCCCACCCACTGCGACACATTTGTTGTCAAAATGCAACCGCTAAAACATATCTGAGACCAATGTGTTTTTGATATATGTTGTTATTGAACCGTCATTACTGAGCAGATGCATCCAGCACTGATATCAGTCATTGGACAGTACAGGCTCTGATTAAATCTCAATTACAGATAATCCCTGTGGTGGCTGAGAATGGAATTTCAGATGCAGGGAACTTGGCAATCAATGTGGAATGGTCACCATCAGAGAGTTCTGAGAGCTCTTAAAGACATGGAATGAAATTGGATTAGAGCAACAGTTACAACAATAAATCAGGATAATGAAAACAGGGCCGAGTCAATTTAAGGAAAATGTAATCTCCATTGGCTAATCATGCACCATCCTTATCGTAACATTTCCAATATGGTTGAATACTCACCTGATTTATTGTAGTTGTTTAGGTTAAGCTGTCGTTGATTGTTATTATGTGGGACTTGCGACGCAAAAGTCCAAACTTTGCATCTTTGTCATAGTTCTTCTTCTTCTTCACGCTACTCCTCTTACACCATTTAAGCTAGAAATGCCATTCAAACTTTATAACCTGTGGACCGGTCTGGATTGATTTGCTTACATTTACATTTTTATATATATCTATTTATTTATTTATTTTTAACCCCTTTTTCTCCCCAATTTCGTGGTGTCCAATTGTTGTAGTAGCTACTATCTTGTCTCATCGCTACAACTCCCGTACGGGCTCGGGAGAGACAAAGGTTGAAAGTCCAATACACAACCCAACCTAGCCGCACTGCTTCTTAACACAGCACGCAGACCTGACTGCCCTTAACCAACACAAAAACATCCTATGGCGTTCTGCATTAGCATCGAACAGCCCCCGTGATATGCAGCTGTTCAGGGAAGCTAGAAACCATTATACACAGGCAGTTAGAAAAGCCAAGGCTAGCTTTTTCAAGCAGAAATTTGCTTCCTGCAACACGAACTCAAAAAAGTTCTGGGACACTGTAAAGTCCATGGAGAATAAGAACACCTCCTCCCAGCTACCCACTGCACTGAAGATAGGAAACACTGTCACCACTGATAAATCCACCATAATTGAGAATTTCAAGAAGCATTTTTCTACGGCTGGCCATGCTTTCCACCTGGCTACTCCTACCCCGTCAACAGCACTGCACCCCCCCACAGCAACTCGCCCAAGCCTTCCCCATTTCTCCTTCTCCCAAATCTGTTCAGCTGATGTTCTGAAAGAGCTGCAAAATCTGGACCCTTACAAATCAGCCGGGCAAGACAATCTGGACCCTTTCTTTCTAAAATTATCTGCCGAAATGGTTGCCACCCCTATTACTAGCCTGTTCAACCTCTCTTTCGTGCCCAAAGATTGGAAAGCAGCTGTGGTCATCCGCCTCTTCAAAGGGGGGGGGGGCACTCTTGACCCAAACTGCTACAGACCTATATCTATCCTACCATGCCTTTCTAAGGTCTTCGAAAGCCAAGTCAACAAACAGATTACCGACCATTTCGAATCTCACCATACCTTCTCTGCTATGCAATCTGGTTTCAGAGCTGGTCATGGGTGCACCTCAGCCACGCTCAAGGTCCTAAACGATATCTTAACCGCCATCGGTATGAAACATTACTGTGCCGTGTTCATTGATCTGGTCAAGGCTTTCGACTCTGTCAATCACCACATCCTCATCGGCAGACTCGACAGCCTTGGTTTCTCAAATGATTGCCTCGTCTGGTTCACCAACTGCTTCTCTGATAGAGTTCAGTGTGTCAAATCGGAGGGTCTGCTGTCCGGACCTCTGGCAGTCTCTATGGGGGTGCCACAGGGTTCAATTCTTGGACCGACTCTCTTCTCTGTATACATCAATGAGGTCACTCTTGCTGCTGGTGAGTCTCTGATCCACCTCTACGCAGACGACACTATTCTGTATACTTCTGGCCCTTCTTTGGACACTGTGTTAACAACCCTCCAGGCAAGCTTCAATGCCATACAACTCTCCTTCCATGGCCTCCAATTGCTCTTAAATACAAGTAAAACTAAATGCATGCTCTTCAACCGATCGCTACCCGCACCTACCCGCCTGTCCAACATCACTACTCTGGACTGCTCTGACTTAGAATACGTGGACAACTACAAATACTTAGGTGTCTGGTTAGACTGTAAACTCTCCTTCCAGACCCATATCAAACATCTCCAATCCAAAGTTAAATCTAGAATTGGCTTCCTATTTCGCAACAATGCATCCTTCACTCATGCTGCCAAACATGTAACCTTGTAAAACTGACCATCCTACCAATCCTCGACTTTGGCGATGTCATTTACAAAATAGCCTCCAATAACCTACTCAACAAATTGGATGCTGTCTATCACAGTGCAATCCGTTTTGTCACCAAAGCCCCATATACTACCCACCACTGCAACCTGTATGCTCTCGTTGGCTGGCCCTCGCTTCATACTCGTCACCAAACCCACTGGCTCCATGTCATCTACAAGACTCTGCTAGGTAAAGTCCCCCCTTATCTCAGCTCGCTGGTCACCATAGCATCTCCCACCTGTAGCACACGCTCCAGCAGGTATATCTCTCTTGTCACCCCCAAAACCAATTCTTTCTTTGGCCGCCTCTCCTTCCAGTTCTCTGCTGCCAATGACTGCAACGAACTACAAAAATCTCTGAAACTGGAAACACTTATCTCCCTCACTAGCTTTAAGCACCAACTGTCAGAGCAGCTCACAGATTACTGCACCAGTACATAGCCCACCTACAATTTAGCCCAAACAACTACCTCTTTCCCTACTGTATTTAATTAATTTATTTATTTTGCTCCTTTGCACCCCATTATTTTTATTTCTACTTTGCACATTCTTCCATTGCAAATCTACCATTCCAGTGTTTTTCTTGCTATATTGTATTTACTTTGCCACCATGGCCTTTTTTTGCCTTTACCTCCCTTATCTCACCTCGTATATAGACTTGTTTATACTGTATTATTGACTGTATGTTTGTTTTACTTTGTGTAACTCTGTGTTGTTGTATGTGTCGAACTGCTTTGCTTCATCTTGGCCAGGTAGCAATTGTAAATGAGAACTTGTTCTCAACTTGCCTACCTGGTTAAATAAAGGTGAAATAAATAAATAAAATAGTGACAGCATGGCTTCAACATTCACTGTAAACAATGTAACTTTTGACATAACTCAGGTACTTTGGCCACTTGCCCAAGAAGTTAGACAAAAGGTTAGAGGGTATGACATCTTGGTCTACTTCCCTACAGTGGTTTAAAGTAAGTCAAAATTATTTAAAGTACTACTTGAGTCAGTTTTTTGGGTATCTGTACTTTACTATTTATATTTTTTTGTTAATTTTTACTTTAGTTGTCACGATCGTCGTAAGAAGTGGACCAAAGCGCAGCGTGAATGCATCATTTTAATGGATGACGAAAACAAAGTAAAATGAACAAAACAATAAATTAATAATGACCGTGAATGTAACGGCTTTCCTTATGTGAAAGAGAGTCGGACCAAAATGCGGCGTGGCTATTGAGATTCATGTTTAATAAAAAAAACAACTAAACACAAACACTACAAAACACGAAAACCGAAACAGCCTATACTGGTGCAAAGTAACACATAGACAGTAACAAGGACAATCACCCACAAAACACTCAAAGAATATGGCTGCCTAAATATGGTTCCCAATCAGAGACAATGATAAACACCTGCCTTGAGAACCACTTCAGACAGCCATAGACTAACCTAGAAAACCCCACTAAGCTACAGTCCCAATACCTGTGAAAAAACCCTAAGACAAAACACACCACATACAAAAACCCATGTCACACCCTGGCTTGACCAAATAGATAAAGAAAACACAAAATACTAAGACCAGGGCATGACAGTGACGCTATATACCAAATGTGCTGACACAAGCAACTAAGATAGACAATCACCACCACCCACAATGACAAAACAGGCTACCTAAATATGGTTCCCAATCAGAGACAACAACTAACACCTGCCTCTGATTGAGAACCATATCAGGCCAAACACAGAAACAGACAAACTAGACATCCAACATAGAATGCCCACTCAGATCACACCCTGACCAAACATAACATAGAAACATACAAAGCAAACTTTGATCAGGGCGGGACATAACTACATTCCTAAAGAAAATAATGCACTTTTTACTCCATACATTTTCCCTGACACCCACATTTTTTCGTTACATTTTGAATGCTTAACAGGACAGGAACATGGTCCAATTCACAAACTAATCAAGATAACACCCCTGATCCTCCCTACGGCCTCTGATCTGGTGGACTCACAAAACCCAAATGCTTCTATTTCTAATCAAGTACAGTGCATTCGGAAAGTATTCAGACCCCTTGACTTTTTACATATAGTTTTAAAAACTCTACAGCCTTATTTAAACATGGATTAAATTGGGGGGTTTTCCGCCTCATCAATCTATGCACAATACCCCATAATGACAAAAAAAAAACATTATTTTAGAAATGTTTGCAAATTTATAAAAAAAATAAAAAATGAAAATATCACATTTACATAAGTATTCAGACCCTTAACTCAGTACTTTGTTGAAACACCTTTTTTCAGTGATTACAGCCTTGAGTCTTCTTGGATATGCATCTTGGACAAGCTTGGCACACCTGTATTTGAGGAGTTTCTCCCATTCTTCTCTGCAGATTCTCTCAAGCTATGTCATATTGGATAGGAAGCGTTGCTGCACAGCTATTTTTAGGTCTCTGCTGCAGAGATGGTTGTCCTTCTGGATGGTTCACCAATCTTCACAGAGGAACTCTAGAGCTCTGTCAGAGTGACCATCAGGTTATTGGTCACCTCCCTGACCAAAGCCCTTCCCCCCTGATTGCTCAGTTTGGCCTGGTGGCCTACTCTAGTGGTTGGTGGTTCCAAACTTCTTCCGCTTAAGAATGATAGAGGCCACAGTGTCCTTGGGGACCTTCAATGCTGCAGACATTTTATTGGGCAAATGCACACTGAATACAACAGTTGTAGATTATACTGTGAAATGCTAACTTACGAGCATGTTCCCAACAATGCAAAGATAAAAAGTAAGAAAAATATTTGCTAAATAAAAAAGGAGATAGTAACACAATAAAAATAGTAACGAGGCTATAATGTGCAGGAGTGCGAGGTAGTTGAGGTAATTGAGTTAGTACAGTATGTTCGTGTGCATATGGTAAATGTGACGAGGCAATTGGGAATATATAATGAACAGAGTAGCAGCAGCATATAGCATATAGCATTCCTAGGCCATCATTGAAAATAAGAATTTGTTCTTAACTGACTTGCCTAGTTAAATAAAGATTAAAAAAATAAAAATAAAAATATGTGAGGTTTGAAAGTGTGTCTACATGTAAGTCTGTGCCGTCAATATGCATGTGTGTGTGTGTGTGTGTGTGTGTGTGTGTGTGTGTGTGTGTGGGTGTGGGTAAAGTCAAGTGAGTGTGCATAGAGTCAGTGCAAGAGAGACAGTGCAAAGAAAATAGATAAATAAATATATTATCAAGGGGGTCAGTTTCAATAGTCCGGGCAGCCATTTGATTAATGTGGTGATTTGGTGTAGCAGGCCAGTGGGAATGTCTCCAACTCAATCAGTCATGATCAACAAATTGAGATACAGAGAAACAATGATATTGGGCAGACACACAGTTCCCTCTCTGCAGGCTGCAGATCGAAGAATATGCTTTTATTTCTCTAACAGTATCTATTAACTAATTCACTGGCATGTTCCTCAGATTCTAACCTTTGTAAAGCAATCCAAGTCTGTTTGCTTCAGAAATATTCCACATTGATATGAAGTAGAGAACTCATTCAGATATGAGAATGAAGTATGTATTTTTATTGATGAGTGCACTATTGTGGAAGATCAATCAATATTTGTTATTTTATCAGGTAAGTTGAGTGAGAACACATTCCCATCTAGGGACTGACCAGGACCAACCCTGCTAGCTTCAGAAGCAAGCCAGCAGTGGGATGCAGGGTGGTATGCTGCTGGCTAAGCCATGATGTAACAACTCATGTATACTCTACAAATGTTCTGCAATTACGTATTTTCAACAAAAGAGCATGCACTTATGATGAGCAATTCCCTGATAGTACAACATGGAGAAAAATCTAGAATAACGCTTGAAGCAGAAACCAAATCTCACATGTACTAGTGTTGCACCCTTATGAAAGCCATTGACCTGGATAACTCAACATTCATCTGCAAAAAATGCATAAAATATCAATCAACCGCTGAAGACTGAGGATGTGCAAGAGAAAGCAAATAATTAGTCTAATGTAATGTCATAGACATGATCATATGCAGTTGAAGTCGGATGTTTACATACACTTTGGTTGGAGTCATTAAAACTTGTTTTTCAACCACTCCACAAATTTCTTGTTAACAAACTGTAGTTTTTGCAAGTCGCTTAGGACATCTACTTTGTGCATGACACAAGTCATTTTTCCAACAATTGTTAACAGACAGATTATTTCACTTATAATTCACTGTCGGTCACAAGTTTACATACACTAAGTTGACTGTGCCTTTAAACAGCTTGGAAAATTCCAGAAAATTATGCCATGGCTTTAGAAGCTTCTGATAGGCTAATTTACAATTGGAGGTGTACCTGTGGATGTATTTCAAGGCCTATCTTCAAACTCAGTACCTCTATACTTAGCATCATGGGAAAATCAAAAGAAATCAGCCAAGACCTCAGAAAAAAAATTCTGGTTCATCCTTGGGAGCAATTTCCAAATCGCTGAAGGTATCACGTTCATCTGTATAAACAGTAGTATGCAAGTATAAACACCATGGGACCACACAGCCGTCATACCACTCAGGAAGGAGACGCATTCTGTATCCTAGAGATGAACGTACTTTGGTGCGAAAAGTGCAAATCAATCCCAGAACAACACAAAGGACCTTGTGACGATGATGGAGGAAACAGGTACAAAAGTATCTATATCCACATTAAAAAGAGTCCTATATGGACATAACCTGAAAGGCCACTCAGCGAGAAAGAAGCCACTGCTCCAAAACCGCCATTAAAAAGCCAGACTACGGTTTGCAACTGCACATGGGGACAAGGATCGTTCTTTTTGGAGAAATGTCCTCTGGGCTGATGAAACAAAAATTTCCGTAATGACCATCATTAAAATCCAGACAGAAAATATTTACACAAGAAGCAATCTAATATCACACAGTCAAACTCTCAGTTGTTTAGTTAAGTTCACCATTCTGCGATTCTCACTGTTAAACATCGCACGGCATTTCAACACAACGGCTCTTTATGTCATCATTTGATCTGATCACTCAAAGCCAATTTCTCAAAAGTAATCTAGTATCATTTCATTTCAATCCAATAAGCAAAAAATAAAACTGAACCAATCTTCATGTTAAACTACTTAAACTACTTGCAAGTTGAAGAACACCATCCCAACCGTGAAGCACGGGGGTGGCAGCATCATGTTGTGTACGTCACAAAATAGATGGCATCATGAGGGAGGAAAATTATGTGGATATATTGAAGCAACATCTCAAGACATCAGTCAGGAAGTTAAACCTTGGTCGCAAATGGGTCTTCCAAATGGACAATGACCCCAATCATACTTCCAAAGTTGTGGCAAAATGGCTTAAGGACAAAGTCAAAGTATTGGAGTGGCCATCACAAAGCCCTGACCTCAATCCTATAGATATTTTGTGGGCAGAACTGAAAAAGCTTGTGCGAGCTAGGAGGCCTACAAACCTGACTCAGTTACACCAGCTCTGTCAGGAGGAACGGGCCAAAATTCACCCAACTTATTGTGGGAAGCTTGTGGAAGGCAACCCGAAACGTTTGACCCAAGTTAAACAATTTAAAGGCAATGCTACCAAATACTAATTGAGTGTATGTAAACTTCTGACCCACTGGGAATGTGAATAAATAAATAAAAGCTGAAATAAATCATTGTCTCTACTATTATTCTGACATTTCACATTCTTAAAGTAAAGGGGTGTTCTAACTGACCTAAAACAGGGATTTTTTACTGGGATTAAATGTCAGGAATTGTGAAAACTGAGTTTAAATGTAATTTGTTAGCTGTATGTAAATTTCCGACTTCAACTGTAGCTTTGAAGGCCTCTCTACAGGGCTTCCCTATACGGAGGGCAGGCGGTGCCTGGTACGTAATGGTGGACTGAATCAGCTAAGAAGAGTTAGGCAGTGCTGGAATGAAACACTAATTAAGAAATGCAGTCGTGTGTGCAGGCGGAACTAGTCCTAGCTCTGCTCGCAGCATGCCAATGAAGGCTGGCTTACCTCTCTGTGATCAGGTAGCTCACCAGGATCTAATTAGACCATCTATCTGCAAAGGGAATGAGATTACAGGACAGTGCTGGGCACTGCGCTGCATTCGTTACGTGTCGCAGTAAAGACAGGCGTGTAGGTCATAGCTAAGTCATTACGTCTATTCAAATTGATCAAACTCTGACACGGCGTATTAATAGAACAATAGAAAAAGACAACATCAAGCAGATAGCTGCCTATAGTGTTATATTCTGTGGCCGATCCACTGGAGACTGTTTTTATGAGACTAACGACCAGAAAACCACTTCATGGTAGATGGATGAATAACTGTATTTATCAGTGTCTTTTCACAGTTTATCTCGTCTCCAAATGGCCATATTCAACGTTTAATCCACTCTTATGCTAACGTACTTTCAGATGCCTCAGGTCATCCAACAAAACCCAGGATGCAATGAAGATTCTGTCTGGTTCAGCCAAGAAACGCTGGCGAAGCACTGACATTCATCATGCCAAGGTGGCATCCTGATCAGCCTCTATCAGTCGTTTCCTATAACCTACTGGACAGTACCACATCTTCTCACATGGAAATTGATATGCTGCAGGAGAGTTGATGATCAGAGCCAAGGAAATTGTGTTTTCATGTTTTTTTTCTAACAAAAGGGTGGACTTTTCAAGACTGCAATATGTGTCAACAGTTAAGCACAGCTGCAACTATCAGTGTACTACATGTGATGAATAGCAGTATATTATATAATCTAGCTATAATGGCTACAGCCTTGGGGGGGTCAACAGTAACAATGAACCATCAACCTTCAGGGCCCCAATGTCAGTGTGCAGGTCTGCCCATTGAGTCTGTAGTGATAGGATTAGCTAAGAGCCTACAGGGCCACACTGCAAGTAGCCCAATGTCATTGTGAGAGAGCCTGACAGCCTCTGGCTCTGTCCCAGATGGCACCCTATTCGCTATTTCGTGCACTACTTTTTATCCGGGCCCTTGTCAAAAGTACCGCACTAAGTAGGGAATAGGGTGCCATTTGGGATGAAGCCTCTGATTCCTCTGCTCCTCGGGACACACTGAAAGGATCCTCACCACGCCAAGGAAGCCAGGCCAGCCAAAATAAGACAAATCTATCAGTCTGCCTGGAATAATGCAGTGTGTGGCAAGGCCAGTGAGCCGCTGTGGAGGTCAGTGTTCCTGTTGGCTTCCTGTCTGTGGGAGACGGCTGAGCAGATCTGGATTGGAATCTCTGATGCAGGGCGGTGGGAACGTGAACACCCCATGGATCACCGTTCCTTTTCTTTTGGTGGCTGTGTGACACACTTCACAGTTTCCTCAAAGGTTTTCTTCTTACATTGGATTTTTCCAACAGAACTGAGCGGTAGGACCGTAGGACCTGACTACTTGGCTGTGATGGCGTGTACAGTACAATATCAAGTAATACACAAGGAACGACTGATTCAATAAAAGTCTATTTTATTGTAGTGCTCTTCGGTTCCAACATATTTAAGAGGAAGGAGAGTGGAACATTTATAACGAACAGTTACTACTCAATACCTTCGTCTTTAGACATTATGAAAACGGTCAACTAGCAAAATGGGTTTAGTTATACAAATACTTCATATTTATATCATTTCAAAAAATATAAATATATTTTCCCCCAAAGTAACTACAGTTTGCTGGTTAGCACTATGTAAATGCATTGCAGGTTATGAATGTTAAAAATATAACAATGCTTATGGTGGCCTGTTATTTTGGAACTTAGATCACACTGCATGTAAATAATAGGTAAACATTGTGACAGCCCCACCCTATTTCTGATGTATTTGATACATTTACTATACACAAATAATATAAATATAATCTCATATAATATAATACTGTCTAGTACCCTACTTCACCCATATACCCATTTACAGTAGGCTCTCTGTGGAGAATATGGCCTCAACAAGCCCACGTCATGCCGGACTATCCTTCACATGCATTGTCCACTATTCTACTGCTATAGTTTATATATCCACTGTTCTGAAAGCTTAAGGGAAATAGCCACTAACTTAGCAACCATATACATTAGAATTTCCATAATCAAATGTATTATTAAAAAAAGGAAATAAGTGCTTTGGGGGAATGTCCTTGTGAGACCTTAGCTCAGATATTGTCCATTTGAAATGTTCATCCCATTGCATGGGCTCCTCTTGATGTTCAGAGTCTCTTGGCCTATCAAGTGAGGATAGAGGCGGGACTTCATTGAGCGTCGTCGACTGTTCCCGGTTGTCTGGTGCTCTTCCTCATCATCTTCCTCCTCCTCAGTGCTGGATGTGTTGCCATTGACCTCAGAGTCCAGATCATTTCTGTTGGGCTCGGGGAAGCTGTCATTCAGGTACTCAATTTCCTCTACACAAGGTGGCTCATCATCCTCGAAGCAGCTGGAGAGAGAAGAGCATAGGAGAGGAGAGGAGAGCAGAAGAGAGGAGAGCAGAGGAAAGGTGAGGAGAGGAGAGCAGATGAAAGGTGAGCAGAGGAGAACAGAGGAGAACAAAGGAGAGGAGAGCAGAGCAGAGCAGAGCAGAGCAGAGCAGAGCAGAGGAGAGGAGAGGAGAGGAGAGGAGAGGAGAGGAGAGGAGAGGAGAGGAGAGGAGAGGAGAGGAGAGGAGAGGAGAGGAGAGGAGAGGAGAGGAGAGGAGAGGAGACAGTCAGTTAACCAAGGAAATGGATGGCTTAATGAAGGGAGTGGAGCAGAGTACAGTAAATCAATAACTACCGTTTTGGTGATTAACACCACCAAAAGCTTCCATACATTTCCATCTCCTCTTACACACTGTGACATGTCAGTTCTACTACCTTGCTTCACAGCACAGTCATAGTTCCCCAGTCATTTCCAGTGAGCCTGAGCTCATTGACATCCTTGGCATGAGCCACAGACTCAGGCTGTAACTCATTCATATCCTTAGATGGGTTATTACAGACAGAAGCAGGATCTGAGTACTGCAAAGCGAGCATACACTGTAGTAAATGTTGGGTTTGGATTGGATGTGTTATCATTGAGATGTCTGATTAGACAACACAATATGTAGTGTCGGGAAAAACGCCACTACTTCCTCAATATCAGTAACGTTGTGTCTAAAAACCACATTAGTGTAAAGCTGTTTTACGATTATGCTAGTTGCAATGCAAGCTGAGGTCGTGCTGCTGGATTGGTGTCTGTGTGTCAGTGGAAGTTCCTCAGAGGAGGAAGGGGAGGACCATCCTGCTCAGTGATTTTCAGAAAAATAAAATAGTGAAACATAGATAAAACTATACTATACTCAATCACTTTTTATAGCTACTGTTTGCAGGCCTCCTGGGCCATATACAGCGTTCCTCATTGAGTTCCCTGAATTCCTATCGGACCTTGTAGTCATAGCAGATAATATTCTAATCTTTGGTGACTTTAATATTCACATAGAAAAGTCCACAGACCCACTCCAAAAGCCATCATCGACTCAATGGGTTTTGTCCAACATGTCTCTGGACCCACTCACTGTCACAGTCATACTCTGGACCTAGTTTTGTCCCATGGAATAAATGTTGTGTATCTTAATGTTTTTCCTCATAATCCTGGACTATCGGACCACCATTTTATTACGTTTGCAATTGCAACAAATAATCTGCTCAGACCCCAACCAAGGAACATCAAAAGTTGTGCTATAAATTGACAGACAACACAAAGATTCCTTGATGTCCTTTCCAGATTCCCTCTGTCTGCCCAAGGACGCCAGAGGACAAAAATCAGTTAACCACCTAACTGAGGAACTCAATTTAACCTTGCGCAATACCCAAGATGCAGTTGCACCCCTAAAAACTAAAAACATTTCTCATAAGAAACTAGCTCCCTGGTACACAGAAAATACCCGAGCTCTGAAGCAAGCTTCCAGAACATAGGAACGGAAATGGCGTCACACCAAACTGGAAGTCTTCCGACTAGCTTGGAAAGACAGTACCGTGCAGTACCGAAGAAACCTTACTGCTGCTCGATCATCCTATTTTTCTAACTTAATTGAGGAAAATAAGAACAATCCGAAATTCCTTTTTGATACATTCGCAAAGCTAACTAAAAAGCAGTATTCCCCAAGAGAGGATGGCTTTCACTTCAGCAGTGATAAATGCATGAACTTCTTTGATGAAAAGATCATGATTATTAGAAAGCAAATTACGGACTCCTCTTTAAATCTGCGTATTCCTTCTAAGCTCAGTTGTCCTGAGTCTGCACAACTCTGCCAGGACCTAGGATCAAGAGAGACGCTCAAGTGTTTTAGTACTATATCTCTTGACACAATGATGACACAATACTGGATCCTATTCCAACTAAACTACTGAAAGAGCTGCTTCCTGTGCTTGGCCCTCCTATGTTGAACATAATAAACGGCTCTCTATCTACCGGATGTGTACCAAACTCACTAAAAGTGGCAGTAATAAAGCCTCTCTTGAAAAAGCCAAACCTTGACCCAGAAAATATAAAAAACTATCGGCCTATATCGAATCTTCCATTCCTCTCAAAAATTTTAGAAAAGGCTGTTGTGCAGCAACTCACTACCTTCCTGAAGACAAACAATGTATACAAAATGCTTCAGTCTGGTTTTAGACCCCATCATAGCCCTGAGACTGCACTTGTGAAGGTGGTAAAATGACCTTTTAATGGCATCAGACCGAGGCTCTGCATCTGTCCTCGTGCTCCTAGACCTTAGTGCTGCTTTTGATACCATCGATCACCACATTCTTTTGGAGAGATTGGAAACCCAAATTGGTCTACACGGACAAGTTCTGGCCTGGTTTAGATCTTATCTATCGGAAAGATATCAGTTTGTCTCTGTGAATGGTTTGTCCTCTGACAAATCAACTGTAAATTTTGGTGTTCCTCAAGGAACACTATTGTTTTCACTATATATTTTACCTCTTGTGGATGTCATTCGAAAACATAATGCTAACTTTCACTGCTATGCGGATGACACACAGCTATACATTTCAATGAAACATGGTCAAGCCCCAAAATTGCCCTCGCTAGAAGCATGTGTTTCAGACATAAGGAAGTGGATGGCTGCAAACGTTCTACTTTTAAACTCGGACAAAACAGAGATGCTTGTTCTAGGTCCCAAGAAACAAAGAGATCTTCTGTTGAATCTGACAATTAATCTTAATGGTTGTACAGTCATCTCAAATAAAACTGTGAAGGATCTCAACGTTACTCTGGACCCTGATCTCTCTTTTGAAGAACATATCAAGACCATTTCAAGGACAGCTTTTTTCCATCTACGTAACACTGCAAAAATCAGAAACTTTCTGTCCAAAAATGATGCAGAAAAATTAATCCATGCTTTTGTCACTTCTAGGTTAGACTACTGCAATGCTCTACTTTCCGGCTACCCGGGTAAAGCACTAAATAAACTTCAGTTAGTGCTAAATACGGCTGCTAGAATCCTGACTAGAACCAAAAAATGAGATCATATTACTCCAGTGCTAGCCTCCCTACACTGGCTTCCTGTTAAGGCAAGGGCTGATTTCAAGGTTTTACTGCTAACCTACAAAGCATTACATGGGCTTGCTCCTACCTATCTCTCTGATTTGGTCCTGCCGTACATACCTACACGTACACTACTGTCACAAGACGCAGGCCTCCTAAATGTCCCTAGAATTTCTAAGCAAACAGCTGGAGGCAGGGCTTTCTCCTATAGAGCTCCATTTTTATGGAATGGTCTGCCTACCCATGTAAGAGACGCAAACTTGGTCTCAACCTTTAAGTCTATGCTGAAGACTCATCTCTTCAGTGGGTCATATGATTGAGTGTAGTCTGGCCCAGGAGTGGGAAGGTGAATGGAAAGGCTTTGGAGCAACGAAATAACCTTGCTGTCTCTGTCTGGCCGGTTCCCCTCTTTCCACTGGGATTCTCTGCCTCTAACCCTATTACAGGGGCTGAGTCACTGGCTTACTGGGGCTCTTTCATATCGTCCCTGGGAGGGGTGCGTCACTTGAGTGGGTTGAGTCACTGATGTGATCTTCCTGTCTGGGTTGGCGCCCCCCTTGGTTGTGCCGTGGCGGAGATCTTTGTGGGCTATACTCGGCCTTGTCTCAGGATGGTAAGTTGGTGGTTGACCACCCTCTAGTGGTGTGGGGGCTGTGCTTTGGCAAAGTGGGTGGGGTTATATCCTTCCTGTTTGGCCCTGTCCGGGGGTATCCTCGGATGGGGCCACAGTGTCTCCTGACCCCTCCTGTCTCAGCCTCCAGTATTTATGCTGCAGTAGTTTGTGTCGGGGGGCTAGGGTCAGTTTGTTATATCTGGAGTACTTCTCCTGTCCTATTCGGTGTCATGTGTGAATTTAAGTGTGCTCTCTCTAATTCTCTCTTTCTCTCTTTCTTTCTCTCTCTCGGAGGACCTGAGCCCTAGGACCATGCCTCAGGACGACCTGACATGACGACTCCTTGCTGTCCCCAGTCAACCTGGCCGTGCTGCTGGTCCAGTTTCAACTGTTCTGCCTTATTATTATTGGACCATGCTGGTCATTTATGAACATTTGAACATCTTGACCATGTTCTGTTATAATCTCCACCCGGCACAGCCAGAAGAGGATTGGCCACCCCTCATAGCCTGGTTCCTCTCTAGGTTTTTTCCTAGGTTCTGGCCTTCCTAGGGAGTTTTTCCTCGCCACCGTGCTTCTACACCTGCATTGCTTGCTGTTTGGGGTTTTAAGCTGGGTTTCTGTACAGCACTTTGAGATATCAGCTGATGTACGAAGGGCTATATAAATACATTTGATTTGATTTTGATTTGATTTACTATCTTCACATACCGCCAAATAACTGATTAAAACCCATTTTTTGCAATGAAGGTCTAGAGTAGCCACAACAGCACCCTCCAGGGCAGCACCATGATGGAGCCGACTCCTCTGGGTACATTGACTTCAATACAAAACCCAGGAGGCTCGTGGTTCTCACCCCTTTCCATAGACTTACAGAGTAATTATCACAGTAATTATCCGTACGACATCCTCCAACCTATCAGAGCTCTTGCAGTATGAACTAACATCTTGTCCATCCAATCAAATGATCAGAGAATTAATCTAGTACTGAAAGCATAAGCTACAGCTCGGAAGCACTGCAGTGCATAAAGTGTGGTGAGTAGTTGGCTCAAAGGGAGAGAAGAGTTTGGTACAACTTAATTTCCTCCAAAAATTAGGGAGAAGCAGCAGAGAGAGAGAGAGAGAGAGATCCATATCAGGGGATATCTTTTCATGACAAGTTTTTAATATTCTACCAAATATTTAGAGTTTTGTGGATATGCACCATATCGTGACAAATTCTGAATCCAATTGCATCTTGTGGACATACAGTATGTGATATTGGAATAACTTCGAATATCACACATGGACATGTCCTGTGTCCAGATTAGGACTCATTCAATATCCTGAGATATATGACATCCTATTTTCTCTCATCATGTTGACAAATACTGACTGTATAGGTCGCATATCTGTGTTTTCTCGGCACATTCAAGATATGAAGCGATATTGTTTCCAGATTCTCTTGGCTGAGGTCCATATCCTGATCTTGATATGCTTTTTGATGTGCTGAAAATAAGGACTATTTCTGATGGAGTTCTGAGTTTTCAGCACATTATCAATAATTTGACAAACATGAAATCCATATTTTTCTTTCATGCACAAATAAATTCTCGATTCCCTCTGGCTATCAAACATGGTATGGCTGGATATAGACTCCTTAGATATCCTAAGATAGGCCTATGTGGACATCTTATTTTCTTGATAAGATTACAAGTACTGACAGTTGGCCTACATAAACTCAGCAAAAAAAGAAACGTCCCCTTTTCAGGACCCTGTCTTTCAAAGATAATTAGTAAAATCCAAATAACTTCACAGATCTTCATTGGGTTTAACACTGTTTCCCATGCCTGTTCAATGAACCATAAATAATAAATTGGCATGCACCTGTGGAACAATTGTTAAGACACTAACAGCTTACAGACGGTAGGTAATCAAGGTCACAGTTATGAAAACTTAGGACATTAAAGAGGCCTTTCTACTGACTCTGGAAAAAAACAAAAGAAAGATGCCCAGGGTTCTTGCTCATCTGCATGAACGTGCTTTAGGCATGCTGCAAGGAGGCATGATGACTGCGGATGTGGCCAGGGCAATAAATTGCAATGTTCGTACTGTGAGATGCCTAAAACAGCGCTACAGGGAGACAGGACAGACAGCTGATCATCCTCGTAGTGGCAGACCATGTGTAACAACACCTGCACAGGATCGGTACATCCGAACATCACACCTGCGGGACAGGTATAGGATGGCAACAACAACCCCCCCCCCCCCCCGCCCTTTGTACAGGGACATATTATTCCATTTCTGTTAGTCACATGTCTGTGGAACTTCAGTTTATGTCTCAGTTGTTGAATCTTGTTGTGTTCATACAAATATTTACACATGTTAAGTTTGCTGAAAATAAGCACAGTTGACAGTGAGAGGACGTTTATTTTTAGTAAATCTTCTCAGCACATACAATGCATATGCATTGGACTAAGGTCCATATCAGGATCTTGATATACATTTTGATTTATTTTAGTAACTAGATTGAAGAATGTTAGCTAAATCCAGTAAGGCTAGTTAATTAGCTAACTAGCTAACCTTGATAGGGGGGTTGTTGCCTAGCTAGCTAATAAATAATGAAATTGCCTTCCCGTCAGGATTTTCTTTTTTTACTCCCAAGGAGACCTTTAAACATGTCTAGGCATATTTTGTATTCATGATTAATATAAGCTAACTCCTTTATAGCTTGGCTAGCTAGTTTATTCTAGTTAGTTTTCTTATCATGAATGAAGCAGGTAGAGTAGCTACACTATATACAAAAGCGTATGGACACCCCTTAACATTAGTGTCTTTTTCAGCCACACGTGTTGCTGACAGGTGTACAAAATTGAGCACACAGCCTTGCGATCTCCACAGGTAAAATAATTTGGGAGCTGGACATTTCATGATTTGGATTCAGCCCATTTTGATCAGAATTACAAGGATTAATATTACATATCATGTAAGGATATCTATTGAAAGTATATCTTTTAAAAAATATATAATCAGGTGATGACTACAGATATGATGCATTTATGGTATGAAGGTTTGGCTTGGAGAGGTTGGCGCCTGGTCACAGACAGCTGTTGGTTAGAGGAGGAGAGTACATAGAATTTTACAATGAGCGAAGGGATGATTCAGTATGTGGCTGCTGAAAGTAAACTGTGTGTGCCGGTGATCAGGGGTGTATTAATTTAGCTAATTCTGTTGCAAAATGTTTCTTAAGCGGAAGCAAACAGAACGAAACAGGGAGGAACCTACCTGAATTTGTCCAATAGAAACTAATGATTAATCAAATTAAACCAAACAAAATCGTATTTTATTTGATCGAATCAAATTGTATTCATCACATGTGCCAAATACAACAGGCGTAGACTTTACCATGAAATGCTTACTTTTGAGCTCCTTCCCAACAATGCAGAGTTAAAAAGTAAGAACATTTGCTAATAAATATAGAAAATAGTATCACAATAAATACCAATAACGAGGCTATATACAAGGAGTACCGTAGAGAGTCAGTGCAAAAAAGGGTAAATGCAAATAGTCCGTGTAGCCATTTGATGAACTGTTCAGCAGTCTTGTGGCTTGTGGGTAGAAGCTGTTCAGGAGCCTTTTGGTCCCAGACTTGGCGCTCCAGTACCGCTTGTTGTGTGGTAGGAGAGTGAACTGTCTATGGCTTGGGGGGTTGGGTCTATGACCATTTTTCAGGGCCTTCTGGATGGCAGGGAGCCCCGCCCCAGTGATGTACTGGGCCTCCCACATCACCCTCTGTAGCGCCTTGTAGTCTGATGCCAAGTACTTGCCATACCAAGCGGTGATGCAGCAAGGCAATATGCTCTCAATGGTACAGCTGGAGAACCATTTGAGGATTTGAAGGCCCATGTCAAACATTTTCAGCCTCCTGAGGGGGACAGAGGTGTTGTCGTATCTCACTCACAACTACGTTGGTGTGTTTGGACCATGTTAATTCCTTAGTAATGTGGAAACCGATGAACTTGAAGCTCTCAACCCGCTCCACTATAACCTTGTCGATGTGGATGGGGGCGTGCTTGGCAATTCTTTTCCTGTAATCCACAACCAGCTCCTTTGTCTTGCTGACGTTGTGGGAGAGATTTTTGTCTTGGCACCACACTGCCAGGTCACTGACCTCCTCCCGATAGGTTGTGTCAGCCTCGTCGTCGGTGATCAGGCCTACCACCATCGTGTCATCATAAATGTATTAATGATGGTGTTGGAGTTGTGTGTGGCCACACAGTCGTGGGTGAACAGGGAGTACAGGAGGGAACAAAGCACGCACTCCAGTTGCAGAGGGAGGTGTTTAGTCCTGAGTTTAGGATGAGCTTGGAGGGCACTATGGTGTTTAAAGCTATGCTGTACTCAATGAACAGCACTCTCACATAGTTGTTCATTTTGTCCAGGTGGGAGAGTGCAGTGGGAAGTGCAATAGCGTCACCTGTGGATCTATTGAGACAGTATGCAAATTGGAGTGGGTCCAGGATGTCTGGGATGTTGGTGTTGATGTGGCCATGACCAGCCTTTCAACATATTTCACGACTACAGATGTGACTGTCACAGATGTTGCTACACCTCAGATCAGCTAGATACAGGCAAGAGTCACCTTCATTACTCCAATTATAAACTTTCATTCATAGGTTAGGTTGTAGCAACCTCATGATGGGTATATGGCAAATTTGAGTATCATGTAGTAGCCTAAACCTATCAATGTTACATTGAACTGGGTGAATGGAATATGAATGACAGTCATCCAATATGCTGTAATAGAAATTAAATTAAATTTAAAAAATATCCTCCCTTATCTTGAATGGAACAACCTGCTACTGCTGTGAATGTAAACAACACTACCTGTCAAGTTATTCCCATTTTGAAATGCAGAAGCCCATGGTAATCGCTAATGCATAGGCAAATTGTGTTGGCAAAAGTGTGTGTGCAGGCAAATTGTCATTTCTGTGCGGGTGTAAAGGTGCCAATTGACTCCACCAGCAGTTCAGATGTGTGAAGGATGCTGTGACCTTCAGATAGCCCAACCCTTGATTGACAGCAAACATAAAGCCTTTCTACACTAATCAGATTAGAACACACTGGGATCCACTGGGGACGAGGATGTGACAGGCACACTGATTTACACCTTCTCCACACACTCACCTCTTTATGTGCGTGCATGTGAGTGTGTGTGTTTGTCTGTCTGAGTGCTTGTCTAGTTCTGCTCTGAATGAGAATTAAATAGAAGATAACATATGGTACTGTGATGAGAGGGGCTGTCTGCCTCTCCTAACAGAAAGCAGGATGATTTTTGGTGGGGGGGGCATCAAGAGTGGCAGGGGACCTATGCTTTTAAAACCTGCCGCTTTGAAAAGTAACACTACACTTTTGGAGTTCCGAGGATGCCATGGCACCGTGAGGTCGCCTTGGCAGAGACCTCCTGTATATTTTATAGATAGCCAAGTGTGTATAGATCTGGTCTGGATTGCATCTATTTGTTTAATTCCCGAGAATTAATGGCAAATCAGCTTTCTCACGATAGCTAGCTATCGTTGCTATCAAGATGGCTATCTAGTGAATTATGATTCTAATACACCAACCTATTATGGGCGGGGGGGGGTTCTACTACAATGAGGAGGACTATAATGCATGGTGAGCTAGCATTTGCGATTTCATCGGTCAGGAGGTTTGATCAAGCCATGTGGTTCCTTATTGCATAGAAGTTATTTAGCTCGTCTGGTAGGCTCGTGTCACTGGGCAGCTCTCGGCTGTGCTTCCCTTTGTAGTCTGTAATAGTTTGCAAGCCCTGCCACAACCGACGAGCGTTTGAGCCGGTGTAATACAATTCCTGTATTGACGCTTTGCCTGTTTGATGATTCGTCAGAGGGCATAGTGGGATTTCTTATAAGCTTCCCGGTTAGAGTCCCGCTCCTTAAAAGCTGCAGCTCTACCCATTAGCTCAGTGCGAATGATGACTGTAATCCATGACTTCTGGTTGGGGTATGTACGTACAGTCACTGACGTCCTCGATGCACTTATTGATAAAGCCAGTGACTGATGTGGTGTACTCCTCAATGCCATCGGAAGAATCATGGAACATATTCCAGTCTGTGCTAACAAAACAGTCATGTAGCATAGCATCTGCTTCATCTGGCCATTTTTTTTATAGACCGAGTCACTGGTGCCTCCTGCTTAAATTGTTGATAGTAACCAGGAATCAGGAGGTCAGATTTGCCAGATTTGCCAAATGGAGGGCGAGGGAGAGCTTTGTACGTGTATCTGTGTGTGGAGTAAAGATGGTCTAGAATTGTTTTCCCTCTGGTTGCACATTTAACATGCTGATAGAAATTAGGTAAAACGGATTTAAGTTTCCCTGCATTAAAGTCCCCGACCACTAGGAGCACTGCCTCTGGATGTGCGTTTTCCTGTATACAGCTCATTGAGTGCGGTTTTAGTGCCAGCATCGGTCTGTGGTGGTATGTAGACAGCAACAAAAAATGCAGATTAATTATTTTTAGGTAAATAGTGTGGTCTACAACTTTTTATGAGATACTCTACCTCAGGCGAGCAAAACCTCAAGACTTCCTTAGTTATCGTGCACCAGCTGTTGTTTACATATATGCAGAGGCCCCCACCCCGTGTATTACCAGAGGCTGCTGTTCTATCCTGCCAGCTGTATGTTCGTTATGTTGTCGTTCAGCCACGACTCAGTGAAACATATAGTAATGTTCAAAAGTTTGGGTCACTTAGAAATGTCCTTGTTTTCCATGAAAACATACATGAAACAAGTTGAAAAATGAATAGGAAATATATTCAAGGCATTGACAAGGTTGTAAATAATGATTTTTAATTGAAATAATAATTGTGTCCTTCAAACTTTGCTTTCATTAAAGAAACCTCCATTTGCAGCAATTACAGCCTTGCAGACCTTTGGCATTCTAGTTGTCAAATTTGTTGAGGTAATCTGAAGAGATTTCACAACATGCTTCCTGAAGCACCTCCCACAAGTTGGATTGGCTTGATGGGCACTTCTCACGTGCCATACGGTCAAGCTGCTCCCACAACAGCTC
Organism: Oncorhynchus masou masou; assembly: GCF_036934945.1. NCBI lineage: Eukaryota > Metazoa > Chordata > Actinopteri > Salmoniformes > Salmonidae > Oncorhynchus > Oncorhynchus masou. The sequence goes on from NC_088233.1 coordinate 40,086,266, forward strand.
AATAGGGTTGAGATCCGGTGACTGTGCTGGCCACTCCATTATAGACAGAATACCAGCTGACTGCTTCTTCCCTAAATACTTCTTGCATAGTTTGGAGTTGTGCTTTGGGTAATTGTCCTGTTGTAGGAGGAAATTGGCTCCAATTATGCGCTGTCCACAGGGTATGGCATGGCATTGCAAAATGGAGTGATAGCATTCCTTCTTCAAGATCCCTTTGACCCTGTATAAATCTCCCACTTTACCACCACCAAAGCACCCCCAGACCATCACATTGCCTCCACCATGTTTGACAGATGGCATCAAGCACTCCTCCAGCATCTTTTCATTTTTCTGCGTTTCACGAATGTTCTTCTTTGTGATCCGAACATCTCAAACTTAGATTTGTCCGTCCATAATACTTTCTTCAAATCTTCCTCTGTCCAGTGTTTGTGTTCTTTTGCACATCTAGTGATGGTTGCTGATAATGGGCCTCTGTACGCCTATGTAGAAATTTCCAGCTACAATAGTCATTTACAACATTAACAATGTCTACACTGTATTTCTTTTATTTTCTACTTTTTATTTTTTTACCCCCTTTTCTCCCCAATTTCGTGGAATCCAATTGTTAGTAACTACTATCTTGTCTCATCGCTACAACTCCCATACGAGCTCGGGAGAGACAAAGGTCGAAAGCCATGCGTCCTCCGAAACACAACCAAGCCGCACTGCTTCTTAACACAACGCGCATCAAAACCCGGAAGCCAGCCGCACCAATGTGTCGGAGGAAACACCGAGCACCTGGCGACTAGCGTTAGCGTGCACTGTGCCCGGCCCGCCACAGGAGTCGCTAGTGCGCGATGAGACAAGGATATCCCTACCGGCCAAACTCTCCCTAACCCGGACGGCAATTGTGCGTCGCCCCATGGACCTCCCGGTTGCGGCCGGCTGCGACAGAGCCTGGGCTCGAACCCAGAGTCTCTGGTGGCACAGCCCTAGACCACTGCGCCACCCGGGAGGCATCCAACACTGTATTTCTGATCAATTTGATGTTATTTTAATAGACAAAATGTTTTGCTTTTCTTTCAAAAACAAGGACATTCCTAAGTGATCCCAAACTTTTGAACTGTAGTGTATACTTTATTTGTTGCTTTCTCTTGGGCTCCCCACTGTCCTGGGCCCAGGACCTTTAGCCCCGATAAGCTCCCACATTAACACGGCCCTGGGTAGAGTACCTAGTGATGATGACTATTTCAATGTCCACAAAGCAGTAGTTATATAGCAGGGCAGAGACGTAACCCTTGGCCACAGTAGTGATCTCTAAGGAAAGGTAGGTCGAGCCACAGCCTGTTCAACCCTCTACCATCCAGAAGGCGAGGTCAGTACAGGTGCACCAACGCTGGGACAGAGAGACTGAGAAACAGCTTCTATCTCCAGGCCATCAGACTGTTAAACCATTTTCATATCTTTCTTTCAGAGGCCAATGTCAGGGCCGCTGTGGCTAAGGGTTACGTGTCTGCCCTGTTGAAGCTGTATGAGGACTGGCATAACAAGGACCCGGACCATGAGACCATCCCCATCCGCCTGGCCCTGCTCCATTGCCTGCACCAGACCACCCACTGCAATGTCTACACTGTATTTCTGATCGATTTGATGTTATTTTAATGGATAAAAAAGTGCTTTTCTTTCAAAAACAAAAACATTTCTAAGTGACCCCGAACTTTTGAATGATAGTGTAAGATATTACAGGTTTTAAATGTCCCGTTGGTAGGATATACAGTACATGCTTTCAGTTCGTCCCATTTATTTTTCAGCGATTGAACGTTACCTAGCAGGACAGAAGGCAAAGGCAGATTAGCCACTAAGTCATCGTCTGATCCTCACAAGACAACCTGATCTTTTCCCGCAAAATCTCAGGTTTCCTTCTCCAGTCAGGTGTCTGTAGTATATCCCTCCCGTCCAAGTCAGTGAAGAAAAACTCTTTGTCTAATCTGAGATGACTAATAGCAGTTCTGATGACAAGAATCTCTTTTCTGTCATACGGTAGGAGCAACATTATGTACAAAACAAGTTACGAACAAAGGGAAAAAACAAACAAATTAGCATGGTTGGTTAAGAGTCGATGAGACGCCAGTCATCCCCTCCGGTGCCATCTCACTTAAGCAGTTTTCAAAACTGATAAGATATACTTTTGCATGGATTTTTCCTCACTGATTTTTCATTACTTCTTTCTTATTTCTGTCTTCATCCCTTTCTTTGTTTCTTCATCTCATCTGTTCATCTCGTGAGTTGATTAGATGTGAAGTAAGGGGCAACATGGCGAGATCACCCTTACTATTGTGTTAAGATTATTCCTTAAGAGCAATACTGAAGGAGGATGTTAGAGCTCACTGCTAACAGCAAGCCCTGCCAAACCCCACCTGAAATATTTCCCTTAACAAACGCTTACTCTAAAATCCAAAACCTCTTTCATACAAGAAATGGGGACATTTTGTAGAGTAAAAAGGAGTCATCCAGCCGGCAGCTGTGTAGAGAATAAGGACTTGCTCGTAACCTTGTTCCTAGTCACAACAAACACAAACAATTAACAAACGAAGCTAACCGTTGAAGCTGTTGCCCCACAATTTTCCAGATTATCACATAAAAAACACTTTGGTTCTGACTACATTGCATCAACAAAAGAAAGTATTTTGTATACACCAGGTCCCCAGTGTCTGGTCTGGAGCGTGAAGTCACAAGCTCTGCTGGTCGGCTACTACCTGGCAACCTATAGTAGCGGTGCCAAATGTCCTGGTCTGCCTTATGATCAAGTTTGATCCCCACTGTGAATTATTTTAAAGTTTGCTTCAAATTGAGATATTTAATTAAATAGTGATCCATTCTTACTAATATATTTGTCAAATCACAGGACCACGTGCTGACACAGACCAATCACCGGCCGGCAGGCTACGAGGAGGCTCCATTAAACTCTCTCAGGCATGATGAAAACGACTACATCGACCATGATCCTTAGCGATTTGTTGGTGCCATTCAGCCCCATTCAGCAATATGGCGGCTTCAAATTCAGCGCTACGACTATATACTGGTTTATGGTATACTCAAGTCATGTGAAATACACAGCATGTAGATGAGCATACCCTCCCTGTCTTTTGTGCAATACAAATCCAGAAGAAAAATGTAATTGCAAACATTGACAACAATAATTTGGCTATAGATTAAGCATGAGCAGCAGCTGATTCCTACAAGTGATCAGTGATAGTAGTTTGTTAATAACTCTGTTGCTGTGCTAGTCTGTGAAAGTCCCTTTAGCCAAAGTGTTACGCCTTTCCTCATTTTCTCCTTTCTTCCCTGCTACCCCTCAGGTTCTTGTTGCCCAGAAGCTGCCTGGCTGGTGCAGTGAGTCAGTAACACAGTAGCTAGTCCAATGTTTACAATTCAAATCCTATTAGCCATGTTGTCAGGAGTGACCAATCGACCGTGAAATCATCATTAACACAAAGGTACAAAAAAAGAGAGTGGGGAAACAAAACAAAACAAAACATAACAGGCCAACAGATTTATCATGAATAGTTCTGCTACTGGCTGTGTTGGGGAGAAGTTTGCTCGGAGGGCAGCTTGTATGAACAATATGTCGAAAGTGGTATGCCCATCTACATGAGACCATTACCATAGTGTATCCTCACACATGAATGAATCATACTAAAGTGATTGCTCTACCTATGGCATGCTATCGTGTTCTGTTTCATGACATTAGATCAACAGATACCTACTCCAATGGCATAAGAAAAGGATCAAAATGGTAGTATGTCTGTGAGCAGTATACATTGGTAAAACATGATTTGCACACAATCTCTCAGCACAAGGAGAACACACATGAGACCAAGCAGACAATGGACACACAGTGAAAATCCTTTCATCGGTTTTATAATTATGTGCAAATGCAATCTTAATCGGATTATTCATGTCATCCATTCAGCCAGCCGCATTGCAATCAAACACAGTGATCTGGAGAGATAGTGCAACCTTCATTACTGTACACACAATGGGCTGAGAGAGAAACAGACATCTCATCCCAACATTGCCTCCCCTGACCCCAAGAATAACTAATCCAAGGTTATTACCGTTTTCCTTCTGTTTCTCTCTATTTCCCTGATAATGAAAGTTAGCAGTCTAGGCTGTTAACAACCTCGTTTCTCTATTAGGAAAAGGATTTAAACTTACCATGGTCTGTGGAAAGAAAATATGTTGTTTCTGATGTATTTTAATCAAAAGCCTGCGGGTCAGGATGGAAACCAAACAAGCTAGTCATTTCATTTTCAGTGTAAGGCTCTTCACAGAGCAGTGGGTCAGGGAGCACATAATGCACTACATCGCAATCAGGAATTATATTCAATGGGAAAAAAAGTGAGTACAACTGGCTGTTGGAGTTGAATATTGATTTGAAAATGTATTTTTCACGGTGTCTGTAAGTTTGTCTTTCATGTCAACATATTCAGAATATGCATTATAAGCATTATATAAGAATAAGCATTATAATCAACTCTAACTTAACTCAGCCCTATGGTTCAGTATATCACCATTTACTGTAATGGCTAAACATACAGTACTAGTGTAACTACACACACAGACACCCCCTCTCCTTCGTTTCTACACTGCTGCTACTCACTGTTTTTTTCTATGCATAGCCACTTTACCCCTACCTACATGTACAAATGACCTCGGCTAACCTTTACCCCCGCACATTGACTCTGTACCGGTACCCACTGTATGTAGCCTCTGTATTGTTATTTTGTTGTGTTACTTTTTATTTACTTTTTTACTTTAGTTTATTTAGTAAATATTTTCTTATCTCTGTTTCTTTACCTGCATTGTTGGTTAAGGGCTGTTGTATTCATCACATGTGACAAATCAAATTTGATTGAATTTGATTAACACAATCTGTTTAAGACTAGAGAAGCACCACCCATATCATCATCAGTAATAATGCTCTGACAGCAGGGGAGTAGGAAGTGTGTCACAGCTCGTCTCTTCTCTTCCCAAACTGTCGAAAATGTATTTTCTGCTGTTGGTGTGAGTAATTACTCACTGATCTCCTATTAAATCAGACACACTCAAGTCATGCATGGTGATTATGAGAGCTTATTGATTTGTGCTGCGCCACTCACCCATCAACTTAATTCATTCTAAATGACTTATTAACTGCCAATAGAAAGGTAAACTCAATATGGCACAGAGTTAGTTCAGTTTTGTCATTGCCGTTTTTTATTAACCCACCACTGACAAAACCCAAAAATGTGATAATGGTAAAAGGTTTAACAAAATGACAGGGATGTTTCTGAGTAAGCAGGCAGTTGGACACGTAGGTTGTCGAACATTGTTTACCTGGGGCGCCAAAATTTGTTTTAAAGTTACTTTGTTTGTACAGCACAAATTTTGATTTTAAATATTTTCTTCTAATTCTACTTAAATTGTCTGTATCAACGTGTCTGCAGTATTCTTTATCTCTAATTACTCTACAACAGTAATATTGTGATTTATATGCAAGTGCATTCCTTCATTATGTTGAATGCCAAATAAGTTCAGTTAAACTGTTAGAGAGATTAACAAACAGCAGCATCCATAATTACTTTTCAAATCCCTTCTTAGACACCAGTGTCACAAGTTCGTCATACAAATTGGCTGATAACACACAATAGTTTTCAGTGGCGAATCACACAAATCTGATATGTTACATCAGTCCAGTTTGGACACTCAACTGAGTGGCAGCTGTTCCAGAAATGTTTAAAATGCTCCACAACATGTAAAATGATAATCTGCTGTATTGAAAATTAAAATGGCATTTGGCGGAAATATGCTCAAATCTATGAATGAAAATACCTCTCAAAACCAGGCCCAGGCTCGTGCACAGAAAGAGGTATAAGGGTGCATGAGCACCTGCCCTTTTGCCCTCCTATGAGATACGTTGCCTTTTCAGATTGGTGCCGTTTTCTATGAACAATTTTTTATTTAACTTCTAGTTTAAATAAATTGCCCATCAAACTAGCTAATTTCAAATGTTCGAATCTTGGAAAATTCCCCCTCCCAATACCTTTCCCTCATCATGCAGGCAGACACTGCCGGCGCGGGAACGGTAGTATAGTAGTGGCTACCTTTGAGTTGCATGTGTCATCTCACGGTCAGGAACATGGAAGGCTTCAATTAGACTATTAGTAGGCCTAAGAGGCAGATGTCAACAGCAGAACAAACTCCAATCACGGGTAAACCTAGTTAGATTGTTTCAACAGAATAGTTAACTAGCTAGCTAACTAGCTGAATCTAGCTGATAGCCGACCACTCTTTGGCCCTCTTTGCCCTCTCTTTGAGCAGTAGGCTATAAGCTTACTTACAATTGGATGATGTAATGTCAGGTATGATTCAGCGAACGCAACAGCAACTGGTGGAGGTCCAGTGTGCCCTTGACCTTGAGCCAAGACTTTCTAGATGTGAAGGTGAAATCAATGCTGGATCTAAGCAAAACAGAGTTTAGTGTCGCTGGCCAGTTTTTACAGACTGAAATCACCTGCTCTGGCTCCAATGAAGACAAATGGACTACACTTGATATCCTGCTACAATATTTTGGCCATCTCTCCGCTATGCAACCTATGCGACCTGGCCAAGACTTTCGACTCTGCCAATCACCACATTCTTATCGGCAGACTCAACAGCCTTGGATTGTCAAATGACTGCCTTGCCTGGTTCACCAACTACTTCTCAGACAGAGTTCACTGTGTCAAATCAGAGGGCCTGACCTCTGGCAGTCTATGAAGGATGCCACAGGGTTAAATTCTTGGCCAATTCTTTTCTCTGTATACATCAATGATGTCGCTCTTGCTAATGGTGATTCTCTGATCCAACTCTACTCAGACGACACCATTCTGTATATATCTGGCCCTTCTTTGGAAACTGTGTTAACTAACCTCCATACGAGCTTCAATGCCATACAACTCTCCTTCCGTGGTCTTCAACTGCTCTTAAATGCAAGTAAAACTAAATGCATGCTCTTCAACCGATCGCTGCCCACACCTGCTCGCCGGTCCAGCATCACTACTCTGGACGGTTCTGACTTAGAATATGTGGACAACTATTATTATCATTTCCGGCACCTACAGAGATGGCCGCGTTCCTAGGAAACAATGCACTATATTGTTTTTTTATGTGTTATTTCTTACACTGTTACCCGAGGAAATCTTAGGTTTTATTTCATACAGTCTGGAGGAACTATTGTATATAAGAGCAAAGTCAACTCACCAACATTACGACCAGGAATATGACTTTCCCGAAGCAGATCCTCTGTTTGGACAATGGATCGGATCCCAGCCGGCGATCCAAAACAACGGCGCCACAGAAGGACAGACGGAGCGGTCTTCTGGTCAGGCTCCGTAGACGGGCACATCTCGCACTGCTCCCGAGCATACCACTCGCCAATGTCCAGTCTCTTGACAACAAGGTAGACGAGCAAGGGTTGCCTTCCAGAGAGACATCAGAGACTGTGACGTTGTTTGTTTCACGGAAACATGGCTCACTCGAGACACACTATCGGAGTCGGTACAGCCCCCTGGTTTCTTCACTCATCGCGCCGACAGAAACAAGCTCTTCTCCGGTAAGAAGAAGGGCGGGGGTGTATGCCTTATGATTAACGAGACGTGGTGTGATCATAACAACATACAGGAACTCAAGTCCTTTTGTTCACCTGACCTAGAAGTCCTTACAATCAAATGCCGACTGCATTATCTACCAAGAGAATTCTCTTCAATCATAATCACAATCGTGTATATTCTCCCCCAAGCAGACACATTGACGGCCTTGAAAGAACTTCATTTGACTTTAAGTAACCTGGAAACCACATATCCTGAGGCTGCATTTATTGTAGCTGGGGATTTTAACAAGGCTAATCTGAAAACAAGGCTCCCTAAATGTTATCAACATATCAACCTGGGCTGGCAAAACCCTGGATCATTGTTCTTCTAACTTCCGCGACGCATATAAAGCCCTCCCCCGCCCCCCTTTCGGTAAAGCTGACCACAACTCCAATTTGTTGCTCCCAGCCTATAGACAGAAACTTAAACAGGAAGCACCCGTGCTCAGGTCTGTTCAACACTGGTCCGACCAATCAGATTAAACGCTTTAAGATTGCTTCGATCACGTGGACTGGGATATGTTCCGCATCGCGTCGAACAACAACATTGATGAATAAGCTGATTAGGGGAGCGAGTTTAGTAGCAAGTGCATCAGTGACGTTGTACTCACAGCATCTATTAAAACATTCCCCAACCAGAAACCGTGGATTGATGGCAGGATTCGCTCAAAAACTGAAAGCGCGAACCAATCAGGGCAAGGGACCGGAAACATGACCGAATACAAACAGTGTAGATATTCCCTCTGCAAGACAATCAAACAAGCTAAGCGTCAGTATAGAGACAAAGTAGAGTCACAATTGAACGGCTCTGTCATGAGAGGTATGTGGCAGGGTCTACAATCAATCACGGACTACAAAAGAAAATCCAGCTCAGTCACGGACCACTATGTCTAGCTCCCAGACAAATTAAACAACTTCTTTACCCGCTTTGAGGACAATACAGTGCCACTGACACGGCCCGCAACCAAAACCTGTGGGCTCTCCTTCACTGCAGCCAACATGAGTAAAACATTTAAACGTGTTAACTCTCGAAGGGCTGCAGGCCCAGACGGCATTCTCAGCCGCGTCCTCAGAGCATGCGCAGACCAGCTGGCTGGTGTGTTTACGGACATGTTCAATCAATCTTTATCCCAGTCTGCTGTTCCCACATGCTTCAAGAGGGCCACCATTGTTCTTGATCCCAAGAAAGCTAAGGTAACTGAGCTAAATGACTATTTCCCGGAAGCACTCACTTCAGATATCATGAAGTGCTTTGAAAGACTAGTCAAGGACCATATCACCTCCACCCTACCTGACACCCTAGACTCACTCCAATTTGCTTACCGCCCCAATAGGTCCACAGACGACGCAATCGCAATAACACTGCACACTGCCCTAACCCATCTGGACAACAGGAATACCAATGTAAGAATGCTGTTCATCGACTACAGCTCAGCATTTAACACCATAGTACCCTCCAAACTCATCATTAAGCTTGAGACCCTGGGTCTCGACCCCGCCCTGTGCAACTGGGTCCTGGACTTCCTGACAGGCTGCCCCCAGGTGGTGAGGGTAGGTAACAACATCTCCACCCCGCTGATCCTCAACACTGGGGCCCCACAAGGGTGCATTCTCAGCCCTCTCCTGTACTTCATGTTCACCCATGACTGCGTGGCCATGCATGCTTCCAACTCAATAATCAAGTTTGCAGACGACATTACAGTGGTAGGCTTGATTACCAACAACGATGAGACGGCCTACAGGGAGGAGGTGAGGGCCAGCATCGCCTCTTCAACCTCAGGAGGCTGAAGAAATGTGGCTTGTCACCAAAAACACTCACAAACTTTTACAGATGCACAATCAACAGCATCCTGTCGGGCTGTATCAACGACTGGTATGGCAACTGCTCCGCCCACAACCACAAGGCTCTCCAGAGGGTAGGGAGGGTTGCACAACGCATCACCGGGTGCAAACTACTTGCCCTCCAGGACACCTACACCAGCCAATTTCACAGGAAGGCCAAAAGAATCATCAAGAACAACAACCACCTGAGCCACTGCCTGTTCACCCCACTATCATCCAGAAGACGAGGTCAGTACAGGTGCATCAAAGCGGGGACCGAGAGACTGAAAAACAGCTTCTATCTCAAGGCCATCAGACTGTTAAACAGCCATCACTAACATTGAGGGGCTGCTGCCAACATATTGATTCAACTCTTGCCACTTTAATAAAGGAAGAATTTATGTAATAAATGTATCGCTAGCCACTTTAAACAATGCCACTTTATATCATGTTTACATATCCTACATTACTCATCTCATATGTACACTGCTCAAAAAAATAAAGGGAACACTTAAACAACACAATGTAACTCCAAGTCAATCATACTTCTGTGAAATCAAACTGTCCACTTAGGAAGCAACACTGATTGACAAATTTCACATGCTGTTGTGCAAATGGAATAGACAACAGGTGGAAATTATAGGCAATTAGCAAGACACCCCCAATAAAGGAGTGGTTCTGCAGGTGGTAACCACTTCTCAGTTCCTATGCTTCCTGGCTGATGTTTTGGTCATTTTTGAATGCTGGCAGTGCTTTCATTCTAGTGGTAGCATGAGACGGAGTCTACAACCCACACAAGTGGCTCAGGTAGTGCAGCTCATCCAAGATGGCACATCAATGCGAGCTGTGGCAAGAAGGTTTGCTGTGTCTGTCAGCGTAGTGTCCAGAGCATGGAGGCGCTACCAGGAGACAGGCCAGTACATCAAGAGACGTGGAGGAGGCCGTAGGAGGGCAACAACCCAGCAGCAGGACCGCTACCTCCGCCTTTGTGCAAGGAGGAGCACTGCCAGAGCCCTGCAAAATGACCTCCAGCAGGCCACAAATGTGCATGTGTCTGCTCGAACGGTCAGAAACAGACTCCATGAAGGTGGTATGAGGGCTCGACGTCCACAGGTGGGGGTTGTGCTTACAGCCCAACACCGTGCCGGACATTTTGCATTTGCCAGAGAACACCAAGATTGGCAAATTCGCCACTGCCGCCCTGTGCTCTTCACAGATGAAAGCAGGTTCACACCGAGCACGTGACAGAAGTGACAGTCTGGAGACGCCGTGGAGAACGTTCTGCTGCCTGCAACATCCTCCAGCATGACCGGTTTGGCGGTGGGTCAGTCATGGTGTGGGGTGGCATTTCTTTGGGGGGCGGCACAGCCCTCCATGTGCTCGCCAGAGGTAGCCTGACTGCCATTAGGTACCGAGATGAGATCCTCAGACCCCTTGTGAGACCATATGCTGGTGCGGTTGGTCCTGGGTTCCTCCTAATGCTAGACCTCATGTGGCTGGAGTGTGTCAGCAGTTCCTGCAAGAGGAAGGCATTGATGCTATGGACTGGCCCGCCCGTTCCCCAGACCTGAATCCAATTTAGCACATCTGGGACATCATGTGTCGCTCCATCCACCAACGCCACGTTACACCACAGACTGTCCAGGAGTTGGCAGATGCTTTAGTCCAGGTCTGGGAGGAGATCCCTCAGGAGACCATCCGCCACCTCATCAGGAACATGACCAGGCATTGTAGGGAGGTCATACAGGCACGTGGAGGCCACACACACTACTGAGCCTCATTTTGACTTGTTTTAAGGACATTACATCAAAGTTGGATCAGCCTGTTGTGTGGTTTTCCACTTTAATTTTGAGTGTGACTCCAAATCCAGACCTCCATGGGTTGATAAATTTGATTTCTGTTGATCATTTTTGTGTGATTTTGTTGTCAGCACATTCAACTATGTAAAGAAAAAAGTATTTAATAATAATATTTAATTAATTCAGATCTAGGGTGTGTTATTTTAGTGTTCCCTTTATTTTTTTGAGCAGTGTATATACTCTATAACATCTACTGTATCTTGCCTATGCCGTTCGGCCATCGCTCATTCATATATTTTTATGTACATATTCTTATTCCTTTCTTTACACTTGTGTGTATAAGGTAGTTGTTGTGAAATTATTTGGTTAGATTACGTGTTAGATATTACTGCATGTTCGGAACTAGAAGCACAAGCATTTCACTACTCTTGCATTATCTGCTAACCATGTGTGTGTGACAAATAAAATTAGATTTGATTTGACCTAGATGTCTGGTTAGACTGTAAACTCTCCTTCCAGACTCACATTAACCATCTCCAATCCAAAATTAAATCTAGTCTCCGCTTCCTATTTTGCAACTAAGCATCCTTCACTCATGCTGCCAAACATACCCTTGTAAAACTGACTATCCTACCGATCCTTGACTTTGGCAATGTCATTTACAAAATAGCCTCCAACACTCTACTCAGCAAATTGGATGTTGTCTATCACAGTGCCATCCGTTTTGTGACCAAAAGCCCATATACTACCCACCACTGTGACCTGTATGCTCCCGTTGGCTGGCCCTCGCTTCATATTCGTCGCCAAACCCACTGGCTCCAGGTCATCTATAAGTCTTTGCTGGGTAAAGCCCCGCCTTATCTTAGCTCAATGGTCACCATAGCAGCACCCACCCGTAGCATGCTCTCCAGCAGGTATATTTCACTGTTCACCCCCAAAGCCAATTCCTCCTTTGGCCGCCTTTCCTTCCAGCTCTCTGCTGCCAATGACAGGAATGAATTGCAAAAATCACTGAGGCTGGAGACTCATATCTCCCTCACTAACTTTAAGCACCAGCTGTTGGAGCAGCTCACAGATCACTGCACCTGTACATAGCCCATCTGTAAATAACCCATCCAACTACCTCATCCCCATACTGTTATTTTTTTATTATTATTATTGTTTTGCTCCTTTGCACCCCAGTATCTCTACTTGCACATTCATCTTCTGCACATCTATCACTCCAGTGTTTAATTGCTAAATTTTAATTATTTGCCACTCTGGCCTATTTATTACCTTACCTCCCTACTCTTACCTCATTTGCACACACTGTATATAGACTTTTCCTATTGTGTTATTGACTGCTTGTTTGTTCCATGTGTTGTTGTTTGTGTCACACTGCTTTGCTTTATCTTGGCCAGGTCGCAGTTGGAAATGAGAACTTGTCCTCCACTAGCCTACCTGGTTAAATAAAGGTGAAATAAAACACTTTTTTTAAATGTTGACTGTGCTTACTGCACTGTAACATGGACTGACTTTTGGGGCATTCACAGCTACATGTGAGAACTAATTTTCAGTCAGCGCAGGAGAAGCATGCTACACCAGAGGAAAGCTCAACTAATCCAACTGGCATTTGAGGGGGATCTTACAAGAAGATTTCAGGGAGAACGGAATGATCGATTACTCAGGAAGTTCCACAGAGCATCAAGGAGGCTGTTTAAAAAAAAATGCTTTAGTGTATAGGGCACTGTCCATGTTGCTGTTAGAGCACAGCTGAGATTTTGTGCCATTGAACCTGTCACTTCTTGGTCAAAAGCATTTTGAACTTGTATGTTTATTGTGGTATAGCGTGATATAAGCAGGATTCAATATAATTCCAAAGCAAGAATCCAAATGACGCCCCTGGGTATAGCTACATATCGGTATGTTTCGTCATATACAGTAGATACATACTATTATGGTTTTCTCGGTAGCTGGTTGTCGTGGCTGTAAATGGAACTGTATGTATTGGAAACGGGTTTATGGTAGGCTGGCATTGCTTAATTGATTACGTGGGTCAAATTTGATCCAGAGAAGTGTATTGTGCCATATCACAATATGTTGCTGAACTCATGAGCAGCAGGGTTATCCATGTATGAAGTGGGCCTGTTTACGTATTTGGCAAGACAGCTGTGCATGGCTGCATCTCACTGTAGCAGGCTGTAGACTATGGTTATTTGCCTTCTGTTGGATGCATTTGTTTACTGTTAATGTAACTAGCCTAAATATAATGTAGATTGTGTCATATCTTTATCAATCGGATATGTTGTTTCCTAGGCCTACTACTGGACTAATGCAGTTAGATTCCGTTCACATTCGTTCGTTTGCTATTTGCAATTGGGTCGGGAATTCTAAGCCAAACTGCTATTCGGTATTTTTGTTTGCATGCATGAATAACTAGCCTACTACTTTCAGCATTTAGTTTGCATTCATTTGGTATGTACAGATGTGTGTACGGCTGCATTCACATAGGCTGTTTGTAATAGATGAACTGTATCAGAGATGGCTATGATAGCACTGGCACATGGCATGTATGAATGAACAACACAATGCATTTGTTGCTTCAAATCACCCAAGATATAAACATTTAAAGGTTGTCCCTTTTCAGGTTCAATTCAGATCCATGACTAAGAGGCTTAAGTCTAACACAAATAGCTCTCACACAGTGGGGAAAAAAAGGAGAGTTGAAGTCCCGCTAATAATTTAATATGCAGATTAAAAGGTGTGCGCAGTGTGTGGCATGTCAGCAGAGTGTGGTAGTCAGTGTGACGGCGGGGGACAGAGATTTAATCAGATACCCCCTGGGAGGGGAGAGAACCAGCGCTACGCCTCACAGCCAGCCTTCACAGGGCTCACAGCTCTCTCTGTCTCTCTCTCTCTCTTTCTGTCTCTCTCTCTGTCTCTCTCACTCACTCACTCACTCACTCACTCACTCACTCACTCACAGACACTTCATAAAAGAAACGCCTCCCCAATCCAATGTCCCCAGGATCACATTAGAATCAACACCACTCCACAGATGTATCTTTTCTACTTTTTGCATCTACAATCTTCTTGAAACATGAGAGAAATGCACTGTTAAGATTCACGCCGGAAAGCAAAGTTTTAATGGGAGGTCTACATGTTTTTCAGACAAATTTTTGTGATGTTATGAAAGTCTGACAAACACTTATAAATATTGCAATGCGCATTTGAATAATTCTACAGTTGGATAAACTTGGTGAGTTAATCCTTCATGTTAGCCCAGTCTGCGTTCGATCCCTTACAGAGCACCAGTTAATTGGTTATCTGCAAAGGACCTCAGATTATTGATAAAATAACTCTACTACAGTAGAAATAGTTTAACAGGAAGGAGAACTATGCAGTTTTTTGTTTTTTTTTACGTGTTATTTCTTACATTAGTACCCCAGGTCATCTTAGGTTTCATTACATACAGTCGAGAAGAACTACTGAATATAAGAGCAGCGTCAACTCACCATCAGTACGACCAAGAATATGACTTTCGCGAAGCGGATCCTGTGTTCTGCCTTTCACCCAGGACAACAGAATGGATCCCAGCCGGCGACCCAAAAAAACGACTTCGTAAAAGGGGGAAACGAAGCGGTCTTCTGGTCAGGCTCTGGAGACGGGCACATCGCGCACCACTCTCTAGCATTCTACTCGCCAATGTCCAGTCTCAGTCTCTTGACAACAAGGTTGATGAAATCCGAGCAAGGGTAGCATTCAAGAGAGACATCAGAGACTGTAACGTTCTTTGCTTCACGGAAACATGGCTCACTGGAGAGACTCTATCGGAGTCGGTGCAGCCAGCTGGTTTCTCCACGCATCGCGCCGACAGAAACAAACATCTTTCTGGTAAGAAGAGGGGCGGGGGCGTATGCTTCATGGTTAACGAGACGTGGTGTGGCCACAACAACATACAAGTCCTTCTGTTCACCTGATTTAGAATTCCTAACGATCAAATGTTGACCGCATTATCTGCCAAGAGAATTCTCTTCGATTATAATCACAGCCGTATACATTCCCCCCCAAGCAGACACATCGATGGCTCTGAACGAACTTTATTTGACTCTTTGCAAACTGGAATCCATATATCCTGAGGCTGCATTCATTGTAGCTGGGGATTTTAACAAGGCGATTCTGAAAACAAGACTCCCTAAATTGTATCAGCATATCGATTGCGCAACCAGGGCTGGAAAAACCTTGGATCATTGCTATTCTAACTTCCGCGACGCATATAAGGCCCTGCCCCGCTCTCCTTTCGGAAAAGCTGACCACAACTCCATTTTGTTGATCCCTGCCTACAGACAGAAACTAAAACAAGAAGCTCCCGCGCTGAGGTCTGTTCAACGTTGGTCCGACCAATCTGATTCCACACTCCAAGAATGCTTCCATTACGTGGACTGGGGTATGTTTCGTATTGCGTCAAACAACAACATTGACAAATACGCTGATTCGGTGAGTGAGTTCATTAGAACGTGCGTTGAAGATGTCGTTCCCATAGCAACGATTAAAACATTCCCAAACCAGAAACCATGGATTGATGGCAGCATTCGCGTGAAACTGAAAGCGCGAACCACTGCTTTTAATCAGGGCAAGGTGACCGGAAACATGACCGAATACAAACAGTGTAGCTATTCCCTCCGCAAGGCAATCAAACAAGCTAAGCGTCAGTATAGAGACAAAGTAGAATCTCAATTCAACGGCTCAGACACAAGAGGTATGTGGCATGGTCTACAGTCAATCACGGATTACAAAAAGAAAACCAGCCCCGTCACGGACCAGGATGTCTTGCTCCCAGGCACATGAAATAACTTTTTTGCCCGCTTTGAGGACAATACAGTGCCACTGACACGGCCCGCAACCAAAACATGCAGACTCTCCTTCACTGCAGCCGACGTGAGGAAAAGATTTAAACGTGTTAACCCTCGCAAGGCTGCAGCCCCAGACGGCATCCCCAGCCGCGCTCTAAGAGCATGCGCAGACCAGCTGGCTGGTGTGTTTACGGACATATTCAATCAATCCCTATCCCAGTCTGTTGTTCCCACATGCTTCAAGAGGGCCACCATTGTTCCTGTTCCCAAGAAAGCTAAGGTAACTGAGCTAAACGACTACCACCCCGAAGCACTCACTTCCGTCATCATGAAGTGCTTTGAGAGACTAGTCAAGGACCATATCACCTCCACCCTACCTGACACCCTAGACCCACTCCAATTTGCTTACCGCCCAAATAGGTCCACAGACGATGCAATCTCAACCACACTGCACACTGCCCTAACCCATCTGGACAAGAGGAATACCTATGTGAGAATGCTGTTCAACGACTACAGCTCGGCATTTAACACCATAGTGCCCTCCAAGCTCATCATCAAGCTCGACCCCACCCTGTGCAACTGGGTACTGGACTTCCTGACGGGCCGCCCCCAGGTGGTGAGGGTAGACAACAACATCTCCACCCCGCTGATCCTCAATACTGGGGCCCCACAAGGGTGCATTCTCAGCCCTCTCCTGTACTCCATGTTCACCCACGACTGCGTGGCCACGCACGCCTCCAACTCAATCATCAAGTTTGCGGACGACACAACAGTGGTAGGCTTGATTACCAACAACGACGAGACGGCCTACAGGGAGGAGGTGAGGGCCCTCGGAGTGTGGCGTCAGGAAAATAACCTCACACTCAACGTCAACAAAACTAAGGAGATGATTGTGGACTTCAGGAAACAGCAGAGGGAACACCCCCCTATCCACATCGATGGAACAGTAGTGGAGAGGGTAGTAAGTTTTAAGTTCCTCGGCGTATACATCACAGACAAACTGAATTGGTCCACCCACACAGACAGCATCGTGAAGAAGGCGCAGCAGAGCCTTTTCAACCTCAGGAGGCTGAAGAAATTCGGCTTGTCACCAAAAGCACTCACAAACTTCTACAGATGCACAATTGAGAGCATCCTGTCGGGCTGTATCACCGCCTGGTACGGCAACTGCTCCGCCCACAACCGTAAGGCTCTCCAGAGGGTAGTGAGGTCTGCACAACGTATCACTGGGGGCAAACTACCTGCACTCCAGAACACCTACACCACCCGATGTCACAGGAAGGCCATAAAGATCATCAAGGACAACAACCACCCGAGCCACTGCCTGTTCACCCCGCTATCATCCAGAAGGCGAGGTCAGTACAGGTGCATCAAAGCTGGGACCGAGAGACTGAAAAACAGCTTCTATCTCAAGGCCATCAGACTGTTAAACAGCCACCACTAACATTGAGTGGCTGCTGCCAACACACTGACACTGACTCAACTCCAGCCACTTTAATAATGGGAATTGATGGGAAATGATGCAAACTATATCACTCGCCACTTTAAACAATGCTACCTAATATAATGTTTACATACCCTACATTATTCATCTCATATGTATACGTATATACTGTACTCTATATCATCTACTGCATCTTTATGTAATACATGTATCACTAGCCACTTTAACTATACCACTTTGTTTACATACTCATCTCATATGTATATACTGTACTCAATAACATCTACTGTATCTTGCCTATGCCGCTCTGTACCATCACTCATTCATATATCTTTATGTACATATTCTTTATCCCCTTACACTTGTGTCTATAAGGTAGTAGTTTTGGAACTGTTAGCTAGATTACTTGTTGGTTATTACTGCATTGTCGGAACTAGAAGCACAAGCATTTCGCTACACTCGCATTAACATCTGCTAACCATGTGTATGTGACAAATACATTTTGATTTTATTTTATTTGATATTTTGTTTTGCTGCTGAGAGAGCGAGAGGTCACCAGAGGGAGAGGGAGAGTGAGAGAGGCAGAGAAAAAGAGAGAAAGAGAGGCAGAGGGAGAGAGGCCGGCAGAGGGATGGGCCGAGAGTGAGAGACAGAGAGAGCGAAATAATATAAATGGATGAGTGTTACAATGCAACGTCATAGTTGAAGTAGCATCAATGAATTAATTCAATGACGAGACAGGGAACATGTACACTACATAGACAAAAGTATGTAGACACCCCTTCAAATGAGGGATTCTGCTATTTCAGCCACACCCGTTGCTGACAGGTGTATAAAATCAAACACCCAGCCATGCAATCTCTCTTTTTTTATGGTCCGGGACTGTTTTTCCATGGTTTGGGCCCCTTAGTTCCAGTGAAGGGAAATCTTAATGCTACAATCAAATCAATGAAATGTATTTATAAAGCCCTTTTTAGATCAGCAGATGTCACAAATTGCTTATACAGAAACCCAGCCTAAAATCCCAAACAGCAAGCAATGCAGATGTAGAAGCACATGGCTAGGAAGACCTCCCAAGAAAGGCAGGAACCTAGGAAGAAACCTAGAGAGGAACTAGGCTCTGAGGTGTGGCCAGTCTTCTTTTGGCTGTGCTTGGTGGAGATTATAACATTACATGGCCATTTAAGCCCAGATTGTTCTTCAAGATGTTCAAACTTCCATAGATGACCAGCAGGGTCAAAAATGACAGCGTACAATGACATTCTAGACAATTCTGTGCTTCCAACTTTGTGGCAACAGTTTGTGGAAGGCCCTTTCCTGTTTTGGCTTGACAATTCCCCCATGCTCAAATCAAGGTCCATACAGCAATGGTTTGTCGAGATTGGTGTGGAAGAACTTGACTGGCCTGCACTGAGCCCTGACATCAACCCCATCGAATACCTTTGGGGTGATTTGGAATGCAGACTGCGAGCCAGGCCTAATTGCCCAACATTAGTTGGTGGCTCGTGGCTGAATGGAAGCAAGACCCTACAGCAATGTTCCAACATCTAGTGGAAAGCCTAACCAGAAGAGTGGAGGCAGTTCTAGCAGCAAAGGGGGACCAACTCCATATAAATACCCATGATTTTGGAATGAGATATTCAACGAGTAGGTGTCCACATACTTTTGGTCATGTTGTGTATCTCATTGCACAATCTGAATGCACAATCAATGTTGCCTAAATATATTCACCTGACTTGTTCCATCTGTTTGAAACTAGGCTTGCCAATGCTCAGGGCCCTTGGGCCTCTGTCTTTGTTCTATCCAAAGGCAGAGCAGAAGGTGCTAGTCTTGCAACAAGCCCTACTAATGAACCTGATTTCAAAACAAGCAGTTTGTAAAGCACATCTCAGGAGTTATGAAACTTGTTCAAAAGAATTAACGCTCATGAATATTAGGGGTCTGTGCTGGACTTTTTTTAGGAAAGCATGCTTATTCACACATCAAATGCGGGCTAAGACTGCAAAAGACAGTGGGAAGAACATAGGAAGAACATAAGTCGGAATGCAATTGAAATGACCACTATAGATCTGCTGGGAGGAGTGTTAATATTGTAGAAGACAAAGAGGAGAAGAACGTTGGCGCTGCCAAATGGACTGTGTGCAACTCACTATTCAGGTTTAATGTAATTTTCTCCCTTTCCTTGATTTATTATCAGTTGTCTAGTCATTAATAATAATCATTCTTATTATTATGTGCTTGTTGTAAAAAATAAATTGCATTAGCCTATTGCTGTTATTTGTTGGGTCAAACAATACAATGCTTATCTTTATAAATATATTATAATCGAAAATGTAAGAATTATCCTCCTTTTGTACCCCTGTATCTGTACAGCAGTAGTAGCCTATCTATATAGTATACAAATAAATCCATGTCGATGTCGGTAACACGGCGCCAGCATATCTCTATCTTTCTCTCAGTCTCTCTAGGGCTATGCCTAAGCTTGTTTCTCTTAATATAAACTTCTTATGGATAGGGGGCAGCATTTTCACATTTGGATGAAAAGCGTGCCCAGAGTAAACTGCCTCCTACTCAGTCCCAAATGCTAATATATGCATATTATTAGGAGTAATGCATATAAAACACTCTGAAATTTCCAAAACTGTTTGAATGATGTCTGTGAATATAACAGAACTCATATGGCAGGCAAAAACCTGAGACAAAATCCAACCAGGAAATGGGAAATCTGAGGTTTGTAGGTTTTCAACTCAGCCCCTATTGAATATACAGTGGGATATGGGTCATCTTGCACTTCCTAAGGCTTCCACTAGATGTCAACGGACTTTAGAACGTTGTTTCAGGCTTCTACTGTGAAGGGGGTCCGAATGAGAGGGGATTGAGTCAGAGGTCTGCCAGCATCCTCTGTCTCGTGACGAGCGGTCATGAGAAAGTTACCTCTCGTTCCATTGCTTTTCTACAGACAAATGAATTCTCCACTTGGGACATTATTGAACATTTATGATAAAAACATCCTAAAGATTGATTCTATACATTGTTTGATTTGTTTCTACGACCTGTAATATAACTTTTTGGAATTTGCCTGTGCCTCGTGAGTTTTGATTTGTTTACTAAACGCGCTAACAAAAGGAGGAATTTGGACATAAATTATGGACTTTATGGAACAAATCAAACATTTATTGTGGAACTGTGATTCCTGGGAGTGCATTCTGATGAAGATCATCAAAGGTGAGTGAATATTTATAATGCTATTTCTGATTTATGTTGACTCCAACATGGCGGATATATTCTTGGGTTCTATAGGTCGTCTGAGCACCGTACTCAGATTATTGCATGGTTTGCTTTTTCCGTCAAGTCTTTTTGAAATCTGACACAGCGGTTGCATTAAGGAGAAGTATATCTTTAAATCTGTGAATAACACTTGTATCTTTTATTAATGTTTATTATGAGTATTTCTGTGATTTGATGTGGCTCTGTGCAAATTCACGGCATGTTTTGGAGGCAAATCCAAATGTAAACTGAGGTTTTTGGATATAAATATGAATTTGATCGAACAAAACATACATGTATTGTGTAACATGTTGTCCCGGGATTGTCATCTGATGAAGAATATCAAAGGTTAGTGATTAATTTTATCAATATTTCTGCTTTTTGTGACTCCTCTGCTCTTTGCTTGGAAAATTGCTGTATGCTTCCTGTGACAAGTTGCTGACCTAACGTAATGATATGTTCTGCTTTCGCCGAAAAGCTTTTTTGAAATCGGACACTGTGGTTGGATTAACGAGAATTGTATCTTTAAAATGGTGCCTAATACTTGTATGTTTGAGAAAATTGAATTATGCGATTTCTGTAGATTGAATTTGGCGCCCTGCAATTTCATTGGCTGTTGGCGATGGATACCGCTAGCGGAACGGGGTACCGCTAGCAGAACCCCAGTCCGAGACAGGTTAATATATCTATTTTTTTATTAATATCATACAGTGGACCACTAAGCCTATAGGCCTAAGCTTGTTTCTGTTAATATATATCTATTCTATATTAATATCATACAGTGGACCACTAAGCCTATAGGAAAGGGTCTATGCATGCAATGGCCTGATGCATTTAGCGCAACAAAAAATGTGTCTCTCGGATCCGAACCAGCATGGGTCTGTTTGTGTCTGTTTTCCACTGTCCTTTTCGAACAGGTCTGACTGTCCTTGAGTCCATTCGGAACGAGTCTCCGTTTTCTTTTAAAATTAATTTATGCATATCGGGTAAGGTGGAAAAACCACAGATCCATTTCGGAACTGGTCCAACATTTTTGACCTGTGAAGACCTCTAGTTCCCACTAACCTGGACCTTGATCTAGTATGCTTTAGTTGACTCTTCTCACCATCATTTCCATGCCAAACACATCCTCCATCAGGTAGGACTACCCAGTGCATGCAGCATACAATAGCTAGCCTGTCATCCTGGTGGTATTTGAGATGAACTCTATTGTATGTGTGAGCAAAGATGAAAGCAGTGCTATGTTCCCTAACATAATGTGCTATCAATAAAAAAATCATGAAACTGTAGGCGCACTGAAGTTTATACAGCTTCATGGAGGGCAAATACAACTAGGCTGTCTGATACAATGGTTCTCTTTATCATCCAAGGCTACTTTTCCATGACATCTTCTATAGGAGAACCCATGTGAATCTACAGATAACTACCAAAATAAAGGAAACGCCAACATAAAGTGTTTGGCAGCCACAAGATTCTAACAAGCGTCTGGAAAAAAAGGTTTTGGCCCCAAAAAGGGTTCTATCACTTGCTTCATATTGTACTGTATATGGCATTCCTAAATGTTCTATATACTGTAGAACCGTTCTTCTTCACTGAACCAAAATTGGTTCCATATAGAACCCTTGAGTTCCATTTAGGATTCTACATGGAACCAGGGGTGGCAGATATGTGAAGCAAGCATAGAACCCTTTTTGGTTCCAACGAGAACCTTTCGGAGGGATGCAACACCATTCTTCCATAATAAATTCCTAATGCAAATGGTGGTGGAAAACGCTGTCTCAGGTGCCGTTCCATGAATCTCCTTAGAAGTGTTCATTTGGATGCAGACACCTTTAAAAAAAAAATGTTCCTTTGAGACGCCTCTTTCAAAGTCAAAGTCACTGAGATCGCTTCTTCTAGCCATGGTAGCCAAAATAATGAGCAACTGGGCATTTTTATGGGATGGGATGTTATGTTAATTGCTTTATTAACTCAGGAACCACACCTGTATGGAAGCACCTGCATTCAATAAACTTTGCATCTGTCATTTACTCAAGTGTTTCCTTTATTATGGCAGTTACCCGTAGATCTAGGAGAAGGGAACCTAAAGGAAGAGGCTTACTGTGATTCCTGAAGGCCGATGCTCAATTCAGACTGGACAAACCAGTTAATGCAGTTCATGGTAACCTCTAATGGAATGAGTTTCAAACTGCCATAATACATGTTTTTCTTCTTGTTGCTTTGTTTGGGATTGTATGAAGTGAACGCAAGCTGTAAGAATCTATGAAACTAAGCAACTGACAGAAATGTAATCAATCTGCCAAGTGCACTGTATCAACATTTCTTGAGCTCGCTTTGATATGGAAAAGAGAGTTAGCCTAAATGTGATACAATAACAGAGATAGTGAGATGTGTAATACAGTGCTTCTTATAGCTAGTATATTAGACTGATACGATATCGCCTGTTTTTATTTTTTTATTCGGACCAAGGAATGGGTGATGGAGCACAAGAAGGATTATGGTTGAGAAACAGAACATTACAGAAACCGTTTCTAATCTGAAGATGAGAGATCAGTTTCAGTAGTTTAAGCATCTGCATCATTGACCAGCGGGGTGAAACTAACAACTGCACTGAACAATTCACTTAATTGATTAAATATTCAACTAGGATACATTTTTCAGGGCTGGATCTGGAAATATAAGCTAAACCTCAGGATCGAGTAAGTAAATCATGGTAAACTGTTATTGCGTGAATTATGTTTGAGGTCAATATAATCTCAAGGGACATGTATTTCATAGAAATCACCATCACTGCTACTTTATGTATATATGTTTTCCAGAAACGAAAAAGTCAGGTTTCTTAACAAATGCCAAATAAAACTACTGTTTATTTTCTATTCTCATTGAACACTTTCCTCCTCATTACTCCACCAAATACATAACTTTGAGTTTGCTAATTCATCTATAGACCTATCCATGAGCAGCTCACAAAGTTGTCTGCAATTTACTCAGTATTCTGGACAATAAGAGGAAGCAAGGTAAATACTGTAAGTGTGGTGTGGCTGCTCTGGGCCTGCATAATGTGACTGGTTGATGAGGGAGGGTGGCAGAGAGAAAGGCTTATTTCACAGCAAGGTGAAACCCATCTGTAGACAGCAGCTGTGTTGGCTGTCAGAGGAGGAATCAGATCTAAACTCCAAAACAATAGCTGGAGAAGACATGTCTTTCTTTATACAGCACAAAAACAGACAACTATATACATACACACAAGTATATACACACACATACACCAGCAACGAGTAATGAAAACCTTTTTAAACATGAAGGCTTAGATTGATTTGAGGAAAATAAGAGGAGTATGGCATTGTAGATGAATCATGAACGTCACGATCTGAACTTTTAAACCTTTCATTCCCATCACAAGAAGTTTCATGTTAGACATTGGAAGGAGGGACTGAAACTCAATTATATTTCACTTCCAAGTGCAAGAAGCACTCCCAGGTGTGTGTAGGTTTAGGAAGAATTCGTAAAAGCAGTGGAAAGCACGGGCATACAAGCAAGAGAATATATTCAAAATCACCTTCATTCGCAGGAATTGGAATTGGTGAAATGATGCTGCCACATTAAACAGCATATACAGACAGATGATAAACAGGATTATAAAAACAGACAATAAACAGGATATACAGACAGACGATTAACAGGAAATACAGACAGACGGTAAACAGGAAATACAGACAGACGGTAAACAGGAAATACAGACAGACGGTAAACAGGATATACAGACAGACGATAAACAGGATATACAGACAGACGATAAACAGGATATACAGACAGACAATAAACAGGATACACAGACAGACAATAAACAGGATATACAGACAGACAACATATGTAGAAGCAGAGTTTACACAAATCGACATGCAGTATTTACACTATGTACACTGTCTATTTTATAAAGTATTTTGATATGGAACTTTGCAATGTACAGTGAAAATGCTTGATGTGTTTTAATATCATTTGACAGTCTGCCTTTTTAGCTTGGCCTAATTTAAGACAACTTTGTTGATAGTTTTGACATTTTCTACTTGTCATGATCAGATTAAAGACATCTGGACACACATCTAATCACCCTGAAACAGGCCATTTTACGCAGTGTCAGGTGATGTAAATATAAGCATAATAATCGTAATTATAATAATTTGGTGGGTACTTATATTTGTCCTGTTTTACACATGAACAAGTGTATATTATATGCATGTGTGAATTGTGAATGTTTTTTGCATATCCCAACTCCCCCTGAGACACCATCGAAGAGTGGGGTCACAGCCAGAGTCACATATTCAAGAATGGGGGCAAATATTAAGGCCACCTTTTCATACTGTACTTTCAACTGCTCTAATGTTATTGTAAGATATGTTGAGGCAAAGGCTAACACAGTGGGACATGGTGTCCTTTCTCTACTACCACACTTGCATAATGCTCCAGGGAAGGAACTTATCAGAACTAGATCCTACTTTTTTAAGTAGTGATGGGTTTCATGAGTGTAAAAACATTTTATATAACCCCTCAAGAGAAAGAAAGAGTAAGAAATGCAATAATCCCGACCAAGTTGTCGATGAGGACAAGACGTACAGTAATAATACAAAATGTTCACAAAACAGAATTGAATTGAAGTTAAAAATCTAGAAATCTATAGTGCAGGTTATAATATTCCATTCCATAAATGCAGACAGTAAGTGAATCTAAGACTTGTGGATGTCTGGAAAAAAACAAGAGTGAAAAAAGGAAGCATAGCACTCCAAAATATAAAAAGTTCCTTAAAGCTGCACTATGCTACTTTTTGGGGCGACCCGACCAAATTCACATAGAAATTAGGAGTTATAGATCTCTCATTCTCGTTGAAAGCAAGTCTAAGAAGTGGTAGATTGTTTCTATGTGTGATATTTCTATGCATTCTTAAGTTTTGTTTTTGCGTCTTTTACTTTTGGTTTTGTGAACCAGCTGAATATACAATATTTGGGGTTATTGAACAGATATACCACAGCGATTTAGATGGTACAATGATTCTCTACACTATACATTTACATTGCTTGTTTGGTCAAAAACTGATAATAGGCAAACTATTAGAATTTTTGCAACCAGGAAATGGCGGAGTGTCTCAAATTGTAATTACTGGAAAGCCAGCAACTCAGATAGAAACGATTATGGCAAGACAGTCAAGCCAATATTTAATTGGTGTATAGGTAAACATGTGGTTGAGTAAGTGGCCAAGATGGACCCTGTCCAGGCAATGGCTTGGCTTGCATACACTTTTAAAGATAGTCCTAGTACTGCTTAATATTATTTAACTGTACTTGGACTGTCTTTAAAAGTGTATCCACTATTAAATGCTTTTTAAGTGCTTCATCATACAGTAGTATGTAATCAATGAACTCTAAAAAGCACTGCTGCCTATCCCACCACAAAACATTTTTTCATTGATCCAATCTAAGCTTGTTTGATTGTGTTTCTCAGGGTTACTCTCAGGGGCTCACCCTGCCAACTGAGCTGTGTGTGTGCAGTGTGTGTGTGCAGTGGGTGTGTGCAGTGGTGTGTGCAGTGTGTGTGTGTGTGTAGTGTGTGTGTATGTAGTTTGTGTGTTGGCTGGAGACAGGGGACATAGGGACCTATGGACCATCAGAAAAAGGACTTACTTGCGGGACTTGTGGTCTAGGAGGTTGTCATCCAGGTTGAGCAGGGTTGGCTGGCTGATGACTCTTCTGTTGTACAGCATGGTGTTCCTCCTCAGGGAGAGCAGCGACTGACAGAACTTCACCCCCATTTCCTCCAATTCCCCCGTGCCAGTCTGCATGCCCTAGAACAAACAAGACAACACAGACACGGTCCATTTAAAACACAATAACATCAGGATATGATATGACGTCTTTAGAAAAGCTTCAGGTCTTTCATTAGAAAGAAACAAGATAAAAAGCCTTCTGATTACTGGTATGTAAGCAAACTACTATTTTCTGGACAAGTAGGATGGCTTCAGCTATACATTAGCTTGGTAACTAAATTGTAATACTTCTGAGTGAGGCCATTGGAGTATTTAGCCTACAGTCCATAACCACTGAATGTGTTGTATAGAAAGCCTCTCTGGATAATTGTATTCACATCATAGTAGCGACTGTCATGGAGAAATCGCTGTGATCTGTGATCTGTTCATTAACCTATCAGCTCTGAATACATAGAACTTGCACCTTCAGGACATTAGCTTTTGTAGGTTTTGCCTGGGAATCTCATAATGTTATAATGATTGCAGATAATTGCTCTACAGGCAACTGCACCTGCCTACTCAACCGTGTTATTAGCACATGCACATGAGAAGCTACTCCTCAAAGGGTAGGAGAAGACCACCAGTAGTAGATCCACAGAGGGTGTCATCCAACCGGGCTGTTTGTTTCTCTTTTGGCTGTCACCAAACTGATGAAACGTGGCATGCTTAACAAAAGGACGTGGCTATGCAAATATAAGAGTAAATACGGGTGACACATGACATGATGATGACATGTTTTTCAGCAGCCTTGTGATCCTCACAAGTGACTCTCAGCCTGCTACAGCCATGTATCCATTTGGTCTATATGTGACCCCGCTCCAGCATAGTACTCAATGAGACTTCAGAATCACATGCTCTGCTCCGCATGCAGTCTCTTTAGAGCAGGTGTGATGTTTCCATCCACAATCGCCATAATGGCAAAACAAATAGTGGAGCAATTTTCCAGATGACTCTCCTCCTCTTTAATCCTGTGTTTAGGCCATGCTTTTCTTCCATCCAATATCCTTTTCTCCTCCCCTGTAGGAACCATGTCAGAGCAGATAAGTGGAATGCCTGCTCCGTGCGCAGCATGTGCAATGAGACAGGGTAGAGAGGAGAGCTGGAGAGCTGGGTGCTGGGCCCGCAGTAGCTCTGTGACTCATTGGAGGAGACTGTCTAAAGCCATGACACGGAAGTCTCATGGCTTGGAAGTGTGTGTGCGTGTGTGTTTGTGTGCATTGTGTTTGTGTGCGTTTCTGGATCCATACCCCCTGAGAAACAGCATATATTGCACTAAGAAGACAGACCAACCTGTCAAAATGAGTGGTACATAGTGTGCAGGGGATAGCTGTTCAATAATTCAGAGTGCAGAAGAAAAGGTTTACATGTCCAGCATGCATAGAGCCCTGGCTGTTTGCTTGGGAAGGAAAATCAATTCTTCCCCTGTTTGCATTGTGGAGGCAACATTGACCATTTCAATTGCTGACTCTGCTCTCACCCTCCTCAAAATGTCAAACTGTTTGGCATGAGGATATGTCATGTAATTAAACCACTCTTCCTTTTCTCATGTTGGCTCGTTTAAAGACTGATATGTGCAATGGAAATGTGGGAATGTTAATTACACCTTTCTGGCACTAATGCTACGGCTAATGACAGGAAGGAAGTATCTGATGCATCTGTGAGCACAAGCTGCTTCCGAAATACCTTCTCTATCTGAGTATAACACAATAGAGCAATATGAACTACCCAGCAAGCCCCCAAAGGGCATAGTGTTTGGTTAATAGCTAAAAAAAATAATAGCCTATGAGCTTCCAAGTGTCAAGTACAGATGTAATATCGTAATTTGAGCCAGTTTGCTACAGCAGGAAATGTGAATTATTATTTAGATTATAATTCATGGACAGTTTTTGTAGGGATTGGTGCATTTTTCACTTGGCCATTTTAAAGTGGAAATTGCTAAATGTAGAAGCCCTTTTAAACCTTGAATACACTACAAGTTTGCAAAAGAGTGCTCAAATGAAGGTCCTACATCTGTACATCAGAGAGAGAGAGACTTGGCTCCCTATATCCCCTTCCAGTTCAACGGCATGGTCTGGCATTACACTAATGGTTCACAAATCATTTATTTGTAATTTGCCATTTGATACATTTATTATCGACCAAGTGCCTAATAATGCCGTTGATATGGTGGCCCAGGGACTATACTAAACTAACTACATCCATTATACTGTCTCATACAGTAGCTATGTCTGTCCTACATATTTCATGGGGTTGTCTATCTATCGTACAGCTGTCCTGGAAACCTTCTGACACACAACGTAGCTAAATCAAATAAAAACAGCAAAATACTGGTAGACTTTAATGTTTCACTTTCAAAATAAATCTATGCCAAAGATCAGACAAATGGCAATAATAATTTAGCATTTGAAACAGTGCTTGAATTGGATGTGTTTTTCATGTGAGTTAACTCCAACCATGGGAACAGAGGGACCTCATTTGCTGTTTGAGGAGAGAGCCATGTGTCCTTGTCCCATGTTGGGATGGCTGATTTGTATAGCATATGTCCATAATTAGATGTGTGGGTTTCAAGCCGACGTTACGGAGAAACGCTTAAAAAGATCTCGTGGCTTTGATGAATCTTTTAATGAACTCCTAGCAATGCATACAGATCTCCATCATGTCAACATGACTTCTCCAGCCCATAGAGACACCATGTTTTCACCATGGAACCTCTGCCACAAATTTCCCAACATACTCTGTGTAGCCTGTATTGTACCGCCCACTCGATTTACATTTCTGTGAACATTCCTTTAGGAGATATACGGTAATGGAGGATATTTCCTGCAGATTATCATTAGCCTCCTCTCTTTAGCCACTTGTAAATCATATCTCCTTTCAAACCCCAGGAAATTAAAAAAGGGAGTCTGAACACAATACACATTAATATTTCACTGCAATACACGATACAAAGCAAGCAGAGAGTCTGGAGCCTCTTGGTCCCTTGTTTGGGGAGTTAGTCTGTGTGTCTAGTCCAGTGGTTCTCCATCCTGGTCCTGGGGACCTTTGGTTTTGCCCTAGCACTACACAGCCGACTCAAATGATCAACTCATCATCAGGCTTTGATGATTTGAATCAGGTGTGGAGTACTAAAGCAAAAACAAAAATGTGCACCTACTTTGGGTCCCCAGGACCAGGATTGGGAAACAGTTGTCTCCTGATGTTGGTTAGCGTGTCCTTTAACCTCCCTGTAGAAATCACTGTCTATATCCTGTACAGATTGTGCCTTCCCACTGCGGTGGCCACTCATTGGAAACAACAACTCCCTAATGGTCTTGTTAACAGGTTCACGCACCTCAGTCAGTCCTCAAACAGAACACAGGTTGGCCGGGAGTGTGGTAAGGTGAGTCCACCGAGGCGTAACACACACATGCATGCACACACACACACACACACAAACACACACACACACACACACACACACACACACACACACACACACACACACACACACACACACACACACACACACACACACACACACACACACTCCCTGCAACACGGATGTAGTGCAGGAGGATGCTTGCCTGGGATTTGGCATTTGGTGCATCTTTTAAAAGGCTCTCTCATCATGACTCTTTCATTTGATATTAGACCCTGATGAATATTGGATGGGTTCTGCCTTCCTCAGCGAAAGACTGACCTTCAGAAAATATATTCTGAGGTCACTGCCCTGGGGTTTGAAGTTGATGTGCTGGCTCTCTTGTCCTCTGTATGTATGTGGTCCCACTAGGAAAGCTCATTCTGGGGAAGTATGACAGCTAACTGTATTATTAAATCACTGCCTAATCTATATGTATTTTGAGTTGTAGTTATTAAACTCGGCTTTAGTAGAGCTCCCTGTGATTGTTTTTTGGCACCTTTACATTATCTGACAAACTTTTACATTTCAAATAAAAGCCTTTTGAAGCCCTATAAATGAAGTCATCTGCTTGTCCTCTTCTTTATTTTGGAAGCATATTTAGAAGGAAGGACCATAAAAGAGGAAGACAACTGATAGTTTGTGAGAAAGCGAGAAACTCCAGAAACCTAATCAAAGTATTTTGTGCTCATTTATCTTGGCACTCGTTTGTCTTAATTGTGTCCTTAAGAAAAATAAGACTTGATTCGTTTGGGCGTAAAGAAATGACAACTCAGCAGACGTTCTTCCCCTCGAGCTGGAAATGCAAAGCTAAGGTGATTAGAGGTAGAATCTTTGTGATGCAAATTAGATTCCTTTGAAGATTTCCCTTCTTTTAGCGTAGACAGTCTTACGGCATCAAGTAATAGAAACCCGGTGTCATGGTGGTGAATGGAAAGATGGGAAAGGAAAAGTCAATATGGCTTTCAATATGCATTGTCCCAATTCACATAGGCAGTTTTTATGTTGTGGCTGATCTGAAAACCTCATATTCAACAGTTGTACTTGCAGCAATAAGCACATTAATGTATTCATATTTTGACAGGCTATCATTAAGAAAAACAAAGATAATAGATGAAACTGATGTTAGGAGTTCAGTCCAAGGAATCCCCTTGAATTGCCCATACAGTTCTGGAAATGAAAATTCAAGACAAATGAAATTCAGGATACCAAAAATTATACAAATCCATGTGTGAATGAAGTACAGAATATTTTTGTTCACTGTTTAAACACATTCTCCTACATGTAGAATAAAACCACTTAGTTCACCAAGCCTGCATACCAAACCCAGCGTATTGCTAACTCAGTGGTGAGCTGCTCCCATCAATGACCCAGTCTCTGATTCAGTGACTGTCTGAGAGGATAATTAAGCTTCTAGTCCCTGACGAATCCCACAGCCAATCCCACGTCTCACACAAGCCACTAATTGGCATGAATTAACAGTGAACTGAGGTCATTTCATCAGTGACTGCTCAAGCAGCACATAAAGAGCAGCAGAGAGAGGGAGAGAGAGATAAATATATATATATATATGAGAGAGAGAGAGAGAGAGAGAGAGAGAGAGAGAGAGAGAGAGAGAGAGAGAGTCTGATGGTCTGCCAGACTTCTGACACGGCCTGACGATATTAGTACAGACTTTTTAATCAAGAAACATTCAGGCTTTTTCCCAACCCTAAAGTGCATGTAGCAAACATATGGCCCACCACCTGCTCACTGGGCCATCCTAATGAAAAGTCAGATTTTCTCATCCATTAGTCCATATCACCCACATTCAGCTTCTGATCTGATAACCAACACAGCAACACTTAGTCAGTGTTATTCTAGCCAGCTGGACTCAGTCTTCTAAGTCATTGACTGTGCTATAGAGAGAGCATAGAGAGAATGGTTTCAAATGACTCTCATACAGTTGAAGTCGGAAGTTTACATACACCTTAGCCAAATACATTTAACTCAGTTTTTCACAATTCCTGACATTTAATCCCAGTAAAAAAATCCCTGTCTTAGGTCAGTTAGGATCACCACTATATTTTAAGAATGTGAAATGTCAGAATAATAGTAGAGAGAATTATTTATATCAGCTTTCATTTCATTCTTCACATTCCCAGTGGGTCAGAAGTTTACATATACTAAATTAGTATTTGATAGCATTGCATATAAATTGTTTAACTTGGGTCAAACATTTTGGGTAGCCTTCCACAAGCTTCCCACAATATTTTGGCCCATTCCTCCTGACAGAGCTGGTGTAACTGAGTCAGGCTTGTAGGCCTCCTTGTTCGCACACACTTTTTCAGTTCTGCCCACAACTTTTCTATAGGATTGAGGTCAGGGCTTTGTGATGGCCACTCCAATACCTTGACTTTGTTGTCCTTGGGCCATTTTGTCACGACTTTGGAAGTATGCTTGGGGTCCTTGTCCATTTGGAAGCTTTAACTTCCTGACTGATGTCTTCAATATATCCACATCATTTTCCTCCCTCATGACGCCATCTATTTTGTGAAGTACACCAGTCCCTCCTGCAGCAAATCACCACCACAACTTTGATGCTGTCACCCCCGTGCTTCACGTTTGGGATGGTGTTCTTCAACTTGCAAGCCTCCCTCTTTTTCCTCCAGACATAATGATGGTCATTAACGGCCATTTTTGTTTCATCAGACCAGAGGACATTTCTCCAAAATGTACGATCTTTGTCCCCATGTGCAGTTGCAAACCGTAGTCTGGCTTTTTTATGGTGGTTTTGGAGCAGTGGCTTCTTCCTTGCTGAGCAGCCTTTCAGATAATGTCAATATAGGACTTGTTTTACTGTGGATATAGATACTTTTGTACCTGTTTCCTCCAGCATCTTCACAAGGTCCTTTGCTGTTGTTCTGGGATTGATTTGTGCTTTTCACATCAAAGTACATTTATCTCTAGGTGTCACGCCCTGACCTTAGAGAGACGTTTTATTTCGCTATTTGGTGAGGTCAGGGTGTGATGCTGGGTGGGCATTCTATGTTTTGTATTTCTTTGTGTTTGGCCGAGTGTGGTTCCCAGAGGCAGCTGTCTATCGTTGTCTCTGATTGGGAATCATACTTAGGTAGCCTTTTTCCCACCTATGTTGTGGGATCTTGTTTTTGTACAGTTCTTGTAGCCTACGGAACTGTAGGTTCGTTTTGGTTTCACTTTGTTATTTTGCTGCTGGTTCTCATTTAATAAATATGATGACCACAAATTACGCTGAACCTTGGTCGCATTCAAACAACGCACGTTACAGAAGATCCCACCACAAAAAGACCCAGCAGCGTTTTCTGGAGGAGTGGACATGGGAGGAGATACTGGAAGGCAAGTGTCCCTGGGCGCAAGCTGGAGAGTATCACCGTCCAAGGGAGGAGATAGAAGCAGCTAGAGTGGAACGGCGAGGATACGGGGAATTAGAGGAACGGCAACTATACAAGGGGTCACGGCACGGACGCCCGAGAGGCAGCTCCAAAACTTTTTGGGGGGGGAACAAGGGGAAATTGGCGGAGTCGGGGTTTAGACTTGAGCCAACTCCCCGTGCTTACCGTGGGGAGCGTGTGACCGGTCGGGCACCGTGTTATGCGATGATGCGCACCATGTCTCCAGTGCACAGTCACAGTCCGGTGCCCTATATTCCAGCTCCCCGCATTGGACAGGCTAAAGTGGGCCTCCAGCCAGGACGAATGGTGCTGGCTCAGCGCTCCTGGCCTCCAGTGCGTCTCTTCGGCCCAGGATATCCTGAGCCGGCTCTGCGCACTGTGTCTCCGGTGCGTCTGCACAGCCGTGATAGCGCCCCGCATTCGCCGGGAGAAAGTAACCATCCAGCCAGGACGGGTTCTGCCAGCTGTACACTTGAGACCTCCAGTGCGCCTCCATGGCCCAGTGTATCCGGTGCCTGCTCCACGCACCAGGCTTCCAGTGCATCTCCCCAGTCCGGTGAGACCTGTTCCGATTCCACGCACCAGGCTTCCAGTACGTCTCCTCAGTCCGGAGAGACCTGTTCCTGCGCCACGTAGGAGGCCTCCAGTGATGATCCATGGCACGAAGCCTCCAGTTCTTATCCATGGCACGAAACCTCCAGTGATGATCCATGGCACAAAGCCTCCAGTGATGAGCCATGGCACGAAGCCTCCAGTGAAGATCCATGGCACAAAGCCTCCAGTGATGAGCCATGGCACGAAGCCTCCAGTGAAGATCCATGGCACAAAGCCTCCAGTGATAAGCCATGGCACGAAGCCTCCAGTGAAGATCCATGGCACAAAGCCTCCAGTGATGAGCCATGGCACGAAGCCTCCAGTGAAGATCCATGGCACAAAGCCTCCAGTGATGAGCCATGGCACGAAGCCTCCAGTGAAGATCCATGGCACAAAGCCTCCAGTGATAAGCCATGGCACGAAGCCTCCAGTGAAGATCCATGGCACAAAGCCTCCAGTGATGAGCCATGGCACGAAGCCTCCAGTGAAGATCCATGGCACAAAGCCTCCAGTGATGAGCCATGGCACGAAGCCTCCAGTGATGATCCATGGCACAAAGCCTACAGTGAGGATCCATGGCCCGGAGCCTGCAGTGAGGATCCATGGCACGAAGCCTCCAGTGTCGATCCGCTGTCTGGAGCCTCCAGCGACAGTCTCCAGTCCAGAGCCTCCAGAGACGGTCTCCAGTCCGGAGCCTCCAGCAACGGTCCCCAGTCCGGAGCCTCCAGCGAGGGTCTCGAGTCTGGGGCCTGCAATGAAGGTCCCCAGTCCAGGGCCTGCAGAGAGGGTCCCCAGGTCTACCATACAACCAGGTCTACCATTTTTTATGAGGTCTTGGCTGGTTTCTTTTGATTTTCCCATGATGTCAAGCAAAGTTTGAAGTTTGAAGGTAGGCCTTGAAATACATCTACAGGTACACCTCCACCTCCAATTATCAAATTATGTCAATTCGCCTATCAAAAGCTTCTAAAGACATGACATTTACTGGAATTTTCCAAGCTGTTTAAAGACACAGTCAATTTAGTGTATGTAAACTTCTGACCCACTGGAATTGTGATACAATGAATTATAAGGGAAATAATCTGTCTGTAAACAATTGTTAGAAAAATGACTTGTGTCATGCACAAAGTAGATGTCCTAACTGACTTGCCAAAACTATAGTTTGTTAAGAAGAAATTTGTGGAGTGGTTGAAAAACAAGTTTTAATGACTCCAACCTAAGTCTATGTAAATGTCCAACTTCAACTGTACATGCGGTAAAGAGGGCAATGGAACGTAGACCTTGGGGGAAAGAACAAGGACGCCATTATTGGCGGTCATGAAAAGAAATTGTGTGGAAGAAAATGGATATTCATTGAATCCGTCATGTACTGTATGTGCTCTAACTGGTCACAATGTGGTTACTAAAATCAGATTTTGATATAGTGTATTTGGCTGTTTTTTTGCTGCATAATATTTAGAAGTTGTCCTTTTCGGGGTTTCTTGCCTGCTAAATGCTAACTCCCGATCGTATAAGTTGGTAGCATAGCTACACACTTAGAAACAAAGTTTTTTTTAAACGGGTTCTTTGGGTGTCCCAATAGGAGCATCCTTTTTGATTCCAGGTAGAACTCTTTATAGCTTACACTGAGGGTTCTACATGGAGGCCAAAAAGGTTCTACCTGGAACCAAAAAGAGTTTTTAAAGGGTCTCCAATGGGGACCGCCGATTTGTTCGAATTCCATTGATCAGCATGTATTGCTGTCAAAATGTGCTTGCTCTATTCTACAGAGACAGTTCCATCACTTATGGATCTTCTAATCTCATTTAAATCAGGAATTACATGAAACCATGAAGGCAGTTTAACAGTAGACTTTTTTGGTGGGGGTTAAAATAGAGGACTTGAACATGTAATCAACACTTAAATCCTCCTGATATACATATGAAAGTGATCTTTCATTGACTCAACTTTATTTCTTCATGCTCAGGAACACTCTGCTATGAAACAGCCTTTATCTCATTATGAAAAATCTATGCTATAGAAAGTTACAGCATAAATATACCATACAATAAGATATTACCGCCAAGGTCAAGATTAACTGTGGGCATAAACGGACCCATGGCACTCATCTAAAGAGGGGAAGGTAGTCTGGCAATGTGCCCACCTATCCACTGGCTGCCTCTGCGGCCCAATTTAATGTCTCTTATTTCTGACGGTCTGAACATTATGTGTGATTTGTTCACCAAGGTTGTTTGCCCACACTGATGATCATAAGTGAATCTTCAGTACTTACTCGTAGTCCAACGCTGTTTAAAGATGGATTGAAAAGGGTGAATAAAGGAAGATGACGTGGCTTACTTTTATGTTTATGTGAAAGAAGCATATATATATATATATATATATATATATATATATATATATATATATATATATATATATACACTGATCAAAAATATAAATGCAGCATGTAAGGTGTTCATGTTTCATGAGCTGAAATAAAAATCCCAGACATTTGAGATACGCACCAAAAGCGCACCAAAACCTCACACAACACAAAGCCACAGATGTCTCAAGTTTTGAGTGAGTGTGCAATTGGCATGGTGACTGCAGGAATGTCCACCAGAGCTCTTGCCAGAGATCTGAATGTTCATTTCTCTACCATAAGCCACCTCCAACATCTTTTTAGAGAATTTGGCAGTATGTCCAACCGGCCTCACAACCGCAGACCACATGTAACAACGCCAGCCCAGGACCTCCACATCCGGCTTCTTCACATGTGGGATCGTCTGAGACCAGCCACCCGGACAGCTGATGAAACTGAGAACTATTTATGTCTTTAATAAAGCCCTTTTGCGGGGAAAAGCTCATTCTGATTGGCTGGGCCTGGCTCCCCAGTGGATGTGCCTGGCTCTCTCCGGGGCCTACCCATGGCTGGCCCCTGCCCAATCACGTGAAATCCATAGATTAGGGCCTAATTTATTTATTTCAATAGACTGATTTCCTTATATGAACTTTAACTCAGTATGCTGTATTTATATTTTTGTCCAGTATATATATATATATTGTATATAACA
The DNA here is from genome assembly GCF_036934945.1 of Oncorhynchus masou masou. NCBI lineage: Eukaryota > Metazoa > Chordata > Actinopteri > Salmoniformes > Salmonidae > Oncorhynchus > Oncorhynchus masou. The sequence continues at coordinate 40,123,334 of NC_088233.1, forward strand.
TAAATAAAGGTTAAATAATAACAATCAAAAATAATTCTGCATCATCGAAAATGCAGGTAAAATTTGTGAAATCACCTGGGAGACATTGCTTAGTAGCTTTTAAAACGTGATTACAAAAAAAACCATGTGAACCAATCAGCAGTGCAATAAATGATTATTACCTTCTGCAGGCTATAATGAGGAGACAGAGAGAGGGGGAGGCTTCTCCTCCAATGAGATCACATGGGGGGAGTTGAAAGGGGGGGAAGGGGTAGGTAGGGGATGTTTGGGGTAAGGTCAAATGGAGGGATCCCATGGACACGTGAGGATTGCAAAACCTGTACTGTTATGCCAACACTTCCCTCCCAAGACTACTAGAGTACAGCTAAGGTTAGTGGAATATTTGTCATGGGAGAAACATTGGCACAACTGTAGCTACATATTTTCTTCCATGGACCGAATAACCTTTACTAAGACATTTTTATTTCTTATTGTCTTTATAGGAGAACTACTGTTAAAAATCATAGCACAAGGAGAGTGAAAAGTTCCGCTGCTCATATAAAGACAAATTATTTATAGGTCAAAGAAAACTACTGTAAAAGTGGGTCTAGTTTACAGGCTAACTTTTTAAGACTACTTTAGGAGTGCAAGCCTAATTACCCATATTGCTTTTGGGAGGTGTTCCTTTCTCCCCCTCTTCATAATATATGAACCATTTCTTCTCAAGAGATGCAGCATGAGAAGATACACTAGTATGAGTCTTCTGTTGATATCCACTGTGCTTATTCAAACATAATATTTCTACTCTACTGTTATTTCTCAAAGGAGGTGTGAGTGTTTGTGCCTCAGGGAGGGAACACTGATTGTATACCACTACAATCCCAGAGGAAGCCAATGCATTGGTGCATTCTGAAGAGCTATCCTTCTCTGTCTATTTAGGACAAGGCACTCAAACCAATTTTCTTCCACTGCTGATGAAATAGTCCTACTGCACCAACGTATCAATGAACTGGCCCCAACACAGACTCATGAAGCACATCGTAAAGAGTGACGTTGACTTCTACAAACATATACAGTGGGGCAAAAAAATATTTAGTCAGCCACCAATTGTGCAAGTTATCCCACTTAAAAAGACAAGAGAGGCCTGTAATTTTCAAAATAGGTACACTTCAACTATAACAGACAAAATGAGAAAAAAAATCCTGAAAATCACAATGTAGGATTTTTTATGAATTTATTTGCAAATTATGGTGGAAAATAAGTATTTGGTCACCAACAAACAAGCAAGATTTCTGGCTCTCACAGACCTGTAACTTCTTCTTTAAGAGGCTCCTCTGTCCTCCACTCGTTACCTGTATTAATGGCACCTGTTTGAACTTGTTATCAGTATAAAAGACACCTGTCCACAACCTCAAACAGTCACACTCCAAACTCCACTATGGCCAAAACCAAAGAGCTGTCAAAGGACACCAGAAACAAAATTGTAGACCTGCACCAGGCTGGGAAGACTGAATCTGCAATAGGTGAGCAGCTTGGTTTGAAGAAATCAACTGTGGGAGCAATTATTAGGAAATGGAAGACATACAAGACCACTGATTATCTACCTCGATCTGGGGCTCCACGCAAGATCCCACCCCATGGGTCAAAATGATCACAAGAACGGTGAGCAAAAATCCCAGAACCACGCGGGGGGACCTAGTGAATGACCTGCAGAGAGCTGGGACCAAAGTAACAAAGCCTATCATCAGTAACACACCACGCTGCCAGGGACTCAAATCCTGCAGTGCCAGACGTGTCCCCCTGCTTAAGCCAGTACATTTCCAGGCCCGTCTAAAGTTTGCTAGAGAGCATTTGGATGGTCCAGAAGAAGATTGGGAGAATGTCATATGGTCAGATGAAACCAAAATATAACTTTTTGTTAAAAACTCAACTCATCGTGTTTGGAGGACAAAGAATGCTGAGTTGCATCCAAAGAACACCATACCTACTGTGAAGCATGGGGATGGAAACGTCATGCTTTGGGGCTGTTTTTCTGCAAAGGGACCAGGACGACTGATCCGTGTAAAGGAAAGAATGAATGGGGCCACGTATCGTGAGATTTTGAGTGAAAACCTCCTTCCATCAGCAAGGGCATTGAAGATGAAAAGTGGCTGGGTCTTTCAGCATGACAATGATCCCAAACTCACCACCCGGGCAATGAAGGAGTGGCTTCGTAAGAAGCATTTCAAGGTCCTGGAGTCGCCTAGCCAGTCTCCAGATCTCAACCCCATAGAAAATCTTTGGAGGGAGTTGAAAGTCTGTGTTGCCCAGCAACAGCCCCAAAACATCACTGCTCTAGAGGAGATCTGCATGGAGGAATGGGCCAAAATACCAGCAACAGTGTGTGAAAACCTTGTGAGGACTTACAGAAAATGTTTGACCTCTGTCATTGCCAACAAAAGGTATATAACAAAGTATTGAGATAAACTTTTGTTATTGACCAAATACTTATTTTCCACCATAATTTGCAAATAAATTCATAAAAAATCCTACAATGTGATTTTCTGGATTTTTTTCTTCTCATTTTGTCTGTCAGAGTTGAAGTGTACCTATGATGAAAATTACAGGCCTCTCTCATCTTTTAAGTGGGAGAACTTGCACAATTGGTGGCTGGCTAAATACTTTTTTGCTCCACTGTACACTAAGCCAGGGCTTATAACAGCGTTCTCTGTGTGCCAACCTTAAAGACACCCTGGTCGCAGCCATTGTAGGTGCTCTCCATGGTGTAGCTCCGGAGCACACCCATCTCCCTCCAGACCACCACCCGGGCTGTGGCCTCTCGGGACTTCTCCACAAGGTAGTTGCAGCTGTTGAAGGAGAAGGCTGGGGCTATCCGGTCCAGAGTCTTAGGGATGGTCTGGAGACAAAGACAAAGCAAGAAGAAATGTGCTTTAATACAGGTGCAGGGATGGGTATTCTTTACACTGTTTAGGCCAAATAACGTAGATAAAGAAAGGGTGATTACCGTCATGATTCATTGAAGCGCTAATAAATTATTGATAAATGATTTACAATATATACATTCATCGTTTTTCACAACATGACATCATTCCCAAGACACATTGTCTTCCCCCAAAACAAAGCTTGATACCGTAGCTAGGTAATGATGAACAAGCGTTAATTCAACTTCAAATATCCAGTAATAGCTACCCTATATCCTGGGTCCTCCTTCAGGGTGGCAGTATTGACAGCAGAACCTGACTGCCACACAGTCTCCTTCACACTACAGCCGTACAGGAACACATTCTTCTTCCGCGAGTGACCATGGTAATCACAGAACACCTGTGGAGGCAACATGACACAGCTGTGATGACGGCCCTGAAGGAACACAAGGTTTTGGGCGTCGTTGAACCTCATTAATCTAACGGGGATCACATAAATGACAAGGTTTTAAGGGCCATTGTGTGAGATAATAACACAGCGGCTTTAGTACAAATGCAGTCGACTGTCTAGTCAAAGTGGGCATTAACCGCATCAATTCACGTGGAATACACTTTGGTGAGCAACATTTACAACAAAGAGAAGTCAATCACTATCCATAAATTGCATTAGGCACTTGTTTTGTTTAGTGATAATAATACAGTTTCATGCTCATAATTATTTGCAGGTACACTGGGGGATTACGGTAATAATAAACTGTAAATAACGGTTCAATTGATTTACAAATCAAGTTAATTATTTAATTATACTGCTGCCACACAATTGACTTGTTCATTTCCCAACACAGTAAAAAATTATCAAACCCATAGGTGAGAAGGTTTCTGATTCTTTACCTTTACGCTGAGGCAGGAAAAGTAATTAAAAAACAAACATTTGTTTCACTATGAACATTGATTTGACATAATTAACTTATATTTGGCATTTCAAGACACGTGCAATGATTTTCAGTTACAGAAATAAACCTGCCAGATTGTCATAATATAAATTAGTTACCTGTAACTGAGGTTAAACAGTTCTAAAACAGTCCAATCAAGTTTGTGGTAAGAAGGGCTGAGAAACCCAGAGCTATATGTTTGCCTGGCTTTACATTCTGGAAACAGAGCAAATGTTTGTTGGAGTTCAGGTAGAGATCACAGCAGAACACCTTAGCTATAAACAAGATAAGTAGATTCAGAAAGAACATCACAAAGTTCAGGGGCGGTGAATCAGATAGACCAGGGATGTTGAGTTATATATCTGAATGGCCAACATAAGTGCTTTTGCATCACATTATTGTCAAAGCAATGCATGTGCTGTCTGAGTATTTCTGTGAGAGGGTGGGGTAGAGAGAAAGAGAGAGAAAACGAGAGTGTGAAAGAGAGCTATCTATTTGTTCTACACTCTTAGTGTTATCTAGAACCTAAACGTTATTTTCAGCTGTCCCCAAAGGAGAACCCTTTTTGGTTCCAGGTTTTGGGTTTTGTAAATCCTTTCCACAGAAGGTTCTACATGGAACACAAAAGAGTTCTCCTATGGGGACAGTCGAAGAACCCTTTTGGAACTCAAAAGACTGTACAAATGCTTGTGAAGTGAAGTGTGGAGCTGTTGAGTGACATGTCTCACCAGGGGTGTCTTGCCGATGCTGTTGAGGTAGTAGAGGAAGCCCTTGGCATGGTATATAGTAGGGCTCAGTACAGGATCAGGCTTCATCCACTGTCTGTTGAGATCTTCACCGTTCAGAGAGCAGCGGTGACTGTTAACAACACAACAGAGATACATACTATGAGGTCTACTGCTGAATAATGCAAGTCTTCTTTACGGACATAAAGCTCAAAGCCGTTTCAGTGCACTTATCAGCAAAAACCCTAACATGTGGTCATCCATATCTCAGGGTCTGCGAGATCAGCACATACAAACAATAGCGATCCGATTCGGTTTGTCTGAGCAGACCAACCACAGTAGCAGTCAAGTTGAGTCAAGAGTGTCAAATTATACCCTCCATTTTAGGATTGTTTATGCAATACTGAATGTCTATCCTGTCTATCCTGCAGTTGGCATTGAATCATATGAATGACCTTTGAATGGAAAGGCATTATGTAGAGAGCATTTACAGTACCTGCTGAACTAAACACACAGCAACTCAAATCACATAGGGCCAAATCTGACTAGAGATCTGCACAGCACAGGAGGCTGGTGGCACCTTAATTGGGGAGGACGGGCTTGTGGTAATGACTGGAGTGGAATCAGTGGAATTGTATCAAATACTTGGTTTCGTGGTGTTTGATGCCATTCCATTTGATCTGTTCCGGCCATTATTATGAGCCGTCCTCCCCTCAGCAGCCTCCTGTGCTGCACGGGCAACTCAAGTGATGCAGAAATCTCCCATTAACGTCAATGCAGTAAGACATAAGATTTACACAAAACATAGAGGAAAGGTACAGTCTCATGTACCATGGAGAAAGTATCCTATTGCCATGTTCCTGGCCAGATGAGCATCGCCACAGTAAGATCTGTTTTTCTCAAATCGATAGTTATATGATGCTATAGTCTCAAATTAACATTTATGGGGAAACATGTATCACATCATTTATGATACCGTGTTACATTGCATTTAATGGTGATAACTATCGTCGCTGGCTTTCAAAGTAGCCTGTACTCATTTCCATCTCTCTCAGTCCAGATGAACTATACTGGGTAGACTCATCTGGGGAGAGCCACACTGTCCGGCAGTGCAGCTCTTAGGTTAGATTAGGCACTTCTGCATTTAGTGGCAGACGTTCACTAACACCCGCATACAGGCGTTTTCCGTTTCGAAGTGTAACAATTCAGAACATTCTGGTAGAGCAACATGGAGCAGTTTGATTTAACATTTTATATCATGCTCAATTTGAACATAACAATGCACACATAGTAGGGGGGGGGGGGAACAATCTAAATTGTGCCAAATCCACCTAAATTATCAAACTAAATGGTAAACATAAAAACAATTCAGCAGATAACAGCTACACCAGAAGCAAAACTTCATGTCTCGGTAGCCAGGAGCTTGATCATTTTCCATTACTTATGAGAGGGGCAAATGACGGATGTTTAACGTGTGATTGCTTGCCAAACTAGAGGGCAGCCTTTCCAATCTTTACTGACAGCCTGTCATGGAGCTGCCAAGGCAGAGAACACTGACCTGACAGGTTAGATGTCAATTGATTACTGAGTTCTGGACCCTCAGAACTATTGGACTGAGTGGTGAACGAGAACTGTTGGTTGGTATTTCTACAGCACGACTGCAAAACACACAGGGAAAAGGTGGAACAAAGTGGCACGAAGATGTTTATCTAGCCAATCCTATGCATTAAATGGGATCAAGTAATACTCACTAGTATGTTCATTTCAGAGGAGGCTGGTGGGAGGAGCTATAGAAGGACGGCTCATTGTAATGGCTGGAATGGAACAAATGGAACGGTATCAAACACATCAAACATATGGAAACCACACGACTCCGTTCCATTAATTCCATTCCAGCCATTACAATGAGTCCTATAGCTCCTCCAACCAGCCTCCTCTGGTGAGTTTCCATACCTTACGATTCTTCAAGGGGAATAAACGTGACATTGTTTTGTACACATAATGAAGCTACCAGTGAAGACCATGACACTCATTGACTGTCTAGAGCAGAAACAGACCAAGGCCAGATTAGATTTGATATGACCAGCTATAATATCTTTGAAATACAGTATGCCCTGCAATAAGCTACAGGCTAGTTTTGATGCACCTAAATATTAGACATCAAAATCTATAGTCATCTCAACATAACAACCTAGCAGTTGAAAGGGCACCTTTCCAAGCTCTCTGGGAGCGACATACTCAAACTGAAACTAACCTTTGGAGTGGACCAACTGGCCGTCTCTGTCGTAAAAGTTATATCTATTCACTTGCTGTACAGAAGACAATAATATCATGTACAAAATTATATTCAAACACAAAAAAAAGCTTCTCCAAAAATAGAGTAGACCTCCTGTTGAGGTATCGTTTCCACTTGGCGAATTATCTTTCTTGACATGCCTACTAACTTCTAATTCAATCTGATCACAAAGCCTCTGTTGTCAGGCAATTTGGTAATCCACGGGCTTTGCTGAAAATGACACAGAAATGAAAGACTATATCTTTCAGTTTAAAAACTCTGCTTTGTTCATGACAGTAAAAAATTTATGAAGACCTTTGAGTTCCCACTCAATGAGGAGCGAGGGCAGCAGAGCATTTTGTTTCCATTTACTGTGTGTTACAGTCTGACAGCCCGTCCCCGTTTCACAGCCTGCAAGATGTCCGCCGGCCATCCCACATTATGCTCACAAATTTAACAAACTGGATGACTAGGAATAGTAAGTGGGTGGGTATGGATCTAATACGTACATGTCATGAGAGTGACGGACATGATGAATGTATCGATCTATCTCATCATAACGCACAGTATAATACATTAAAGCCAAGATTTGTGAGCTTTGAATGTTGAACTCTTCATCTGAAGTACGTTTTTCAATGCGTCTCATATTAACTACAGTGTGATACTGATCCAATATAGTGAATCTTTGGGCATGTGATAATTTTGTTCCTCAGTCATTTCAGGTTGGGGATGAAAGAGCAAACTACCGTTACACCAGAAACCTGACAAATCTGTGCTGAGATAAATTGTACTCCAGGCCTTCCTAACGTCTCTAAAAAACTTTGCCCAGATATACTGTATTTAAGTTCATGAATGCAGGACTGAGCTTCAACAGATTTTTACCTAAGCAGGAGTAATGTTCTTATAGGATCTAATTAGAAACAGAGTTGATCACGTGTGAATGGATTGGAATATAATGGTCATCTATCCAACATCACACTAAATGAGTGTATATCTCTGTGTGTGTTGGATGTGGGAGTCACTCAGATCTTTGACAGTAACAGCTGGGTCGTTCCACCAATTCAGTGCTTTTTGAGAAGTGTAACTTGGTCAAAATAAAAGTTTGATTTCACTTAATTTTATCTCACTTAACATTCTGTCATGTCCAATTTAATTTAAAAAACAAGTTTCCCATCACAAGATGTAAAAAAAAAATGACTATAATAATTGCCCATTAAGTGCCAAATAAAGTAACATGATTGACCATAACAGGGTTGATGATTTCCTTTTAAATCAGTCATGGATCACCTTGTGACAGGGAATGGAAGCTTCTTGTGTACAACAAGGAGAGGAAGTGGCTGAAAATGCATAACATTGATCTTCAACTGACCCTAGAAATAGTACTGATAGGAGACCTGGAGAGACCGGGTCAGTCAATTACTAATATACTAATAGTCTTTGTAAAAGGATTCATCTTCAACTCGCAATCTGTGGATTCTATTTGATTAGATAGATTGAAATTGTACGTTAAACATCACAGCATACTTGAAAGGTATACACTACCGTTACAAAGTTTGGGGTCACTTAGAAAGGACCTTGTTTTTGAAAGAAAAGCAATTTTTTTGTCCATTAAAATAACATCAAATTGATCAGAATACAGTGTAGACATTGTTAACGTTGTAAATGACTATTGTAGAAGGAAACGGATGATTATTTTATGGAATATCTACATAGGCGTACAGAGGGCCATAATCAGCAACCATCTCTCCTGTGTTCCAATGGCACGTTGTGTTAGCTAATCCAAGTTGATCATTTTAAAAGGCTTATTGATCATTAGAAAACACTTTTTCAACTATGTTAGCACAGCTGAAAACTGTTGTCCTCATTTAAAGAAGCAATAAAACTGGCCTTCTTTAGACTAGTTGAGTATCTGGAGCATCAGCATTTGTGGGTTCGATTACAGGCTCAAAATTGCCAGAAACAAAGACCTTTCTTCTGAAACCGTCTCGGATGGTTGAGGGGCAGCTCTTGTGGAACTGTCGGGGGATCTTGGATTTGGGTCCCCGTTTTCGTCTGTCGACAGCAGGGTGTTGACCCTGGATGCTTCTGTGTGTCGCTCTGAATGGGAGTCTGTTGGATGACTGGTATGGTTGAGTGGCTTATTCTTAAAACATTTTTTTTAAAGAATGGAAGTTCAATGCAAAAAAAAAACATTGTTGAAACTGTTCTGAGAAATGAAGGTTATTCCATACGAGTTGTCCTTGATGTTGTCCTTGAGTTGACCCTGCCCTCTAGTTGTCCTTGTTTTTTTGCATTGTTGATTTCTTTTTTCTCTTTACTTCATTTTCTTGGTTGTTGGTGCATTGGAGGGGTTCTTGGGAGTGGGGAATGGACATATTATTATCTATTTATTTATTTTTCTTGGAGGACCGTAGGAGGGATCTCGGATGGTTGAGGGCAGCTCTTGTGGAACTGTGGGGGGGGATCTTGGAGGGTTTGGGTCCCCTATTTAGGAGATCTGTCGCCTTGTAGGGTTGATGTGAGATCTGTCGGGTTGAATGCTGTTGTCTGACTGGTATGGGTTGATGTGGCTTCTAGCCTGAGGTTTGGATATTCAGGGTGTTGTCTGTCTATAGGTAACAGGGTTGATGTGTTATTCCCTGGATGCTTCTGTAACAGGGTTGATGTGTTATTCTAGCCTGTCTGTCTATAGGTAACAGGGTGGATGTGTTATTCTAGCCTGTCTGATAGGTAACAGGGTGATGTGTTATTCTAGTGTCTGTTGGATGACTGGTATGGTTAGGTAACAGGGTTGATGTGTTATTCTAGCCTGTCTGTCTATAGGTAACAGGTAACAGGGTTGATGGCTTCTAGCCTGTCTGTCTACTGCAAGGTAACAGGGTATATTATATCTATAGTTTTGTGATTCTATGTCTGTCTATAGGTAACAGGGTAAAAATTCTAGCCTGTCTGTCTATAGGTAACAGGGTTGATGTGTTATTCTAAAACAGGGTTTTTTTTAACAGGGTGGATGTGTTAAAGGTAATGGAAGTGTCTGTCTAATGGGTTGATGTGTTATTCAAAAAAATGTGTTATTCTAGCCTGTCTGTCTATAGGTAACAGGGTTGATGTGTTATTCTAGCCTGTCTGTCTATAGGTAACAGGGTGGATGTGTTATTCTAGCCTGTCTGTCTATAGGTAACAGGGTTGATGTGTTATTCTAGCCTGTCTGTCTATAGGTAACAGGGTGGATGTGTTATGTCTGTCTATAGGTAACACTGTATTCTAGCCTTTCTAGCCTGTCTGTCTATAGGTAACAGGGTTGATGTGTTATTCTAGCCTGTCTATCTATAGGTAACAGGGTTGATAGGTTATTCTAGCCTGTCTGTCTATAGGTAACAGGGTTGTTATTCTAGCCTGTCTGTCTATAGGTAACAGGGTTGATGTGTTATTCTAGCCTGTCTGTCTATAGGTAACAGGGTTGATGTGTTATTCTAGCCTGTCTGTCTATAGGTAACAGGGTGTGATGTGTTATTCTAGCCTGTCTGTCTATCTATAGGTATAGGTAACAGGGTTGATGTGTTATTCTAGCCTGTCTGTCTATAGGTAACAGGGTTGATGTGTTATTCTAGCCTGTCTGTCTATAGGTAAGGGTTGATGTGTTATTCTAGGTCTGTCTATAGAACAGGGTTGTGTTATTCTAGCCTGTCTGTCTATAGGTAACAGGGTTGATGTGTTATTCTAGCCTGTCTGTCTATAGGTAACAGGGTTGTGATGCCTGTCTGTCTATAGGTAACAGGGTTGATGTGTTATTCTAGCCTGTCTGTCTATAGGTAACAGGGTTGATGTGTTATTCTAGCCTGTCTGTCTATAGGTAACAGGGTGGATGTGTTATTCTAGCCTGTCTGTCTATAGGTAACTGAGCTAGCCTGTCTGTCTATAGGTAACAGGGTTGATGTGTTATTCTAGCCTGTCTGTCTATAGGTAACAGGGTTGATGTGTTATTCTAGCCTGTCTGTCTATAGGTAACAGGGTTGATGTGTTATTCTAGCCTGTCTGTCTGTCTATAGGTAATGTGTTATTCTAGCCTGTCTGTCTATAGGTAACAGGGTGTTATGCCTGTCTGTCTATAGGTAACAGGGTGGATGTGTTATTCTAGCCTGTCTGTCTATAGGTAACAGGGTTGATGTGTTATTCTAGCCTGTCTGTCTATAGGTAACAGGGTTGATGTGATGCCTGTCTATCTATAGGTAACAGGGTGGATGTAGCCTGTCTGTCTATAGGTAACAGGGTTGATGTGTTATTCTAGCCTGTCTGTCTATAGGTAACAGGGTTGATGTGTTATTCTAGCCTGTCTGTCTATAGGTAACAGGGTTGATGTGTTATTCTAGCCTGTCTGTCTATAGGTAACAGGGTTGATGTGTTATTCTAGCCTGTCTATCTATAGTCTGTCTAGCCTGTCTGTCTAGGTAACAGGGTTGATGTGAGCCTGTCTGTTATTAACTTGATGTGTTATTCTAGCCTGTCTGTCTATAGGTAACAGGGTTGATGTGTTATTCTAGCCTGTCTGTCTATAGGTAACAGGGTTGATGTATTCTAGCCTGTCTGTCTATAGGTAACAGGGTGGATGTGTTATTCTAGCCTGTCTGTCTATAGGTAACAGGGTTGATGTGTTATTCTAGCCTGTCTGTCTATAGGTAACAGGGTTGATGTGTTATTCTAGCCTGTCTGTCTATAGGTAACAGGGTGGACGTGTTATTCTAGCCTGTCTGTCTATAGGTAACAGGGTGGACGTGTTATTCTAGCCTGTCTGTCTATAGGTAACAGGGTTGATGTGTTTTGCGATCAGTAATCTCAATCCATCGATTTTCTGTCAATTCACAAAGTCGATGACTGGCACTACTATCTTGTTCTCATACAACATGTTTACTTGTAGTCTCACGCAGTCTGATATTTCTTCAGTCGCCATTATAACAGATGTCAGGGTACAAAAAGAACCTTCGTCTCTTTATAGCATTTGACGGAATTAATTTTCTAAATAAATGAAAAATGAATGAATTCAAACGGTCTTTTTACTCCTAGACACAGAAGTCTACCTCCTGTCCTTTACAAACAAAGCAATCTGCCGCTGGGTCCACTTTGCATCCCAGACAAAGACAGTTCAATTTAGTTTTGTTACAGGGAGTCGCCAGTTCAGGGGGATGAATAGATTTCTATGCCCCGTCTAATGGGGTTACATCCTAGTTTCACCCTCAAATCTCCATCAGACATGGATGTGCACAATGAGCATTTAGTTCGACCTCAAAGTCACTGCACCCCACCACGCCACAGATTCGGATTTAAGCATTAAGCATTGCCAGGATGGAAAATCACTGTTACTGTATCCCAGAGTTTATCATTTAAAACTAATGGAAAACATTGAGCAGATATTGGAGCTCTTATCACTATTGGGAGGGGGAAGCGCTCTGTCTGGCAGCACATGGGTGAGTCCCATTAACTGGTGGAATTGGAAAGTGGAAATTCATTTTCCTTTTGTTTGGAGTGCTCTGATGGCTTCACAGATAGAGGATAGAGGCTCAGGTGAGCAGAGGAGGGAGCAGCCTTGACACCTCCGTCCCATCTCCCTCGCTCTCTCCGTCCGTGGCCACGGCTATCACTATGGAGGATGGGCTGGCTTTAAAGGAGATTGTAAATGTGGCTGACATGACAGACCTCCCAGGAGAGAGTCATGGGTTCTTGGACACACTGTACATTGATCTGACACATCAATGTCCTGTCTGAGCTATGGAACACACATGTCACATGGCTCCTCTTCACAGGAGAAAGCATCAACGTTTACACATGTTCCATCCATCAACAACACAAATACAGCCCACACAGAGCAGAGCAGGAGAGAGATTGATAAAACCATGCGATTGATTGGTGATGCACTCAAAGAGAACAAAATGCCATTTCATATTCAGGTCAATGAGAGAGGATACACTACATGGTTGGTTCCCCCTTTGCTGCCATTACAGCCTCCACTCTTCTGGGAGGCTTTTCACTAGATGTTGGAACATTGTTGCAGGGACTTGCTTCCATTCAGCCACAAGAGCATTAGTGAGGTCGGGCACTGATTTTGGGCGATGAGGCCTGGCTCGCAGTCGGCATTCCAATTCATCCCAAAGGTGTTCGATGGGGTTGAGGTCAGGGTTCTGTGCATGCCAGTCAAGTTCTTCCACACCGATTTCGACAAACCATTTCTGCATGGACCTCGCTTTGTGCACGGGGGCATTGTCATGCTGAAACAGGAAAGGGCCTTCCCCCCAAAAAAAGTTGGAAGCACAGAATCGTCTAGAATGTCATTGTATGCTGTAGCATTAAGATTTCCCTTCTCTGGAACTAAGGGCCTAAAACGACGCACCATGGAAAACAGCCCCAGACCATTATTCATCATCCACCAAACTTTACAGTTGGCACTAGCGTTCTCCTGGCATCTGCCAAACCCAGATTTGTTTGTCGGACTGCCAGATGGTGAAGGGTAATTCATCACTCCAGAGAATGTGTTTCCACTGCTCCAGAGTCCAACGGCGACAAGCTTTACACCACTCCAGCCGACACCTGGCATTGTGCATGGTGATCTTAGGCTTGTGTGCGACTTCTCGGCCATGAAAAACCATTCCATAAAGCTCCCGACAAACAGTTCTTGTACTGACGTTGCTTCCAGAGGCAGTTTGGAACTCGGCAGTGAGTGTAGCAACAGAGACAGACCATTTTTATGCACTTCAGCCCTTTTCTGTGAGCTTGTGTGCCTTACCACTTTGCAGTTGAGCCCGTTGTTGCTCCTAGACGTTTCCACTTCACAATAACAGCCCTTACAGTTGGCCGGGGCAGCTCTAGCAGGACAGACATTTGATGAACTGACTTGTAGGAAAGGTGGCATCTAGTGCCTCATTGAAAGTCACTGAGCTCTTCAGTAAGGCCATTCTGCTGCCAATGTTTGTCTATGGAGATTGCATGGTTGTGTGCTCACTTTTATACACCTGTCAGCAACCAGTGAGGCTGTAATAGCCGAATCCACTAATTTAAAGGTGTGTCCAAAATCTTTTGTGTATATATAGTGTGCATAGCTAGACAGAGAAGCTACAACCATATAAATGTTGACATTTGTGCATCAACACCAGTCCATGAATAATGACTGATTTTTCTATCACAGTATAGCCTATTCGTCACATCAATGGCCTAAAAATGATCATAGCTAGCTGGTATAGTATCTCGTTTGAAGGGCCTAGAAGGCTTTTACTCAACTTGGTGTTAAAAATTGAACATCGGGAGCATTCAACGTGTGGCAGGAAATCATCAAAGCTATGTCAACAATACCAACATTTCTCTGTTACTCACTCCAATTGTGGCAATCACATTTCCCCTGTTTGTCCAGTTGAAAGATTAATCAGCTATTCATCCAATGTTAAAACGTTCTGCTCAATGACTCAAATAAAAAGGTCATTTTAACCAAATTAATGATGTAATTGTGACGCTTAGTACGATTTGGATAAATAATAACGATCTGTCACCTCTGTGGAAAGCATAGACCGGAGCTGATTGGTTCTGACACCGTTGCCTGGTGCTTCATCCCTGTGATGTTGCCAAGGAGGGAAACTTGCATAACCAAATCACCAGAGACCAGGCAGGCCTACTGTATACAGGAAAAAGCATAAACCTTGTGTTCACATAACAAAAAAATTAGGTCATTTCTTACCTCACTGATAAACACCTGAAAATTCCTAAATCCTCTTTTGTATCATTTCCCTCCATTTACCTTGAGAGAGATAATAACAAAGCTCCTGCTTGTTACACAAAGCGTGTCCTTCCATAATATTGCCTGATAGCTTTAAACCATTTTCGACTCAGGCATTCATCTCTTCAGATGATGCCCATGGAAACCCTAACAGAACTCTGGCTGCTGCTACGTTCTGTCTGTGTGATTGACGTGTCCCTCGGGATGTCTGAGAGGAAAGAAGTAAGTGCAGACGACAGCTGCTGGGAAGATAGTTAGTTTTGAAATGCTCTTAAATGCAAAAACCCTGCTCTCCGTTAAGCTAACGGATCCAGCATCTTCTCCATACCGGAGTTCAAAGCCGTCTCAGAAACCCTCTGAACCGCTTACTGACTGTCTTACACTGATGTACTCTGAGAGCCCAAATATGAAAATATCTTTAGAACTCATATCAGTTATATGCATCTATTCTCCACCATGGAGAATCATACTGTAGAAACACTGAAGCAAGTGGAGACTTACGCCACTGGATCTTCAAATAATCTAGAACACCAATGTGACAACTATGCTGATAGGCAGTGCCAGGCAACCTCACTCAGCACCACTATGCAATAACTGCAGCAACACCCACATCATCATGTCGTATTGCTTTACTCTACAGCCATTTGGTCTACATCTTCTCCTGGAACTCTAGATTGGCTGGGCTGGTTCAGACACATTCACCCTGTCCGCCATTGCGCCTGTGCATTATTTACGAGTGACTGCCGTCCCACAATCCACCACAACAAGCCTGAGTGGAGCGTGAAGCCAGCAGTTGAGTTGTGTTTCAAGTGCCTACTTCACCCACCCCCTCTCTCCTGGATGCTCTCTCTTCCTTTCAAATCTCACAGTGGATTTAAAGCAGGGTCTGTCAGATGTTTTGACGGAGCTTCTGTTGTGCATGGCTGGGTCGGACTGACTGTATTATCACCTGTGTGCAAAGCATAGAGATGGGGGATGGCTTTGTTTTGAATATTCATTTGTTTGCTTATTCGTGCCTGCTGGGCACAATCATTCTGCCGAGGGAAAAGTCATGGGATGTTGTTAAGTATCTCCCTTGATGTGGAGCTCTGAGCAGACAAAAAAACATTTGGATTGAATATTCAAATAAACAAGACTCATTGTATACATTTTAAAATCCCATTCAAATGATGCTCTAATACAACTGCAATCAGAACAGCTCATTATATTGCCCTGTTATATCAAATGTTATGATGTACTTTTGTCGAGTACGCATACAGTATAAATTGCAGTATACAACTATGATATGGGATTCGGAATAACAGAATAAAATGGAAAACTAAAACATCACATTATTGTCATTATCTGTAAACTACCCTCGCGTTGAGAGGACATTAGATGAGGGTTGAGTGGTCCTCTCTGACCTGTGATACCGCAGGATGTGGCTTCTCTTTGTGTTATTCCAGACTGAGAGGGAAATGAACTGAACACAACATGAGCAGCAGCTTACTCTGGCTCTGGGAAAACACACACATCCTCATTTCAACACACATGGCCAACTCTAAAGACACACAACAACGCACGCACGCACGCACGCACGCACACACACACACACACACACACACACACACACACACACACACACACACACACACACACACACACACACACACACACACACACACACACACACACACACACACACACAGCCTGTGTCTGAGTAACAAAAGCTGTTCCTCCTACCAATGCAATGCGAGCTGAAGGAAATTGGAGTGTGTCTCCGTTCTATTTTCTGTTTTTGCACTTGATTTGAAGTCATGTGAATGAAGTTTCATTATCTGCTCTTCAAAGGCTATCCCATTACAGTCCCCAGGAAATTCATAGCTTTTAAACTCACTTTGTTTATTCATATTTCTGTTCTCATTAATCTCTACATCTTTCTTCCAAAGGCAAAGTCAAACTGTTATTGTACAAATAGCTTTTTTTTCTTACCACCATAATATTTTAAAATATGCTAAATGATTCATCTTCAACACTTCAGAATCCTCTCCATAGAATGGCTCTAGTGGCTGAGATAACATGCTCCCAGCAGTTGGCCAGAGAGCAGTCATGCATATTCACATGCCCATGCTGTTAGGGGCTCTGAAGACACCTGAGCAGGTCTGGGCCCCGGTTCCCAGTTGTGATGTAAGTTAAGCATTACGATGATCGTACCAGATGCTTTGTTATTTACGAGCCAACTTTTGAATAGTGTTTCCTAAAGAAGCAGTGTGTCATTGCACCATGTGTCAATACGGATAGGATTGAAAGAAAAACAGTGCTGCTCTCTGATCATTTTTCTCCATTCAAATAGCATTAGAATTATTCCACAATACTGGTCAGCTCCTAGAGAGATATTGCCACCTATGTATGGCTGCAAATATTGAGGTGAATTATTCTAGTACGCACCCCATAACAATGCACTAAATCAGAGATTTGGCACATCATTGCGTACATGTTATGCTACACATCATGAAATATATTGAAACAAAAATGACAGACAGTAGCAGGGAATTAGCTAAATAGAATTCAATTGAATGAACATAAAATATATTTCAATGTGATCAAAATATAGGGCTATGTAACACTATCTATCTTATGCAGTCATCTCCGTTTTCATTTTAAGGATTGTGTTATTCTTCACTTTTTTGTAACAATTGCAAAGACATTGGCAACTTTGTAGGCTATTTGTAGTCAACTTCGTTCTGAAGTTATCGGTAGTCACAGAGAGACAGATAAACCTCTTGATTCGGTGTTATGCTGATATAGCTTCTGTGTAAGAAGAGGGAAGGAAGATAGTCTGGCGGGTAGGAGCATTGGGCCAATATCCAAAAGGTTGTTGGATCGAATCCCTGAGCTGGCAAGGCAAAAGTCTGTCGTTCTGCCCCTGAGCAAAGCAGTTAACTCCCTGTTCCCTGGGTGCCGATGACGTGGATGTTGATTAAGGCAGCTCCCCGCACCTCTCTGATTCAGAGGGGTTGGGTTAAATTTGGGAGACACATTTCAGTTGAATGTATTCAGTTGTACAACTGACTAGGGATCCTAGGGATCCCCCTTTCCCTATAAAGTGATGGAGAAAAGCATCTAACAACGCACTTAGTTGTTCTACGAGTGGTCTGAGGCAGTTGGTTAACGAAAATTGTTTTCAAGTCCACATTTAGAAACAATGTTTTGGGAAACTGTTAGGCTACTAAAGATACACCGTAAGATGGTTCTAACGATGATCTTAACCCTACGTAGGACCTGTATTGTTGCTGCTGGTGAGGTACAGTACTGCTGCTCATCTGAGAGCTGCTGTCGGTCTATGGCCATCCACATAGCCCATTGACATCCAGTATAGAGGCCTGCCCGGATTTTTAGCTTCATGCCAAACACACCATGGCAACATGGCCGATTATTATTATTATTTTTAACCTTTATCTAACTAGGCAAGTCAGTTAAGAACAAATTCTTCTTTACAATGGGACTCCCAAACAAGGCCAGATATGATGCAGCCTGGATCAGATAGCTGCATGGAGCCCAAGTAGAACCCTAAACATATTGTTTGTAGATGAGGATAAAAATACATTTGTGTTCCGTCTGTCGCAAAACTTTTTTGAGCTGGAGGGTTTTGTTATTACCCAGTTGTATGCTTTAGTTTGCTTTTGTTTAGCCAATAATTAAAATTAAAATAGGTGAAATGATTCAGGATGTAGAATGAATGCCTCATTACAGAATATTAATATCCAGATCATTAAACATTTAAGTGCAAAGGCTTCAAAACTAGTAGAGGGGCTCAGCCTCCTTCTAGGGCTCTTCCCTCTGGGCTCGGTTCTTGCTGAAATAGAGGAGGCTTTGTGAGACAGAGAGAGTAGCTCTTATGATTGATCTTACCACTCATCAGAGTCTCTTCACTGAAATAAATATTTTGTGTGGATCTACAGTATGTGTCACAGAAATTATATAATTAATTTGTCCTGCCAGTCCTGGATGTTACGAAATAGACATTAAGGGTAAAGTGCACATTGTTAATGTAACAAAAAATAGATTTTAGATTATACTGTAGGGGGCTGCTAGACAACCCCTAATGACCTCTCTAAGGACCCCTATCTACCTTTACAAAGCACAGTTTGCTGTGAGACACAACAAAACCACGCATAACACTCTCTTCTCTCCATTAGAATGTAGTAAACATACACATGTCAGATTTTATCCTTGGCATCCTGGTGGTGCACGTCCCTGATGACAGAGCTCACCCTGGTGGTGCATGTCCCTGATGACAGAGCTCATCCTGGTGGTGCATGTCCCTAATGACAGAGCTCACCCTGGTGGTGCACGTCCCTGATGACAGAGCTCATCCTGGTGGTGCATGTCCCTAATGACAGAGCTCACCCTGGTGGTGCACGTCCCTGATGACAGAGCTCATCCTGGTGGTGCACGTCCCTGATGACAGAGCTCACCCTGGTGGTGCATGTCCCTAATGACAGAGCTCACCCTGGTGGTGCACGTCCCTGATGACAGAGCTCATCCTGGTGGTGCATGTCCCTGCATGTCCCAATGACAGAGCTCACCCTGGTGGTGCACGTCCCTGATGACAGAGCTCACCCTGGTGGTGCATGTCCCTAATGACAGAGCTCACCCTGGTGGTGCACGTCCCTAATGACAGAGCTCACCCTGGTGGTGCATGTCCCTAATGACAGAGCTCACCCTGGTGGTGCACGTCCCTGATGACAGAGCTCATCCTGGTGGTGCATGTCCCTAATGACAGAGCTCACCCTGGTGGTGCACGTCCCTGATGACAGAGCTCACCCTGGTGGTGCATGTCCCTAATGACAGAGCTCACCCTGGTGGTGCACGTCCCTGATGACTGAGCTCATTCTGGTGGTGCACGTCCCTAATGACAGAGCTCACCCTGGTGGTGCACGTCCCTGATGACAGAGCTCACCCTGGTGGTGCACATCCCTAATGACAGAGCTCACCCTGGTGGTGCACGTCCCTAATGACAGAGCTCACCCTGGTGGTGCATGTCCCTAATGACAGAGCTCATCCTGGTGGTGCATGTCCCTCAGAGCTCCCTGGTGGTGCATGTCCCTAATGACAGAGCTCACCCTGGTGGTGCATGTCCCTAATGACAGAGCTCACCCTGGTGGTGCATGTCCCTAATGACAGAGCTCATCCTGGTGGTGCATGTCCCTAATGACAGAGCTCATCCTGGTGGTGCATGTCCCTAATGACAGAGCTCACCCTGGTGGTGCATGTCCCTAATGACAGAGCTCACCCTGGTGGTGCATGTCCCTATGACAGAGCTCACCCTGGTGGTGCATGTCCCTAATGACAGAGCTCATCCTGGTGGTGCATGTCCCTAATGACAGAGCTCATCCTGGTGGTGCATGTCCCTAATGACAGAGCTCACCCTGGTGGTGCATGTCCCTAATGACAGAGCTCACCCTTTAGAAAAGGAAAACCGCACACTCTAAAAGCTCAGATGCAATCATTTATTTACTAACGTCTCGACATCAAGCTGTCTTCATCAGGGTTTCATGTGGAACACCCTCCACACTGCCTGCCACTCAGAAGACCACCATGTCACCACTATGTTAATCACAGTGATGGAGCTAACAGGTCAGACAACCTTGGAGGCAAGCTGAGACCCTCCACCTGTTATCTTTCACCCCTCAGAACCCTTCCTCCTACTGAAACGGCTTAGCCACAGGGGCACGTGGGCGGTGGGATGGAAGGGATGCTTTCTACAGCCAATCTGGAGGAGATGATTATGAGAACCTCATAGGGTGCTTGTCTATCACTCATGGTCTTATCTAGTGCATCTCTTTATGAAGTGCCAGTATGAAGTAGGCTGATAATACTTGTGTCTGTCTGCACGGACAGGACAAGTAAAAAGTAAGTGCTCGATATTGAATGTGTTTCTATGGAGTGTTGAGCAGTGAGAGCCAAGGGCGGGCGCTCTGTGGTATTGATGTATGTAAATGCTCTTGGTCTTCACTGCAGTAGGAGGACCATTGTCACATTGATTGTTATTAGCTCAATACCATAGAGCAGCCAGCAAGGAACATTTACACATTTCTAGAAGAGTGAAACAACAACTTTGACTTTTTAAAGGTCAATATGGCTCTAACCAAACGTGAATGCCATTGATGTCTAGGATTCTGATCAGCATCGTTGCTGCAGGAGAAAACACATGCAGAGGGATTATTATTGACTGATCACAGTCTCAGGGAAATCATGTGTTCCACTCGCATTTGCCATCTGCACATTTCTCTCCGGTTGTTGTGCATATGTTTTCTCAGCCCAGAATAACAATGGTAGTTGAAGCCAGATACCGTAATCAGTTTAGTTAAAAGTCAAGAAAGTGTCGTCCCTCGCCTCCGAGTCTCACCAAAAAGAGGGGAATGGAATGGAAACTATGAGAGTTCTAACATTCCCTGTCCCCATTCCATCAGACAGACAGAGTGTCTCCTGTCCTGTCCTGGAAACACATAACTAGGTAATGACACCACTGTCTCTGTCAATGTGGCTCCCGTATGAAAACACAGTCTATTTCCTTTATTTATTCCGCGTCTAAGCCTAGTTCTACCGAACCAGCACTGACCTCCACGGTCTAATTGGCCTGTTTCACTCGGAAATAACTTGGGCTCATCTGAGTAGTTCATTTATGCAGCATCAAATTGGAGCTTCGGAGGAAGAAATACATTGTGAATTGTTAGAGTGGCTGTGGTTTAGCTTGACAGACCAAGGGTACATAAAAAGCTTATTCTGATGTTCCAGTATATGTCGAAATGAATGGCTAAGATGACAATCAGAGACCTCTCCTGTGATTGGGGCAGTGTTGTTGGCTACTTGTAAAATAGGTACTGTTTCAGACACCGAGCTAAAAAGATAATGAAATACAGTTGAAAATTGAAATATTTTGCAGATTACTGTTGTTATCCATATCAAACAAGCTAACATATTGCCTCGTGTTACACTTCGTAGTCTCATAAGCATTATAAACTGGGTGGTTCGAGACCTGAATGCTGAGTGGCTGACGGCCGTGGTATATCAGACCGCAGTGTAGCCTAGTGGCTAGAGTGTTGGACTAGTAACTGAAAGGTTGCAAGATCGAATCCCCGAGCTGACAAGGTACAAATCTGCTGTTCTTCCCCTGAACAAGGCTGTTAACCCACTGTTCCTAGGCCGTCATTGAAAATAAGAATTTGTTCTTTAACTGACTTTCCTAGTTTAATAAAGTTTTTTTATTTATTTAAGACCATATACCACGGGTATGACAAAACATTTATTTTTACTGCTGTAATTACATTGGTAACCAGTTTATAATAGCAATAATGCTCCTCTGGGGTTTGTGGTATATGGCCAATACACCACGGTTAAGGGCTGTGTCCAGGCACTCCACTTTGTGTCGTGCATAAGAGCTGACCTTAGCCGTGGTATATTGGCCATATACCCCCCCCCCCCCCGGGCCTTATTTCTTAAATATCCAGTGGTGTGCATCAACACCAACTCTATCCCTGCTGATCTGAGTAATTCTCCTGTCTCCTGATTACGTACCTCCGAGGTAACTCTTGAAATTCCTCACCATCTAACACTATATGAGTCACCTGCTGAGGGACTTGCTTAGACAATTAGTTGGCTGCTGGTGGTGTAGGCATGTTGATCTACTTCAAAGTGTGTAAGGAGGCATTTACTGTCTAGGGATGACGCTAGGTGTGGAGTGAGTGAGTTGAGTTGAGTTGAGTTGAGTTGAGGTGAGTGATGGGGGATTTTGGGGATGAGGTGTGGAGGGTTGATTGTGAGTGAGGAGGGTGGTTGGGGATGACACCAGGTGGGAAGTGAGGGTGTGTGTGTGGGGGGGGGGGTCAGAGGTCAGGAAACATGAGACAGATTATCAAATCACTAGACCACTGGACCTATTACAGGCCAAAACAGATAATGGTTCCAGAAAATAAATTGAATGCTAGAACACCACAGAGCTCTCCCTGGTGGGCTGTGCCCATTCAGGACGGAATATAATAGAATCCGCCACAGGAATGTTTACACTGTATCGTTGTTTAAGCTGTACACCGGCAAATTGATTCAAAACACTGGAAACAGGAGAGTCTACCTGTCACCAGTAGTATAGATTTAAACAGTCAAAAAAACAACACTGTGTGGTAAATGTTAACCATTGCAAAAAGAGCTACTGTGAGAATAATGCAATGTGAGAGCGATTGAATTAAGCCCTGAGACACTGACCAAGTGGATCTCATAATCAAATCCAATCCAATTGTATTGGTCACATCCACATGTTTAGGAGATGTTATTGTGGGTGTCAACAGTAGTATCTAAAAATTCACAACAATACTTCTGTGAATCATGTACTCATGTACATTTATGGTAGGATTATTTTGGTTTCTTAAGTATTTCACATAACTGCTCTGCTGCAGAACGAACCAGCAGAATCAGAAATGGAGAAAAGTGAACCAGTTGGAATGGTGAGCACAAAGGTGTGCCCTTGACTGCCTTCACAATGATACCTCCTATTTCACGTACATTCTGGAATCTAATAGCTGTCTGAGCCTAACTTCTCCCTTCCTGCCTGGTCGTGTTAAGCCTTTGTAAATAGGGTATGGTGCAGAATGCTGCTTTCTGAACTGCATGAAAGGCTTGGGTAAGCCTGGAAGTGGCCCAGTCATTTCATTCCAGGCACACAAAGCAATCCCTAATTTCTGAGACTGTGTAACCTCGAGCAGGAAGGGAATCAGTCATGTTGTCTACAGAATCCGTTATCTGCCACACCACTTGAATGTTATCAGAATGCATCTGGTAGTGTTTCGTGTCGGTTGGTTCCCTCTTAGGACTCTCACCACCAACATGAATCAATAAGGGCTAGGTAGCTAGCGTGAGCAAGGTGTATCTGTAATGGCCCGTCACTAATAGGGTGTTGTTGTAGTGACGTACATGTGCAGTACATCATTAACAAATAGATCACAGTAAAACAACCCATCTCCATGTACTTTGAAGCAATTCAATATACAGTAAAGATGATGAAGAGAAACACCTGATATTCACTATAAAGTGGCTGGATGCATAAATGGGTGCATAAAATGGCCTCTAATAGATTAACAATGATGAGGTCACGGGCTTCATGGGCTTCCAGTTATGTGTGGTCCCCTGGGATCCCATTCCCAATGTCTTTGTCAATGTAATCTACTTCCAGGGCCAGTGAGGTTAACGTGACTTCAACACGCCGGCCCAGCCGGCGTCACAGCCAATGTTTCTGAGAGCGCCCCAAATGACACCCTATTCCCTATACTGTACACTACTTTTGACCAAATCCCTGGTCAACAGTAGTGCACTACATAGGGAATAGGGTGCCATTTGGGGTGCACCCACTGTCTCCAACCCTTACAGCTGACCAGCATGTAACACAAATCTGACATGCGTCCGTTTAATAGCTGCCTCTCTGATCAATTGTACAACCACTGGGTCTTGGCACAAACATACAGGTTGGACGGCGTTCAGTGAGGACAATGACAATCAACTCTGCTGTTAGAGGAATAGTGACCAGCGGATTTAATTCATGAATGTGGATCAATCTCTCGATCTCCTCCAATCAACTGCAGCAAACTGGGATCATTCAGGGCATCCAAAGGCTGACAGATATGAAAGGTCATTGTAAGTGACCGATCAACTTCCCAAGATGACCTCGGTGAAAAAAGTTTTCAATCAACCTGCTGGGTTGATTGTTCATTGCAACAACAGTGTATCTCTGCTCACATATTGTATTCCTCAATAGTGAACATGACACCTCTCAACACATGACACTATGCAGTATGCTGTCAACACACGACAACACATGACACTATGCAGTATGCTGTCAACACACGACAACACATGACACTATGCAGTATGCTGTCAACACACGACACATGACACTATGCACAACACATGACACTATGCAGTATGCGGTCAACACACGACAACACATGACACTATGCAGTATGCTGTCAACACACGACAACACATGACACTATGCAGTATGCTGTCAACACACGACAACACATGACACTATGCAGTATGCTGTCAACACACGACAACACATGACACTATGCAGTATGCTGTCAACACACGACAACACATGACACTATGCAGTATGCTGTCAACACACGACAACACATGACACTATGCAGTATGCGGTCAACACACGACAACACATGACACTATGCAGTATGCGGTCAACACACGACAACACATGACACTATGCAGTATGCTGTCAACACACGACAACACATGACACTATGCAGTATGCTGTCAACACACAACAACACATGACACTATGCAGTATGCTGTCAACACACGACAACACATGACACTATGCAGTATGCTGTCAACACACGACAACACATGACACTATGCAGTATGCTGTCAACACACGACAACACATGACACTGAATTTAGGCAACAAATGTATCATCTCATCAAGCACCAGTGTCCAACTAGAGCTGTAGTCACTTTTTAATAGTAGGTTTTTATACTGTAATTCTACCTTCATGAGGGCAGGAGATGAAGGCCATGGATGAAAATAACAAGAAAAGGTAGAAGTAATGACTCTGGGCAGATTCATGAAGAACCACTCTAATAACACAAACATTTCTGACGTCCAATTTTATGTTTTCCCTTGCTACTATAGTAAGCACACTAATGAAAACATCAACTCATGGACAATGACAAATTGTGAGGCTTTTGTATTCACACTATTGTATTTCTCCATGACTCAAATGCCAGGGTATTGATCTGGACTGGGGAGGGATACCAAAGCCTGGGAGATAGTGACTCATTACCTCCATCCCCCACAGAAAGAGCAGAGGGGAAGGGCCTACTGATAAAACTGCCTCAGAGGAAGAAGAGAACCGTGGGTAAATCTCATCTGCTGGCCCATCTGAGCAAGGTAGCCATCACCTGTGCCAGAACACTGGACCAGAGGGAGGAGGGTTGTGAGGGGGAGGAGGAGAGGATGGTATGGGGAGAGTGGACGGGCTTGGCTGTGGTCAACGTTAGCCTTGCTGTGAAATGATGAACAACGTGGATTCTCCCCATTCATCATGGGCCTGTCTCAATCCAGGCTACAGTGGTCTCCATAATATGTCAGTGTCGCATGCTGGACCACCCCCATGCATCAAAACATTTGAATACAGCTCAGCTCCATGCTTCCTCTCGTTGCTCTCTTTGTTCATGGCAGGGAGGCTGGCTGACCCATGTACCCCTCCTGGTTTTATCAAAGACGGGGTGGAAACCGTGACATGAATCTTTCATGTCTGCTGCTTTCTACACATATTGTAAACATGCATTAAAGAAAATTACAGACATACACATTTTTTTTATGATTTCAGAAGGGTAGGGTACAGACGTAGGATCTTAATTTGATCACCCTGTTGCAGGAGAACGTTTTAGTGTATTTGAGGTTTAAAAAGGCTTCTGAAGTTTTTAATTTCCACATTGAAATATCCGACTTGATTTTCCCTTACATTAAAATGATCAACCCCTACAAAAATGTCCATTCATTATGATAAAAATTAAGATCCTACACCTGTAGAACATTTCCTGTAACCTCTGAAGAGAAGCAGAGGCAGAACTAATGCCGGTACAGAGTTCTAGAGTGAGGAAATAGACTGCTTTATGACAACAGAAGGCAGGTAGACACAACAGGAGACATTACAAAACACTATAAAATGGTACCTGATGAAAAAGGACAATAAAAAGTACCTAAAGTACCACTCAACTTGAATAAAAATGAGGCAGGGACACACAAAGAAGATTCCTCAAGGGTTCTTTGGGAGGGCATGGTTCTACTGTATGTGGAACCATAATGACCATAATGAAGAACCATTTGAGCCAGTTAATGGTTATTTGCGGTTCAGAAAATTGTTATTTCTTCTTTTAGTGATAATTGAAATGTAGGGGCAATGGCAAAGCTCTTTTTGTGCAACCGTGAGTGAGAGTGTCATTCCAGTTGATGTGATCTGTTGTGTTACGCCATTGTATGTTAAATATGACAATGGCCAGTGATTGTGATTTTTGAAAGATATATGGCGTTGTGTCAATGGAGAACTGATGTCTAGAACAGTGGTTCTCATTTCCCTCCTCAGGGACCCCCAGCCATTCCACAGCGAGCACACTTGATTCAACTTGTCAAATAATACAATTATAAAACCTTTGATATTTTAACAATAGTATGGCTAACCAGCAAAAAGAACCCTGTATGGTTCTTGAATTAAAATGTTATTTGCAGAACATTTGAGATTGAGAAAGATTCTCTATAGAACCGTTCTCCGTAAAGGTTATATACTGTCACGTTCTGACCTTAGTTCCTTTTTATGTCTTTGTGTTAGTTTGGTCAGGGTGTGAGTTGGGGTGGGTAGTCTATGTTCTTTTTTCTATGTTGTATTTCTGTGTTTGGCCTGGTATGGTTCTCAATCAGAGGCAGCTGTCGATCGTTGTAGCCTGTTTTCCCCATTTTGGTTGTGGGTGATTAATTTCTGTTTAGTGTCTGTTCACCTGGCAGAACTGTTTTCTTTTCTCTTCGTTGTTATTTTGTGTAGTGTTCAGTTTTTTCAATTAAAACATGACGAACACTTACCACACTGCATTTTGGTCCTCCTCTCCTTCCACCAACGAGAAGTGTTACATATACAGAACCATTAAAAAGGCTTTTATACAGCATCAAAAGGGTTGTACCGCTAGGAAAAAACATATTTGGTGTATTTTTTAAATGGTTCTTTGTAGAACCTTACGAGCATGGTTCTTTATAGAACCATCCAAAAAGGGTTCTATATAGCACAAAAAAGGGTTTTGCTATCGCAACAAGCCAAAGAACTGGCACAATATAGAGCCATTTGTTTTTAGTGTGTAGAAACCACCTCTCTCCTAATGAAAATCACAATAACACAAAATGGCTCATACTGACTCCAGTCAAAGAAAAAAAAACATCTCGCCAACGTGATCTGGCCAGCTTCTACCTTGAGAATAAATGTTCTTTCTGTGTCAGCAATACAAATGGAATGGGGTCAGGCCTTTTTCTGATTCTCTGAGCTAGGGGCAAGATTACTCCTTGTTCAAGAGATGGAGCGAGAGCACCCTACTGAGTCTAATACTGGATACACTCACCTATAATTGAGGCAAACCGATGCTATTGACACAAAAATATTTTAAACCAATCTTGTCCCTGGCTGGCTGGGGTTAACCATCTCCCAGCTGGTCTGGTCCCTCACCCAGAGGTAGAAACTGGGAGGGATAGCATGGTTAAAGCCAGCTGAACAGTTATAGAAATATAACCATCCCTTCTCTCGGGCATTGGACTGTGCTCAAATGTGACCTCCAATGTCATGGTCACCGGTCCCACTCTCACTGCATATAAAGAGGGAACAGAAATGTAAAAACTCCGTCAAAACTCCCATTTGTTTCATCCATTCATGTCCCTTGTGGCATTGTGCAGCTGAATGGTCTAAGGGCCTCTGTGTTGTGGTGATGGCACCATTGACAATGAATGGTAGTTAAAGAGCTGCCTGGATGCTAACATTTTGTTCAAACATTGCAGGTGTAACGCTGATCAGATAAACTGCCAACGCTACTGTAGCACACCCCTGTTCTCCGCTACACTCATAGAAAAAAGGGTTCCAAAAGGTTCTGTCCCCATAGGAGAACACTTTTTGGTTCAATAGAGAACCTATTGTGGAAAGGGTTCTACCTGGAACTCCAAAAGGTTCTGCCTAGAACCAAAATGGTTCTACCTGGAAGCAAAAAGGGTTCTTAAAAAAAAGTGTTTTACCTTTATTTTTCTAGGCAAGTCTGTTAAGAACAAATTCTTATTTACAATGATGGCCTTGTTCAGGAGCAGAACGGGGATTTGACCTTTTGGTTACTGGCCCCACACTCTAACCACTAGGCTACCTGCCTCCCCAATATTTTTGTTCTTCAAAGGGTTCTCCTATGGGGACAGCCAAAGACCCCTTTAAGGTTCTAGATAGCACATTATTTTATAGTGTTTAAGACAAATACCTCAAGGTGAACATACAAATTAATTTTGCCTGACTGAAATGTCAATGTCGTGTTAAGGTCTTCAAGTCTGGTTGTGATAACAAGATGATCCACTTTGACAGGTTCTCAAATTTGGCTACAGGAAGTCGTCCTTCCCCAGGGGCCAGTTGATGCAATCTTCTGTTCCTCCATTCCCAAGGTCGGTGTTGGAAATTACAATCTGTTCACACCAGTCAGTCCCCACCTGGCTGGCAGAGTGAGAAACGCAGGTCACAGGTAGGAAGGTAAGAAGCAGGACAGTATTCCCCTCCACGCACATCGAGTTGTTCTCCCTACATAATTATAGACCAGAGAGTTGTGATAAACATCAATGGTGGAGAGGAGACAGGCTGTCAAAGGCAAGATGTGAGACGCATCCTCAAACTTCTCAAATCAGCCGAGCTGAGACTAGGAGTCCCAGCAGTCAAAGAGACTTGACTTAGGAGGCTTGTCTTGGGTAAATCTCATCCACTAAATCAAACAGACTAAAAATAACATGTTGTCTTTCCCGAGCAACCCCCTGGCATAATGGAAGAATATTATCACATTTAAACATTTAAACACACACACACACACACACACACACACACACACACACGTGTGGGTTGCCTTCAGAGCATGGCCAGGTCCGAATTCAAGTGAATATTAGTACATGGGTCACAAAACAAGTTACATCATTAAAATAGGAAGAAAACAATGTAGGAAAAATAGGGCAAAGAAAAATGCTCAGGCCACCTGTGAAGACAGGATAGGTGCAGTACAGCGAGACAGCTGGAGCCAGGTCTAGAGCTGTACAGAGCGTGCTGCTCCAACACACTGCTCCAACACATATGTGGAAAAGCATTGTTGGGGAAGCTATTCTTTAAAAAAATATAGTTTATTTAACTAAAGTTACTTTGAAAAAGTAGTTTACTACATCCAAACTACTTTGTGAGAAATTATCATTATATACTGTAAATCTTAAATGTCATAGACTACAAGTAGCAAGAACAAATCACTTTGGGGTCAGATGTAGAATGTAGAATTTAGCCTATTAAATACAAAAACAATGTTTCAAGTGAGAATTAGGCAGGTCTGATGCCGAAAAAAAGAAAGGAAATGATTGCCTACTTCACCCTATGTTCTATTCCTTTTGCTAAGAAGTAGTTCTAGTAGTTAGCTACAACGCTACATGGTAAAACAGTAATTAACTACTGAAAACACGACATACTATAGATTTGAATTTAGTTAAACCAATATACTACAAAATGTAGTTAAATTACTAGTTGAACTATTACTGAACAAAAATATAAACACAACAAGCAACAATGTCAAACATTTTACTGAGTTACAGTTCATAGAAGGAAATCAGTCAATTGAAATAAATTCATTAGACCCTAATCTATAGATTTCACATGACTGGGCAGGGGTGCAGCCTTGGGCGTGCCTGGAGGGCATAGCCCCATCCAATTGGAAAACAGAGCCAGCCCCTGGGAGCCAGGCCCAGCCAATTAGAATGAGGTTTTTCCTGCAAAAGGGCTTTATTACAGATAGAAATACACACCTCCCCCTCCTCAGACGTTTACGCAGGTGAAGAAGCCGGATGTGGAGGTCCTGGGCTGGCGTGGTTACACGTGGTCTGTGGTTGTGAGGCCAGTTGGATGTACTGCCAAATTCTCTAAAACAATGTTTTGAGGTGGCTTATGGTCGAGAAATTAACATTACATTATCTTGCAAGAGCTCTGTTAGACATTCCTGCAGTCAGCATGTCAATTGCACACTCCCTCAAAACTTGAGACATCTGTGGCATTGTGTTGTGTGACAAAATTGCTCATTTTAGAGTGGCATTTTATTGTCCCCAGCACAAGGTGCACCTGTGTAATGATCATGCTGTTTAATCAGCTTCTTGATATGCCAAACCTGTCAGGTGGATGGATTATCTTGGCAAATGAGAAATGCTCACTAACAGGGATGTAAACAAATTGTTCCACACAATTTGAGAGAAATAAGCTTTTTGTGCATATAGAACATTTCTGGGATCTTTTTTTTAAGCTCATGAAACCAACACTTTACATGTTGTGTTTATATTTTTGTTCTGTACTCATCAACACTGAACCCTAAGTCTTCATGTCTTCTATCTCCCACTAAAGCAGAGTATAAGTGATATGGCGCCGTGCAATGCCAACGTCTTTTATCATCACTCACAGAAAACGAATTCAATTTCAGGGACAATTAACCGCTCAGATCTAATGATGACATTTTGTGTCAAATATCTCAAAAGCTCAATGAGTTTTATTAACTGATGCTTAATTCCTTTAACGGAACACATTAGATGTAACAAAGGAACAAAACATCAAGCAATTCCATGGTGTGTGCATGGTGATGTTAGTATTTATGTTTTATTAGACAGGCAGCAGGTAGCCTACTGGTTTGAATCCCTGAGCGGACGAGGTGAATAATCTGCCAATGTGCCCTTGAGCAAGGCAATTAACCATAATTACTCCCGTAAGTCACTCTGGATAAGAGCGTCTGCTAAATGACTAACATTTAAATGAGTTCTCATCTGGCAGTCTGAAACATTGAGCAGCATTCACCACTGAACACATACTGCCCTTGTCAACAATGGACCCCAATGTGTCATGCTCCAACCTCAAATGGCTTGTCCAATATGCTATATTGGAGGAAATCAATACTTCGTCTTTCACAGCGTTGCCCTCAAATGCCCAATTTCAGGGCGCTCTAAATGCATTTGCAAAACCTGTCACTGAAGGTATGAAAAGATACACTTGGTTTCCCCGTCTTCTCAGATTTCACACCAAAATGTCTAAGTAAATAGCTGCTTGCGCTGACATGCCCGGCTGGGCAGGCTACCGCTGCGCAGACCACCGGGGATTCCACACGAAAGCTGTCAGACAGTGAGTGTCACAGTCAGACATAGGGATGTGGCTGTGCATGTGCTATTCCTGGTTTTACACTAGTGGATTCCCTACTGACACACACTACTCTGTTCTCACCTCTTACCGTTTGGTCCCCTGCTAAATACAAGCAGCTAGCATACTGTCATCACCCTCTCTCTCTCTCTGCAATCAGGAAACGAACAGCAAAGCAAAAGGCTGTTAGTCAAAAAGTCAGCTCGGTTTACATCTCCCTCTCCCTCTGGTCAGACCAGCTGTGTGATGCAGATTGGGCTTTCAGACTCGTAGCAATTATCATATCTGAAGACCCAATAATTCATGCTGTATGTGTGAGCTGAAAATAGCAGCAGAGAGTCAAGATAGTGCACAGTGAAACAAGTTTGTGTTTGTGTTCCCCACGAACGGCAAACAACTTGACACCGCAATCAGTTGCCAAGGGAGATGGATTGTAAAAATGCAAGCGGAAGACGCATTTCAATAAGTCCAATGTACAAGCCAAAGTAAATGTTGTGTCTTCATGGCTCGATGAACAAAAAAGGAAATTAAAGGATGGTTTAACATGGTCAGACAGCTCTGATCTCAGATTAGCTCTGCTTTATGTGGAGTGCATTTCTGTCTTCCTGAGATCTGTGCTGAAACTGATATAAGCAAATGTGATCTTTCAACATATCGAATCACAATTTCCATTTCAAAAGGGTCATGGCACTTCAACATGTATATGTATTCTAATGGTAATACCATATGAGTACTCGTACTCTCATTGCAGTCGCTAAAACCTGGACACCGTAGAGAAGTGGGAATAGCTTCAGACAACATGACAATACCAAGTTGTTGTCCATATTGAGTTAATCTCTCTCAAGCCCCAAACAAGCAGTACGTAATAGGCTACAGTCTGATCAATGATTGTTCTGCTCAGGCTCACTGAGCACCAGCCTGGTGATAATGAAAATACTGCAGCTCTGACTGGGTCTAGTTCTTACATGGTGTCAGTAAGGAGTAAGGTCAGTGATTGGTTCAGAGGGGTGAAGAGGCTTATCGATCACCCTCCAGTCCATTAATAAGACTACCAATGTGACGCTGTTGCTTTTGTTAAGTACTGGTACTACTAAACAGATTTGCACTTACAAATGCATTTGATACAATGTAATGCAAAGGGGCCAAACTCCAAAATGTATTTTCTGAGTTGGGACTTGACTCCAACCCAAACTCCCTTCCTGTTAATTCTTCTTCCTCTATTGACAGTATGACGATGCCACAGACTCACATGACATTGCATACCCATCGTGTCAGTAAGATAACCCTGTGGTAACCTGAACATACTGGTTAGCTTCCTGGACTGCCTAGCTAAATGGCTGTGTACTGGTTAACATGGAGGGTGACAGGTATAGGTCTGAGGATAGAGGTCAAAGGTTAGGGGGGGTGTCAGAGCGCAGAGTACGTACGTGCCGTTGATGACCCCATCGGGGTTGAGCATGGGGATAATCTTAAAGATGTAGGCCTCCCTCAGTGCCTCAGCCACCGGGTCACTGCTACACAGAAACTCCAGGGTTCCCTTCATCACCCAGCTGGCGTTACTCTCCCCAGGGTGGACCCGTGCTGTCAGTACTACACACGGACGGTTACCTGGGGGAGGGATGGGGGGGGTGGAGAGAGAGGGGGAGACAGGGTTACACAGTGAATGCTTGTCCACCAATGTCCACATTGAAGAGGATTAGTGACACTCTTTACGGTAAATAAGTAAAACCTCGAGCCACCACTCATTCCACATTGTGTTGGAACAAGGCTCTCTTACAAACCACGCATCCACATCTTAATGCACATGTATTGTTAAGGTTTACTCAAAATGATCGCCTGTCCTATTCAGTTTGCCTTGTTTTGAAAAAGATCATCACATTTCTGAAGCATGTGATATATTCTGTATGCGCTTCTATAGGGCAGAATCTATACAGCAGGTCCTGTGAAAATGTAGATGTTGAAAAAGAGAGGAGATGAATATGCTTTCAGAGGCACATATCATTTTAATTCAGCCTGGCAATTGCGGCCAAGGCTGCCACTCCACAAAAGACTGAAGCCACGGAAGAGACAAATTCCTCCGACTCCTGCATTGATCACACAGTAATGAGTTTCTGCAAGGCCTGTAAAGTGTACACCCTCTTTATGCTTCATTCCGTTTCTATGTTTAATTGAATCCATGTGAGCATGAGCAATCAGGTTTGAGCAATAAGTAATTTGTTTTGTAAAACAAAATTAGATAAAGCAGCGTTCTCATACTTTCACCTTAATTTAACCAGCCATAATTTGGCTGTAGGCTGTCCAGTTCAGACAACAATGATATGTTGTGAGTGAATAGCCGAATGCATAACAATGCAGAGTGAAATGATATGATATATTTTTTTAAACACATTGGAGGAGAAAAAATGTCATTGCAAAGCATACAATTTATTTTAGGCTTTTGCAAACTGAAGTAGATTGAATGTACAAAGGTGACTGAGTGGGAATGCAGGCATCTTGTGGAAGAGTCCAGAAGATATAATTAGAGTGATAAATATCACATCAGCCAATAGCATGGGGCTCCATTCCCTGCAAGAGCAGCCAGTTTGAGCCTGGAAAAATGTATAAATTAAATTTCGACTCAAGAAGAAGAAAAAGATTCCACAACTCCCTTGTCTCTTTCATATACACACAATTTTGTGTGAGGTAGTGTGTGTGCAACCAATCCGTGTTTGAGTGTTTCCTATTCCTCACCAAGTCAAACCTACGCTACTGAGCTGTGATATCTTCTGA
This sequence comes from Oncorhynchus masou masou, assembly GCF_036934945.1. Classification (NCBI taxonomy): domain Eukaryota; kingdom Metazoa; phylum Chordata; class Actinopteri; order Salmoniformes; family Salmonidae; genus Oncorhynchus; species Oncorhynchus masou. The sequence continues at coordinate 40,157,664 of NC_088233.1, forward strand.
TGGTACAACAGCATAAATTAATCAAACAAGCAGCAACACTAGGATGAACTCCTAACTGGAGAACCACACAAACGACAGGAGGATCTCACACATTCCTCTCCAGAACTACCAGAACCGTAACCTTGATCCCATTACCATTTCCATTCATCCTCTCTATTCAGGGCCTAATAACACTTGGCACATGTCAAGTATAAAGCTTGGAGTGTTCTGAAAGGCATCAAGCAGTCGTCAACAGTTCTCCTTGCCAATCGGGCGCAAGCCAGGCCAAGCTACCTACACTCGCAGCAGTAGGTAGAGAGAGGCATACAGCCATGCCAAGCTACCTACACTCGCAGCAGTAGGTAGAGAGAGGCATACAGCCAGGCCAAGCTACCTACACTCGCAGCAGTAGGTAGAGAGAGGCATACAGCCAGGCCAAGCTACCTACACTCGCAGCAGTAGCCAGGCCAAGCTACCTACACTCGCAGCAGTAGGTAGAGAGAGGCATACAGCCAGGCCAAGCTACCTACACTCGCAGCAGTAGGCAGAGAGAGGCATACAGCCAGGCCAAGCTACCTACACTCGCAGCAGTAGGTAGAGAGAGGCATACAGCCAGGCCAAGCTACCTACACTCGCAGCAGTAGGTAGAGAGAGGCATCAGCCAGGCCAAGCCAGGCCAAGCTACCTACACTCGCAGCAGTAGGTAGAGAGAGGCATACAGCCATGCCAAGCTACCTACACTCGCAGCAGTAGGTAGAGAAAGGCATACAGCCAGGCCAAGCTACCTACACTCGCAGCAGTAGGTAGAGAAAGCATACAGCCAGGACAAGCTAACAACACTCGCAGCAGTAGGTAGAGAGAGGCATACAGCCATGCCAAGCTACCTACACTCGCAGCAGTAGGTAGAGAAGGCATACAGCCAGGCAAATAGGTAGAGAGAGGCATACAGCCATGCCAAGCTACACACTCGCAGCAGTAGGTAGAGAGAGGCATACAGCCATGCCAAGCTACCTACACTCGCAGCAGTAGGTAGAGAGAGGCATACAGCCATGCCAAGCTACCTACACTCGCAGCAGTAAGTAGAGAGAGGCATACAGCCAAGCCAAGCTACCTACACTCGCAGCAGTAGGTAGAGAGAGGCATACAGCCATGCCAAGTTCCTACACTCGCAGCAGTAGGTAGAGAGAGGCATACAGCCAGGCCAAGCTACCTACACTCGCAGCAGTAGGTAGAGAGAGGCATACAGCCAGGCCACCTACACTCGCAGTACCTACAGCCAGACCAAGCCACCTACACTCGCAGCAGTAGGTAGAGAGAGGCATACAGCCAGACCAAGCTACCTACACTCGCAGCAGTAGGTAGAGAGAGGCATACAGCCAGGCCAAGCTACCTACACTCGCAGCAGTAGGTAGAGAGAGGCATACAGCCAGGCCAAGCTACCTACACTCGCAGCAGTAGGTAGAGAGAGGCATACAGCCAGGCCAAGCTACCTACACTCGCAGCAGTAGGTAGAGAGAGGCATACAGCCAGGCCAAGCTACCTACACTCGCAGCAGTAGGTAGAGAGAGGCATACAGCCAGACCAAGCTACCTACACTCGCAGCAGTAGGTAGAGAGGCATACAGCCAGGCCAATCTACCTACACTCGCAGCAGTAGGTAGAGAGAGGCATACAGCCAGGCCAAGCTACCTACACTCGCAGCAGTAGGTAGAGAGAGCATACAGCCAGACCAAGCTACATACACTTGCAGCAGTAGTTAGAGAGAGGCAGCCAGGCCAAGCTACCTACACTCACAGCAGTAGGTAGAGAGAGGCATACAGCCAGGCCAAGCTAACAACACACAGCCAGTCAGTAGGTAGAGAGAGGCATACAGCCAGACCAAGCTACCTACACTCGCAGCAGTAGGTAGAGAGGCATACAGAGGCAGTAGGTAGAGTGAGGCATACAGCCAGACCAAGCTACCTACACTCGCAGCAGTAGGTAGAGAGAGCATACAGCCAGGCCAAGCTACCTACACTCGCAGCAGTAGGTAGAGAGAGGCATACAGCCAGGCCAATCTACCTACACTCGCAGCAGTAGGTAGAGAGAGGCATACACTCGCAGCAGGGTAGAGAGAGGCATACAAGGCCAAGCCTACACTCGCAGCAGTAGGTAGAGAGAGGCATACAGCCAGGCCAAGCTACCTACACTCGCAGCAGTAGGTAAAGAGAGGCATACAGCCAGGCCAATCTACCGACACTCGCAGAAGTAGGTAGAGAGAGACATACAGCCAGGCCAAGCTACCTACACTCGCAACAGTAGGTAGAGAGAGGCATACAGCCAGACCAAGCTACTTACACTTGCAGCAGTAGGTAGAGAGAGGCATACAGCCAGTCCAAGCTACCTACACTCGCAGCAGTAGGTAGAAAGAGGCATACAGCCAGGCCAAGCTAACAACACCCGCAGCAGTAGGTAGAGAGAGGCATACAGACAGACCAAGCTACCTACACTCGCAGCAGTAGGTAGAGAGAGGCATACAGCCAGACCAAGCTACCTACACTCGCAGCAGTAGGTAGAGAGAGGCATACAGCCAGGCCAAGCTACCTACACTCGCAGCAGTAGGTAGAGAGAGGCATACAGCCAGGCCAAGCTACCTACACTCGCAGCAGTAGGTAGAGAGAGGCATACAGCCAGGCCAATCTACCTACACTCGCAGCAGTAGGTAGAGAGAGGCATACAGCCAGGCCAAGCTACCTACACTCGCAGCAGTAGGTAGAGAGAGGCATACAGCCAGACCAAGCTACTTACACTTGCAGCAGTAGGTAGAGAGAGGCATACAGCCAGACCAAGCTACCTACACTCGCAGCAGTAAGTAGAGAGAGGCATACAGCCATGCCAAGCTACCTACACTCGCAGCAGTAGGTAGAGAGAGGCATACAGCCAGGCCAAGCTACCTACACTCGCAGCAGTATGTAGAGAGAGGCATACAGCCAGGCCAAGCTACCTACACTCGCAGCAGTAGTTAGAGAGAGGCATACAGCCAGCCCAATCTACCTACACTCGCAGCAGTAGGTAGAGAGAGGCATACAGCCAGGCCAAGCTACCTACACTCGCAGCAGTAGGTAGAGAGAGGCATACAGCCAGACCAAGCTACTTACACTTGCAGCAGTAGGTAGAGAGAGGCATACAGCCAGACCAAGCTACCTACACTCGCAGCAGTAGGTATAGAGAGGCATACAGCCATAATCTACCTACACTCGCAGCAGTAGGTAGAGAGAAACTACCTACACTCGGCAGTAGGTAGAGAGAGGCATACAGCCAGACCAGCTACCTACACTCGCAGCAGTAGGTAGAGAGAGGCATACAGCCATGCCAAGCCACCTACACTCGCAGCAGTAGGTAGAGAGAGGCATACAGCCAGACCAAGCCACCTACACTCGCAGCAGTAGTTAGAGAGAGGCATACAGCCATGCCAAGCTACCTACACTCGCAGCAGTAGGTAGAGAGAGGCATACAGCCAGGCCAATCTACCTACACTCGCAGCAGTAGGTAGAGAGGCATACAGCCAGGCCAAGCTACCTACAGTCCCAGCACACTACCTACACTCGCAGCAGTAGGTAGAGAGAGGCATACAGCCAGACCAAGCTACCTACACTCGCAGCAGTAGGTAGAGAGGCATACAGCCAGGCCAATCTACCTACACTCGCAGCAGTAGGTAGAGAGAGGCATACAGCCAGGCCAAGCTACCTACACTCGCAGCAGTAGGTAGAGAGAGGCATACAGCCAGACCAAGCTACATACACTTGCAGCAGTAGTTAGAGAGAGGCACACAGCCAGTCCAAGCTACCTACACTCACAGCAGTAGGTAGAGAGAGGCATACAGCCAGGCCAAGCTAACAACACTCACAGCAGTAGGTAGAGAGAGGCATACAGACAGACCAAGCTACCTACACTCGCAGCAGTAGGTAGAGTGAGGCATACAGCCAGACCAAGCTACCTACACTCGCAGCAGTAGGTAGAGAGAGGCATACAGCCAGGCCAAGCTACCTACACTCGCAGCAGTAGGTAGAGAGAGGCATACAGCCAGGCCAATCTACCTACACTCGCAGCAGTAGGTAGAGAGAGGCATACAGCCAGGCCAAGCTACCTACACTCGCAGCAGTAGGTAGAGAGAGGCATACAGCCAGGCCAAGCTACCTACACTCGCAGCAGTAGGTAAAGAGAGGCATACAGCCAGGCCAATCTACCGACACTCGCAGAAGTAGGTAGAGAGAGACATACAGCCAGGCCAAGCTACCTACACTCGCAACAGTAGGTAGAGAGAGGCATACAGCCAGACCAAGCTACTTACACTTGCAGCAGTAGGTAGAGAGAGGCATACAGCCAGTCCAAGCTACCTACACTCGCAGCAGTAGGTAGAAAGAGGCATACAGCCAGGCCAAGCTAACAACACCCGTAGGTAGAGAGAGGCATACAGACAGACCAAGCTACCTACACTCGCAGCAGTAGGTAGAGAGAGGCATACAGCCAGACCAAGCTACCTACACTCGCAGCAGTAGGTAGAGAGAGGCATACAGCCAGGCCAAGCTACCTACACTCGCAGCAGTAGGTAGAGAGAGGCATACAGCCAGGCCAAGCTACCTACACTCGCAGCAGTAGGTAGAGAGAGGCATACAGCCAGGCCAATCTACCTACACTCGCAGCAGTAGGTAGAGAGAGGCATACAGCCAGGCCAAGCTACCTACACTCGCAGCAGTAGGTAGAGAGAGGCATACAGCCAGACCAAGCTACTTACACTTGCAGCAGTAGGTAGAGAGAGGCATACAGCCAGACCAAGCTACCTACACTCGCAGCAGTAAGTAGAGAGAGGCATACAGCCATGCCAAGCTACCTACACTCGCAGCAGTAGGTAGAGAGAGGCATACAGCCAGGCCAAGCTACCTACACTCGCAGCAGTACCAGCCAGGCCAAGCTACCTACACTCGCAGCAGTAGTTAGAGAGAGGCATACAGCCAGAGGCAGTAGGTAGAGAGAGGCATACAGCCAGGCCAAGCTACCTACACTCGCAGCAGTAGGTAGAGAGAGGCATACAGCCAGACCAAGCTACTTACACTTGCAGCAGTAGGTAGAGAGAGGCATACAGCCAGACCAAGCTACCTACACTCGCAGCAGTAGGTATAGAGAGGCATACAGCCATGCCAATCTACCTACACTCGCAGCAGTAGGTAGAGAGAGGCATACAGCCAGGCCAAGCTACCTACACTCACAGCAGATGTTAGAGAGAGGCATACAGCCAGGCCAATAGGCAGTAGATAGAGAGGCATACAGCCAGGCCAAGCTACCTACACAGTAGGTAGAGAGAGGCATACAGCCAGCAGCAGTAGGTAGAGAGAGGCATACAGCCAGGCCAAGCTACCTACACTCGCAGCAGTAGGTAGAGAGAGGCAGACAGCCAGGCCAAGCTACACACTCGCGGCAGTAGGTAGAGAGAGGCATACAGCCAGGCCAAGCTAACAACACTCGCAGCAGTAGGTAGAGAGAGGCATACAGCCAGACCAAGCTACCTACACTCACAGCAGTAGGTAGAGAGAGGCATACAGCCAGACCAAGCTACCTACACTCGCAGCAGTAGGTAGAGAGAGGCATACAGCCAGGCCAAGCTACCTACACTCGCAGCAGTAGGTAGAGAGAGGCATACAGCCAGACCAAGCTACTTACACTCGCAGCAGTAGGTATAGAGAGGCATACAGCCATGCCAATCTACCTACACTCGCAGCAGTAGGTAGAGAGAGGCATACATCCAGGCCAAGCTACCTACACTCGCAGCAGTAGGTAGAGAGAGGCATACAGCCATGCCAAGCTACCTACACTCGCAGCAGTAGGTAGAGAGAGGCATACAGCCAGGCCAAGCTACCTACACTCGCAGCAGTAGGTAGAGAGAGGCATACAGACAGACCAAGCTACCTACACTCGCAGCAGTAGGTGGAGAGAGGCATACAGCCAGGCCAAGCTACCTACACTCGCAGCAGTAGGTAGAGAGAGGCATACAGCCAGACCAAGCTACTTACACTTGCAGCAGTAGGTAGAGAGAGGCATACAGCCAGACCAAGCTACCTACACTCGCAGCAGTAAGTAGAGAGAGGCATACAGCCATGCCAAGCTACCTACACTCACAGCAGTAGGTAGAGAGAGGCATACAGCCAGGCCAAGCTACCTACACTCGCAGTAGTAGGTAGAGAGAGGCATACAGCCAGTCCAAGCTACCTACACTCGCAGCAGTAGGTAGAGAGAGGCATACAGCCAGGCCAAGCTAACAACACTCGCAGCAGCAGGTAGGTACAGACAGACCAAGCTACCTACACTCGCAGCAGTAGGTAGAGAGAGGCAGCCAGGCCAAGCTACCTACACTCACAGCAGATGTTAGAGAGAGGCATACAGCCAGGCCAATCTACCTACACTCGCAGCAGTAGTTAGAGAGAGGCATACAGCCAGGCCAAGCTACCTACACTCGCAGCAGTAGTTAGAGAGAGGCATACAGCCAGGCCAATCTACCTACACTCACAGCAGTAGGTAGAGAGAGGCATACAGCCAGGCCAATCTACCTACACTCGCAGCAGTAGGTAGAGAGAGGCATACATCCAGGCCAAGCTACCTACACTCGCAGCAGTAGGTAGAGAGAGGCATACAGCCATGCCAAGCTACCTACACTCGCAGCAGTAGGTAGAGAGAGGCATACAGCCAGGCCAAGCTACCTACACTCGCAGCAGTAGGTAGAGAGAGGCATACAGACAGACCAAGCTACCTACACTCGCAGCAGTAGGTAGAGAGAGGCATACAGCCAGACCAAGCTACCTACACTCGCAGCAGTAAGTAGAGAGAGGCATACAGCCATGCCAAGCTACCTACACTCACAGCAGTAGGTAGAGAGAGGCATACAGCCAGGCCAAGCTACCTACACTCGCAGTAGTAGGTAGAGAGAGGCATACAGCCAGTCCAAGCTACCTACACTCGCAGCAGTAGGTAGAGAGAGGCATACAGCCAGGCCAAGCTAACAACACTCGCAGCAGCAGGTAGAGAGAGGCATACAGACAGACCAAGCTACCTACACTCGCAGCAGTAGGTAGAGAGAGGCATACAGCCAGGCCAAGCTACCTACACTCACAGCAGATGTTAGAGAGAGGCATACAGCCAGGCCAATCTACCTACACTCGCAGCAGTAGTTAGAGAGAGGCATACAGCCAGGCCAAGCTACCTAGCAGTAGTTAGAGAGAGGCATACAGCCAGGCCAATCTACCTACACTCACAGCAGTAGGTAGAGAGAGGCATACAGCCAGGCCAATCTACCTACACTCACAGCAGTAGGTAGAGAGAGGCATACAGCCAGGCCAATCTACCTACACTCACAGCAGTAGGTAGAGAGAGGCAGACAGCCAGGCCAAGCTACCTACACTCGCGGCAGTAGGTAGAGAGAGGCATACAGCCAGGCCAAGCTAACAACACTCGCAGCAGTAGGTAGAGAGAGGCATACAGCCAGACCAAGCTACCTACACTCACAGCAGTAGGTAGAGAGAGGCATACAGCCAGACCAAGCTACCTACACTCGCAGCAGTAGGTAGAGAGAGGCATACAGCCAGGCCAAGCTACCTACACTCGCAGCAGTAGGTAGAGAGAGGCATACAGCCAGACCAAGCTACTTACACTCGCAGCAGTAGGTATAGAGAGGTATACTGCCATGCCAATCTACCTACACTCGCAGCAGTAGGTAGAGAGAGGCATACATCCAGGCCAAGCTACCTACACTCGCAGCAGTAGGTAGAGAGAGGCATACAGCCATGCCAAGCTACCTACACTCGCAGCAGTAGGTAGAGAGAGGCATACAGCCAGGCCAAGCTACCTACACTCGCAGCAGTAGGTAGAGAGAGGCATACAGACAGACCAAGCTACCTACACTCGCAGTAGTAGGTAGAGAGAGGCATACAGCCAGTCCAAGCTACCTACACTCGCAGCAGTAGGTAGAGAGAGGCATACAGCCAGGCCAAGCTAACAACACTCGCAGCAGCAGGTAGAGAGAGGCATACAGACAGACCAAGCTACCTACACTCGCAGCAGTAGGTAGAGAGAGGCATACAGCCAGGCCAAGCTACCTACACTCACAGCAGATGTTAGAGAGAGGCATACAGCCAGGCCAATCTACCTACACTCGCAGCAGTAGTTAGAGAGAGGCATACAGCCAGGCCAAGCTACCTACACTCGCAGCAGTAGTTAGAGAGAGGCATACAGCCAGGCCAATCTACCTACACTCACAGCAGTAGGTAGAGAGAGGCATACAGCCAGGCCAATCTACCTACACTCACAGCAGTAGGTAGAGAGAGGCATACAGCCAGGCCAATCTACCTACACTCACAGCAGTAGGTAGAGAGAGGCAGACAGCCAGGCCAAGCTACCTACACTCGCGGCAGTAGGTAGAGAGAGGCATACAGCCAGGCCAAGCTAACAACACTCGCAGCAGTAGGTAGAGAGAGGCATACAGCCAGACCAAGCTACCTACACTCACAGCAGTAGGTAGAGAGAGGCATACAGCCAGACCAAGCTACCTACACTCGCAGCAGTAGGTAGAGAGAGGCATACAGCCAGGCCAAGCTACCTACACTCGCAGCAGTAGGTAGAGAGAGGCATACAGCCAGACCAAGCTACTTACACTCGCAGCAGTAGGTATAGAGAGGTATACTGCCATGCCAATCTACCTACACTCGCAGCAGTAGGTAGAGAGAGGCATACATCCAGGCCAAGCTACCTACACTCGCAGCAGTAGGTAGAGAGAGGCATACAGCCATGCCAAGCTACCTACACTCGCAGCAGTAGGTAGAGAGAGGCATACAGCCAGGCCAAGCTACCTACACTCGCAGCAGTAGGTAGAGAGAGGCATACAGACAGACCAAGCTACCTACACTCGCAGCAGTAGGTGGAGAGAGGCATACAGCCAGACCAAGCTACCTACACTCGCAGCAGTAGGTAGAGAGAGGCATACAGCCAGGCTGTGTGTGTTGTGAGTCTACTCATTGATATGGACCTGTGTTGGGCACACAGGCATCATCAGCCAAGCTGTCATACAGAGAATCGTTTGGAAATGTTTGTGTTTTTGTCTCTCTATCCACTGCTGGCTATCTGAGCAAACACCCTCAAACGACTGTTTTTTCTTTTTCAAATGTGTGTGTGAGTGCATGTGTGATTGTGTGTTTTCCTATGGGTGTGTTCGTCTACAGAATGTTTCCTCAATGGCGTCTCTACTCAACTGGCGGACAGTGGACCGGATCCGGACCCAGAACGGGATCAATACGGACCAGAGGTCCCGAATGTTTATTTTTAATTTTTTACTCGGTCAGGCTTCGACCCCTGGTATCATATAATACACATAAGACATGGAAGAACGCATAGAATTGCAATAAATTAGCTTAAAAACAGCAAAGAAAATCTCTGCCCCATGCAAAATGTGTAGAATTGTGGGAAATTAGCTTCAAAACAGCAAATTTTTCTCTCCGCTAACAAGAGCGGTGTGAACAGTTTGAGGTTGCATAGGTTGCGAGGTGGGGGTTTGTTACTACGCTGATTACATCATCCATCCGGACCTTTGCCACCTAAGACATTTGTGTGACCGGACCTAGTACTTGAGTACCCCTGCTCTGTGGTGTACATTTTGACAATGACTCTCCTTTAAGAGTAAATCCACATAGGATTCTAAAGCCTGGACCACTATAGTGTATGCATTTGATTTCATTGTGTTTTGCCCCGTAAGCTACCGTCGAGTAGTGTAGGCAACAGAAACACACAAAAAAACAAAAAACAAAAAACTTTTCAAAAACAATAGCCACATTCGCCGTAAAAGCCCCTCAATTCAGTTAACATTAGCTTATCATTCACCGCGACCACTTATCCTTCCATTATAATGCACTTGACCGCAAACTGCACAATTATCATACTTCTCCATGGCGATGAATTGCTATGAATTGACTGTACATTAGACTGAACTCGCCTGAAATAAGTGACTTGTTTGTGGAAATGTGAAGGTAACAAGTTGATGTTAAATGTCTGGTTGCCAACTCATTCCCAGGTCCTATCCTTTTTTCTATGTACTGAGTAGTGGTGGTTGTTGGTGCATCGAGCTCTCTGCTACTCACCCACTTGGACAGGTGCATCCGTCATCTCCCATGAGGCGTAAGTGGTGTTGGAGGCTCCATCGAGAGCTTTCTCACTGAGCACCTTGATGATTAAGTGACACACTTTAGTCCCTTTGGGTGACTCTCCAACCACTCTACCAGGTAATAAATCTGGCCCTGAAGCGCTTCCTTTTTAAAACAAAACACAGCATCAAAAAATGCCATATGTGTCCTGGTGTGAACTTCTTGTTACTGAGATGAAGACCAGCTGTACTCAGATGCTTTTGATACACTGTGTAAAGCTTGTCTGGGTCAAGAGTCTGGGTTTTTCCATTAGAACAGTGGTCCCCTGTGTTGTGATTCAAAGCTCTGTCATTCCCTATTCTCATAGGGATCTTTTAATATCAAACCACTTGAATAGTGGTGCCCATGATGCCCCATCACTTGGGTCCACAATAACAGATCAAACAAATCCTAATACGAAAGACTGCAGCTTTAAAAGAGAGTTAAATGTCTGGTCTTTTTCCTACGATCTGGTGGTTTCCTATGCAGGAAAAACCCCTGGTTATTAATAACATTTACATTTGAGTAATTTAGCAGATGCTCTTATCCAGAGAGACTTACAGTGGTGTGTGCATACATAACCAGACCTACGGTGACACGATCGTCACAGTTTCAGCCTCAGCAAAATAAAATCATCTCCAGATAGCTGTCGGATGCAGAAACTGTACTCTCAAAACATCCAGCTGGTATGTTGTGCACCACCTGAGGTGAGGAGGAGGCAACACGCTGTGAGTGAAAGTTGCTGAAACTTTAAATTGAAGCAGTCCCTGATCAAATGGCAGTTAGTGAGACAAACACGATATTGGCAGAGAGAGGCTGCCTGCCTCGCGTACACATGTACGCAGAAGTACAAAGGGGGCCTTGAGCAATCAAAACCAATCTCTGTTATCCTTTCCTGTATATGCAAATCAGGTTTAATTAGTACAAATCAGGGTTGTCCATTTATAATCATAAGATGAATTTTCCCCGCAAAGCTTATGAAAATGCAGCTTTAATTTTCCATTTTATTAATTAAAAATGTTCCAGTGCAATTGCACTCAGGCTCATTTCAGAGGTTGTTAATTATCAAACATAATCTCAATTACCATGACAGTGTGGCTAAAAGCTATCTAAAGGGAGGTAATTTAAAAAAAAAAATCTCTCCGTGTGAAAGTGAAATGTGCCTGGTTTTTGGGACTGGGAGGCTTGTGTACCAATATCATTAGTCAGACTCGTTTCACTCCAATAGCTTCCAGGAGTCAGACCTCGACAAACTGTTATTGTTTATTTATCAGGGTTAAACGAGAGCCAAATCAGTTGAGATTGTACTTCATACCAACGTGTTCGATCACCAGTATGAGTTCAATGCAGTATGAAAGACACAATTCATGTCTGAATCAAGCTACAGGACAAGAAAAGGGAGAATAAATTGACCTATTCAAAGAGCTATTATAACATCGCCCAAAGCTTAGATCTGAGCCCATTTCAGCCATTCTAGAAAGCAGCATTCTGATTGAGTTCATCAGTCATTGAGTTCGTATGGTATCACTCCATTGTGTACACCTTGAGAATGACGTTAGGACGGAAAATCACCTAAAGCATAGTACATTCAGAGAATGCATTTACTAAATTGCGGCACCAAAGTTAGTTCCTCAACTGCTGACTGTGGTGACAGTGTGTTTTGAGGGTGATGGGGGAGTCAAGTGGATCGTTAATGTGATATCAAAGTAATTATCTTCACCTAATGTACCTCGACCAGGCTATCTGACCAATGGGGTGTGATAAATGTGAGCGTCATGACGGACTTGTCAAATATCAGGAGACATACTGAGCATCAGAGAGCAGATGGTGAAAATAACAGTGTGTAAAGAATGTATTGCAAACAGAAGGGACATTTTCTATTTACCATTCCAAGCTCAACAACAATATTGTGTATTTATTTACCAGTACATGCTTTAATTTGTTTCACAATTGTGCACATTTCAAACCCAATTTGATTAGATTGAAATTAAGTTTAAATCAGATACACAATGAGGCTGTAGTAACCATGTTGACAAAGACAAACTATTCTCACTCCTACAGTATCTTTCCCATAGATACAGAATGAATAGAATGGGCGTCCCCATCCAAGTCAATTATGGCATAATGGGTGGACTGGTGGCCATTGCGAGTTTACCCATAAGTGCAAAGCAGGAAGTAAAAACAGGAAGTGTACCCATCAATCTGGCATTACACAAAATACATTCCATTGCATGAGTCACATCACTTAGCATAATGTGAATGAACATTTTACATTACCATGGAGATGATTGCATCACAATACCAGGCAGCCATTGTGAGTGTACCCATTCATTTACCAGTCAAATTGCCAGGGTCAGACGTTACAACCCCGTTCTATTCATTCTATTTCTATGATCTTTCCACCCACCCGAACATATTTTTCCTATGGAAACAACTCTGTGTTTAAAGCTATTTCAGATTGGCAAACAAACAAGAAACCAATTCAACTCTAAACTTACTGCTATTTCTCACATTATTAGCCCAGAACGTTTTTACAATCATTTCACTACACCTGCAAAAGCATCTGTTAAATATGTGTATGCGACCAATACAATTAGATTTGATTTGTTTATAGTCATCAAGCTACTCTTATCGCCGGACTCTCCATACACAACCACACCCACACACACACTTGACATGTCACAAAATGAAATGACCCTATCTCACCGTGACAGTCATCAATCTGTCTTAGGAGGAAACACAAAGCTTTATTACATTTAACGCCAAGCAATTATTCATGACCTACACAAAATATGATAATGATTATATCAGATTACAAATTAGTCTTCATTTGCTTGTTGTGATGGGTGTGGGAGACAGCGGAGTATCATTGATTTAATATCAGCCCTAATGAAATAAAACCACCAAATGCAGCTGAAGTTATAGCCGACTACTATCTGCAGTGCAACTGACTTGCATAGTGTTAATTAGGGCATAATTATAACACTAGTTTGCAGATGTGTTACATAACAAAGAAATGAACGTGTGTACAGGAGTGAGAACCGACCAGCTGAAATGCCTTCCTCCTCCCCTCACAAGGTTGTCATGGCAGCACCACAAAACATTAACTTAATGTACTATAGGCCTTAATACAACTTAAAGGCACTAAAATGCAAAAGGACAGGTCCCTGTTTGAAAGACAGTGAATGACAGCACTCTTAATATCTCCAATGGGAATAAGTCCATGGCGTTGCTGCTGAATCAGCCGATTACAGACTTTCCCGCCCTAACATGGCTGGATTAATGCACCGCACTGCAGAGTGATGTGTTAGTAGAGTGGCAGGGGGAGGACAAAATAACTGAAGATGCATGTTGTAAACATATTCCTACTATAATATAGGATTTACATTAGGGAATGGGGATACTTAGCCAGGTGTACAACTGAATCCATTCAACTGAAATTTGTCTTCCAAATTTAACCCAACCCCTGTGAATCAGAGAGGTGCGGGGGACTGCCTTAATCAACATCCACGTCATCGGCACCCGGGGAGCAGTAGTTCTTGGGGGTTAACTGCCTTGCTCAAGGGCAGAATGGCAGATTTTTCCACATTGCCGGCTCAGGGATTCAAACCAGCGACCTCTCGGTTACTGGCCCAACACTCTTATTAACCACAAGGCCACATATCATGGTCTGGTCATGCTGCACTGAGGAACAACTGAGATGTTCTATTATTTATCTCAGGCTGACAGAATGTATAGAGGAGTAGTGTATCTCCAGTCTACATTTAACTTGGAAGGACTTTATTTTAGGGGGCAACATTTAGTAACGCTATAATAGTAATGCTATATTCTAGGTGGTACAATATCAGCACTATTCTAGACAGGAGCCATTATTCAGCTGTTTACGTGGCTTACCATGGTGTTATCTTTATAAGTAGCAGTAAACATATCTAAGTAGCTACAACAACCCTTTCATACTGTTATATTTGCAGCTACAAGTAAACAGAAGTAGCAACGCTAACCTCCTTTTGATCACCATGGAGGCAGCTGGTACCCAATCAAGGGTCACAATCTTTCTCCCTTCGAGGTTTCCACCATCATCACTAATAGTACAGATCTGAGAAGACATTCCTGTGCCTCTACAGTCAACCATATGCTAGCAGGCTGGCTGTGGGGGGGGGGGCTCCCCTAAATATTAATCAGCAGGAGCCGTCGGGAGGCTGAGGAGGATGGGGGTGATCGGCAGGTGGGGAGAGATGTGGAGGGATGGGGAGGCAGGGGAGGGTGGAGAGAGGCTGGTGGGGAGGTGGGGGGAACGGTAGAGAATGGGGAGGGTGTGGGCAGGATGGAGACAGTGCTCCCCTCCCCGGTGGCACGGCCTTGGTTGTGTCCCAGAGCTAGGTCAGCTTGTCCCTCCCTCCCTCTCCCCACCCCACACATCCATCACCATCCCCCAGCCTCTGTCTGTCTCTATCTCGCTCTACCTCTTTCAAGCCAAGCCAGACACACAACTCAGACTGCTCCTCTCTCATTCATACAGCATCATCATCGCCTGTAAAGGAATCAGCCTAAACTTAATAAGAATGCCCAGAAGGCCATGACGAAAGCCAAGACACAAATACACTGTCCTTCAGCGGGATTACATGTCTCACTTCAAAGCCCTCTCACTCACCTTCTATCTGGCCCATTTGTTTGACTTGGATTCAAAGCAATGTAACTATGAGTGTTATTTATTTCCTCCTCTGACTCCAGCAGTACATGTATCATGTGGTGAGTTCAACAGTTGGCACTGGCAGTGAGTCTATCACCTTGCATTCTCCACATCACAAATCCAGCTCTGACAGGAGCTGTCTGTGTTATATCTGCTGCTAGGAGTTTCTTTGAGCAACTGCGCTCTCTCTCTCTCACTCTCTCAATTGAATTTATTGACATGGCAAGTTAAATTACTTACATTGTCAAAGTATACAAATAAAACATTATATATATATATATATTTATATATATATATAAATGGTGGGACCAACAGCAATAATAGTAGTAGTGGAAATGGGATTACCATTAACAGCAACTACAACAACAATATTAATGAGAATAATAATACATTAAAGCAATAGTAGTAGACCAGTCTCAACATGACTGAGAAGACACATGACTTGAAAGCCAAAACAAAACTGAATGGGAAATATTATTAACATTACATTGCACTTTTCACTGGCTGTCCCTCAGGTTGTGACAGCATTTTGGCTTTTTACCCAATAAATATTAGATTTTTTTCTTCATCTTTTATATTTTCAAATTCTTTGTGTTGAATTATTCTCTTAGGTCTGAGTATTTGTCACAGTGTAATAGGAAATGCAGCTCTGTCTCTACCTCTCCCCTGGAGCAGAGTGAGCACAGCCTGTCCTCTCTTGGCAGCCAGGTTTGCCTGTGACGGCCGGTCTCTATAGCCAGACTGTGCTCACTGAGTCTGTACCTAGTCTACCTGTGTTTTCCTCAGTTTTCTATCAGTCACAGGCGTCAGATAGTCTGCCACCATGTACTGTCTGTTTAGAGCCAAATAGCATTGAAGTTTACTTTGATTTTTTGTGTTGTCTTTCCAATAGGTGATATATTTTAATTTTTGCTTTGTGATGACTTGGTTGGGCCAGATTTCCGAGTGCTGTCCTGAGGCTCTATGGGGTTGGTTTGGGTTAGTGAACTGAGCCTCAGAACCATGTTGCCTTGGGCTGAGGGGACTCTTCTCTTATTTAATCTCTTGGCATTGTAGAGCTGTGTGATGGAATGTTTTGGGGTCACTTGTTTTTTGATGGTTGTTAAATTTGATTGCTATTTTTTCTATCGAATGAGGAGTGGGTTTTGGCCCAATTCTGCTCTACATGCGTTATTTTGAGTTTTCTTTGCACTTGCAATACAGTCTTGCAAAACTCTGCATGCAGTATTTCGATTGGATGTTTGTCCCATTTGGTATATTCACTGTTCGAGAGTGGACCCCATTCTTCACTACCATATAGAGCAATTGGTTCTATAACTGATTGGAAAATTTTGAGCCAGATTCTAATTGGAATTTTGATTTTACTGTTCCTTTTAATGGCATTGCTTTGTCTCTCAGCTCAATCACAGCCCTGTGAAAGCTACCTGTGTTGCTGATATTTAGTCCTAGATACGTGTCATTTTTGGTGTATTCTAATAGAACTGTGTCCAAATAGAATTTATATTTGTCATCCTGATTGTGGAATATCATTATATTTGTTTTGATTTGTTTTGATTAACGGTGAGAGCCCAGGTCTGACAGAACCTGTGCAGATGATCTAGGTGCTGCTGTAACTCCTCCTAAGTGGGAGACAGCAGCACCAGGTCATCTGCATACAGCAGACACTTGATTTCAGTGTTGTGTAGGGTGAGCCCAGGTGCTGCCGATTCTTCTAATGTTTTTGTCAATTCATTCATGAAGATGCAAACAGTGTTGGACTTATTGGGCA
This sequence comes from Oncorhynchus masou masou, assembly GCF_036934945.1. Classification (NCBI taxonomy): domain Eukaryota; kingdom Metazoa; phylum Chordata; class Actinopteri; order Salmoniformes; family Salmonidae; genus Oncorhynchus; species Oncorhynchus masou. The sequence goes on from NC_088233.1 coordinate 40,174,296, forward strand.
GCCCTGTTTCACTCCACGTCCCTGAAAGTATGTTCGCCTGTTGCCACATTTTAACCACACATTTGGTTTTAGTGTGCATTGATTTAATAACATAACATGTTCCCCCTCCAATGCCACTTTCTATTAGTTTATAAAAAAGACATTTGTGCCAAATTGAATCAAATGCTTTCTTGAAATCTACAAAACACAAGTAGATTTTGTCTTTGTTTTGGTTTACTTGTTTGTCAATTAGAGTATGGAGGGTGTAAATGTGGTCTGTTGGATGATCATTTTTTAGAAATCCAATCTGGCTTCTGCTCAGGATGTTGTGTTCATAAAGGAAATTATGTAGTCTGCTATTTATGATACTGCAGATAATTTTCCCCAAGTTGCAAATTCCTCTGTAATTATTTGGGTCAAATTTGTCTCAATTTTTATAGATTGGTGTGATAAATCCTTGGTTCCAAATATCGGGGAAAATACCTGCAGTGAGGATAATGTTGAAGAGTTTGAGTCTAGCCAATTTGAATTTGTGGTCTGAATATTTGATCATTTCATTTAAAATATCATCAGCACCACAGGCCTTTTGGGTTGGAGAGTGCATTGTTTTTCCAATAATTCTTCTTCTGTAATTGGGGTATCCACAGGACTCTGAAAGTCTTTGACTGCTGATTCAAGGATTTGTAATTTTTGTTGTAAATCTTTTTGTTCTGGGCTCTGTTATATTGCTGTAAAGGTTTGCAAATTGATTTCTCCACATATCCCCATGTTGGAGAGCCAGTTCCTCCTGATGAGGTTTGTTTAGTGTATTCCAATTCTCCCAGAAGTGGTTTGATCCTACGGATTCCTCAATTCCATCCAGCTAATTTATAATGTGCTGTTCCTTTTTTGTTCTTAGGGTGTGTTTGTATTGCTTCAGTGTTTCCCATATTGAAGGTGTACATTTTTGTTGTCTGTTCTCTGTGTTTTTGATTAGATATATTTCTCAATGACTTTCTTAGATTTTTGCAATCATTATCAAACCATTTTTCATTATCTATTATTTTTGGTTTGCTCTCATATTTATTTTGATTAGCCAAGGAGGCTAATTTGTTAAATATAAAGTTTATGTTCTAAATGGCCAAACGTACACCTTCATTGCTGTAGGAGAATGTTATTAAGGATAAAGAGTTGTCCAGGAGAGAGATTTTTTGGCTAATAATTGCTTTTTGGTAGATTTCTGTACTGTTTTCACTGCAGCTATAGGCCTATTTAGTAACATGTAATTTATTGGGCCGTGATGCTTCATGGTTGGGTTCCGCTCTTCTCAGATACACTGTGATTTTACTGTGGTCTGAGAGAGGTGTTAGTGGGCTGACTGTGAAGGCTCTGAGAGACTGGGTTTAGATCAGTGAGGAAGTAGTCTACAGTGCTGCTGCCAAGGGATGAGTTGTAGGTGTACCTACCAAAAGAGTCCCCTCTCAGCCTACCATTGACTATATATATACCCAGTGTTTGACAGAGCTTCAGGAGCTGTACTACATTTTAGTTTTTCACTTTGTCATAGTTGTTTCTGTGGGGGTATGTGGGGAGGGAAAGGTTATTGCTTCCTGGTAGGTGTTTATCCCCATGACTGTTAATAGTGTCTGGTTCTTCTGCTGTTCTAGCATTCAGGTCTCCACGTTGCCTTGGGCCTGAAAGTGACTCATCTCCCCTCTAGAATGGAGAAACTCTCTTCATTGAAGTAGGGTGATTCTGAGGGGGGAATGTATGAGACGCAGAGGAAGACGTTTTTATCTGTAAAGATAGCCTCCTTGTTGATTTCTAACCAGATAAAGAATTCTCCTGTTTTGATCAATTCGATTGAATTAGTTAGTTCAGATTTATACCATATTAGCATTCCCCCTGAGTCTCTGCCCTGTGTGATTCCTTTTCATTTGGTGGATGGTAGGATTATCTTCCTATAACCGAGTGGACAGCCAGTGAAAAGATCACCTCTGCACTATGTTTCCTGTAGTACTACAATATCAATATCATCAATTTCTTTCAGGAAGTCCGCGTTTCTGCTCTTTAGCTCAAATGCAGAGGACTTCAATCCTTGTAAATTCCCCAATGCAATGTAAAAAAATAAAAAATATATTAAAAAAAGTTTCATAACTGTTTTTTGTTTACCTTCAAAATGAGACAAACACTCACAATCCAACAAGATCTATGAAAATAGGATTTTTCAATTAACATAAACTCTTATGATGCAAATGTGATTTGTTTATCATTTAAGATAGCATTTGTGTCATGCCACTTGGGTGGATGTAGTGTGAGGATGGTGGAGTTCTTGTGCTCATCTTACCATGACCCCCGGCCTATCACATGTTAGCATAGTAGACTCAGCATGTGTTTGATGTCACTCATTTGGTTGGTGGGGGCTGGGCCAGTTGCTCCTCTCACAGCCTGTGCGTAGCTCTGCCTGTGACTCCAGGTGTGGGTCTGCGGTGGGGAGGAGGGGGGTGGTAGGCCTCGTCTGGGTGGGTCTGAAGCTGGGCTGGGGTGGGCATTGAGGTTGGCGGTGCAGTGGTCGTGGCTGGGGGGTCCAGGGTGCTGGTCCGGGGTGTTGTCTCGATGATCTCGGAAGGGAGGAGATTGCTCTGCTTGGGTGGAGAGGTCGGGCTTCGGTTTAAAGCAACATCCTTGAGAGTCTTGGCAAGTGTATTATCCTGAACCAACTTCCCATTTGAGTCCATCAACAGGATAATGTCAGCCAGTGTTTCTTCTGGACTGGAGGGGGTAGAGGGGGGGCTGGTGGGTGTTGGAGCTGGGCTGTGGCTGGTCTGTGCCGGTGCCACTGTCTGTGGGAGGCTGGGGGAAGGTGGGCAGCAGGCAGGGCTGGGGACGCCTGGCTGGTTGAGGTGGGCTCCTCTGCTGTGTGAGGCCAGGTCATGGTGATCTAGCTGCTCCTACAGCCTGTCCTCTGTTCTCTTCGTCTCCTGCAGCCTGTCCTCTGTTCTCTTTCTCTCCTTCCGCCTGTCCTCTGTTCTCTTTCTCTCCTGCAGCCTGTCCTCTGTTCTTTCTCTCCTGCAGCCTGTCCTCTGTTCCCTTCCTCTCCTGCAGCCTGTCCTCTGTTCTCTTTCTCTCCTGCAGCTCCTCTCTTAATGTGGTCAGATCGCTATTACTGCTCTGCCTGTCTTTTAGGATCTCTCTCACCTCATTTGTTAGATCAGCTCTCTCTTGAGTCCGTCTCTCTCTTGCTGAACCTATTTTCGCTGTGTTGCAAGGCTGGTGTCCTGCTCTGTCACCTTGGTTAGGAGCTCCTCTAAGGTGTGGTTGTCTGGTTGCTGTTTGTTCACACTCTCCCTCAGCAGGACCACCTCCCCCTCCAGTTTGGTGAACTCATCCCTCATGGCAGGCATGGTGGTGAGGAGGGCCTGAGCCTGCTCTGCACTGAGGGGGTTGCTCTCCTCCTGGGGCATGTCTTCCATAGTGGAAGAGAGGTGCTGGATGTGCCTTTTTGGGTGGGGATAGTAGGGGTGAGGGTGGTGCTGGTGGAGTTTGTCTTGTGGGAGGGGATGTCACTGGTGGTGTCCTTCTCTCTCTCCGCTCTCTCCTTAATAGTCTGAACGTCTGTTTCAATCAGCCTAAGATTACCTTCCACCATGACAGTCCCAGTCTTGTAGAGGTTGATTGTTATCATGGTGCTGTCAGGGTTGTCTGTCTCTTTGACTTTCAGCTTCCACCCATTACAGATTCTCTCTTCTTTATGGATGGGTAGTGAGAGCAGACTGCTGAGCGCCATGCATTTGGCTGGTCAGTGAGAAAGATGAGATTACTCACATCACCGTTTTTGTAGAGGTCTGTGGAAAAGGGTTTCTGGCCTCCCCTTTAGTAGTTTCTGTTTAAAAGCTTTCCTCGTTGTGTCATTTTTGGCCTCTGGAGGGTAGAGAATGGATTCAGTGCTGAGGGGGAATGGGTCATGGTGCCTGTGAGCTCTGCTCCTACTGTGGCTCTGTTCTGCTGTCCTGTTGCCATGGCAACCGGTTTGTTTGTCTGCTGCTGTTGCTATATTGCTCTAATTTAGTTCAAAAACCAGCAAAAAGAGTGACAAATCTTTACACACAAAAAAAACAGAAGATATGTTTAAAGTTAGTCCGTGCTCCTTTTTGGTTTACTCACTCAGTTTGGTTGTTTCATGGAGTTGTATTAACTCCCCTTGCTAGGTTTGTTCTAGCTCATTCTTTCTGGCTAGCTTGTTATAGTCTGCTGGCTAGGATTTTTGTTGTGTAGCTAGCTAGCTAGAGTCAAAATTTCTTAACTTGAGGCACAGTTACTTTTTCTCTATTTTGATTAAATAGAGTTGTTGTTCATCACTTCTTGTCTGGAATATATATCAGGAGCCCATGTTGAGAATCTCTCAAGTAGACCAGTGTCAATATGACTGAGAAGACACATGACAGAGTATGAAAGACAAAACATAACGGGAAATATTATCGACATTACTTTGCGCTTCTCACTGGCTGTCCCTCAGGTTGTGGGATGAGGACACATATTTGGCTGCCAAAACTGCACATTTTGGCTTTCCACCCAATAAATATTTTGATTTTTTCTTAATCTTTTATAGTTACAAATTCTTTCAAATTCTTCTTCTCTCTCTCTCTCTCTCTCTCTCTCTCGCTCTCTCTCTCTCTCTCTGTCTCTGTCACGCCTTGGTCTTAGTATTTTGTGTTTTTAGTTAATTAGTTGGTCAGGCCAGGGTGTGACATGGGTTTATGTTATTGTGTTGTCGTATTGTTTTTTTTTTGTAGGCATTGGGATTGTGGTTGATTAGGGGTGTGTTTAGTTTAGGTTTGGCTGCCTGAGGCGGTTCTCAATCAGAGTCAGGCGATTCTTGTTGTCTCTGATGGGGAACCGTATTTAGGTAGCCTGGGTTTCACTGTGTATTTCGTGGGTGATTGTTCCTGTCTCTGTGTAGTTTCACCAGATAGGCTGTAATTAGGTTTCACGTTCCGTTTTGTTGTTTTGTATTTATTAGTTATTTCATGTATCGTTCCGTTTTTTCTTCATTAAAAACATGAGTAACCAACACGGTGCATTTCGGTCCGACTCTCTTTCGACAAACGAAGAACACCGTTACTCACTCTCTCTCTCTCTCTCTCTCTCTCTCTCTCTCTCTCTCTCTCTCTCTCTCTCTCTCTCTCTCTCTCTCTCTCTCTCTCTCTCTGGACAAAGCATGATGGGCGCACACACACACACACAAACACGCACACATGCTCGCAAACACAAACACACACAGCAAAGGTGCAGCGGGACATGTTTTTGTAGACTCACGCAGCTGATGCAAGTCCTTCCAGCTTTTGGAGGAGGGGCAGGCAGTGATAGTGACCAGGGGACAGGGGTTACCAGCCAGTGTGTTGCACAGACTCTGCTGGCGGAAAAACAACTTGCGAGGGTCCACTGACCGCTGCAGCACCTGCAGGTGACTCTGAAACACAGCGATAACCACTGGCCTGTTAAATAAACTGCCGTGATGCATGGGGCATAATGAAATAGATCATACACACACATCCAAAATAACCACTCTAGACACATGCTCTGGACGGAGAATGTCAAGACTACCTCAAGGCTGGTGTGGGTGTACGCACACACACACACACACACACACACACACACACACACACACACACACACACACACACACACACAGCAGGGTGTTGAGTGCTGTACCTGGAGGGCAGAGTAGGTGTAGGGGTAGTGATAGGCCAGGTAGCACACGTCTTCGTTGTGTTTGAAGGTCACGGTAAAGGTCAGGGTGTAGAAGGAAGAGCTCTTTTGGCCTCGGCTCGGACAGAAGCTGTTTCTGCAAAAACAGCATTACTCAAGTTACAAAATGTTATGCCATTTGGAGAAGTCCACTGCAGGGGCAGTAACATTGTGTCCGCACTGTTAGCTACAGAACAAAGCAAACTCTAACAAACAAGCCATTAAAATCTGCTTGCAATGAATATCAGTAAGTCTATAATGGTGTGTTCACGCACCAAATGACATGGCAAATCTCACTCTTCTAGCTATCGATAAAAAAGTATCTGCAGCCTATTTGAGTGATGGTTGCATAAATGTTGTGTAAGTATCCTCCTGTCACTCACCTGTAGTAGCAGACCTCAGTTCCAGTTCTGAGCCAGTTGGGTCGTCCCTCCAGAGCCTCTCTGACAGAGTACAGTACAGGCTGCATCCCTGGGGACAGACAGAAAGGCATCTGTTAGGCATCTACACACTAATGAACCGATTGATAACAATGCAACATAAACCACACAGAACGTTGCATCGTTAGACGGGAGCACACAGTACAGGGAGAACATACAGTATTATTGATTTATTTATGCGTTAGTTTACTTAATCTATAGAAAGTAAACTCCCTAAAGGACTTTTAAAATGCCACTGTACTTTTTTCCAATGACACATTTCTGGGGAGGACCATTGTGGCCCAGGCCCACTGCTGAGCTCTAGAACGGACGAGGATGAGAATGAAGGAGCGCTGTGTGTGGGGGACTGGGAATGGCACATTGAGGGGGACTGAGGACCCCCAACGTGTAGACAGATCAACAACACAGGGGTCCTAAAATACCTACTGACAATCCTCTACCTCGGTGCTTATCCAGTGAGGTGTCATTATACTGGCTATCTGTGCTTACCGTAGTTGAACTGGCTGTTGGCTTTCTCACAGTTGATGATGTTGAAGCGATAGGGCACGTTTGCCGCCATACCGCTGACCTCGAAATAGAACCACTGGTGGTGCTGGGAGCAGTTGGCGTCCGCGTTCAGGATCAGATCGTACTCGTGACTGAGGAAGAGGGAGGAGGTTGAAGACAGAGATTACGTATGAATCCCAAAAGGCTTTTGACCAGAACCTGTCAAACATAGTGCACTATAAAGGGAATAGGGTGCCATTTGGGGGACACCCTACATCATGAAGAAAGAAGTCTTTCCCTCTGTTGTTTTCTAACTGTTCTAACGTGCAACGGTTTTACAAAGACTTAATGTATTATTCAAAGGAAATTCCAGTCCAAGTATAGACTAAACCTTTAATTTGATCTGAAATATGTCACCGGGACACCTTCCTTACAGAAGCAAAAGGAGAGGTTTGAGAGACTCTGTTTGATTTTCAATGCAGCGTAAATGAGCCCCGAGGGGAATGTGCTACTTGTAGTCAGGTCTCTGCCAGGAAGCAGGAAGGAGCTGGAACAAAGCGGAGAAGCGTACCTACGGACGTGAACGGCTTTGCGCAGGTTCCCGCACTCAAACTTGGAGAAGAAGCTCAGGGAGTCGGAGTGATCAGGAGAGCCCTGGGAGCTGGGGGTGGAGGGGGGGGGGGTACATTAATACAGAGTACCTGACTACATCAAAAATGACTAGGATGGTAATGGTCATTTTGAATTAGCTTTTGTACTTCAGTGACCGGACCCATCCATTATCAGTCTGACCAGATGCTGAAAATGGCACCTGAAGTTTCTCATTATGCACATAATCTAACTGAGAGTACCTGACGATGCTCTGATTATCAAGCATGCCGTAAGAACACAACACCAGCCAGGATGCTCTTACAGTATCCATGCTATACCTCTGACATCCTCCATTACCACAGCACTTAAAAAGCAGCTCTGCAGTCAACTGACAAATCAAAGCAGGTGATTCTGCAGCAGCAGAGCCCAGAAATATCTCTCCTCAATGTCCTCTTTCCATTAGACATCCACCTACGCACTCAAGTGCTTTGCTGTTTCAACATTTTTCTATGTAACAAGCAAGATATTTCAGCAGAAATGTCCCCGTCTCAAACAACTATGGCGGACATTCATGAACAGTCCATAGAGGATAGGAACATATGATAACTGCCTGTGGAGAGGCGTGGCTTCCGTCCTGGAGAGGCGTGGCTTCCATCCTAGAGGGAGTGGCTTCCGTCCTGGAGAGAGTGGCTTCCGTCCTGGAGAGAGTGGCTTCCGTCCTGGAGAGAGTGGCTGATTTGTTAACACTCACCTGGGGTCCTCCAGGTCAAACACAACTTCATCAATAACGTCCTCCGGGTTGAGGAGACGCTGGACGTCCTCAAACACCTTCTTCCTGTCAGAGACAGAGTACAGTACATGTTCACCAAGGGTCATACAGAATCGTATTAATTGCGGTTCTGTAATTGCGTTCCTAAAGACATAGAAAGTATGTTGCGTCAACTACTCTCTTAGATTTGCTGATAATGGCCTAAATATTGATTTATTACCATAATGAATAGTACAAATAGTATAGCATTTTGACATCTAAAGCCAATAGTCTCATTGATTTAAACAATTCCATTAGAGTTCATAAACCCTGGAAGTCAGCCTAAAGCGGGCATATACTGTAAATGTACACTGTGTACAAAACATTAGGAACATTAGTTGGGGTATGGACTCTACAAGGTGTCGAAAGCGTTCCACAGGGATGAATCCAATGTTAACTACAATGATTCCTACAGTTGTGTCAAGTCAGCTGGACGTCCTTTGGGTGGTGGACCATTCTTGATACACAGGGGAAAGTGCTGAGCATGAAAACCCCAGCAGCGTTGCAGTGCGCCAGGCACCTACTACCATTCCCCGTTCAAAGGCACTTCAATCTTTTGTCTTGCCCATTCTCCCATTGAATGGCACACATACACTATCCATGTCTCACCAAAGAAATCATTCTTTAACCCGTCTCCTCCCCTTCATCTGCACTGATTGAAGTGATTTAACAGGTGACATCAACAAGGGATCCCATAGCTTTCACCCGGATTCACCTTGTCAATCTATGTCATGTTTTGTACACTCAGTGCATATGGCCATTCGACTGGACATTTCTATATTTCCCCAAACTAAATCTAAAATGCCTCCAACCCCATGCAGACCTAGTTTCTCTGTGTAGTGGAGTGGTGAGTCAGCACAGCAACAGGCGTACCATATACAGGACTTCCTTTCTCTCAGCACTGTAGCTAGAGAGAGACTCTGTGGTGCACTTCACTCTCTCCTCTCCTCTCACTATCACATCACCACCTCCCCAAGGTCCCTTATCACTCCCCAAATTAAGAGGAGAGGCGAGGGGCACAGAGGAGCACTGCATCAGACCGCCATCCCTTTCCTCCTCCTCTCTCTGAATATAGGATTACAGGGCGAGGCAGGAGAAAAGTTTCCAGTGCAGCCACAGAGCCCTCCTTCATCCCCGTCCAGGGCGCTCTGACTCAGAGCACTCTAAACAAACACACCAGAGGACAATCAGAAAGGCTGGGAGATCACTGGGAGGCTAGCGGGACACAGGCCGCATTAAGCCTGAGGGTGTGATTGTTTGATCAGGCCTGTGAGGACCACTGCCCTGGCTCTATCCCACCGGGTCCTGAGGGGACAGAACAGCCAGTAACCATCCCACTGACTTAGAAAGAGTTCGAGAGAGGCTGAAAACACTTTCTCAAGAAAGTGGTGCCCAGCGGACGGGATGCCCTTCAAATGAAATGAGTCGACTTGTTTTTTCCTAAAAATACAAACTTTAGATGTGTTTTACATTAGGGAAATCTCAATTTACATACACTTCTGGTGAATGCTGAATTTAAAAGTATTTAAAACTATTTAATGTGAACACAGACTCCCAAAAAGTAAAGCGCCTGACAAAATTGCATCTGTGCAACCTAAATGTCACAGACTGTCAATCACTTTAAGTCCCGAAAAATGGCTTTTGCAGAGAAGACACTAAATAGAGCTAACATAGACTTATCTCTTCCCAGGGTGAGCACAATGAACTGTGAAATGACTGAAATAAACTTCCTTTCCACACAATCTGCCATTTGCACCTTGAAAAGTTCTCCAAGAAAACAAGTTTTGGTCCGGGCAGCCGCCACATAGCCTAATTAGATTACTGAATAAGTGTTTAATAAAAGGTTGGCACTTTGGGATGCATTGGGTTGACTGACTTCAGTAGGGAGCAGTAGAACGAAAGGGACTGACAAAGATCCTGTGTACTGACAAATTATACAGCTTGGCTGCTTGAGATAACGACACGCGAAAGGTGGGTACCTATCCATTATGGATTACACATGTCAATGACACTTAAGCATTTGTTGAGACTCACAAATTATCCCAAAGCTTCAGAAACAAATGACCAAGGCATTCTCATGAGAAGGATAAACAAACGTAATACAAATACAAATACACTGCACATACTGTCTTGCTTGTAAATGATGCCAAAATCAGATGTGGAAAACATTTCAAGACGAGCTAAGTCCTATCTTTCTGTGCATATTCTAGTGTAGGAAATGACATGAATAATGCCTTTGACAGGTTTGAGAAGGCTAAACTTCTACTGTGTTCTCAGCTCAAGTGTGAAACACTACAGGTCAAAAGAAATCTGCATTTAATATGCCGCTTCAATGACATGCTATTGTTTACAATATTTCCGGTATTTCACACTGAAAAAGAGCACTTGAACCTGACTCAGACGCCACAGAATAGTTTGCCAGTTACAATCAACGTAACACTGTAATGCTGTAAGCCTATATTACTCACTCTGCAGAAAGCAGCAGCAAACGATTTGTTTCAAGCACAGAAACATCTCCCACTGTTGTGTATGGCCCCTCTAAATGACTAACTATATTGACTACTCTGTAGTAGGGTACAGAAGTAGATTATGAGCTCAAATATTCAACCATGAAAAGTGTACAGTAAAGTAAGAGGGCTGGGAATTGCCAGGGACCTCACGATACGATGTTATGACAATACTTAGGTGCCAATACGATATGTATTGCGAATTTCACGATTCTATTTGTGCTGCAATTCGATATTTTTTATTGCGTTTCGGTGTTCCTAACATGTTGCCCCATCATGTCTGCTGCAGAGAGACAAGAAAGAGCCAAGAGAACATTTGTTTTGATCAGTCCGGGAAATAAAAGGGCTGAAAACTAATAGTCTCCCTATTTAAAAAGAAGATGGAGAACAAGCTGTGAAGGAAAGACACTGGAGTTTTGGTGGAGGTTCAGCCAACTAGAGCAAAAAGAATACAGCGATATTGTCAAAACAACATGATAATATAGTCAAAAATAATATCCCGATATGTAACTGTATCGATTTCGCCCCCCATCACCAGTAACAAACCCGCTCAAACATTCCCAGAGTGCTGAACACTGTGTTCGTCTCAATGAAGGGTGTTAGACTGTTAAACCACTACAGTGAGGTGACCATCCGAGAAGACAGGGAAAATCTCGCCATGATTCTTAATCATGCCGGCATGTCTGTTTCTCCTCAAAACTTCTTCTAGCAAATCACTTCCAAAAACCTGCTTCCATCAACCGCTTTCCAAAGGTGGCATACACCAAACATGAAATCAATCCGAGACAATTGACAGGATGAATGCTATCTGTGCTGTGCCATCTGTGACAGAGGGGAGCAACAGCCGTCAATACAGAGAGAGAAAGAAATCAAGACAGTGGGGAAAGCAGGAGGACCAAGCTTATATTTGACATCTTCCTTCCTGACATGCTTCCCACACGCTCCATAAACTCCTTCTTTAAATGGGATTTATGCAAATGAAGTGATGGGATGGGTCTAATGGGTTAGTACCACACTGAGACAAGGCCTCCCATCATGCCGTGATGAATACATCAACATGGCTCGATCATTCCCACACTCATCAATCACTGCAATTTAGTTAGGGGGAGCCACAGCAGTGCTATTTCTTCTGTCCTCAATGGCATTTTTCCTTCAACTTACATAAATATAAAACCATTGGTTGACATATGGAGACATCTACCTACCTTTGCACATTGGGTTTCCTTCCAGCCATTGGCTCTTTACTCTGTGGGGGGAGATGTCCCCAGAAGTCAGGGAAGGCTAAGATGGAATACTCAGGGATGGACTTGGTGAGGGCTGCTGCTGCGGTGTACATGCGTGGGTCATGGTGGGGGATGCAGGCCCCGTGTTTCTCCAGCAGCCTGTCTACCATGCTAGGGTGGCTGTCCTGCTTCACACTGGCGCTAGACAGGAAGTGGCTGTGGAAGTCACAGGCCTGCAGATGGTTCTCTGGAGGTTTTCCTTTGCCATCCTGGTCTCCCTCTAGTGTTGAGACTGGGTGCTCCAGGGGAGAATGGGACGGAGAATCTCTGAGATTTACTCTGGATCTTCCATCAGTCCTGAAGTCCTCATTGAGTCGACCCTCCTCATCGGAGCTTGAATCTACCTCAGAGTCCGAGTCCAAGTCCTGAAAGACATGGTACTCTGTAAACCTAAATGGGGTTTAAGGTGGTATGTTCTCCCCTCTTCGCCTCTGGTTACATTTTAAGTGCACAACAGTCATGATTAGCTAAATATACTGTCGTCGTAACAACTCAATGCAAATAATAGGGATCATATCGAATGAAAAAGGAACATTCAAATGCACTCATTAGTAAAAACAGAAATACATCTTAAGGTCAATAAAGCATAAAGAACATCTCCGATGGTGCCCCCAAGGATATATATTTAACGTCCCATTCCCAGTGACATCAACACGGTGTTCAGTCCTTTGATATTGAAAGCAGATGAGGTCTAGCAATGACAGCAGCTGACAAGCAGAAAATATGAAGCATCATTGGCCCCATCCTTGGCCCCATCCTTGCAATTTCGTAACTTGAATATCAATTTAAAACCTATGCATAATTGTTCTACGGTTCCACAGAGAGGAGTCAGGAGACTCATTCCTTGAAGCTTGTGAAGCTTTAAGAAAGTCGATGTGTCAACGGCTAGTGTTCACGGGCACAGGCATTGATTAGCATGTAAAAGGTTAAGTAAAGCATGTGGGAATGTCTGGGAACCCAGATTTTTTACAGTGTGTTCCTTGTATCTCATAACCTCTAGCCCTCAGCAGTTATGCTAAACTTATGAGTTTGGGAGTTTTTTCAGTGTTTGCACTGCACACTTGCTGATTCACTTCAATTCACATCATATTAGCATTAAAATCAGAGCTGAATACCAATGGATATGTACAGTATAATGCAGAAATGCATACTGTAGGTATCATTGAAGCAACGGAAGAAAGATGGAGAGAAAAAGAAAGTGGTTAAGAGTGTTGGGCCAGTAACCGAAAGGTTATGGTTTGAAACCCTGTGTTGACTAGGTGAAAAACCTGCCGATGTGCCCTTGAGCAAGGCACGTATCCCTAAATGCTTCTGTAAGTTGCTCTGGATAAGAGGCTCTGCTAAAAAGTTTTGAAAAATCACTCTAGGCACTATGCAGTCAAAGCAGGGTAGTAGGTTTCAGGGGAAAAAGTTGACGGCATCATTCTTCTTGGGCTTTAATAATGCATGTTTGGCTTCATGCACTCAACAAAGCAATGTGTACCATGTGAAACAAAACTAAACGAAATAGCATATAAATTTGAACAGCTCGCTTTCTCGCAGCGCCGGAATAATGTGACTTATCCTTTTCATTTTTAATGAAAAAGGCCCCATAAACAAACACTATAGATCGAATCTCCAGTGTCAATTTGATTACTGAATCCAGCAAATTAAAAGGGACTGTTGAAAACATGATTGTGCTGTTTGCAATTTCCAGAACATCATCATTAGAATCTCTCTTGATTAAACCGTAGATATGATGCAGGTGCAGGTTCGGAAATCGACGCTCGCATTCTAACGTCTCATAATAATCAAAGCCATAATTAGAGGAACACCTGGGAGTTGTGCTGCAGTGAACATCTTGAAGATCCTGGGATAGAAGTGGAGAATGGACAACCAGGGTGTCACTGAGGTGTTATACAAGCAGCTCTGATCAAAGTAAGCCGCAGTCTCCTCAGGCATCTGACCGTAAGGGGGAGAAAACCCCCTTTCTGCCTTCCCCTCCCATATGTCTATACTACAGTCCCCAGGGCTCGGACTCGGAGAAGATTAGAAAATATATAAGGAAACAGATTGAGGATTTATAAATGAACCATGGTTATTTTACCTTGTGGTCACACGCTGTATCAAGGTACTGTAAGCCTATTATTATGTTTTGACAACCTCATTACATGTAATCAGTCAGGTATAACTTCAATAATGGATAAGTTATGCCTACTGTACGTCGCCTGTCTAAGCATTGCAATGGTTTTCTCTTTTTGAAACACAACCAATGCTCAGAGAAAATGAACTTCCAGTGCTGTGTGTTCAGAGTCCTATTTCCACATAGAAGTAAAACTATAATCAAACGTGAACACACTGTAGTAGCCAAACTAAAATGCACATACAGTTTGTGTGAACAATGAACGTGAAATGCATTTGACCTTTCTGTGTAATCTCTGCACCCCCTCCGAAGAAGGGCATTCTGGGAATGTAACTAACCAAATTGTCTTGTTGTTTCAAGGCATGCTGAATTACTTCATCAGTAGAGAGAGAGACAGTCGCAAATTAATTGGGGAAGAAGTATTTTTCAGCAGAGGCAGTTAATCTTGTGATATCATTGAAATGAAGAGAGTTGCACCAGGACGAGACACATTCCCACAGGCTTGTTGGCATTTCAATTTGCCTTAACTCAACAACAGTCTAAAGTCTACCACAATGTCATGGGGTATCACACTGCCTGACACATGTCAGTCAAGTTATAGGGGCAATTTAAATGCCAACAGCTCACTTGTGAAATTAGATACCCTATTAGTATTATCCTGATAACCCTACAGAAAATTGTAAAGAATAATACATGTTATTATTCACATCAGGAAATTTGACACAAATAGAATCCTTCTGCTCCCGAAACCCTGTTACCCAGAAGTTCCATAGAGGTTAATGATTTTGAGTGTTGCCCTGAGAACAATTTGCTTATCAGACGATAATAGTGGCTGTCATACCTTGCTACCAGCTTACAGCCTCTCACAGTCAGACCACTTCCCAGATTCTCTGGGTCTTGCTGAGTAGAAAACGTTTACCTGAGAAGTGGGGTCAGCACTTAGATTGACTTTTAGGATGGACATAATGCACAGTCATTTTAGCAGATGCTCTTATCCAGCGTGACTTTGTGATTCCACACATTTTCATACTTGTCCCCCGTAGGAATCAAACCTACTACCCTGGCAATGCAAGCGCCATGGTCTACCAACTGAGCTACATGGGACACTCATCTAGTATCCACACATCTATCCAACTTAGGCTGGGCTCTTGGAGCCTTGCTAGAATCAACAATTGATTAAACACATTCCACAATGTACCAATAAATGAGTAGTTATGGATATAAACTGCTGAGAGTCAGTCAGGCATTTGCTGTGATGTGGTATTGATAACATCTTTTTTAGAGCAGACCATCAATGTCTGACACTGTACCTGGACTCCTATGGGAGAGATGGAGGGACAGGAGAACAATGTTTACCTGGAAGTCGTGGTGGAGTTCAGGACACAGTCTGACGTACTGACCCAGCTGCTCCAGGGGCCTGTCAGGTTCTGGCCGGGATCGCAGCTTGTTCACGTCTGACTCCAGGTCATCATCCTGCCGGGGCGATACACACACACACACACACACACACACACAGAGCTGTAACACCACATAGAGCTGGGTGATATGGACAGAAATCATTAATAACATTAAAGGGGAAATCAGCAGTTGCAGCATACCTTTTTCTTACTTATTAATGAATGACATTTACCCATTGATTCTTGAAGAATATAACTTATACGCCTCATGAGCTTAGTTGAACTGACGTACCTCACTGTATAGCCTCAACATGGTTAAAACTATCATTTTGGTATCCTGAACGGTCAGTCTTTGCATCCATAGCTCTGTCTTTGAATTTGAGAGTGGTTTCATTTCTCCAGCCCCAACCCCACGCTTTCTACCGAAACAGTGGTGGGGAGTACGCTATGTTATTGCTTCAACAGCTGATTGCCTCTTTAATGTGCACAACAGTTTAAAAATATATATATTACACATATAAAACCACAACTGCTACTTTGAATGTTGTAGCTATCGATTGTCCCATTAACAAACACCCATAAATGCAAATGTATTTCATTTAAAACTTCACAAGTATTCAGTAGGTTATTTATCGTAAGTCACAACATGAGCAAAATTAGCTATGATCTTCACGTAAGAGACCGATTTTCGGGTTATCCTCCCAGCTCTACCGCCACATCAGCACTGCACACAGACACACCTGGTGCGTACATCCATTAATCAGGAATACACTAAACCTTTGACTCTGGGACTCCAGAGGGAGGAGGCAGGTAAACAAACAGCTGGCGTCAGGCTCATCAACAGACAACAACAACTCCTCAGACACATACTGTCCTGCACTGAACAGTCCACTAGCAGCATGATAAACCCATTCACTCGATAGAGAGTTGGGCTATATCCGATTACGTGGGTGAGGCCATTTAAGGACAGTATCTATCTGCTAAAGAGCCCTATCTCTGACAGTGTCCAGCAGCAGGGCCTGGATGCTATAACCACTAACCAGCACACAGCGCTCAGACCTAAAAACAGCAGTAACTCAGTAGAACACAACACTCCTGCTGCTTTACATACACAAATGTGTCAGATAATAGATGTGGCTGCTGGTGTTTATCAGCATGCATCTGATACCCTGGCTTTGCCTTCCTCCTCTCCCTCTACCCACAACAAGTCGATTTTGCAGCGTGCCAAATGTTGCTATTCACAAACAGCCACAGCCGCGCCTAGCCAAGCCCCTGGCCGCATCAGATTAGGTCCATACAATGAAATGGATATGTTAGGAGGGAGGAGGATAATGTGGGCTTCAGTGTGTTCGAACCATAGACGTTAAAATCTGTAGATAGTGGCAGCGCTGACAGCATCCATGTCTTCCTATGGACAACTCCCAATGGTGCATGAAGCCGGAAGTATTTGAATTTGAAGCACGCCATATTGCTGAATGGGGCTGAATGGCACCAAAAATTGCTAAGAATCACGGTGAAAGTGGCCATAACTACCAAAGGATCATGGTCGATGTAGTCATTTTCATCCTGCCTGAGAGACACGTGCAACGAGTGTGCATAATGGCGCGAGCCTCCTTGTAACCTGCCGGCTCGGGATTGGTCTGTGTCAGCACGTGGTCCTGTGTGATGACACATATATTAGTCAGAATGGATCACTATTTATTTCAAAGCGAACTTTCAAATTATTCACCTTGGGTGATCTAACACATTTTAGATCCCCAAAACGGCCGTCAATTTATTCTGGCAATCGTTATTTACATTTCTAAGGAGGACCAGGGCTTTTGGCACCGCCAGTTAGCCGACGAGCAGAGCTCGGGACTTCACGCTCCAGATCGAACACTGCGGGTTTGAACGAAAGCAGCGAGGTGGCATTGATTTCTGCCTCCATCAGAGGTCCTGTTATTGAAGTAACGTGAAGGCAGGAAGCACTTCACGTCAAGCTCAGATCGTCTTCCTTTTCACAAAGTAACGGATCAGTCAAATATACTCCCATTTACTCATTTAGGAGAAATTACAGAGGAAAATTGCATGTGTCAGATTGCGTCTGTGCCTGTGCGAGTGTGACTGGGTGCAAGTGCTTGAGTGAGTGAGTGTTTGCATGTGTGTATGTGTGCGCATGACTGCTGCGTGCATGTGTGTATTGCCTCTGAGCGAGGATCACAAATCACTCACATATTCCTTGCCGCAGTCAGCCTCTTCATTTTCAATGTCGTCGTCACTATCATCTTCGAAGCTGACATCTAGGGAAAAGAAAAGACACAAAGACGTAAATGTCAAAGGCTTTTGCACTATTTGTGTTGGATCAAAACAAACTGGTCCGCGAGAAATCTGTTCCTGTCTGACATGTGATGTATTTGTGCATGACTAATATGCGAAATGTGAAATGCACAGTACAGACGTGTGGCAGGGATCAAAACAACAAAAACACATATGACAGCTTCGATGTGTTCCTGTATCTTCTATACCCTACAAAGCCCTAACACGTCTGTCTCATGTGGATTTTACAGCAATGAGCCTGAACTTAAAACGCAAAAACTTGATCTTCTTTTGTTTCTGTAGACCTGTCAGCCTGATGTTCTAGTCTGCTAACTGGACTGGCAGATGAGAGAGGTGAAGTCAGGGCTATCTCAGCAGACAGATGAAAAGAATGCACCAGAATGAGCTAGGAACATGGCAAAATGAAATCTGCCTCGTAGCAACGGCGGCCATATCAAGGCATTTCAATTTGGAGAGTCATTACTGAGAGGGCCGTGTGGCATCGGTAGCTGCAGGGGTCTTAAAGGAACCATTGCCCTCTAGCAGATTTTAGAGGTGTGTCCCCGTTGATGTCACCGGAGAGACACTCCATTTCAACGTTGCAGGCGGATCATGTTGATGTGCGGCACTGCAGACAGTATCCCATTTCGAAAACTGTCAAATATGTCCCTGTCGGTCCCTGTATATATAGATCTTCAAAGGCTTTTACGATTTTTCTCACATTGTAAGAGCACATGCCAGTTTGTAGTTCAGCAACACGTACAATCATACATTAATGCATGGCGCATGCCTATTCTTTCCTGTGGATGGATCATCCTGTTCTCACAGAGCTTCACTGCCGCCTGCTTATAGGCAGATCAGATGAAGTGTGCCTCATCACTAAGAGAAATGAGGTGGGCATCTAAAGACTCTGCCTCAGAGACCCAGGGTTGCCACGGTAACCAACCCTATGCTCGCTGAATGACAAACATGGCAGGAAGACTTTATCACTGCCGACCACTGCCAGTGTGTTCACAGTGGGATAATGTCGCTCATCATATTCTCGCAGTTACATCAACATTTTAAACATCACACGCCTCCCAGTATAGTATCCGAGAGAGTGTGAGACAGAGAGAGAAACGGAAGCAGAGAGAGAGAGAGAGATGAAAACAGAGAAAGGCAAACAATACCTTGGGGTCCTGGAGCAGTGTCAGTAGGCCTCCCAGGCAGGGGGAAGGTATAAACACTCTGATCCGAGGTCAGAGGCAGGGGACATTTAGGATAGCACTTCCTCATCAGCTGGACAGCAGGCTCCACCAGAGATTCCAGACTGTTACTGGCCAGGCAGGTCTTCAAAACAGCAACACAAACAGAAATACAGCCACCTCCTACATGTATTTAGGATTTTTTTTTACCCACATTAGCATGCATTATCCAGCATAACAATCAAGCTCTGTCTTATACGCAAATAACTTGGCGCGGGCAATCCGAATTGCCAGGCAATACCAACTCCAATTATAAAAAAAACATTATCATTAAAGCAATTAGATCTGAGAAATGACAAAGGAGTAAAAAAAAAGCAATTAAAGTAAGGGATATGAATTATGGCTTATAACAGTGACTGGTAGAATGTGAAGCTATGTGTGGGTATACCTGTGTGGTGTGGTAGAGGAGGCTGATGCCCCCCTGCGCCACCAGAGCGTCCCGGCCAGCGCTGCAGTGGGTGGTCTGGTGCAGGCAATGGAGCAGGGCCAGGCGGATGGGGATGGTCTCATGGTCCGGGTCCTTGTTATGCCAGTCCTCATACAGCTTCAACAGGGCAGACACGTAACCCTTAGCCACAGCGGCCCTGACATTGGCCTCTGAAAGAAAGACATGAAAATGGTTTAACAGTCTGAAGGCCTGGAGATAGAAGCTGTTTTTCAGTCTCTCTGTCCCAGCGTTGGTGCACCTGCACTGACCTCGCCTTCTGGATGGTAGCGGTTTGAACAGGCTGTGGCTCGACCTACCTTTCCTTAGAGATCACTACTGTGGCCAAGGGTTACGTCTCTGCCCTGCTATATAACTACTGCTTTGTGGACATTGAAATAGTCATCATCACTAGGTACTCTACCCAGGGCCGTGTTAATGTGGGAGCTTATCGGGGCTAAAGGTCCTGGGCCCAGGCCAGTGGGGAGCCCAAGAGAAAGCACATTTAAAAAACATAAAGTATACACTACCTTTCAAAAGTTTGGGGACACTTAGAAATGTCCTTGTTTTTGAAAGAAAACACTTTGTGTTAGCTAATCCAAGTTTGTCATTTTAAAGGCTAATTGATCATTAGAAAACCCTTTTGCAATTATGTTAGCACAGCTGACAACTGTTGTCCTGATTAAAGAAGCAATAAAACTGGCCTTCTTTAGACTAGTTGAGCATCTGGAGCATCAGCATTTGGGGATTCGATTACAGGCTCAAAATTGCCAGAAACAAAGACCTTTCTTCTGAAACTAGTCAGTCCATTCTTGTTCTGATAAATGAAGGCTATTCCATGCGAGAAATTGACATGAAACTGAAGATCTCGTACAACGCTGTGTACTACTCCCTTCACAGAACAGTGCAAACGGACTCTCTACCCAGAATAGAAAGAGGAGTGGGAGGCCCCGATGCACAACTGAGCAAGAGGACAAGTACATTAGAGTGTCTAGTTTGAGAAACAGACGCCTCACAAGTCCTCAACTGGCAGCTTCATTAAATAGTGCCAGTCCCCAAGTCAACGGTGAAGAGGCGACTTCTAGGCAGAGTTCCTCGATTGCAACACTCACCTCCGAGGTTCCAAACTGCCTCTGGAAGTAACATTAGCACAAGAACAGTTAGTCGGGACCTTCCCGAAATGGGTTTCCATGGACAAGCAGCCGCGCACAATCCTAAGATCCCCATGCGCAATGCAAAATGTCGGCTGGAATGGTGTAATGCTCGCCACAATTAGAACCTGGAGCAGTGAAAACACGTTCTCTGGAATGATGAATCATGCTTGACCATCTGACCGACTAATCTGGGTTTAGCGGATGTCAGGAGAACACTACATGCCTGAATGCATAGTGCCAACTGTAAAGTTTGGCGGAGGAGGAATAATGGTCTGGGGCTGTTTTCATGGTTCAGGCTAGGCCCCTTGGTTCCAGTGAAGGGAAATCTTAATTAACCCTACAGCATACAATGACATTATGGACGATTCTATGCTTCGAACTTTATGGCAACAGTTTTGGGAAGGCCCTTTCCTGTTTCAGCATGACAATGCCCCTGTGCACAAAGCGAGATTCATACAGACATGGTTTGTTGAGATCGGTGTGGAAGAACTTGACTGACCTGCACAGAGCTGTGACCACAACTCCATCGAACACCTTTGGGAGGATTTGGAAGACCGACTGTGAGCCAGGCCTAATCGCCCAACATCAGTGCCCGACCTTACTAATACACTTGTGGCTGAATGCAAGCAAGTCCCCGCAGCAATGTTCCAACATCTAGTGTTAAAGCAGCAAAGGGGGGACCAACTCCATATTAATGCCCATGATTTTGGAATGAGATGTTTGACCAGCAGGTGTCCACATATTTTTGGCGAGCTTCAGCAATCAGCGGTCCTGTTCTGTGAGCTTGTGTGGCCTACCACTTTGCGGCTGAGCCGTTGTTGCTTTTAGACTTATCTGCTTCACACTAACAGCACTTACGGCTGACCGGGGCAGCTCAAGCGGGGCAGAAATTTGACAAACTGACTGGTTGGAAAGGTGGTATCCTATGACGTTGCCACATTGATAGTCACTGAGCTCTTCAGTAAGGCCATTCTACTGCCAATGTTCGTCTATGGAGATTGCATTGGTTGTGTGCTCGATTTTATACATCTGTCAGCAACAAGTGTGGCTAAAATAGCCAAATCAACTAATTTGATTATATACTTTTGTATATATAGTGTATTCTTATTTGTATTATTATTTATTTTGTGAGTTACCGGTTGCCTATAGTCAGGAAGGCCGCAATTTGGGCAGCATGCGCGCCAAATATACAGCTTGTAGCATTGTGCCCATAGACATATAATCCATGGAAGGATTTTGGAACCTCTCACGCTGCCAGTCCTAACTTCAATGGGAACTGTCATCTATACATTACTTTCCTATGTTTGATTGCGGCTGTCTGTTTGCCTTTTGCAAATGTTTAAATACAGACATTGTTGGCGAACAGCAGCACTGTTTTTCAAAGTAGCTCATCGTGAAATAGGATATTGCCAAGAGGAGCGCATAGGCCATCACCGTGAGTAGTATCCTGCAGTATGGCTTCATCTTCATCGTTGGGTGAATCAGTATGCCACTGGAACTTGTATTTAGTAGCCTACTGTAGCCTATAATATATATATATTACCTCCTAATATTCTAAAATCTGTATGTCACCTCATTGGCCTGGGCTGTTGTTTGTTTGAATTCAAGACCAGATTGAACTCAGTTTGTCCGTGTCAGTGTAGCCACTCATTCCGGTCAGTATGTGGAAATAAAAAAGATTCAGCTAATGCTTTCTGTCATGACCCTGCAAACATATGTTCCCCATGTGTGGAAATGCTAAAAACACTTCTGCTCAACTCTAGCCTATGCCACATCACAAATGTTATTATGGCTTTATTATAAAGGGCCTTTTTGTGGGGGCTCACTTTAATCATGTTTAAATTCTGTATTACCCACTTCATATGTATATACTGTATTCTGGTCAAGTCTCATCCTATATAACTACTGCTGTACACACCTTTTCTATTCATATACAATCCATAATGTCTATACACTCTAATTAAATATATATATATATATATATATATATATCAGTGTAGATGAAGGACATGAGACAAGTTAAAGAAGGATGTTTAAGCCTTGAGACAATTGAGACATGGATTGTGTATGTGTGCCATTCAGAGGGTGAATGGGGAAGACAAAATATTGAAGTACTTTGAATGGGGTATGGTAGTAGGTACCAGGCGCACTGGTTTGTGTCAAGAACTGCAACACTGCTGGGTTTTTCACACTCAACAGTTTCCCGTGTGTATCAAGAATGGTCCACCACCCAAAGGGCATCCAGCCAACTTGACACAACTGTGGGAAGTATTAAAATCAACAAAACCAGCATCCATGTGGAAGATTTTGGACACCTTGTCGAGTCCATGCCCTGATGAATTGAGACTGTTCTGAGGGCCAAAGGAGGGGGGTGCATCTCAATATTAGGAAGGTGTTCTTAATGTTTTGTGCAGTGTATACTTTGGACTCTGACATTGCTCATTCTGATAATTATTATGTGTGTATTGTTATTGTATTGCTTGATATTAGTGTACTGTTGGAGCTAGAAACACAAGCATTTCGCTGGACATGGGATGGCGTCTGAAAATCTGTGTATGCATTCCCTTTTTCCACATTTTATTAGGTTACGGCCTTTTTCTAAAACGGATAAATACTTTTTTCCTTCATCATTCTACGCACAATACCAGATAATGACAAAGCGAAAACAGGTTGGTAGAATTTTTTGCAAATGTATAAAAAAACAACAACTGAAATACCTTGTTTACATAAGTATTCAAAACCTATGCTATGAGACTTGAAATTGAGCTCAGGTGCATCCTGTTTCCATTGACCATCCTTGAGGTGTTTCTTCAACTGGATTGGATTCCACCTGGGGTAAATTCAATTGATTGGACATGATTTGGAAAGGCACACACCTGTCTATATAAGGTCCTACGGTTGACAGTGCATGTCAGAGATAAAAACCAAGCCATGAGGTCAAAGGAATTGTCCGTAGACCTCCGTGACAGCAATGTGTCGAGGCACAGATCTGTAGCATTGACGGTACCCACGAACACAGTGGCCTCCATCATTATTAAATGCAAGAAGTTTGGAATCACCAAACTCTTCCTAGAGCTGACTGCCTAGCCAAACTGAGCAATCGGGGGAGAAGGGCCTTGGTCGGGGAGGTGACCAACAACACAATGGTCACTCTGACAGAGCTCCAGAGTTCCTTTGTGGAGATGGGAGAACCTTCCAGAAGGATAACCATCTCTGCAGCACTCCACCAATCAGGCCTTTAAGGTAGAGTGGCCAGACGGAAGCCACTCCTCAGTAAATGGCACATGACAGCCCGCTTGGAGTTTGCCAAAAGGCACCTAAACATTCTCAGACCATGAGAAACAAGATTCTCTGGTCTGATGAAACCAAGATTGAACTATTTGGGCTGAATGCCAGGCCTGAAATCTGGCACCATTCCTACGGTGAAGCATGGTGGTGGCAGCATCATGCTGTGGGATGTTTTTCAGAGGCAGGGACTGTGAGACTAGTCAGGATCGAGGGAAAGATGAACGGAACAAAGTACAGAGAGACCCTTGATGAAAACCTGATCCAGAGTGCTCAGAGTTCTCAAAGTTCAAAGTGCTCAAAGTTCACCTTCCAACAGGACAATGACCCTAAGCACAAAGACATGACAACGCAGGAGTGGCTTCTGGACAAGTCTCTGAATGTCTTTGAGTGGCCCAGCCAGAGCCCGGACTTGAACCCGATCAAACATCTCTGGAGAGACCTGAAAATAGCTGTTCAGCAACGCTCCCCATCCAACCTGACAGAGCTTGAGAGAATCTGCAGAGTGAGGAAAAACTCCCCAAATACAGGTGTGCCAAGCTTGTAGCGTCATACCCAAGAAGACTCAAGGCTGTAATCGCTGCGAAAGGTGTTCAACAAAGTTCTGGGTAAAAGGTCTGAATACTTATGTAAATGTGATATTTCTGGGTTTTTATTTTAAACATTTGCAAAAATGTAATTATGGGGTATTGTGTGTAGATTGATGAGGGGGGAAACAATTGAATCCATTTCAGAATAAGGCTATAAACGTAACAAAATGTGGAGAAAGTCAAGGGGTCTGAATACTTTCCGAATGCACTGTAGTTGTACTATAGTATATATTTATTGAGCAGCTATGCTTAACAATGCATACTTGGCCTATTTATCAAGCCCACTGCGGTAATGTCAAGGATCTTGATCCTATGGCCAATGAGTGTTATTACTTTGACATAGAGAGCTGTCTTTCTTGGAAGATGTAGAATACTGCATAACACACAGCGTGAGATGTCATGGTTGGAAAAATACATACTATTGCATTCAGTATCTGCAGGGTAAGCTTTTATCACAGCTCTCTAGAGACAGTAACATTTTTCTACCTGGTTTAATAGCAGTAGAAACACCCAAGTGTCCTCATTTCCAGCCTCATTACAATGAAACACAACAGAATGAAATAGACTTGAAACGTGAAGCACTTCCTCCTGTTGGCATCACTTAACTACCTCTCTGAAGCCCCTCTACTTCAGTTATAATTTGGCAAGGCCTAACAGAAGGCAAAACATAGTATCCATCATATGTCCTCCAGATAGGCTTGACTGCTAAATGGATTCAAAGTATTGAGGGAGTTTGAAAACCTTTTTCAAATATTTATTCACACGTGACCTTTGCATCAATTTAGGTATTAGACACCACCTTAGTGTTCTAGAAAAAGCTGTGTTGCATTTCCATTTCGTCTCTTGTCTGTTTACTCTCTGGTTCTGGGTAAATGTTCACTACAAGCAGCTGTATTAGCTATTCATATTCAAATTGATGCCGGCTGGCGCTTTTTCCCTCCCTGTCATGCTTCACTGTGCTTTTATTCAAATAACACAATAAGAGCATGCATCATCTTGGCACTGAGAGGCCAAATGAACAATAGTATAATGAACTGAAGTGTCGACGTCCGATTAAAACACATGGCATTCGATGTCATAATGATGCATTTTTTGGGGAGAATAGATGTGAAATGCGGGAAGACTGCTTCAAAAGGGATGAGATGAGAAACTCAGTGAGACGAGGGCAGTTTGTGTTCCAATGCATGTCGGCTCCGTGACGATAGCATGTAGGCTCCGTGACGATAGCATGTAGGCTCCGTGACGATAGCATGTAGGCTCCGTGACGATAGCATGTAGGCTCCGTGACGATAGCACTGGGCAGAAGAACTCGTGAAGATGAAGAATGTGGTAAGAAGTCCAACTGGTATGATAATTAAGGTCTAGTGAGTGCTACAACGGCTGCATAATTGAAGGAAAGACTGTTAGTCTAGCCAGCACTTGTGGAATGAACATTTTATTAGTAATCTAAGTTTAAAGGCACAAGCTATATTGCAACACTCTGGCTTTGTTTAGTTACTGTAGCTAGCTGCGTGTTCAGTCTGGATGGTATAAACAGAAGCGTAAGTACATCTACTATTCACAATGGCCGTGAGCCTTTCTACTGTTCAGTGAAGGGGAGGACAATGTGTATACTCCCATTGACACAGCTTGCTGATCTTATAACAGAATGCATCCTTGTATCTGATGAGGAAACTGGGGCCTGGCCAATGCCAATGCCAGAGCCAGAGCTACACTGATAGAGAATCTACAGTGCCACTGCAGTAGTCCACAGAGGACTGAGCTAGCGTTGAAGGTCAATCTGACATGGGTACTGTGACGTATGCTGGACTGGGGCTGCATGGGAAGTACTCAAGTGCATCTCCCCACTACAGTGTCTGACAGATGATCACAGGAGATGGAGTGTAGCATGAGTATGGAAACAAATGAGAAAGGAATTCTCTCACTAGTGCAAGAGCTCCCCTCTCTCTCTCTCTCTGTGTCTCACTCTGGCGAGCAGGTAGCCTAGCAGCTAAGAGCTTTGGGACAGTAACCAAAAGGTTGCGGGTTCAAATCCCTAAGTCAGCAAAGCAACTGTTTTGTTCTACCCTTGAGCAAGGCAGCTAACCCTGAACAACAACAGCTCCCTGGGTGAAAATGATGTAGAGTAAGGCAGGCTTCACACCTCTCTGATTCAGAGGGGTTGGGTTAAATGTGGAAGACACATTTCAGTTGTGCAACTGACTAGGTATCCCCTTTCCAACTCTCTCTCTCCCTCCTATCACCTCGATCTAGCCCTCTGCCAAACACAGCTTTCTGAAATGTTTTTTCTTTGCTCTCCCATGGGACAAGAGATCCACTTGGGGTGAAATGCATGCAGATTTATAGGAGCGGATAGGTAGGTACTGCATACAACAAAGCTAATTCACATAACTCCAATCACAGCCACAGGGACAGGTATGTATGCAAGCAATATGTCTTGCTGTAGCCCTATCTCATTATCCTAGAAATGTTTATAAAAGGTTTGCTTTTCTAATCCTATGGGGAGAGTATAATTTGGATTGAGATACTGTGTCATAACAGCTGCCCAGAAATACTACATCAACACATAGACTATGCGTAAGAGTGGAAGCAGCTCAAGCCTAGTTGAAATGGTAAAACATTGAAAATAAAGCTGGGAAAAAATGTATCTGGGACCTTCCTTTTCACATGTCAAGCCATCTTTTGATACAGAAACATAATCTAGCCTAAGACAACTAAATGTGTAGCACTGAATTAAAATGCACAGCCAACTGATCGTCAAACCATACAAGGAAGAAGGAGGTGAATTGTTCGATGGTTATCGACTACCTCTGACATCCCCCTTGAGAGAACAGGAAACCAGGAAAGTCAACAAAAAAAACATCACAAAGCGTAATAAAGCTCCCTGTGGACTGCATAGACAAAGAGCAGCGACTGCACACTGGAAATTGCTGCTGAATGAAAGAGAATTAATTGCACCATCCCCGCCTAGGCGCACATCTTTAAAATAGGCTTCAGAGAGAACCAGGAGCCTAATGTTATTCACAAGTAGAATCGTTCAGCAACTGCAGTGCATCAACAGGTGCAGAGCCTGTATACACAAAGAGAGAGCTGAGGAGCTGAGTGAGGCACAGAGTCACACTGCCACCCACAGGTAGACCAGAACACCTCTCCCTGGCTTTTAGAACAGCTCAGAGCTGAGCAACCTCTCCCTGGCAGATTAATAGCTGAGCTTGTGTGTTTTTCATGCCTTTACGCATTTTGAATGGCCAGAGAAAACAGAATCTTCATTTTGTTGGAGGGGGGAAAAAAAGTGCTTCCCTCGATGATTAAAGGAAATAACGGTTCTGTTAAAGCACACAGGGAGTAATATTAAAGTGATGTTTAACATTTACTACAATATCAATAGCTAATATAGCTTGTGTTATGAGCAAATATCCAGTGAGGGAGATGTGATATTAAATCAGTGTCTGACAAGCTGTAAAGTTGTGGAGAACCTCTGTGTAATCATGCTATACTGACTGTGATTGTCTTTCAACTGAGTGAATCCGACTGGGAAGGGGTGCAAGACAACAAATCAATTCAATAATTTCATGAAGATGATCACTCTAAGGGCTAACACAGACATGGAGATTGGATGTGCACTATTATCACCCAAGAAGATGTGAGCTACGTGAAAATGAAAAAGACTTCATTTTGATCCCAATAGCATTGCTTGTCATATATGCATATTTCACCAATGCCTCTGCTAGTAGAATTGCTAAAACTGGTAATACATTTCATATCCATATTCAAGCCCTGGTCATAAAACAACTTCTTGGGTACTACAGAAGAACAGTCTCCTGTGTGCTCATTTGAAAAAGTAAATTGCCTGGAATATTATCACAATTATGTACAAAATGGCACTGAGCTAATTCACAGCTGGCTTCCCTATATCACTAAACCATATTTTGTGTATACGCTTCTATGCTTGCATAATATCAATAGTTCTAAAACAACGATGGCTCGTAAACAGACTCGATAAAAGGACCACGTTTGACCAGTTAATTAAGGGGTTTGATATCGAGAGAATAGATTCATTGTGTGGTCAAAACAAAGCCTGTGGCACAGACCATCTGACACATTACCCGGCTGGAGTCGGGGCTATCCAACACAAAATGCCACTCAATATTCCTCCCCATTATGATCCTGATTACTCCCATGGCCTTGAACTAGATCATCTGAGACAGCCAATAGCACAGTCGATTGGGATAGAACTATTCCGGACTGCTAGTATGGAAGGTAAGAGTTTATAAAGGGGAGAAAGGTATGAGTGAGAGGAGCTGAAGAATACTTACTTGAACATAAAAGTGCTGCCAGTGCATCGATTGCTGCCCTGCGAAAGAAAAGAGAAGTCATTTTTACATACAACAGTGATTAAGGGGCTGCTCTCCTTCTGCAGAATAAAACCAAGAAGATGGGCACCTCTCCAATATCCCAGTCAGCATTTTATAGTTTACATAAGCACAGAGGCACCTGCTTTAGTAATGTCGAAATCCCTGTCACTGCAATCATAAGCATTTATTACCAGCAACAGAACTGCTGATTCAGGGTTGCAGACATATATTCTGCCACAACAGTGTGAACATAGATTAATTATGAATGTGGTTCTCTCTACATCCACATAAATCCTAACGTATAGCCCCCTGAATTAGGATGATGCAGTGGTGTGTTCTGTTGATCTAGAGCTGAGGTGAAGGGCATAAACAAGCCAAAACAGAAAACAGTGTTGCATGCCGTCGCTGGGACACAGGAAATGTCATGCCAGCGAATTGTTGTCTGTTGATTTGTCTTTGATCCACATTAAGAGGACACGTCTCCTGTGACGTGTTCCATTATTAAGGATCAGCAGTGTGCGCTTCCCCTCTGATGAGTCCACATCAATGCCATTCACACAGTGTGTCATATGTAGCCTATTAAATGAATCAGTTACCATGCTCTTAGTTTTCCTAATACGCCACACCGTCTCCCTGTCTCAGACTCAAACTGAAACAGTTTAACACAGGCAGTGCTGTATATTAAAGAGCCCATGGGGATATCTGATCGGAGCGGTGAAAACGAATTATCCGGGCGATTTCTTCTACCTCGAAATCACATGAAAAATGGGACTAATTTCAGCCTGTTTGAACAGGGGTCATAATAAAGTTGTTCCTCACAGCTGTGGCTGTTGTTGTTTCTACGGGGAATACAACATGCCTCTGGACAGATCCATGATCACACACACACACACACACACCCTCTCACACAGAGGTGATCCTCAGAGGGGGAGAGAGTCT
Organism: Oncorhynchus masou masou; assembly: GCF_036934945.1. NCBI lineage: Eukaryota > Metazoa > Chordata > Actinopteri > Salmoniformes > Salmonidae > Oncorhynchus > Oncorhynchus masou. The sequence continues at coordinate 40,203,922 of NC_088233.1, forward strand.
TGTTAATTTTGTCCTTGAAAAGCTTCTTGGTCATATTAAGGCTTAGCTCATAGCCAAAGGTTAGCCCTGCGGATCGCCTCTCATCGACTACAGCTTGTTGTGTTGAAACCCAGCTGGCTGTGACATTGTCAGCCCTCAGTAATGTGGTTGCCATGTAGCCATACAGCACTGGGGCTCTCCCTATGGGTAATAAGTGCTTATGGTGCACAGTCAAAACTATAGGCAACAAAAAGGGACATCTGGATGTATTGCGTTTTCAATACCATGTTGGGGAAAGGCTACGAGGCCCAGTTCACTACATACTTGACTTATAAGCTTCTTCCTATTCCAACATGTGAACAAATAATTACATGTGTCAGAATTCCTATCAGAATCCAAGCTGGGAGCAGGGATCTCTGGTGCTGGACTGTTGATAGCAGGCACTACTAACAAATGGGTGTGTGTCTGGGTGCGTGTGACTGTTGCTTGTGTGCCTGTGTTTGTGCTTGGCCTGTGTGTGTTCGCTTGCATGTGTATGTGTTTGACTGTGTGCGTTAGTGTTTGCAAAGTATTATAACATTATGTCAAATTGAGTGAGAACGTCAGGTGTTCAAAATCCCCCCCCCCCCTGCAGCCAAAGGCGGTAACAATTTACTTTCCATTTTACTTTGCACAGAAAGAGACTGCCAATACATATGCTCCCTGCCGTGATCCAACTCCATTAAACATGAGTAACCTACTTCCCTCTAAATGAGCTGCAGTGGAAAGTTTTGATGAATGCAGGTTCAGCAAGTTCCTCCTCTGCCCGGCGGACTCTCGCTTTAAGGCACACATTTAATTACAAACCTGAGCCAGGCAAACGTATGCAAATTGTTCAATTTGTGCAGACACGAAAAAGGTTTCGCTTTTTCAGGGATTCAGTTTTTAGAAAATGTAAATCCTCTCTTGCTCGTAGAGGGTAAAACTATTTTTGATGTAAGACAAAAATAATGTTTGAATCTATAAGCAACAACACACCTTCTGTTTTGGACTCTTGGCTTCACGGTGGCGCCACAGTAGGCCCATGCACTTTAGCAGTACTCCTGAGTGAGGCTTTACTTTGTTAACTGAAAAGACACTGTTAGCTTAGATAAATTATGAATTGAACTGTCCAAGTATACTATACTCAAACGTATGTATAGTACGCAAGTTCATGTTGAAATTGAGTGGTGGTCCATAGTCTGCAGTCATGCAAAGTGATGACAGAGTGCGTGATTTTATAGCAGTATCTGTGAACTAGACCCACTGGGCGCACACTGGTTTAATCAATGTGGTTTCAACGTAATTGGTCAACATATTGTGATGAGGGGCGGCAGGTAGGCTAGTGGTTAAGAGTGTTGGGCCAGTAAGCGAAAGGTTGCTGGTTTGAATCCCTGAGCAGACTAAGCAGATTGAGCAGATTCGAGCAGATTGAGCAGATTCGGGCCTGTTTACGGTCGCCTTGCCATGATTAAAAGTGGTGGTTCGCGCTTTCAGTTTTGTGCAAATGCTGCCATCAATCCACGGTTTCTGGTTAGGGAAGGTTTTAATGGACACAGAGGGTGTGACATCTCCGATGCACTTGCTAATAAACTCTCTCACCAAGTCAGCGTATACATCAATGTTAGTGTCTTAGGTTATCCGGAACATATCCCAGTCCACGTGATCGAATCAATCTTGAAGCATGGAATCCGATTGGTCAGACCAGCTTTGTATTGACCTGAGCATGGGAGTTTCCTGTTTTAGTTTCTGTCTATAGGCTGGGAGCAACAAAACGGAGTCATGGCCAGATTTGCCGAAGGCAGGGCGGGGGAGGGCTTTGTATGCGTTGCGGAAGTTCGAGTAGCAAAGATCCAGAAAGCTGCCAGCTCTTGTCGCGCATTCGATATGCTGATAGAATTTAGGAAGTATGGTTCTTAGGTTAGCTTTTTTTAAATCCCCAGCTACAATAATGCAGCCTCAGAATGTATGGTTTCCAGTTTACTAGAGTCTAGTGAAGTTCTTTCATGGCTGATGAGGGATCTGCTTGGGGGGGATATACACAGCTGTGACTATAATCGAAGAGAATTCTCTTGGAAGATAATGCGGTCGGCATTTGATTGTAAGGAATTCTAGGTTGTGTGAACAAAAGAACTTGAGTTCCTGTATGTTATTGTGATTACACCATGAGCCGTCAATCATAATGCATACTCCCTCGCCCTTCTTCTTACCAGAGAGATGTTTATTTCTGATGGTACGATCCGTGAAGAAACCAGGTGGCTGTACCGACTCTACTGACAACATATCCCGAGTGAGCCATGTTTCCGTGAAACAGAGAATGTTACAATCTCTGATGTCTCTCTGGAAGGCAACTCGTGCCCTAATTTCGTGCATCTTGTTATCTAGAGATTGGACAGTAATATGCTCCGAATCGGTGGATGGTGTGCTCGCCTTCTGAGTCTGACTAGTAGGCGGCTCCGTCTGCCTCTCCTGCAGCGACCGCATTGTTTTGGATCGGCCTCTGGAATAAGATTGCATATCCAGGGTGGAGGTCTGAACAAAGGATCCACTTCAGGAAAGACGTATTCTTGGTCGTAATGATGGTAAGTTGACACCGATTTTATATCCAATAGTTTTTCCCGGCTGTATGTAATAACACTTGAGATCTTCTGGGCTAACAATGTAAGAAATAATACATTTAAAAAAAAAAAAAATAACTGCATAGTTTTCTAAGGAACTGAAGCAAGTACCATGCTCAGCTTTGGAAACAAATTGCGGTTGATTCAGCTGAGCTATCATGTCAGCACATTTAGACATTGATTAGCTTCCATACAATTTTGCATATACGACCTAAATAAAACTGAATCATTTAAAGTACTTCCTATAACTTTTCTTAAACAATCTACACGTGAAAGTACATTTGGAATGAAGTTATGTTGACATCTGATTTACTGTCATTCATCCATGGTTGATTGGATCTTCGGAAGATTAGAAGTAGTTACCATTAGCCCTATAAATAGAATGCCAAATTCATGATATTATTAATAAACTTTTACCTTCAGTAAATCTTCAATAAACATTACACCTCTCGTGCGACAATCATTTATTAGGCCAAAGCCTATTGATAAGGACACTAAGATTGTTAAATATTGCCTAACCACAGAGAATAATTTACAGCACTTCAGCAGAACTTATGGTTAAATCTTAAGCTATAAATCTTATAGAGTGCAGTATTTGATTCACCCAGCACTTGGTTAGTCTCATTTTCAGTGCGATCTGATCCGTCCGTGATATGTGTAGTGCTTAGAGAATGCGACGATGGGTATACTGTAGAGCTCTGGCTGTAGCTGTGGCATGTCTCTGGCACAGCCAATGACAGGCGGACATGATATACAATACTCACTTGACGGTGCGTTTGTGCCTCGTAGTGTGAGGGGGTATCAGTCTGAATATAACGTCGAGGCCTCGGTTTTGTCCCAGTAGCCTGGCTGTGGTGACTGAAAGAAATATAAATGCCATTGATAATTGCATTCAATGGCTAGTGCTAATTCATGACGATTCTCCCTGTCCAATTCCTTATGAGTCCAGAGTTGAAATCTACTGGCTTCATGGGAATTTCAAGAGACTTCAACTTCAACCAAAATTCTAACTTCCACCACATAATTTAGGTTTGTTTACTGACAAAACATTTCTACTGAAAGTCTACACACCCCTTGCAGAATCTTCCCACAGATGTCAGTTTACATTTGGTTGTCGACAAACATGAATTCAAAGTGAAATCAACCAAAAATGTCACCTTGCCATTGGATTTAGGTTACAAGTTGGTTCAGCATAAACACATCGAATCTTTGGGTTGAAACAACGTTGATTCAACCAGTTGTTGCCGAGTGTGTTCACATTTGCTGCCTTAAAATGTTATCAAAAAAGAGATTAAATGGTTTTCTTTTTTCCTATCAATTTACACAACCTAGTCCACATTTTCAAACTGAAAGTAACATTATATAATGTTTCCAAATTATTAAGAAATACTAAATGAGGATGCATGTTTTCACAGCCCAGAGTTAATACTTAGTGGGCGCACCATTACAGCTGGGATTCATTCTGTAGGCCTATGCCCTTTAGCAGTACTACGAAGACACTACAGTCTCTCCTGAGTGAGACACTTAGGGCATCATATGTCCATTGTTTTTGCAAAATTGATCAAGCTCTGTACATTTGGTTGGGAATAAGCGATGGGCAGCAAACCTTGTCTCTGATTTTCAGCTAATTTAAGTCAGGACTGAGATGAGACCACTCAGGAAAGCTCAACACCTCTTGGAAAGCCATTCTGGTGTGTCTTTGGCATGAACATTTGTGCAATTGTCTTGCTGAAAAATACAACTCTATCCCAGGGTTTCAAAAGACTGAGGCTGGTCTTCCTTGATCTTTTTACTGGGCTTTGCTCCTTCAATATTTATTTAGATCGTGACAAGCTCCCCAGTCCCTGCCAATGACAAGCATACCCGTAACATGATGCTGCCACCATAATACTTAAACAATACATATATCCATCATTAAATTCCCAACCAAATGTACTGAGCTTGAGCAATTTTGATGAATAAAAGGACATATGTTGCCTTAAGAGTTCAATTCTGACGAGAGTTCAATTCTAACGAGAGTTCAATTCTAACGAGAGTCCAATTCTAACAAGAATCCAATTAAAAATGACTCACAGCTACAATGGCTGCCAAAGGTGCTTCCACCAAGTGTTAACCCTGGGGTGTGAAGACACACACAATCAATAGTTCCTCCTTTTGTATATTGTAGTAATTTGGAAAATGTCCAATAATTTTTCTTTCACTTTGGATTAGGCTGGGTAGATCGATAGGGGAAAAACTCTAATTGAATCCCTTTCATAATTACATTTTAAGGCAGCAAAATTGGAAGATTGTGGAGAGTCTAGACTTTCACCAGTGACAGTATAAGCGACTCACTGACAGTTTACAGTCATCATAAAAATCAGACCTTGTGACCATGTTGTTTAATCATTTCACATTTCACTGGCCAATATTTGGATACAGTATGGTTTCATTAAATCGTAATTACTATCCTAAATTGAGGGCACCCGCACATCTGCACTCAAGTCAAATATGTGGCGCCTCTTCAGAATGTAGACCTCCCCCATGCTCCCTGAACTCACAGAGTCCCATAGAGATCTTTGTATTAATTCTGGATACTGTTGACATTGAGAGTAAATCACAAAACAGACAAAGCAGTGAAGTGTGATTGAAGCTTTAAGGGGTTATTGACCTACCAGAGGAGCAGAAAACCTGGAGGACCCAAAGGCAGGCTGCCGTCCTCCTGGTGTGTTTTACATTCTGTTTCAGCAGAGTCAGAGTTGGCAGCACAGCCTCCGCCTTCTCTGCCTTCTTCCCAATACGACGGTCTGATCGAGACACACATAACACCACAGACAGCAATCAGTAACCCTCAGATCTAATGATAACTGACCACCCACTGACACTGTTTACACCAGTGCAAATGTTTGCACAGTTATTTTTCAGAGAAAATGAAACATTCTATGAGGTAGAAAAACAGATCAAATGAAGATAAAGACTTGATTAGTATAATTAAAACAGTTGTAGGCCTATGTGGTTTGCTTATTTTATCCGCCACTTAAAATAACAAGAAAACACTTCTCATTGTGAATCACCATAATGAAATGAATTCATGAATAAAAGCTGCTTGGGCACATGAGGACAATATTTTCACTGAATGATATGCAATCCAAATACGCTATTAGATTGTCTATCTGCTTGAATGATTTCTCACTGCTTTTACACATGTGAATTGCCTGGCGGTTTGTGGAGTGGAATAGATCTGGTATGATTTTCGACTAATCACTGACACACAACCATGCTTAACCAGGCACACAAATCCTAGTTTATGATACAATATTACAGCAATTACAGTGGAAAAACCACTTAGACCAACGTTCAAACGCGTCACTGGCTTTATTGAATATTGCATCAGTATTCAAAGCTGTCATTTTAGCGATCAGAGGACACCCGTTAAATGTGAAGAGTCCAGTCAAAGGCACCCATTAGATGACTGACTGTACTATGCTCTGTAGAGAAGAGAGAAAAGGCTCACCGGGCCCTGAAGTACAGGGCAAAGCTTGGCTTTTACTGGAACGCAGGTGAGACCAATACAACTATATGTGCTGTTTAGCAGTAACATCATGAAGCAGGTGTGAAAGTAAAGAGTTGTGGGATCTAATTCAAGTCGTAATACAATCACATTGATCGATTATATTGCACAGCACCATATAAATTGACCATTGCTTCTCATTCTTGTCAAAATAGCTTGAGACCAAAATGGGTTTTTAGAAACCAGCTGATGCTGTTGATACCGGTTACCATATATCCTTCATTAGCTTGGGTGACAATGAACATTTCAATGTATATGAATGGAGATAGCTTCTCCTACTCATACAAGTGGCCACATGCCACTTGTGACGATATGAAGGTATGCATCCATGTCAGTGAAGCTTTGTCAGATAATGGATAACACGGATAACAGTCAGATGGACCTGTCGGCCTTTCTATTAAAAGCTGACGGACACCTCGGCCAAGGAGGAGAAAGCCATGATATCTCCATTATTTGATGTGGACTCACTTCCTGTTGACATTCTAAGACGGTAACTAAGAAAATCATCAAGCTACCCACTGTGTTGAAAGGTGGAGATCTACAGACCGTTTGACAACCTCTTACGACAACATGCAGTATAACTGAGACAAATAGCCATGTACTTTCATGACAACCGCTAAATAATGACATCTCCAAATATTGTATCACTTCACGTTCTTGTAAACTATATTTCCACGCCTCCTGGGTGGCGCAGTGGTTAAGGGCGCTGTACTATCAGAGACTCTGGGTTCGCGCCCAGAGTCTGTCGTAACCGGCCGCGCCCGGGAGGTCCGTGGGTTAGGGAGGGCTTGGTCGGTAGGGATATCCTTGTCTCATCGCGCACCAGCGACTCCTGTGGCGGGACAGGTGCAGTGCGCGCTAACCAAGGTTGCCAGGTACACAGTGTTTCCTCCGGCACATTGGTGCGGCTGGCTTCCGGGTTGGATGTGCGCTGTGTTATGAAGCAGTGCGGCTGGTTGGGTTGTGTATCGGAGGACGCATGACTTTCAACCTTCGTCTCTCCCGAGCCCGTACGGGAGTTGTAGCGATGAGACAAGATAGTAGCTACTACAACAATTGGATACCACGAAATTGGGGAGAAAAAGGGGTAAAAATTCAACAAAAATAAATAAATAAATAAAAACTATATTTCCACTCCGATCTGTCAGTTGGAGCCTCACCTCTGTGTCCGACCTTGGCCAGGAGGTGCAGCAGGGGGAGGAGGATGGTGAAGTTGGGGGAGAAGGTCCTGGCTGTGGTCACCAGGGCGTTTAGGAGGGCCTCGCTGCCCCCCTTCGAGATCATGTAGGTGATCCGTCTGTCTGTGCCTGGAACAGACACACACATAGACACACACATAGACACACACAACTAAACCAAAGAAGGGTAGTAGACTGTAGCTCTCTAGGGGGAGTAGACGTACCGTAGCATTTTATCTGCATGGAATTACTATGAATCTGAATCAACAACAGAGACTCACCAGCTGAAAGCAGCTCATCCAGCACATTGAGGATATTGAGGGTGCTCTCAATGTCCCCTGCATTCTGTGGGGAGAAGAGATCAACACTATGTCAAAACCTCAGCCAGACTGCTGCTGTTGTTTTCTGTAGTGTTGGCTGTAGAGTGGCAACTCGAACGAGAGAACTGTCATTGGCATTGTTGTTATATTTAACTATGTGACCATGCTCTCGACTGGCAACGCAGATGCATTTCCCAAGACCCAGCTGGGGAGCTTTGACTCAGACGTCTAATTTTGAGGATGAATTAGGTGGTGAGATCACTTAGGTCACAACAACACAGCGTGGGTCCCAAATACTGCAGCAGGCCCAGGTGCAGGAAACCGAATGCCCCAGGCCCAGCAGGGGCTGTGGTGCTGTGTTTAAAAGCAGCAGCAGATGACAGCCTTTCTGTATGGGGGGCACTAATCCCCAGAGAGAAGTCCCAAATCGCACCCTTTCATTATATAGTGCACTACTATGGGCCCTGGTAGTGAACTACATAGGGAATAAGGTGCTATTTGGTATCTCTGTAGACAGACAGCACCTAAACAGGCATGGTGATGAGGTGCGAATGGATCACCTACACGATTCAGGCCCAGACTTTGACATTTATAGCTGAGAGAATTCCTGTATGATAACAGGCAGGGAAAATATCGGCCGATACCGTATGTGCTGAGAAGGGCTAACTTTGTTAGACAGGTGGCAGTATTATTATTTGATTGGGATGATTTTAGATATGGAAAGGGATAAGGTGGAAGCTGCGGACTCAAAGCTTAATAGTTGACGAGGTGCCGACTGACGGACCACACGGTAAACTGGAAAAATCTCAGAACCGTAAAGAAGGCTTAACGCTGGTTCCTCAATAAACCACTGAGAGATACGCAAAGGAAGACATTATTGAAGGATTGTACAGTATGTATGCACCTCTTTAAAAGTACAGAACCGAAAGAAATGAAAACAAATCACGTAAGTAAAATATTCCGGAAGAAAAACACTGTGAGTACAGCATTTCTGAAAAACTACAAGGCAAAACAATTACAGAATACATGAAATGATGGGAAACTACTACAATGACCTTGACATTTAACAGTGCAGAAGATAGATTCTCTGTTGGCCTTTCTGCGTGCATACTCTACGACAGGTGTTGTCACAGAGGGAATAAGAGACAGGACCCAACACCCAACAGAGGTGATCTATTACAGCTGAGCTGACATAAGGTGTAGCTGTGCAGAGCCATGTCTTTCTGTCACATGCACTTCAGAAGACCTTAGAATTGATGGTTGGTGGCCATTGGTTTCATTAAGAACTACTGACATTGGCATACTGTTACTCTCCATGTCTCTATCACATCAGATCAGACAATTATTTGTTTTACCTTTATTTAACTAGGCAAGTCAGTTAAGAACAAATTCTTATTTACAATGATGGCCTACCCTGGCCAAACCCTAACCCAGACAACACTGAGCCACCCTATGGGACTCCCGATCACCACCGGTTGTGATTCAGCCTGGAATTAAACAAGGGTCTGTAGTGACGCCTTTAGCATTGAGATGCAGTGTTTCACCTGTCCTTGTGCTTGTCTCCACCCCCCTCCAGGTGTTGCCCATCTTCCCTTTTATCCCCTGTGTATATATACCTGTGTTCTCTGTCTGTTTGTTGCCAGTTCGTCTTGTTCGTTCAAGTTTACCAGCGGTTTCCTGTCAGGTCCTATTGTTTCCCAGCCTTTCTTTGCTGGTCCTCCGGTTTTGACCTTTGTCTGTCCTGACCCTGTACCGGCCCGCCTGACCTCTCTGCCTGTCCCTGACCCTGAGCCTGCCGTCCTGTTCCTTTACTCCACCTCTGGATTACTGAACCCTGCCTGTCCCTGACCCTGAGCCTGCCGTCCTGTACCTCTGCCTACCCTGGATTTTCAACCCCTGTCTTCCTTGACCTGTCTTTGTCTGCTTGCAACAATAAACAGTCCTACTTTGACAGTCTGCATCTGGGTCTTACCTTGATCCTTGATACTCTTACTGAACAAGAATATAAACACAACATGTAAAGTGTTGGTTCCATGTTTCATGAGCTGAAATAAAAGATCCCAGAAATATTTCATACTGTACAAACAAAAAGCTTATTTCTCTCACATTTTGTGCACAAATTTGTTTACATCCCTGCTAGTGAGCATTTCTCCTTTGCCAAGATAATCCGTCCACCTGACAGGTGTGGCATATCAAGAAGCTGATTAAGCAGCATGATCATTACACAGGTGCACCTTGTGCTGGGGACAATAAAAGGCCACTCTAAAATGTGAAGTTTTGTCACACAACACAATGCCACAGATGCCTCAGGTTTTGAGGGAGCGTGCAATTGGCATGCTGACTGCAGGAATGTCCACCAGAGCTGTTGCCAGCTGATGAAACTGGGTATTTCTGTCTGTAATAAAGCCCTTTTGTTGGGAAAAACTAATTCTGATTGGCTGGGCCTGGCTCCCTAGTGGGTGGGCCTATGCCCTTCCAGGACCACTCATGGCTGCACCCTTGCCCTGTCATGTGAAATCCATAGATTAGCGCCTAATGTATTTATTTCAATTGACTTTATATGAACTGTAACTCAGTAAAGTCATTGAAATTGTTGCATGTTGCGTTTATATTTTTGTTCAGTATATGACATGAATATATTAATTACTGGTGCTAGCAATACAGGCACCAACAGCCGCACACCAAGGCCAGTGTATTTGTGAGACTGCTACTTTGTGGGGGGCGACACTTTGTCTCCGACTAAGCATTGGAATTAATGGTGTTGTCAGTGTGCTCTATCATAATTCATTATCAGATCAGGATACATGGCTGGGAAGTGGATCAGAAAACAAATTCATATTTATTACTCAAATTAAGAGAGAACCTACTGTCTACTTTGGACAAAATTAAAATACTGTTTCTACCAACAAGCATGGTAAAAATTGTAATATTAAAAAAATACAAAGTTGTCCATTTTTATATACGAATACAAAGTTGTTTATGTTGTTAATGTGTTGTTTACATTTGAAATACAGTTGGTTATAACGAAATTCTATTTTCATACTATTTTCTAATTTCATACTTTTTTACTGCAAATACACGACAAGCGTGAAGGCCAAAACATATAACAGCTTTGACATAATCGAAAATGTAATTACTTACAAACTCGTGGGGGAAAAAACGAATAGTCTACCAACATACTTGACAACTATGGTTCAACAGAACCAAATGCATCAACAGCACCAACAACATAACATTATGAAACTGGTTTGAAATGTGGATCCTGACAACCACAGTACAGAGGGATCAGCTGCATTCACTGGGCTGTAGATAATATCTCACACACCATCCGTTCTATATTGTAATCCTCTGCTCCTCTCCCACCAGAACAGCTACAGTATAGCTAGCTATCCCCACTGACATCTGCCTGCCAGCCTTCTGCCGGCCTTCATACAGCTGGTCATGCATTTCACTTCACAAGCTTTTTCATACACAAGTTAATGTCATGTAAACTGCACAAACTGATTTATGAACTAGTTTAGCTACTTTAAATAAAGTGGGCACACACCAATATTGGAAAATATTTTTCACCATTTATTTAATTCAGTTAGGAGTGTATAAATTACAGTATTCTCGACACTGACTAACAGTGCACTAAAATACTATGGCTATACAATATACTAACATTTAAATGGAAATGTGTTTACCATCTCATAAAAATGATTTGAACACAATATAAATTTAAACTTACATTACTAGAAGCTACACAGTAAGCTACATTATTAGCTGTCTGTGTAATACTAGAGTGATCTATGCCCGGTGCTAATTTGTACGAACAGTAGCTGTTTGGCAAGTGAAAGTTGTGAACATGTTTCCAGGTAATAGTTTCTGGGTATTGATGCTTATGATCACCATTCTGAGACCTTGGAACTATAAGGTTCTATCTGCAAAAATAGAATTCTGAGATAATTGGCCTTAAAGTTCCGAACCCTCATTGGTATGAATGGTGTCTGTGATTTGTATTTAATATTCTTTTGAACTTAACAACATGAATTGGGGGGTTTCGAGTACTATATACAGTAGGTAGAGAACATTGAACAGAACAAGGCTATGTCATTAACTACATTTTGACAAAAATGCAGATAGAACCTTATAGTCCCAAACTCTCCATTTATCTTCCTCTTTCAGCTCTACGGAGAAAGTGCGTGTTGCTAGCCTAGCGTCCCTTTCCCGTCAGTCAGCAGATCCCCTGCCCACTTTATTTGGAGCATTCCACTTTAGACTGCCATATCAGCGACCGTGAGCAAACAGAGACACAGTCACACAACGTGACAGGCACACACATACACAGTCCCAGACCCAGTGTGTTCCTACCTGCAGAGTAGACAGGAGAACCTCTAGTCCGCTGGAGCTGCCGGGGGCTGCCATGCTGGCCCGTACTCGCTCTGAAGGTACACAGGGGAAACAGAAAGGAAGATCAGGCTAGAATCAAGCCCACCTCACACACACACACACAGACCCAGCCAAGGAGACTAGCAGCAGTAGCAGCGACACACAGTCTCCTTGTGGCTTAATTTAACAAGGAAGCCTAGTGGAGCTGTGAGAGAGGGGCGTTCAGCTGCAGGCTGAAACTCTATCTCCACGGATAAATCCCTGTGCTCCATTTGTTGCTGGACGTTGAGATGAGTTTCCTATAAAAAAAAAGTCCTGACAAGACTCAGGGATTAAACAGAGCCCTGCATTCCACAGGAGGCCGCCCTAGTTTAGGAAAACACACAGGGGCTAGAGAGAGGAGTGTGTGTGTAGTTAGAACGTTTGGGTGGAGGGGGGTGTGTGTGTTGGGTAGAGGGGGAGCGTGACCAGACAAATGGGAAACAAAACAAAACACAACTGTCTATCATCCATGTTAATAGTTAGTGTTTCGTCAGATGCATTTAAAACCTTTTAGGATGTTGGTTAGTAGCTATAGACTGCCACAGACATAATACCCATAAAACCTGGCGGTCTAACAGGGAAATGGTTCCAATCGTTTTTCCACCATTAACATTTCCCATAAGGGATTTTCGAAACACTTCAAATAAGGGCTGTGTTTCGTGTAGGCATGGTGTTTTGATAACCATGTAAATCTCTCTCGTACAAGGTGACTTTTATCAACACATTCGGCTGTATTGATGCCTCAAAAAAAACGAAATACTAATTAACTGCTAATGTGGCTATCAGAAAGAACTACAAATGCCATGATGATCTGGACGAGACTGCTGAATCGAGGCAAAGGTAAGAATCTCTGGATTAACTATCTAATGTTAGCTAAATGTAGTAATGCATAAATTAGCTACATTTCATTAAATGGAACATTCTGTAAACTGACCTGTGCAAGTTTTAAATTGACCCAATACCTGTTAGCAAAGTTGTCAGATAGAGATGACGTGCATGAGTTTGCAGGGATTGTAGTTTTCCATGATGCCTACTTCGATGCAAATTAGTATTTTTGAATCTGAGAGAGCAGAATATATTGATAAAAGTCACTTTGTCCGAGAAAGATTTATTTCCCTGCTTGACCGCTAGGTTTTATGGGTATTATGACACCTCCACTGTGGGGCTCTATTGAAACTAACATGAATGACACAATGAGAACATGAAAGACATTACACCTACCCTTTCACTTTGAAACTATGGTAAAAGCGTCAGTTTTGTTTTCCATTTTGCAACACTAATGAACAATAGATCGCACACATCCAGTGGTAACAACTATTTAATAAACAGCCACACAACCAACACATTAAGGCTTAATAGGAGATACAAACGCCACACGGTATTTAACTGCTTATAATGCTTAGTCTATTCACACTTACAGGGGACAAATGTCTCACATGCATAGTGGCATTTCAAATCTTCCACAGGCAAAGTGTGATTGGCGTCGGATTATTTGTGTTTGGGAAATATTATGTAGTGTGAATGGCGTCATGGGGATAGAGTGGTCAAGCTAACCACAGCAAACAACAAGGACACATTACAGTAGCAGATAGTTTATTAAACAAACAATTTGCTTAAATCGGAGATAGTTGTTATGTAAGGGAAATCAACAATGAAGGAAAACTATTCCTCAATACGGTTTTCCATTGCTGTGCTAGATGAATTAATTTTACCTGATTCAAATTTGATCTGCTGGTGTCAACCTATTTATGATTATCCACATAATGCAAGGTCTCTGCATACCTAACTCTTTAACAGAAATGTGCGTGACACATACAGTGACATACAGAAAAAGACTGCTTTAAGAAACGTTGCAAGCAACACATTCAGTGCTAAATGCTGTTCCACAAGTGAGCCAACAGGGCCAGCAGGGCCCTCGGTGAAGATACTGTTACGAAAGCCCAAGCTGGACACGTTCTCATGAGAATGATCATACAAAAGGTGAAGTGTCCTTGCTTTTGAAAACTGATACTCTTCATCTTTAGGTTTCCCTTACGTTTACAGTGGCTGGGATTGACACGTCTTTGGCTCAAGCCCTTGTGAAGAGGGCAGCGTCTGGGTAGAACGAGGGGAGGGGAGCGACAATGGAGCCAATAAGGCAAACTCAAGCGCAGTTGGTGGGCTGACAGAGAAATCATCGCCTCAAATTGTACACACTGGCTTCTTCTAAAAAAAACTCCCTTTAAAGGCCCACAGGAAGAGAATTCTTTCCCTATGACATTGGCCATCCTCCCCAAGCCCTGGATCATCTTTATAGAGCTCATTAAAATGTCATATAACGATGGTGTTTCATCAAATCATATGACAACACTGTAATGGGTCCTATTCCTCCTCAAAACCCCATCAGTGTATGGCTATGGAGAACTGTATGAGCTGAGCTATTTTTACCGTGTGGATTCGAGAAAGGATGGACAGGAGAGGCTGTAAATTATGAGCGATGACAGCAGGGTTGTCAAGAGGAACCTTCTGGCACTAACGGATGAATGGAACATGGTGTTCGCTCTGAAGGAATATATGCAATGCTGAGGATAATAATGATCTGCTGTTAGTTTAGGGAAACCCACTCACCAGTTCTAGGACACAAACAACCAGAACAGAACCGTAAACAAGGCCGGTTCTAGGGGGTTCAGGGTTGGGCATTGCCCACCCAAAATGTCATGTTGCAGCAACCAAGCTTGAAACAGACAAAAAAATGTCTGACTGCCCGCAAGGATTTATCATCTTAGAGCCGGCCCTGACTGTAAATTATGCAATGTGACACAGCGAGCGGCACGTAAACTTTCAAACGTACTATCATGTCACTTCACTCTCTCTCTCTCTACCTTTCAGTACCCCGCTTTTCACATTTGCTGTGTTATTGAGTGTTGAGAGAGGTCTTAGAGCATAGTATTTAGCCTTTATTGAGTATAAGGCCTTTGATACTTTGAGCTATCGAACAACCCATATGGTGATTCTTCACGAAACCAGGACTAAAAAGGATCATGATTTAATCCATAGAATGGATTAAAGGAGGAAGGATTGCTGACCTATACTTGACATTTGTATCTAAAATCATAATTAGGAAATATTTAATTGAAGTTAGAATATTTCTGACATTCTGGCGTTACCCAGGCCTCCTTCAAGACTTCATAATGTTTCCTATGTACTGTATGTGCTACAAAGTAAGTATTGGTGTCATATGAAGCTTGCTCTGTAACATGAGTAGTATGTCGATTTCACTAACAATTTTCTTACATTCATTTCTGAATATGGACAAATCTAAATAGGAATCCCCCCATAGGACTACCGTTGATGTGTCATTGGAGAGTACACAAAGAATCAACTGTTTAATCAACTGCTTTTATCTCAGTTGTTTGACTGGCTTTAGAATCGTTTTTTTCTATGACCACTGTAACATTGAAGGTCAACCTCTACGTCCAGACTTGAGTTTTTTTCAGAGCTACTGTCACAACCACTACAGTACACAACACAGTCATGATCTCCTAGAAGACATCGTCCAGACAGACCGATGTCTCGGGAAACAAGGTGCTGTGTGCTCTGATAGCGGTGACCGAGATCCAACTCAAGGCCAGAGGATGTATACGGCGCTGGCTGATAAAACAGGGAGGCTTAGCTTACCCATCCTCACCAAAGATGAGTGACGAATGGCTAAGATGTTCTATAACGCCATATGGATTTCAGCTGTTCATCAGAGGGTACATTTCCTTAGATGTTGCTTGTTATTGAGCTAAAATAAGACTCGAACCAATGATGTCAGTCTTTATGGTCAATGTTTAATAGTCTTTGATGGACCACTTTGAATTTGGTGGGCATTAGATATCCAATAATTTTTTGGATTGGCATTAGATATCAATAGAATAAATCAGAGTCTAAAAACCTGTTGTTAGCATGTCAAACCTTATGATAATGTCCTGAAGAGTGACTCTTCTGGGTTTACAGTTTTTTTCTATAATATATACAGAACTTTAGCTGCTTAACTTAAAATTAATATGAATTGATGGAAATTATGTAAATTATCAAACTGTGGACAGGTAGTATTTATAGTATTTTAGGAGGCGTATAAACTTTCATATCCATTTTCTATTTAAAAGACATGTCATGTCTTGGGAACACTTTGCATAGTTTCACAGTGGGGGGCTTGGAATGCTCGTATGGCTTGCCCATATGGTCCCTATTGTACATGGAACAAAAATATAAATGCAACATGCAACAATTTCAAAGATGATTAGGCCCTAATCTAATGATTTCACATGTCTGGGAAAACAGATATGAATCTGTTGGTCACAGATACCTTAAAAAAAGTAGAGGCATAGATCAGAAAACCAGTCACTCCTCTTTCACAGAGTTCACATAGAGTTGATCAGGTTGTTGATTGTGGCCACTGGAATGGTGTCCCACTCCTCTTCAATGGCTGTGCGAAGTTGTTGGATATTTCTGGGAACTGGAACACGCTTTCATACGTGTTGATCCAGAGCATCCCACACATGCTCAATGGGTGACATGTCTGAGAAAGTTTCAACTTCCAGGAATTGTGTACAGATCCTAGCGATATGAGACCATGCATTATCATGCTGAAACATTAGGTGATGGTGGTGGGTGAATGGCAATGTGCATCAGAATCTCATCACGGTGTCGATAAAATGCAATTGTGTTCGTTGTCCATAGCTTATGCCTGCCCATACATAACCCATAGCATGGCCTTTTATTGTCCCCAGCACAAGGTGCACCTGTGTAATGATCATGCTGTTTAATCAGCTTATTGATATGCCACGGCTGTCAGGTGGATGGATTAACTTGGCAAAGGAGAAATGCTTATGAACAGGAATGTAAACAAATTTGTGCACAACATTTGAGAGAAATAAGCTTTTTGTGCGTATGGAACATTTCTGGGATTGTTTACTTCAGCTCATGAAACATGGGACCAACACTTTACATGTTGCGTTTATATTTTTGTTCAGTATTGAAATTGCGTATGGTGCACGCAGCCCAATCTAAACACTAGAGGCCAGTATACCTTGCTTAATCAAATCATGGGGGTAATAAACTGGTAATGCTATAGAAGTGTACAGATTATACCAACGTTGTTACAAAAAGTGTGTACCATTATCCAACACGGGCAACTTGGGGTGTAGTTGTTTTGTAAGTGTCTTCATGTGTGTACACCAAAATAAACATTGTGTACTGTGAGGGACCACCTGTCAGAGAGCTCTGTTCAAAGTGGGTGCTGATAGCAATATCTGTGGAATAATGTTTGCAGGACTCCAGCGATTATATTGTTAACAACACAGATTTTACAAGCCATCACAATTTGGACACTTAAATAAGTATGAGTATTTCTGTCATCATAACAGAGTTTCAATTTAACATTTGATGAAGTCATAGTCAATCTGACTGGCTCATTACCCAGCTGATAAAAGTTGTACAGATTGTAAAACTATCTGTAAAAGGCATTTTGCTCTGATAAAACAGACAAGGCAAATGACTGTGTTAATACAATTAGGTTTAGTGAAAATACAGTTGACTGAGCCTAGTGAGGATGAGTGATTCCACGGTTGGGAATTGACTTCCCTGCAGAGTAGTGGACTATACAGAGACATGCCTGATCTTGCTGGGTTCGGCTGGGTTGGGTATACAGCTCCCCCACCACCTCCTGCATTAACCCCCTTTTACACTCGTCCCAAAGACAACGGATACCCCACAACACCCCCTTCTTCTTTTGAACCATTCAACTATCCAACCAAAGATAGCGCCCTAAATCCAACGTGCTGTTGACCTGCTGCTGAGGGGACGGAGATCATTATTCACACACCTAAAATACTCTCTCCGCTATGCTAAGCCACATCCATGTGTTGACGGTCTTCAGAGACCAATCCCAACTGCCTGTTGGACCTGTAGCAGGGTGCTCAGCAGACAGACGGGAATCCTTGGGCAGAACAGAATGGGTTGAATGATGTCAGGTTGGGATTACCACTGTGAATTTAACGGGGATGCAAAGGGCACTGTGAAGTTCATGGGCTAAAGAGTTGGCCGTAAGGCAGGTGGGTGACAGTGAGGATTAAGGTGGCAAAGGGAACCAGCGGAGAGAGCCAAGGCTCCACAGACCACAAGGGGTCAGGCTGAAGGACAGGACACATGGCTTGATTTCATCCCCCACCCCCCAAAAAAACTAATAGAAGCACCCTGTGTTTAGACTTTCTCTCTCCCCTGTTGTTGTCTAGTCAAAGTGCTATGATCCCTACAGGCAATACAGTCTGGATACAACTCTACTGTATATAAAACACTTCCTATACTGTAAATAGAATCCATTCATCTTAATATAGCATATTCAATAACCAAATAACATTTTTTGAAGCATTATCTAGCTGTAAGCTTTTTTAAACATAAACAGTTAACACAACAGCAAATAATGCAATAGAGAGTTCATATTCCTTTCTACTGTATAGTGAAAGGTGCAGGGACGTAACCTTGCTAGCCATTGACTTGCAAATGCAGCAATAAATCAGAAATAACTTAATGAAAGCAAACAGATGGAAAATAAATGAGCCACTGCCTAACGCCAAATGAGCCAGAGAAAGACCGGCTCCAGAATGTGTCGATCTGAGGGAGAGTGGGAGGGAGCAAGAGAAAGAGAGGGTGTTTTGCGTGGTTGTGTGTGTGTCTGTGTGTGTGTGTGTGTGTGTGTGTGTGTGTGTGTGTGTGTGTGTGTGTGTGTGTGTGTGTGTGTGTGTGTGTGTGTGTGTGTGTGTGTGTGTGTGTGTGTGTGTGTGTGTGTGTGTGTGTGTGTGCTCGTGCACAGGTGTTTTAAGTGTATAGACTATATGTGCTTGATGTATAGGCCTCCCGTACGTGTTGGTGGCGTCAGAATGGAGACGCCAGTTGGGTTGAGAAGTCCACCATGTTTCACCCTGACCCTCCTCCTGACGACACAGTCCAGGCTGGCGGGGAGATGAAACTGGCCGGAGATGGAACCAGAGAGGAGAGCAGCCAGCTGCTAGGACCAGATATAACCTTATTACACTGCAGCCTTCAGAGTACGGACCAGGTACACTTTTTCTCACGTCAAGGGGACCAAAGAGGCCATATCGACAATGAACCTGTATGTGTCACGTCCTGACCTTAGGTCCTTTTTTATGTCTCTGTTCTGTTTGCTCAGGGCGTGAGTTGGGGTGGGCATTCAAGGTTTTTGTTCTAGGTTTTGTATTTCTGCTTTTGGCCTGGTATGGTTCCCAATCAGAGGCAGCTGTCAATCGTTGTCTCTGATTGAGAACCATACTTAGGTAGCCTGTGTTCCCACTATGATTTGTGGGTAGTTGTTTTCTGTTTTGTGTATTCACCTGACAGAACTGTTTTGTTTCTTCCTTTCACCTTCTAATTTTGTTTTGTGTGTTCAGTCTAATAAATTAACATGGACACTTACCACGCTGCACATTGGTCCGATCCTTCCTACTCCTCCTCAGACGACGAAGAGATTCGTTACAGTATGAGCCTACAATGAACGTGAGGGGGGCTGTAACGAGAAGGCTGCACAGTGTAGCCTATGGGGTAACATACTGTATAATTAAAGTGAGGAAGCAGATTGAAATGAAGCTATTCTTTGCCAAATTACATCTGATATAGAAGGAAGACAATTACGTTGAAAATAGACATGAGATAACAGGGGGATCCAACGAAAAGATAATCTGCTGTGATAGTGTCATAGAAACCTGGTACAGGACATTACACTAAATAAGTGGTGTGCTCTTATCCATGAAGTGTGTTCTTACGCCTTCTAAATCTAAGGGCATAATTTAGCCATCAAGTCTTCAGACGTTTGAAAAAAGAAAACATATTCAGCGTAGGAGACTATCGAACAGAATGGTAGTTTATGAAACAGAGAAAAAGTGTACCTTTGCCCCAGTGTTCTATCGGTTACTGACACAGATGCAAAAGGTTTTGTTGTGTTAAGATTAAACATTATAGTCTGACATTATATTATAATATTATTAGTTTTCTTTGCTACAGTGGGCAGCCAATTTGTGGTCATGCATCAAATGGATGACCCGAACATTTCAACAAAACACGAGTACTTTATATGTAGACATCAAGATGTGCTCCGATTACAGTTTGGCCTGTGAAATGTGCGAATGAAATTTGTCTTTATCCCCCTTACACTGAAAGGACATTGAATACAGTCATCAAGTACTGTATATGCAGGCAATACAATATAATGGTTACATGAGTTGCATAGACGTTTTAGGGGCCCTAAGCAAGATTTGGTTGGGGGCCCCCCCACCTTGTGGGAAAAATGTTTTAGTGGCCCTGCTATTGGCAGCAGAGAGAAAAATGTACAGCTTTTAAGTAAATGTTCTGCAAATCTACACATTTTGCCATGGGGCGTAGAGAAAATGTTGCTGTTTTAAAGCACATTTTCTGCGATTCAAAAAAACAAAAATTGTGGGTTGGGGGGGTGAGAGAAAAGCGTGCACATTTCTTGCAGTTCTACACATTTTACCATTGGATGGAGAGAAGATTTTTCAGTTTTAAGGCTAATTCCCTGCAGTTCTATATATTTTGCAAATACTTATGCCATCAATTATGGCATATGATATCAATTAATGGGGGCCCATGGAGGTCAGGGCCACTTGGCACGTGCCTTGAGTGCCCAGTAAGTAATTTAGCCATGAGGTAAGTTAGTCTAGCCAGCTTTCTAAAACTTGTAACAATTACAAGGTTTAAATAGCTGGCTAGCTAACTTAGCTATCAATTGAGTGACTGAATGGCAGTGATTGACAAAACATGAGAAAAACTGCCGATCAAATCTGGCCAAGTGGCTGTGGGGCCCGAAGCAACCGCTTATGTTGGTTATGCATAGAAACGGCCCTGATGAGCTGTAAAATTCAAACATGTAATAGACTGTAGAGCCAAGTTGTCCCTATAAAGCTTCATTCATGCCTTACAATAAAATAATGTTGTCCAGCTAAAGTATGAAGCCTAATATTTAACATCATTTTGAGCCATGTGATAGTCGCAGCCCAGTTAGCGTTTTAGGATGCTAGCGTTCAGATAGTCCCTCTGCCCTCATTGCCTTCCGGTGTGTAGGTTGTCTCGTCATCTGAAAAGTTACAGTCTGAAAGGTTACACCACCTCCTGGGCTACTCCCTTTTTGCTGTGAAACACGTCTTGGTGGCCATTACATCCAATTGTCCCATTTCAACCATCATCGGTATACACTCTACAATAACAGCTAAGACTTAAATGACACTAATGTTTCTTAACGATGGACATAACACACTAAGGGCTCTATTTTCGGGTGGCGGTAAGTTTGCAATTTTGTTTGCAATTCCTTAAAAACCTGCACCGATATGCCAATTTCAATGTGCACAAATCGATATATTTAAGATCGTCCAAAAGCTGGTCTTAGCGATAACGCAGTTGGTTATGGTATTAGTAGTAGCTGCCTTGTGTACATTGCCAATGTATTATTAAAATATTACAAGCAGCAAACCACTCATTCACCTTTTTTATTTCTTTTGAACGTTACTTTTTTTCTTTTTTTCTGTGAAAGATTTGGATTTGGATCATGTGCAATACCCATTGCATGAAAGATGTCAATAACTGTAGGAAGCCTGCTAAGGAAAATTCATTTTTTTTAAAGACTGCTTATTGTTTTTCATTTTTTCACTTTGTCAAAAAGGAATCTTCCACTTGACCTAACTGTCAAATCACAGGAATTCCGATAGCTGCCCATGGTGCTGAATCCACTTCTAGGCTATATTTGCCTGTTTGTTTGTTTACCTGTTAAGTGGCAAAGTCACTACTGGCCATGTCAATGGCGATGGTAGGCTATAGCTATATATATTTGGGGGCAGTAATGGTGAGTGGACATTCCCCTTTCTCTTTATATTGGATATTTTTCCAGCTCATGTGGAAAGTTTGGATGTGTGTAAAACCCTCCAGTCTACGCTGTCTTAGGCCCAATATGATATGCCCACAGGGAGCAATTATGGTGCCTGCAACTGTATTTAGACATGGCTTATTTAAAACAAGTTAATTTTATTCAAATCTTTTTAGGCCTTATCAATAGTGAATTTAATCTTGCTTATTGACAACGTTTGGCTTGTCTATGGCTCATACATAATGCATTTTACAATAGGCCTATATCAGTGCAAAGGCTATGTTAACAATATATTGAAGCCATGTAATTAGAGTTCAAAAACAAGTTCAACATATTTAACAAATATGGGATAGGCCTACATTTGGTTATTTTGGTACTGTAGGCTGTTTAACAAACTAGGCTATAACAGACTAACATTTGAATTGGAGTTGATGATAATGTGACACATAAAAGACCATAAATACACAACTTGAAGCAACCACATATTTAGCCATTCTGATTGGCCAGTGAGGGGTCAACACACCTTCAAATAGTTTTTTCATCGAAACCCAGCACTTTCGTGCTACCACCAGCTACTGCGCCCATAATTCTGGTTGTGACAATAGTAGACCCACAAACCTATAGCACTACTGCCAGTGCATAGAATTTGGTTTGTTAAAATAGACCCCTAAAAAGACAGGTGTCAAATCATAAAGGATGTCCACTCCTAAATCTAACCTACAACCTGCGTCTGAGATCTTGTAGGAATTTGCTTGGGGGGTTGTGGCTGTAAACATCAAATGACTGCTTACTGCTTCAGAAATTGCTGAAAGACGTCCTGTGTGTTTAGTATTGGATGACTATAAAATAGGGGTTAGACATCCAGTTCCTCAGGTCAAAATGTCAACTGATGACAAGGTGACCAGATGGTAATTTCTTGTTTTGGCTCCAGCAGCTATATTTAGGTGGGAGATGGAAACCTAGTATGTCATAAAACAAAGCTGAGGACGAATGCCATGGCATTATGGGAACCTTGGCTTCATTAAGTTTCACTGGCTCTCTGACAGGTCCAATATCAGCGAATATCAACACCCCAAGATAACCCTACTAATATTTCAGAAGCAAGAAAGTAATTTGTCCCTTTAAAGCATTGTTTCCTTAGGTGACTAGTCCGTTGTTGAAAAGAACTCAAGGAGGAGGAAGACGGTAAACTTGACCTTGAACTTCAGAGGGAAATTAGAAACCACCTCCAGGCTGTGGAGACAAATCTTTCCTCACAGAAGCACGAGCCAGGGCTATTCGTCCTATTAGTCCACAGTTGCAAAGAAGCGCTATCACATTGCTAATCTGCAGAGCCACAACAGAGCGACATCTTTGTCCAGTTAAGGTGCATGAATTAGAGGTAACCTAAATCCTAGCTAATTAGCACATCACAGGGTAAACCAGGACTCAAATGGCTCGTTCGCAGTGGGATAGGATGGTGAGACCGAAGGCATCTTTCATCAAACAGATTCCTCTCAGAACGACACAGAGGGATAACTATGGCTCTGTGAATAAGTTGCTATTAATAAGAAACAATTTGACCCTGGAGTTGAATTACCCCCGCACTGGTGTTCAGCGTTGGTGACACACAAGTACTGCCTTTTGGCTTTTACACTAAAGCTACCTAAATCCCTCTGTGGCAAGAGAACAACAGTCATGTATTCAAATGACTCACTACTCAGTCAAAGCTAAAATTACCATGCTACCAGTGCTATGCTCTAATCATGAAAAGATACATACCTAGAAGGTATCAAACCAATTTCTCCCCTTCTTATATGGTTTTTGCAGTAGCAGCTTCAAGCAAAATACCAAAATGAATGTGAATTTAAAATTGAATTGCTGAGATAATTAAAATCTCAGAACATGTCTGCTGTCAAGGCTAGATGCCATTTATGTCTTTGTAATATGAAATGAAGATATGTTGAAGATTCAGTGTTAAGTTCAAGGTGTTTTACTGACAGACACACACAAACTCACACACACGCACAACTGAATTACTTCTTCTTGAGGAGGAGTTGCTACCATTTTATATAGCTCTCATCCCTACAGCCTAGCGAATTAAGCAAGGTGACTGCCTGTCACAACAGAACTAAATTCTCTCCCTAATCCACACACATACATGGTCTATGAGTTATGACCTACACCTGTGGGACATGTAGTTCTTGGCATTTCTCTCTCTCTCTCTCTCTCCCCCACCCTCTCGCTCTGTTTCTCCCTGTCTCTGCTGAGTCACCTCTCTGCTGATATCTTTCTCTCTCTTGATCCCCACACAATATGTTCAACTGCTCTTAAACACTGTTTTAATATCCTTGACTCATGCCGTATAACCTAGTATAACCTATTTGTCACTTTACAACACACAGTGTGGAAACAGATATAACCATCGAATATGACATTATCTGATAATGAAAGGGAAAACGCCATAGAAATGACTGGGTGGAAAGGAGAAATAAAGGGCATTTGTATAGCAATGCTTTGCCATTGTCAGCTTGCTACTCAGGTGCATCTAAAAACTGAGCTCCTGGTGAAATGAGTTCACAGAAGCCTGCTTAATGCATGGGCCTGTAAAGACCCCAGACAAGATGACATACCTTTCTATACATATCCAGTACACCGAAGCGAGCAAAATGGAGATTCTGTATATAGTCCCAAGTGTATCTCCTAATAGCAACCACACCATGATACTGCTGTTGTGCTATCGTATTGGGTTCCACCAAAAGGTTAATCAAGTAGAAGGTGTTACAATAAATATTTCCAAGTGGGCCTAATAGCCAACACCATACTGTATATATACTGCAATGTATGTATCTGTTCCTATAGGTAACAGAAAGGATGATGAAGCCCAACTTTGCTGCATTGGACATATCTTGGTATTAGCTTGGCGGATCCTATACCATCCTGCACCTGCCTGCCTGCACCACCATTATTCAGATGAAGCATTTGTAATGTGGCAGAAAGAAGGAAGCATTTTTGTATTTTAACTTCAACACACAATATTAATTAGGTAATCAACTCTAATTGACAAGATTTTCATTGAAACTACTAGGCTAGATATCAGTAAGGTAAATATATGGTGGTTGTTCATTGTGGAGACAGAAGGGGGAGAGGCAATTGGATGCCGAGTAATAAAACTGAACTCATGCATGAATTAGAATCACAGCCTCTAAAAAAGTAGCACGCAAGACATTGTGAAATTCAAATCTATGATGGGATCCATGTTTGCACTGATACTAAAAATAATCATGTCTCTGACATAAAAAAAATAAGGTAACACTGTACAGTGTTAACAAAAAGGATATGCATGCAATATTATTGCATAAACCGAGAGCTTTGCATGTGTAAGTCAAGCCCTGACTCTCACCACTTCTCAATGAATGATTCGAGACCTGCGCCAAGTGAGGGATTTCAAAAGCACATTCAAGACATATCAAGGATGCATACTGTATCAAGGATGCATATCCTGCTTACCACTGGAGGAGTAGTTACCCAGCTCTTTCAGGGTTCCGTTCCAGGTAAAGTTACTGCATTTGCTGTAGTGGTGCATGGTTTGTGCTGTGTCTAACCCAGAAGGGGAATAAAGGATACATGTACAAGGGGGGCTCGGTCAGCTCTCCTTCCTCTCACTACTGTCTGTCCTCTAAGTGTTTCTCAGGGGCAGCCCACCCGTTGAGCTCTGACTGGAGGAATGTGCCTGGCTGTGTTTTAAAACGCCCTTGTCCGTTAACTCTCTCATTGGACCTCTTGTGCGTCAAACAGTGACATGGATAAGTGAACTCCAGAGTGTAAATCACCCCAGCACTCCCTTGTCATCAAGATCAGCTTGTGGGTTCCAGGTTGTAGCACACTGCTACGGAGCCTCAGTTTGTGTGTGTGTGCGTGTGCGTGTGCGTGCGCGTGCGCGTGTGCGTGTGTGTGTGTGTGTGTGTGTGTGTGTGTGTGTGTGTGTGTGTGTGTGTGTGTGTGTGTGTGTGTGTGTGTGTGTGTGTGTGTGTGTGTGTGTGTGTGTGTGTGCGTGCGTGCGTGTGTGTGTGTGTGTGTGTGTTTGGTGAGATTTCTAATATGTCTAGTATGCAATGTGAGTAGACAGGCAACAAATGTTTCCTTTGAACTCAAGCTATTTAGAATAGATTGTTGTAAATATTTGTACAATTTCCATCAATCATAATGTAAGCGTATTCAATCCAATGCATATGCAGTTTGTTGATTAGGTCTATCTATACCAGTGAATTGTGGCAGCTTGCAAAGGATATAACCATGACAACAATCAAAACAAACACGACACTGATGCACAAAACTATTTGTCTTGAACTTTCCATAACCAGCAGGGCAATCGAAGAAGACCATGGGCCTGTTCCATTCAGAATACATCTACACTCTTTGAAAAAAGGATTCCAAAAGGGTTCTACCCGGAACGCAAAACTATTCAATACTGTAGTTCTTCAAAGGGTTCTCCTATGGGGAGAGTCGAAAGAACCCTTTTAGGTTGTAGATAGCATCGTTTTATTCTAAGAGTGTACGATTGAATCAGCCCTCAGTGTGAATGAAGTGAATTCTTAAAGCAGTGCTGCCTCAGTGACTAAACAGACACAGACATAGATCATAACTCACTGCCATACCACAAACCTTCATTACGGTCAGACTAGGTGCCAGGAAGCAGTGACAACAATGCTGGGAACGTAACGCAGAACAAAAACAATACAGTCATTCGGTAAATGTAATGAGAATACCTTGACTGAGAGGTCTAAAGCAAGACAACATTGCAGCTCTAGCTACTTTAACTATAGGCAAAGTGTTACAAACAACTGCATGTCCTGAAGTCAGAGAGCTGAGCAGTATATCTTTACCGAGAGACCTCAGACCACAGATTTACGACTGGCCGGCTGTCTCTCAACCTGTTAATTAACATTTTACATCCTTAGAATGACTGGGCCTGACTGACATGGATGCCATGAAAGGAACCAAATCTCCCTCGCTATTTACATCATTCTCTCTCTCTCTCTCTCTCTCTCTCTCTCTCTCTCTCTCTCTCTCTCTCTCTCTCTCTCTCTCTCTCTCTCTCTCAATCACATTCAATTTATTCGCCCACAATTCTTTGACCTGTATAATTGGAGAAGGTTTTCCTTATGAAGTAGTATCATACAGCAGGTCAAGCTGATGACCCATGATGTTACAGACCTCCGGTGTAGCAAACAAGGTTGAGTTGTCCTTTCAGATGACGTACTGTATGCTAGGACGTAAGGCTGTCCTTAGCCCTGAAGGTTAATAAGGCTCCTGGGCCTAGTCAGGTGCCAGTAGCGAACCGGTAAACAGTTTAATCCCTGCTGCAGAGAGGCAGAGCAGAGCGATGGATGGATGCCCATGCGTAATTATGTCCTCCAAGATTTCCCTTTTACACCCAATGCTACTAGCCTTCCAGACAGATTAAACTTCCAGCTCGCCATGGATGTTTTGTTACACTGTGTGCCTCCTGCATTTGGCCTCATGGTGGAATGACTTTAATATTTTTCATAATTTCATAATTAATAAACATTATTTTATTTTTTTCTGAAAATCTGGCATTTCTATTTCAAACGGTTTTGTTGTTCCAGTCTTCTGTGATGTATATAAATTGTAATATTGGGATGCAAACTCAACATATTATACATTCAACTCTATATCTGACATGGTCTTCTTTTTTTGTAAGCCCACAACCATGTGTGTGAGGTGTAGACTTTTATTTCAAAGTAGATTTGCTTAAGACTACCAAGAAACACGCTGATGTAGCCCACTTCAGTATAAGGATAAATAGCCAAATACACTCATATTCTACAGTACTAAGCTGGCGAGATCAGGCTGGCTTGAGAGGCTAAATCCTCATACCAAGCACCAGCACTCTTCATATATAAATCAGAGGAGTGTGCAAGGTCGTGGGAAGGCTATACACAACTCTCATGTTGTACTACGAATTATCCAGCTTTAACTTTCATAAATCAGTAGCAGCATAACTACAGAAATAACAATCATCAACCTCCTATAGGCGAAATGCTCTACGGTTAAAAATACAACAGAGACCAGTTCCATCTGTTATACAAACTGTAAGCTGGAACAGCAGCAAATGAATGG
This sequence comes from Oncorhynchus masou masou, assembly GCF_036934945.1. NCBI lineage: Eukaryota > Metazoa > Chordata > Actinopteri > Salmoniformes > Salmonidae > Oncorhynchus > Oncorhynchus masou. Next base: position 40,232,034 of record NC_088233.1, read on the forward strand.
TACATCGATGCAAGGACATTCAAACACCATTTGAAATCTTTGACAAGTTTTGTATCAAAGTAATACTTGTATTGCTGTGTTCTCATGGACAAACCACATCCTGACCGACAGACATACTGTAACTTTGTATTTAAAGGCCTTCACAAGCTAATTGCAATGGCTGAATGTGGGGAGACATAAATGGCTGGGTTTATTTCTCTGTCTAGAACTAAACTAGAGGCAATGGTGGAAAAAGTACTCAATTGTCATACTTGTGTAAAAGTAAAGAAAATGACTAAAGTAAAAGTCACCCAGTAAAATACTACATGAGTAAAAGTCTGAAGTCTATTTGGTTTTAAATGTACTTAAGTTTCAAAAGAAAATGACGAATAGCCAGGGGCACCCTCCAACACTCAGACATCATTTTCAAATGAAGCATTTGTGATTAGTGAGTCCGCCAGATCAGAGGCAGGAGGGATGACCAGGGATGTTCTCTTGATAAGTGTGAGAATTGGACCATTTTCCTGTCTGAAATGTAATAACACTTTTGGGTGTCAGGGAAAATGTATGGAGTAAAAAGTACATACTTTTCTTTATGTATGTAGTGAAGTAAAAGCAAGAGTTGGCAAAAATATAAATAGTAAAGTACAGTAAAAAGTAGTACTTTAAAGTATTTTTACTGAACCCTTGAGTAGTCTTAACATTCTGTATACTCCCCTTGTCCTAAAGGTTAAAAAATGACCCGCCTTCACTAAACCCCTAAAGAAAAGCAGCTTAATTGAATTTTAAACCCCAAATCTATTTTGCATGAAGAAACAACCTGTCATTAATCACAAACTTTGTGAATATCTGGGTTTTCCCTCTTCACAATGCAGAAAGATCGCATTTAATCAGTGGACACCACTCGTTTTTATTACAACAGACCTGTCATAATTGTTTTCTTTACTAAAGAACACATTTATTATTATTAGTATTAGTGCTAAAGGTACTACATACAATTTTTTGCAAGAGATAGCACTTGTATAGTACAAGAAAGTAGCATAAATGTGCAGAAAGTAGTTTTGAATGCATTTTATTGAAGGGAAACAACAACAGTCTTGAACTTTTTTGGCAACATAGTGATATATTCTTATATACTGTACAATGAGGAATTCAACTACAAAATACTAGTCTTCTCCCATTTTTTAAACCATTGCCTCCACCTACAAGGTGTATAAACAACAACAATAAATAAGAATAAAATAATAGATACAAAACAAAAACGTGAACATAAATCAATCAACACTAATTAGCACAATTCGGACAGTATGCAAGTGTGTGTGCATGGACTTTGCAGATGCATTTCTCACATGTGCAGCACATAGTATTTATTTTACAGTTCTTCTTTGGGGTGGGGGGCAGAATTGGTATCTCCTCCTCTTGCTTGCCCTAGCTGCAGCCTAAGGTGGATCAGGACAAGAGTCAGCCCCCTGAACTGCTTTCACAAGCACTGAAGAGTGCTCCCCCTTCTTTGAATGTGTGGGGTTACAAGTGCCTTTCCCAGCTGCTCCAGGAACACCTTCCTCTTGTTCCACTTATCAGGCATCCAGGTAGGGTTGATCTTGCTCAATATCACGATGGCGTTGTATAAGGACACATCAATGATGTTATGGAGGATGACCGTGGGCCAGCCGGCAGTCATCCTCCTGCAGCTGTAAGTTCCAATCACCTTGTCCAGGTTGTCCACGCCTCCTTTGTTGTGCTTCCTGTCCTCAAGATCATTGATCTCAGCCGTTTTGTGCAGTGTGCTCAGGAGGAACACATAAGAAACTAGAGTGGTGGTGGGGTGAAGGCAAACTTTGATGAGAAGGCCTCTCTCCCCCTTGTTGTGAGGAGTGCAAGGGGGAGCTCAGGTTTGTTCTTTCTAACTGTGCCAACCATGGGAATCTTCCTCTTCAGGAGATGCTGACTGAGTTTAATCAGTAGCACACATAATCTCAATTTCTCATTGTGTGCGTGTGTGCGTGTGCGTGTGTGTCTTTGTAGTTTTTGTGGTGTGTAAATGATTTTATAACTGCCCGGGTCAAAAATGACCCTAAGACAATCTTTGTACTCTGGTGGTGTACAGCTTTCATGGAAATATGAACAAAGGCAATGTTTCACTTTTTCTAATGTTGGGATCACTCTGGGAAAGGTCATGAAATTTCAAGTTGAAAAAATATAATTTAAGGGGTTTTCTCTGCTGTTAAACATAGTGGTGGGTCATTTTTACCCTTAAGACAACACAAGGTTTAAGTACATTACACCAGTGACTAGAGGTAATGCCACAGTTGCTCATCAGTAAGTTAACTGGTGAGGATAACAGTGTTGTTAATTGACATTTTGAGGCCTGTTTTTATTCTGTGTTACAACACATTCCCCATAGCACAGAAAGGATACTGAGATCCTTGAGAGGGCATACTTGTCAACCCTTGAGCTTAGCGAAAGATAACCTTGGTATGCCATGAATGCATGATCTGCTGGATTAAAGGATTTCATTGCTCTCAGTGTTTTTGTTTGGTAGGCTTTCTGAAATAAAAGCCACATCTTCCTTTACTCATTTTATAAATCCAAAGTCCAATTAAGTCCGATGTGTTAGAACAACATTGCTGTTGCTGATAATGAAGTGAAAATGGCAGTGTGTGCTAGGATGGGCAGGACAGCCCATCTGATCTCAAGTCCATTCCTGCCTACTGTCCCTTTGCACTGGAGACAGTAAGAAAAACTCCTCTGTTTTCATTTGGGAAGAGGTATTCCTTTTTAGCTCCTCGTTGACAAATGGCCTCAACAGCACTTCTCTATCAAACAGTTGTGGGACGTTTTAGTATTTCAAGTTACCATTAGCAGAATTGGTATCCTCGCAATTACCAGACTAATAACAGAATGTAAGCTCGCGAGACATCCGGATGGTTGTACGAGGTTATAGAATTGGGTCCATCTTTTTCCCCATTAGCCACCCAGAATGGTCTATGTACCTTCAGTTTCATTACCCTTGTAACTGGAGCTTGTGATGGTCGGGGTAATGGCGCTGCTCTGTTTTTTCCATGGAAGAGAGAGGAGATTTATGGAGGGGTGGAGGGGTTCAGGCAGCCCTGTATTCTGACGTTCAGAGCTGCTCATCAACCGGGATTGTAACGTGAGCAATCGGCCCAACACAGGACTTGGCATGCTCAGGATGGCTGAAATAGCATTTTCCATAGTGCATGAAGAGAGGGCCATGAAATCCAACCACTCTCTAGGCGCTGGGCCAAATGCTCCTCTGGCGCACTGCACCCTTCCCTCCCCCCCTGCAATCTTCCCCCACTCTACACCGACAACTATTTCACACACACACACACACATATACTCCACCTCACACAAACTTTGGAACATGTGCAGCGAGGACTGAAAACACACAGAGCCACTGAAATGACACCCTCTCTCAGGCCACTTTATCAAGAGTATCGTAGGTGCACACCTGTTCCTAGAGGAATCTGATATACCAGAAGCATTGGTTATGCCATTTGATATAATTTGATAACATTTAAACAGGAATTGCATTCTTTTTTTTAAGCGTGATCTCTAAACTCAATTTTCTTTTAAATAATGCATGATTTGAGAGCAATGTAATGGTATACACAAGATTCTACAGTATAAGCACTCCGGATTCAAATGGGTTAAATAGAAGGATTAATAGAAGGATTGAAATAGATGTCATATCAGTTTCAATATTTAGAAATGGTTTCATTCACATGAGCTGAATCGGTTAGTTAGCCATTGTTTTCCAATCGAAATCACATGTACCATATGATCTATTCAAGGGATGGGCAACTGACGGCCCTTTGTTGAAATTTGGTTGTGCATCAGTTTTTCTCTTGTCCATGACTGTCAGTTGATCAATTAGCCCATGTCAGCTAACATTTTTTAGATTGGTAAGTTAGTCTAGCCAGCTATCTAAACTAGTAGTAATAATGGTCGAATTACCGACCATGAGCACCATTGATTTTGTTAGTCACGCTCAAGAAGATATCATATTAAAAACTGCAATAATTTCTCTCCACCCTATGGCAAAATATGTAGAAATGCATGAAGTTAGTTCAACATTTTCTAAATCTTCTCTCCACCCTATGGCAGAATTTCACTTGGGCCCCCTAAAGGCTAGAGCCAGATCTGACTGCATGTGTGGGTAGGGATGTGGGTACGCAGGCCCCTGAGCCACTGCAGCCCCTCATGATGAGTTAGGATTTTTTGTGACCCCCACCCCCATCAAAGTTGCCCATCCCTGTGCTAGACCATAAGGTATGAAATAATAGACCATATTAAAGTGATACTCATTTATTGGGATATTGGAGACACATTCTTTAAATGAACACTGACCAAGCAATTAGAATAGTTCATGAAGATTTAATTTCAGCTTCTCTGTCATCAAGTGTTTTGCAGGTATTATTTACTCTGATTATGCAGCTATAGAGCGTTGAGACTTGCAGGGTATCAAAGTCACAGATGTGCATGAATAGCATGGCTTGGCTGGCATATCACAACTCTTGGCTCAAGTCAGAAACACGCAGCACGTATTGGATTTGCACTACACTAAACACAGCAGAAGGGAAACTAATGCTGTATATATCTCCTGCTGAATACAAAAGAGTCGATTCTCATTTCAGCAACCCACCATCTCAGATTGTTCTGAAGTTTCTGTTGCTAGAAGAGATTCCCTGTGAATCTGGTGGTGGTTATTTTCCCTTGTTCAAAGAAATTAATAATTGAAGTCACTTGCATTATTTACTATAAAGTAGTGTGAAAGTGCCATGTTTCCTGCTAAATTGCTACACTTTTCTACATCGCTACACAGCTGGTGCACAAAATCTAATATGAATGAAGTCTCAATGTTTTACTCGCCTGAGGAGAATTATCTCATGATAAGTTGAAGACCACAATATTAACCAAGAAAGTTGTCATCAATATTTTTCGTTGCTGTCTATTTAACACCACAAAGCCATGCTGGCACTAAGACTGTCCTCAACCAGCTGTATAAGGCCATAAGCAAAGAAAATGCTCATCCAAAGGTGGCGCTCCTAGTGGCCGGGGAATTTAATGCAGGGAAACTTAAATCCGTTTTACCTCATTTCTACCAGCATGTTACATGTGCAACCAGAGGGGGAAAAACTCTATAACACCATTACTCCACACACAGGGACGCGAACAAAGCTCTCCCTCGCCCTCCATTTGGCAAAATTCCTGCTTACGAGCAAATACTAAAATGGACGTAGAGGACGTAGATGCTAAGCTACAGGGCTGTTTTGCTAACACAGACTGGAATATATTCCGGGATTTTTCCGATGGCATTGAGGAGTACACCACATTAGTCACTGGCTTCATCAGTAAGTGCATCGATGACGTCGTCCCCACAGTGACTGTACATACATACCCAACCAGAAGCCATGGATTACAGGCATTATCCGCACTGATCTAAAGGGTACAGCCTCCGCTTTCAAGGAGGGGACCCTAACCCGGATGCTTATACGAAATCCCGCTATGACCTCTGAGGGTACGACAATGCCTATTCCCCCTCAGGAGATTAAAAGATTTGGCATAGGTCCTCAGATCCTCAAACAATTCTATAGCTACACCATCAAGAGCACCCTGACTGGTTGCATCCCTGCCTGGTATGGCAACTGCTCTGCCTCTGACTGCAAGGCACTACAGAGGGTAATGCATACAGCCCAGTACATCACCGGGGCAAAGCTTCCTGCCATCCAGGACCTCTATACCAGGTGATGTCAGAGGAAGACCATAGAAATTGCCAAAGACTAAAGCCACGCTATTCATAGACTGCTCTCTCTGCTACTGCACAACAAGCGGTACCATAGCGCCAAGTCTAGGTCCAAAAGGCTTATTAACAGCATCTACCCCCATGACATAAGACTCCTGAACAGCTAACCAAATCGCTACCCGGACAATTTGCGTTGACCCCCCCCCCCCTCCCCTCCCCCATTTTTTACACTGCTACTACTCTGTTCAGTATCTATGCATTGTCACTTTACCTCTACCTACATGTACATACCTCAATTACCTCAACTAATCGGTGCCCCCACCCATTGACTCTGTACTGGTACCCCTGTATATAGCCTCATTACTGTTATTTTATTGTTGCTCTTTAATTAATTTTCTATTTTCTTCATTTTATTTATTTGTTTACATCGGTTTATTTAGTAAATACTAAAACTGCATTGTTGGTTAAGGGCTTTTAAGTAAGCTGTAAGTGTTGCGGAACTGGTGGCAATCAGTGAAATCAGATGTAGGAGAGCAGAAATAGGTAATCGCCGGAGCAGTTTAATTTAAAAACCAACGGAAAATAAAAACTAACCTACATGGGTACAAAACCTGACGCGCACCAGTAACATAGTGCACAAGCACTTACAAACAAACAATTCCACACAAGGACATGGGGGAGAACAGAGGGTTAAATACACAACACTTAATGAGGGAAGTGGAAACCAGGTGTGTGGGAAAACAAGACAAAACAAATGGAAAATGGATGGACAATGGCTAGAAGACCGGTGACGCTGACCACCGAACACCGCCCGAACAAGGAGAGGAAACGACTTCGGTGGAAGTCGTGACATAAGCATTGATTTTTTAATCAACTTTTGTTACATTGACAAAGTGGGTCAGAAAGCAGGTGCAGTTAGTGAGCTTAAAAACAATGAACATGGAATGATACAAAAGAAGAGAAGTGTCTGATATGAAACACAAACAATACTGCCTAACTACGTACTACTAACAGAAGAGTGCTATAAGAAGGCTAACTAATCAAGGAGTGATGAAGGCCACGTGTAACTGGCGGGATGCAGGTGTGCGTAATGGTGGTTGCCAGGACCGATGGTTAGTAGACCAGCGACGTCGAACGCCAGAGGGGAAGAGAACGCCACAGGGGAAGAGCGGGAGTAGACGTGACAAAAGTCTCTTGTGTTTATTAAATAAATCACAACATTTAATTTGCAACTTGCAGTAGAAAATCAATAGATTTGGCTCATGATGAAAATACATTGTGCGGTCATCCTCGCAATTCAAGCCAGTCCTTCATTAAAGTAATTCAGTTTGTCCTAGTCTTACACTAAATCTGTGTCCATGAAATATCCCCCCCTTGTGTGTGGTGTATTCCCTTAAAAAAGGTCTAGATTAGTTACTGTTAGACCATTCTTGGTGAACAAGCAAACCATTAGGCTACAGTAGTTCTAATGGTTGCAATGTTATGGTCTCTAATGGTCTTCAATGGTAAAAGTCCCAAACACACACTGTATAGTGTCTTGCAATGGTAATGACATTGGGTTCTATTAGGGTTGTCATAATATTTTAGTCCATCAACGTTTTGGGCTTGTGGGAAAACTCTTCATGTGAGAATTGTACCATGTGGATAGCAGAGAGCTGCCACTTGTTGGACTATTCAAGGAGAGTTGGGTTGAAGCATTTGGTTGCTAAGACAAGGACACATTTAATTGCTTTCATAGAGGATTGGCTTGAATTGTGAGGATGACCAGACAATAACTTTCATACTACTTTTCAGTGACTAATTTCTCTGAATAGGGGAAAAAACATTCCAGATTCACAGGGAATACATTACATAGTATGGAGAAGCAATACTACAAGCCACAACTTCATACTACTTATAGGCACTACTTCATACTTCTACTCAAATATAAACAATTGATCCTGTTTTTTTTCACCCACCATGTCTTACTCATTGGTAGGAGGAAGTTTGGTCCAAATCCAAAGGGGGAAAGTGACCCTTGTTATACAACCATTAAAGGAAAGGATGTACTTAGAAAAAGGTCAAAGGTGTGCAATGCGCCTGGATACATTTTCAGTGGTCATCTATGATGATTCTTCACATTTTCAGAGTAACTCAGTCTCAATGCCTCACATCTTTCACCCCAACCTTTCTCTACTTTTCTTAAGGGACAGAGCAACATAAACAACACCGGTTGGCAGGATACAGAGCAACAAAAAACACCGGTTGGCAGGATACAGAGCAACATAAAAACACCAGATGACAGGATACTGAGCAACATAAAAACACCAGATGGCAGGATACAGAGCAACATAAAAACACCAGATGTCAGGATACAGAGCAACATAAAAACACCAGATGGCAGGATACAGAGAAACATAAAAACACAAGATGGCAGGATACAGAGCAACATAAAAACACCAGATGGCAGGATACAGTGCAACATAAAAACACCAGATGTCAGGATACAGAGCAACATAAAAACACCAGATGGCGGGATACAGAGCAACATAAAAACACCAGATATATACAGGATCCACCAGTCTGAATTTAAATTTCACTGCTCCAATGATGTGTTTAAACCTCCAAAAAGCCACACTTCTCATCTTTCTGACTTTTTAGTACTAGCAACGTTGTTAATGTACAATAATTTAACATCAGATGCACTGCCTTTCAATAGATTACTTTCACCACACTTTTTTATTTTATAGGTGATAATAATGTAATTAGTCTGTTATCACCAAGTTGTTTCAAGTGAATTCCAGGTAAACCACATGAGATAATAAAGCAGTTCAAACATACAGTCACATTTACATGTTACTGTTTAATACTACACAATACTGTATATATGTTATTCAGGAGAGGATCAAGATGAGCATGTTTGCTGGGATAAGTATGTTTGCAGGGATAACTACCCTCTAGTCTACTGAATAGATTGGTAAAGGGATATTGTCCCTGTGTGTATTTAACCCAAAACATAATGTACTGGTAAACAAAATGTGTTGATAAGGCAGAGTCAACATATTGTACAGAATAATCATGGATAACCAGAACGTCATTGTCAATCACACATATGAGAATCTGCTCACTAATCTGCTCACAAACCATGAGCCGTGTCATGAAGCCTTTGCGCAATAAACATTCTGTTCTGCAAAAAAAAATGTTGGTGCCAAATCGGCTGTATAATATGGCAAACAAGCAACTGAAGGTGCAAATACCACTCCCAGCTGTTCAAATCTCTGCCTACTTTCATAGATGTATTTTAATAATCCATCTGGTGCCAGATCACAGGCTGTTCTCAACACATTATTCAGTTTCACTGATAGCTATCAGACATCTAAATATGGGACTGCTGCAAAACCACAACGAGCTCAATGACCTGACATTTGCTAATTTACTATCAACTGTGAGAGACAGCCCACTCAGCATATCTAACCTAACCTGATACAGTATGGGAGCACACCTCAGTCTGACCCTTCAGAACATGTCTTGTGTTGTTGCTCCCACCTCCCTCTAGCAGTTTCATCAGATCTGCCAACAATAAAGAGTTGGGTCCAAGGCTAACATACTTTGTCTCTATGTCCTCAAATGTATCCTCAATCTCTGTTTTTGTCATGCTATAATGGCCAAACAAGCACTGAGGTTTGAAAATGGCTTGGTTGTATGTGTCAGTTTTCATATTTCCCTAGCTTATAATACTGATGTTGAAGAGCTTCAGTAAAGAAACTGCTGACAAACCAATATATTTTCAGATTAAGAGGAATCTCAGTGCCTTCAGAAAGTATTCATACCCCTGGACTTTTCCCACATTTTGTTGTGTTACAGCCTGAATTTACACACAATATCCTGTAATGTCAAAGTGGAATTATGTTTTTAGACATTTTTACAAATGAATAAACAATTAAAAGCTGAGTCAATAAATATTCAACCCGTTTGTTATGGCAAGCTTAGGGTTCAGTAGTACAAATGTAGTTTAACATGATTGTTTAATTTTATCTTGAAAATGTTTAAAAAATATATTGTACCATCCAGATGTGCAAAGGTCTTAGAGACTTACCCAGAAAGATTCAAAGCTGTAATCACTACCAAAGGTGATTCTAACATGTGTTGACTCAGGGGGTTGAATACTTACAGTGCCTTGCGAAGGTATTCGGCCCCCTTGAACTTTGCGACCTTTTGCCACATTTCAGGCTTCAAACATAAAGATATAAAACTGTATTTTTTGTGAAGAATCAACAACAAGTGGGGCACAATCATGAAGTGGAACGACATTTATTGGATATTTCAAACTTTTTTAACAAATCAAAAACTGAAAAATTGGGCGTGCAAAATTATTCAGCCCCCTTAAGTTAATACTTTGTAGCGCCACCTTTTGCTGCGATTACAGCTGTAAGTCGCTTGGGGTATGTCTCTATCAGTTTTGCACATCGAGAGACTGAATTTTTTTCTGTGAGGTTGGATGGAGAGCATTTGTGAACAGCAGTTTACAGTTCTTTCCACAGATTCTCGATTGGATTCAGGTCTGGACTTTGACTTGGCCATTCTAACACCTGGATATGTTTATTTTTGAACCATTCCATTGTAGATTTTGCTTTATGTTTTGGATCATTGTCTTGTTGGAAGACAAATCTCCATCCCAGTCTCAGGTCTTTTGCAGACTCCATCATGTTTTCTTCCAGAATGGTCCTGTATTTGGCTCCATCCATCTTCCCATCAATTTTAACCATCTTCCCTGTCCCTGCTGAAGAAAAGCAGGCCCAAACCATGATGCTGCCACCACCATGTTTGACAGTGGGGATGGTGTGTTCAGGGTGATGAGCTGTGTTGCTTTTACGCCAAACATAACGTTTTGCATTGTTGCCAAAAAGTACAATTTTGGTTTCATCTGACCAGAGCACCTTCTTCCACATGTTTGGTGTGTCTCCCAGGTGGATTGTGGCAAACTTTAAATGACACTTTTTATGGATATCTTTAAGAAATGGCTTTCTTCTTGCCACTCTTCCATAAAGGCCAGATTTGTGCAATATACAACTGATTGTTGTCCTATGGACAGAGTCTCCCACCTCAGCTGTAGATCTCTGCAGTTCATCCAGAGTGATCATGGGCCTCTTGGCTGCATCTCTGATCAGTCTTCTCCTTGTATGAGCTGAAAGTTTAGAGGGACGGCCAGGTCTTGGTAGATTTACAGTGGTCTGATACTCCTTCCATTTCAATATTATCGCTTGCACAGTGCTCCTTGGGATGTTTAAAGCTTGGGAAATATTTTTGGATCCAAATCCAGCTTTAAACTTCTTCACAACAGTATCTCGGACCTGCCTGGTGTGTTCCTTGTTCTTCATGATGCTCTCTGCGCTTTTAACGGACCTCTGAGACTATCACAGTGCAGGTGCATTTATACGGAGACTTGATTACACACAGGTGGATTGTATTTATCATCATTAGTCATTTAGGTCAACATTGGATCATTCAGAGATCCTCACTGAACTTCTGGAGAGAGTTTGCTGCACTGAAAGTAAAGGGGCTGAATAATTTTGCACGCCCAATTTTTCATTTTTTGATTTGTTAAAAAAGTTTGAAATATCCAATAAATGTCGTCCACTTCATGATTGTGTCCCACTTGTTGTTGATTCTTCACAAAAAAATACAGTTTTATATCTTTATGTTTGAAGCCTGAAATGTGGCAAAAGGTCGCAAAGTTCAAGGGGGCCGAATACTTTCGCAAGGCACTGTATATAATCAAGATATATATTAGTGTTAAAAATGTTGTTTATTTGTATTTTTTACAAATGTTAGCATTTTTCTTACACTTTGAAAGGACAGAGAATGTTGTGTTGATTGTAGACAACAAAAAAAGACAATGAAATGAAGGCACTGTACCTGCAGCAGTACAAATCTCAAGTGTACTTAATTAGCAAGCACCAGTATTAGGTGTGTTTCTCTGTTGCCCTCTTGCATTCAATAGATACTGTTTCATTTCAATTCTATACTAGTTCCTCCTAAAACTTCATTAGTTTATTCTCTAGGCCTACCTCTATTGGACTGCATAATGTACCTTGCTTGCTTATACCTCCTTTTGTAAGTGACTTATTAATTCCCTTGAAAATGGCTTTTCTGGAGATAAAGTGGCGTTTTATTTACACTATATGTAAAAATGTATGCAACGGGGTACAGTTGTAGGCCTAGTTCCACTAGAGGGAACTCTACACTAGGTAAATGCAAAATGATAGATGAACCCACACCACAAAAAAAGGCTATATCAAGTCGCAGTGCAAAACATGAACCGAATAAAAATACCTACCAGATTAACTAACATGTTGTATTTTTCCTTGTTAGATGGTATAACTTGTTCCTTTTCATTTTTGAGTTGATGTGGCATATTTTGTAAAAAAAAGCCTTGTTTTTCGAGTAATATCATGGCTAGGGAGAGAGTGCCAAAACATTTGTGGGAAGACATGAGAAAAACAGTAATTTAAAACAAATTATAGAGGTTGTGGCGAGCGTTCTTGCAAATTACTGTATCTCTGTACTGTAATTAATTGTCGACGGGCGTGCTATTGTTTTGCTGTTACTGTCAAGAGGAAGAGGGCGAAACCCACTTCGTCATTCAATTCGATTGGTGTATTAGTTGTCAAAATCGCGCCCATTTCCAGAAAGGTCTACCTTTATTGGCTGTTGTGCATATTTGCATGAAATAGGTTAACGGGATTGGGTGAGGACACGTCAATCACTTGCAAGCGAGACCACTGGATATGAATTTTTCTGATTTCCCACCTCAGACAGAACTCAGCTGCAGACAAAGTGGCTTGAAAGGACCTCAACTACTAGAGTGAAATTTAAATAATGGCTTTAGCAATTGACCAGAAACTGTACACCTCTTGGGTTCCCGTCTAACAACCATATTTATGTGAGTATACAGTCAAGCGTTATTAATTTACAAATGTTCGTTTATGTGGATAATGTTTGCTAGCTTGTCTGACTAAAGTCTTGACAGAACAGGGGTAACATTTAGCTAGCTAAAGTTGGGTTGTTTGCTAGCTTGCTAACTGTTAGCCTAGCGAAGTGCCTGGTTAGGCTGTTGAATAACTTATTTGCATAGTATAAGTAATTAGCTAGCTAGGTAGATAGATAGCTAAAACAAGGTTACTCTTGTTTCCACTTTGTGGTCACTCTAGACTAGACCCCCCCCTCCCTAACAAACTAGCTAGCTAATGTAACAGGCTACTGTAGTTAGCTTGCAAAGCGGTTTCGGTAGATTACGTTAACTATCTGGCTAACGTTACTCATTTACAAACCCATCGTGAAAGCGCAGACCACGTAGTTTTTATATTTTCAAAATAAAACGATGTTTGGCCGTGGCTATGTCAACAGCCTGGTTAACTTCCCTTACCAATGTGAGCTTTTCCAATCATAACCAGACTGAAGCTATCCTTCAGTGCAACGTATTGGGATGCTTTGACGGTTCGGTCAGTTCGGTCCAATAGCATGTGGAAGCTTTCTAGCCAAGCCAACTAGCTAAGAAACCACATTTGGATGTATTCAACTTTTAGTCCATGTTAACACATCTAAAAAGTACTGACTCAATTGACATCCCCACTCTAACAAAACTGAAAATCCATTAGCATCTGACGTTACCAGTAATTACTGAATCATTGAATATGACTAATTGAATAGCCATTGAAATCTGAAGGATTCTCCCCCACACACACACACACGCACCTTTTGATTACACTTTTTGTTTTCATTCTACCAAATGTTAAAACTGCTGTTGGCTAGAGGTCCCTGAGCTGTTTCAACAGCAGTTGTAGGCTAGGTAATACTTTGTTACCATATTATTTCTCAGACATTAGTTTTATTAGCTAGCAGATTGTAACGGGCTAATGTGATGCTCCATGTGATGTCTTTGGAGATACTGTCTAAATTCTCGATTCGGGTTAACATTTCTTAGAAATGTCTGTGTCCAGTTGCAGGTGGTTTGACAAAAACCAGAACTCATAAAGATATTCAAGTGGAAATGACAGCATTTTAACTACTTTGCAGATATGAAACGCACACAATCATAATATCACATTCACAGTTTATGCTACAAAAACAACTTTTATAGGAGGTTTTAAAAATAGGTTATATTTGATTCAAAATTCCATGAGAGTAAGGCATTGATGGTAGAATATATGGATGCAGTTCAATGCATGATTAATATAATTCACCAATACATTTCTTGGACACCAAAAAATATTGCTGTCAGGTTGTAAATCACAGCTGCCCTGGTACATTGTTTGCTGCCTCCACCCATAATGTATGCACTGTTTCAGTTGAAATCACTCAATATTTTGGACAAAAACGGACAAATGTAACTAAGGCAGTGAATGTCAATACAATCAAACTAGCAAAGGAAATGATCACAAGTCAGTCATAATGGGGCTAATAGGCTAGTGTATCTTTATGTAGCTATTTATTTAACAAGTTAAAAACACAGAGCTTAAGGTTAGCTAGCTAGCTGCTGGGAGGATGACATGTCATTGCAGGAGTAAGTGATTGAGTGACTAACTTTTTTCAGTGGCTACAGCTAGATACAGGTATTATTTGGTTAGCTTGCAAAAAAATGTAAATCGCTTTGCTAGCTAGCTATGCTGAACTTATGCTAACTGTGGATAACAGTCGTTCAACTCTTGTGTTTGTAAATTCACTCCACCTATCTACTCCGATTTTAGAGCACTAACGTCTGAGTGTACCAGAGTGCAGATTAATTGACGAACATGCAACACCTGCTGAAAGTGTCTGGTGTCAGTAAACGTCAGCAAAGAATGTAATCCAATTGTTGCCAGCAGTACAGTTAGTCACTAACATTCTACATAACATGAAAACAGCCTAACCAGCTCGGGCTAGGGCGAGTAAAATGGTCAGTGAGGTGCTCTCTCATTTGTGTCTGGAAGTAGCTAGCAAGCCAGCCAACTTTAGCCAGTTAGCTTGTGTGCTTGACTGCCAATAGTGAGGAACCCTACTCCTCGGCCAGAGCGTCCTGCTATTACAGCCTCCACTCTTCTGGGTAGGCTTTCCACTAGATATTGGAACATTGCTGCGAGGACTTGATTTCATTCAGCTAAAAAGAGCATTATTGAGGTCAGGCACGGATGTTAGGTGATTAGGCCTGACTCACAGTCTTGATGGGGTTGAGGTCAGGGCTCTGTTCAGGCCAGTCAAGTTCTTCCACACCGATCTCGACAAACCATTTCTGTATGGACATCGCTTTGTGCACGGGGGCATTGTCATGCTGAAACAGGAAAGGACCTTCCACAAACTGTTGGACCCACAAAGTTGGAAGCACATAATTGTCTAGAATATCATTGTATGCTGTAGCGTTAAGATTTCCCTTCACTGGAACTAAGGGTAGGCCCGAACCATGAAAAACAGCCCCAGACCATTATTCCTCCTCCACCAAACTTTACAGTTGGCACTATGCATTTGGGTAGGTAGTGTTCTCCTGGAATCCAACAAACCCAGATTTGTCCTTCGGACTGCCAGATGGTGAAGCGTGCTTCGTTGCTCCAGAGAACACATTTCCACTGCTCCAGAGTCCAATGGTGACGAGCTTCACACCATTCCAGTCGACACTTGGCATTGCACATGGTGATCTTAGGCTTGTGTGCAGCTGCTCGGCCATGGAAATCAATTCCATGAAGCTACCGACAAACAGTTCTTGTGCTGACATTGCTTCCAGAGGCAGTTTGGTAGTGAGTGTTGCAACCGAGGACAGACAGTTTTTACTCACTACGAGCTTTGGCACTCGGCGGTCCTGTTCTTTAAGCTTGTGTGGCCTACCACCTCGTGGCTGAGTTGTTGTTGCTCCTAGATGCTTCCACTTCACAATAACAGCACTTACAGTTGACCGGAGAAGCTCTAGCAGGGAAGAAATTTGACAAACTGACTTGTCGGAAAGGTGGCATTCTATGATGGTGCCACATTGAAAGTTGCTGAGCTCTTCAGTAAGGCCATTCTATTGCCAATGTTTATCTATGGAAATTGCATGGCTGTGTGCTCTATTTTTTATAGACCTGTCAGCAATGGATTTGGCTGGAATGGCCACATTCACAAATTTTGAAGGATGTCCACATTTTAGTTTATCTAATTGCTCCGTCGTCCGAAAATGTTTTTAAAAAGATATTCTACCTGGGAGTGTATATGAACAAGTTTTAAGATTTCATGTTGCTAAAATACTCTCAGTTCTACTTTAAATCCATGTTTTGTACCATATTTTTGCATGGGTGTAGATCTTTGTATTGCTAACCTGTACCGGCTAATGGAGCGTCACATTAGCCTGTTACAATCTGCTAGCTAGGTTTGGATGGGAAGTTTGGACTAGCTGCCCACCACCCAGGTTTTGAAGATGATTCATCAGCCGAGCTACATCTTGATGGCTGGCATATAGGGATGTCATTTAAGGTCTCTGTTTAATAATGATCATAACACACTACATACTGTTGATTTTATTTACGTAAATAAGTTGTTCTAAGAAGAAAAATAGATGTTATTTGGCCTCCTACTGCATAATTACAGGTCTACAGAATAATAAGACTAGGAGCGAACTGGGACCTTGGAGACTCAAACTAAAGCTAATATTAGTGCTGCAGTAAAACTAAATAGCCTCATTAGTTGTAGAAAATTGTTTTGTTTGCAATGACCAATGGCATTGACAACACGACTTGGGACAGGGATTTTCCCTTTTCCCAGTCGCACAAGTTCGCAGACCCATTATTAAGTTGGTTCCACTTTAGATAGGAGATTCAGTCCAGAATATAATTATTTCTGTTTTAGATTGTAAGTGCCGCTAATATCATGCTCTAGTCTCTTCTTGCTTTTAGTGTTCTGCTTTTCTCTCTGGTCCATTGGGAACAAGGAGGGCAAAGTGGCCTCTATAACCATTGTTTCTCAGCCTTGAAGGATTAAGTCCCTCCCAACTCCTCATACCCCCACCCCCAAAGATCACCTCTATTCTACTCAGGAGAATCTCATTTTTGAAAGCTGCTGGCTTGAATGTCCGACTCCCTTGAACACATTTTCATTAGACTCACTCACTGGCTGTCAAAGTAGCGTGATGGTTTGAACCCACATGGCCTCCGTTGCACAGATACCAGCCATTTCCCAATGTGCCTTTGGTTCCTGGTCGAGTCCCTGCAGATTGATAGAAGCTCTTGGATATTAGGACAGACTGCAAGCCAGCTGGTGATCCATTAAGCATTACTAACGCAGAGACAAGTTGCCAGCTTCTGACTCGCCCTGAAAAAGCCCCCCCGTCCTCCTCCATCCTCCCTGTCTCTGACATGGAGGAGTAGCACTGGAATACCAACACTCTCTGTGAAAAGATCCTGGAAAGGCATTCTGTCAGAAGGGCTGAGATGTGTACGGAGGGAAGAAACAAGATGGAAAATAGGGACCTTTGTTTCCAGGTTGCCTAGTGGCAATGTAATTTAAAGGTCCCATTCATGTGTGAATGTCCTGGAGGTTAGGTCTAGTCTCACAGTGAATGATTCAGCAACGTCCCGATCCCGCTGGGGTTGACTGACAGTTACTATTGGCAATAACATCAACCACCACAGGAACTCCTTTGGCCATGTTATGGTTACCCGGCCTAAGTTATGTCCGAACACAAGCTGTATTGCTTTTTCCCTTCTGACTTAAAATGCTTAAAATGCTTTGTTTACTGTCTCTGGACGATATGGGCATAAATGTATATCATAATGAAACTGCCGCTGTGTTGGAAGTAAGCTGAAATCCGCCAATATAGACCAGTATTGCAGTTATCCTTCATGTGATATTGATTTATTTTACCTTTTGTTAGAAAATAACTTTTCTTAGGTTGAATAGACAGACACGAAGCCAGTTAGGCAACCCCACAAAGAAAAAGCACAATGGAAATCATGTGTTTTTTTGTTTTTTTATAAATATTTTTTTTTATCACCCCTCAGACGTCACAGCAGCTCTATCAGCTCAGCCTCTAGGGGGACCACTTTTTGGGACCGATGCAGACCCCCCCTCAGATCCTCACTGTCAGTGCCTGCACCTGGGTCAGCAACTTTTGCCGGCGTAAGTGGTACAGGACAATTGGCTGCACGTCCCCCCTCTTCTAGCCCCCCTTGATTTTGGCAAACCCCAACTGTCCACCCTACCGTTCCATGCGTCCCCCTCCCTCCCCTCTGCATCTGCACTGCTTGCTGTGTGCCCCATCTTTTGTGACTGACCCATGCATTGTGTTTCCTGTCAACCTGACATTGTGAATCACCCTTTTGATGTATGTATGTATGTATGTATGTGTGCCTGCCTGCTACCCCCAACCTGCCACAACTGACCCCAAACCCCTCTCCGCTGCGGAATTCAAACTGCATGTCAACACATCGACACGCTGCACGATTTGGACAAAATATTTAAATGCATTTATTTATTTTCAGATATTTGCTGTTACGATTGTATGAATTGCGATTTTTCAAACAATTGGGTGAAAACTTGGTAATTCCATCAGACATGGTTTAAACATGTCAACGCTGATACCGATTTATTGGGGGACAAAAAAAGCCGATACCGATTTAAATAATAATATTTAAATACGTTTTTATATATATATATATATATTACACACACATATTTTGGTAATAATGACAATTGCAACAATACTGAATGAACACTTTTATTTTAACTTAATATAATACATAAATAAAATCAATTTAGTCTCAAATAACATGAATGATTGTTGAAAACAAAAACTGTAATTTCTATATGTAGGAAATCCTATTTTAATAATGGACATGGTAAGAATTGACTACCACAGTGCGAGTCATAATTCCCATGACACCTTCTAGCAGAATCTGAAAAGCGGTTCCTTCATTAATTTATTCCATAAGATATTTTAGATTTGCTTAAAATAAGGTCTGTGTTTCGTGTAAGCTTACACCACCTTGCCAATTTTATAACTGTGTAGATATCCATAGGACAAAGTAACTGATCAATATTGGCTAAATATAAGCAAAGATCATTTTTTTGTAGAGTGGATTTATGAAAATATTTTGACAAACGTTACCTTACCCGTGTAAATTTCACTAGGATATCAAAACGCAGAGGTGGTTTAAGAATGCAAGAAACACAGACCTTATTTGAAGTAGATCAAGACATTCTCTACGGAAGACATGAACGGTAAAATAACGAAGGAACCCCTTTCAAGTTCAGACGCAAGTTATTACAGGAATTATGCTGCTATTTCTCTCTAAACCATATACCTTTTACTATTACGAGCCTGCTGCTGCCTACCACCCCTCAGTCAGACTGCTCTATCAAATCATAGACTTAACTATAATAAACAACACAGAAATATGAGCCTTAGGCCAAATCTGGAAACAATCACCTCAAATAAAAAGTTTATTCCGTTCCGTATTTTATACAACGGGTGGCATCCATGAGTAAATATTCCTGTTACATTGCACAACCTTCAATGTTATGTCATAATTACGTAAAATTCTGGCAAATTAGTTCGCAAAGAGCCAGGTGGCCCAAACTGTTGCATATACACTGACTGTGTGCAATGAACGCAAGAGATGACACAATTGCCTGCTAACCTGGATTTCTTTTAGCTAAATATGCAGGTTTAAAAAAATATACTTGTGTATTGATTTTAAGAAAGGCATTGATGTTTATGGTTAAGTACACATTGGAGCATCTTATGTTATACATATGATGATAGATAAGGTTATTACACCTACATACTTTTGTATATATAGAGTATGTGGACACCCCTTCAAATGAGTGTATTTGGCTTGTAGAAAAAGAGGAAGAAGGGAAGCGCTGCTAAGGTACACAATAGTAGATCTTGGTAGACACAAGGTGCTCTTTGGTAAAAGTTGTAAATTGGTCATCAAAAAGATAGGAGGACCAAGGCAATCTTCATATAATTAATTAATTTTAAAACACCTTTATTTGTATGGCATGTTCAATGGAAACAGTTTTTAATAAACAAAAAAAATATGTATGTGTGTGTGTGTATATATATATATGTGTGTGTGTGTGTGTGTGTGTGTGTTTTCGGCTGCATGGCCTTTGTCAGGGAATTAATTTGTCTATTTCAGCCACAGCTGTTTATTTATTGTCATTTACATTCAGTATAGAGGGAGTGCTTTTTGTGCTACTGTACCCTTTAAACCCACCTGAAATAAATGTAATCTATATAACAATGCAAGGTTCATTTAACAGTAAAATAAGACAAAATATATTTAATGTTAGCCATGAATGCCTGAAATCTATCTTGTTGTAGTTCACCAAGTTATGATGTGACTGTGACTAGGGGTGTTTTGGGGACCGTATTACTGCCACCCTGGCGGTCACGAGTCATGATGGCAGTCAAATTCCATTTCAACGTTTAGTTACGGTAATTAGGCTTCTCCAAGCTCTGATGCTGCTAGGCACTCAGCACTCTATTGTCCCTCTAATCACTTTGACACCAATGCAAATCTAATCAAAAATCTAATCAAACACTTCATGAGAGCTCATGTTGCGCAACATTTCTATAGGATGTGTAGTGGTTCTCAATCCTGGTCCTGGGGGAACATAGTTTTCATCCATGAGCTAGCTAGCTTTTTTTTAATGAACAGCACTGTAGGTGTGCGAGACAACTTTACCAGCATCATAGCATACATCTCGATGAATCGTTGTGACATATGAGTGACAGTGTAATCAATGTGTAATAACTATGTCAAATGTATGAACACATTCAATTATGATGTGCAGTCATATTCAGGTCCTGATTGGTCAACAAGCTTATTTGACGTGTCATAGTGTTATTTGACACGTTTAATAGTATATTGCTTGACACGCAAAGACCCAAACAGCGTTCCATAGAAATCCTGGTTGAGAATGAAATGACTGAACAACAAAACCGCACAGAAAGTAAGTGCTAGAAAGACATAGGTTTTGATTATGTTTTACTGGTAATGGGGACATATGTAAATGCCAACAAAATAACTTTTTGGTGTGTGAGAGCCCTTTATTTTTAACTAGGCAAGTCAGTTAAGAACAAACTCTTATTGACACTGACAGCCAATCCGGGACGATGCTGGGCCAATTGTGATACAGCCTGTATTCGAACCAGGGTATGTAGTGACGCCTCTTGCATTGAAAAGCAGTGCCTTAGACCGCTGTGACCATGTGTGTTTGTTTACTATTTAACTGTACTAGAATGCTTAAAAGGCCGCTAAAATGTTAACTATCCTTTTCTTTGGGCACGGAAAATATCTATCATCCAAAGATGTCATATCGACGCATCACTTGTGAAGACGATTAAATCAAGAATAGTGTAATGGTTGACAATATTAGCCTATCACTTGTAAAATACACTGCTCAAAAAAATAAAGGGGACACTAAAATAACACATTCTAGATCTAAATGAATTAAATATTCTTATTAATTACTTTTTTCTTGACAGTTTAATGTGCTGACAACAAAATCACACAAATGATCAATGGAAATAAAATTTATCAACCCATGGAAGTCTGGGTTGATAAAGGCTGATCGAACTTTGATGTAATGTCCTTAAAACAAGTCAAAATGAGGCTCAGTAGTGTGTGGTGTGGCCTCCACGTGCCTGTATGACCTCCCTACAATGCCTGGGCATGCTCCTGATGAGGTGGCAGATGGTCTCCTGAGGGATCAACTCCTGGAGGGACCAACTCCTGGACAGTCTGTGGTGCAACGTGGCATTGGTGGATGGAGCGAGACATGATGTGCTCAATTGGATTCAGGTCTGGGGAATGGGCGGGCCAGTCCATAGCATCAATGCCTTCCTCTTGCAGGAACTGCTGACACACTCCAGCCACATGAGGTCTAGCATTGTCTTGCATTAGGAGGAACCCAGGGCCAACCACACCAGCATATGGTCTCACAAGGGTTCTGAGGATCTAATCTCGGTACCTAATGGCAGTCAGGCTACCTCTGGCAAACACATGGAGGGCTGTGCGGCCCCCCAAAGAAATGCCACCGCACACCATGACTGACCCACCGCCAAACCGGTCATGCTGGAGGATGTTGCAGGCAGCAGAACGTTCTCCACGGCGTCTCCAGACTCTGTCACATGTGCTCGGTGTGAACCTGCTTTCATCTCTGAAGAGCACAGGGCGCCAGTGGCGAATTTGCCAATCTTGGTGTTCTCTGGCAAATGCCAAACGTCCTGCACGGTGTTGGGCTGTAAGCACAACCCCCACCCGTGGAACTCAGGCCCTCATACCACCCTCATGGAGTCTGTTTCTGACCGTTTGAGCAGACACATGCACATTTGTGGCCTGCTGGAGGTCATTTTGCAGGGCTCTGGCAGTGCTCCTCCTGCTCCTCCTTGCACAAAGGCGGAGGTAGCGGTTCTGCTGCTGGGTTGTTGCCCTCCTACGGCCTCCTCCACGTCTAATGATGTACTGGCCTGTCTCCTGGTAGCGCCTCCATGCTCTGGACACTACGCTGACAGACACCGCTAACCTTCTTGCCACAGCTCGCATTGATGTGCCATTCTGGAGGAGCTGCACTACCTGAGCCACTTGTGTGGGTTGTAGACTCTGTCTCATGCTACCACTAGAGTGAAAGCACCGCCAGCATTCAAAAGTGACCAAAACATCAGCCAGGAAGCATAGGAACTGAGAAGTGGTCTGTGGTTACCACCTGCAGAACCACTCCTTTATTGGGGGTGTCTTGCTAATTGCCTATAATTTCCACCTGTTGTCTATTCCATTTGCACAACAGCATGTGAAATGTATTGTCAATCAGTGTTGCTTCATTCGTGGACAGTTTGATTTCACAGAAGTGTGATTGACTTGGAGTTACATTGTTGTTTAAGTGTTCCCTTTAGTTTTTTGAGCAGTGTATATTATCACTTGTGAATGATACCCAGCTTAATGCAAACAGTGCATGCTTTTTTTGCTACTCTTTCAAATCATAATCACACCTCATGTAGCCTAGCTCATAGGCATATATGTTTCAATTAGGGTTGTATCAACTAAAGTTGCCAAATAACTTCTTCAAATTTAAGCACATTAATACACTTTGCAACGGGTGTAGAGCCTAACTGGCATACATTCGCAGAAAGTCAGTTTCAAGTTTGGGGAAGATAATTTTCATTAATAAAAAGGCACCTGTTGTAATAACAGCAGTACTAGCAAAATCGCAATTGTGGTCACTTGAGATGGGTGTTTTCCCGCGAATGGAACATTCGTATTTATAGCCTTCTGCCATGTGTGCATTGCTGCGCTTATAATGTGAAGAAATAGTCAACATTTTAAGCTTAAACGTTCTCTGTTGCATCAGGGCGCATTGCTTAACGTCTTCAATATAGGGGTCGCTTTTTTAATTTTTGGATAAAAAAATGTTCCCGTTTTTAAACCAGATATTTTGTCACGAAAAGATGCTTGACTATGCATAGAATTGACAGCTTTGGAAAGAAAACACTGACTCCAAAACTGCAAAGATATTATCTGTGAGTGCCACAGAACTGATGCTACAGGCGAAACCAAGATGAAATTTAAACAGGAAATGGCCCAGATTTTGGAAAAACTGTGTTCCAATGTCTCCTTATATGGCTGTGAATGCTCCAGGAATGACCTACACTTTCTTCAAAGGTTTCTGCAATTGATTTTAGGCATATCATTGGAAGATTGACCATAAGAGACTACATTTACCAGGTGCCCCCTTGGTTTTTGTGAAAATGTTGCGTAATCTCCAGCTGCGTTCATTTTTCCATTTGCTTCAGAGGAGAAATGCTATGCTGCTATCAATGATTTATCATCAAATGATTGTGAAAAACACCTTGATGATTGATTCTAAACAACGTTTGCCATGTTTCTGTCAACATTATGGAGTTAATTTGGAAAAAATGTTCAGCGTTGTAATGACTGAATTTTCTTTTTTTGCCAAATGTGATGAACAAAACGTTGTGTTTCTCCTACATAATCTTTTTGGAAAAACTGAACATTTGCTATCTGAGTCTCCTCATTGAAAACATCCAAAGTTCTTCAAAGGTAAATGATTTTATTTGAATGCTTTTCTTGTTTTTGTGAAAATGTTGCCTGCTGAATGCTAGGCTTAATGCTATGCTAGCTATCAATACTCTTACACAAATGCTTGTGTAGCTATGGTTGAAAAGCATATTTTGAAAATCTGAGATGACAGTGTTGTTAACAAAATGCTAAGCTTTTGAGTGAATATATTTCTTTCATTTGCCATTTTCGTGAATAGTTAACGTTGTGTTATGGTAATGAGCTTGAGGCTATGATTATGCTCCCGGATACGGGATTGCTCGATGCAAGAAGTTAAAGCAGGTTTTTTGATGCTAGTGGTTGTATTCATTTGGCATCTAAAAAAGTAAATGTGGACAGTTCTTCCAATATCTTCAATATGTGCCTCGGAAATGGATAAGGACACGTGTAGTTGCTTCCCGGATGTGTGTCTTCTCTTGTAGCCTGTTAGCTCTGTCACGTGATCAGGTCTTTCTATGTGAGTGAGAGTGTTTTTTTAGGGGGGTTATAGCCTCAAAGGAGATGCAGCTGGGAAATTTGAGGCATTATCAAGTGCTTGACAAATTGTGAATGAGAGACTGATGAAGTGTGTACAGCCTGTGCAAACAAAACAAAGCAGAGCTCATGACTTTCATTACTTTTTGTAATCATCATTAGTCGCATCATGCAGCCTTAGAATGTATTAAAAATCAAAACATATAGCTCAACATTTGTATCACAACTAATTTTAGATAAACTCTAAATTTAGCATTAATTAAGGAGTAGCTGTTTCTTAACCGCTCAACAAAGAATTGCTGCACGTGCACACTGCCTCAAATCGTTTGGAGAAAATAGAATTTATATTTTTCAGCTATGTTTGATTGTATTCTTCGTACTATAAAATAATTCCACAGAATTCTAAGCAAATCTTGTCTGCTTAATGAGCTAGTGTAGCCCACAGCCATATGGCATAGCCAGATCAGGACCTAACATAAAGACAACGCAGAGCATGCTTTTCTGTTCCTTTGTTCCTTTTCTTCATATCATGTTTCTTTAGACCTGTCTAAAATAAATCATGGATTCATTGTGATGGTGTAGGCTATATTACATGGATTTATTCGACTTTTTAAAATGTAGATTTTCCAAAGGACTGCATCAGTGGCTTGTAAGGCTATGTGTGGAGGCCAGGAGATGCTAAATGTGTTTATGTTAATTAACAGTCAATTCCCATGAGACCGGCAGTTATTTGCTTGACAATCACTGGCTGACAATTTCATGACTGCCACAGCCCTAACTGTGACATGCAGGCACAACTGCTAGTGTGAAAAACACATTTTTAATTGGCAAAAAAATAGTCATTAATGCCCATGAAATATGCTTGCATGTCCATATATCAGTACAATAAAGTATTTTTACTTATCTGAGAAGGTCCAAACAATATCAGGGAAATGTGTTTATCTGAGTTTTTGGCTGAAATTCTTTTTGCAGCTTTGAAATTGGTCACTAGTGGGAACTTAGACAGTTGTGTAACTTAATAATAAAACATCTGGTTGGGTTAGAATAAAAGCTGTTATGGATACAATAACCAGATGAATTGGTTGAAACATTAAACAGCATAAATATTGTTTTAATTGAATCCAAAGATGGAAGTGGGCTTAATGGGTACGCTTATAAGCAGAGCACAGCACTTAATTAATTCATATTTCCTTTTTTTACCTTTTGAGTTCTTAAATAACCTAAGTTAACCTCTTACATCTATGGGGGCGCTATTTCATTATTGGATAAAAAAACGTGCCCGTTTTAAGCGCAATATTTTGTCACAAAAAGATGCTTGACTATGCATATAATTGACAGCTTTGGAAAGAGAACACTCTGACGTTTCCAAAACTGCAAATATATTGTCTGTGAGTGCCCCAGAACTGATGCTACAGGCGAAACCAAGATGAAACTTCAAACAGGAAATGAGCAGGATTTTTGAGGCTCTGTTTTTCATTGTCTCCTTATATGGCTGTGAATGAGCAAGGAATGCGCCTGCCCGATCTATCGTTTCCCCAAGGTGTCTGCAGCATTGTGACGTATTTGTAGGCATATCATTGGAAGATTGACCATAAGAGACTACATTTGCCAGGTGTCCGCCCGGTGTCCTCCGTCGAAATTGGTGCGTCATCTTCCAAGCGATTCAGTGGAGAAAGTAAACATCCACGAACAATATATCAATGAAGAGATATGTGAAAAACACCTTGGATTGATTCTAAACAGCGTTTGCCGTGTTTCAGTCGATATTATGGAGTTCATTTGGAAAGCAGTTAGCCGTTTTGATGACTGAATTTTCGTTTTTTTTTTTTTGTACCCAAACGTGATGTACAAAACGGAGCGATTTCTCCTACACGAATCTTTCAGGAAAAACTGAACATTTGCTATGTAACTGAGTCTCCTCATTGAAAACATCCAAAGTTCTTCAAAGGTAAATGATTTTATTTGAATGATTTTTTGGTTTTTGTGCAAATGTTGCTGGCTGAATTCTAGGCTTATAGCTATGCTAGCTATCAATACTCTTACACAAATGCTTGTTTAGCTATGGTTGAAAAGCATATTTTGAAAATCTGAGATGAGTGTTGTTAACAAAAGTCTAAGCTTGAGAGCAAATATATTTATTTCTTTAATTTGCGATTTTCATGAATAGTTAACGTTGCGTTATGCTAATGCACACGCGCTAAGCAGGGACGATTCTGATTGGCCAGCATGCCATGCAGATAGTGAAAGTGCCTGCTTGTGATTGGTCAGCATCCATATGCATGCAGGAAGTGGATGTATGGTGTCTAGTGCATTGGAGGAGGTACCATAGTCTAGTTTTTATTGTATTAAAGAAGAAAATCTCAGCCTCTTGCAATATGGATATTGAACATTCTATCTGAATTCAATTAGTCGTGCAACAGTAACACACACTGAGCTGCTGCTATGAAATTCAGTTGCTGAAATGGGGCTTTTATATACTCTTTGTTGTCTGATGTTAGTTTCCAGGGCCTTTTAGTTAAAATAACACTTGATCCTGTGGGGATTTGAGCGTCACAATGAGGTATAAGTACTAACAGAGTGAGAAGCAGTGTACACCCCACAATATTTCACCTCCGTTAGGCTACAGGAGGAAAAGCAACCCATTCTAATGAATATTGAATGCAATATCTGCTTGTCTCGTCTTAGAATGACCTCAATAATTGAATGCTCTGTGGTATAATGGTTTGAAAGCTCCGGTTTGTATGAATGAATGTTCCACTGCATGGTGGATGTTGAGGGCAAGGGAGAGAACCACAGTTTTTTTTAAAGGGATGCTAACTGTTGACCATTAATCAACTGTCTCAAAACTCTAGGTTTGCTGATATGCTCTGAAGCAAGTGCCAAGGAGTTCGCTAAATAGAATTTAATATGCTTGGAGGCCATAGGTGAGACATTAAATAGGCTGGATAATGTATCTACTACAATTGAATGAATAGGATAAGGCTACTTTCAAGTCCCCCCCACAAACTCTTAACAAGGCTGTGCTTTATGAAGGAGATTCAAGTGGATTGATAGCATAGAATAGCTGAGTATCAGTTTCTGCTAGGTTTGTCACAAAAAAAAACAATTTTACAAACAATACATTACCAGGACAAGTATCACAATACCGAGTAGTATCAAGATACCACAGTGGAGAAATTCAGTGGCCTAGCATCCAGCTCGCCCCGTCCCCCGGAAGCTTATTCATGTTTTCTAAACGTTCTCCAAAAACCTGTCATTGAATTCACACTTCTACTCAATACAGCACATTGAATTCCGCTCCAGCCATTACCACGAGTCCATCCTCCCCAGTTAAGGTGCCACCAACCTCCTATGATATACATGCATAATGATCTGCATATCCTTGTGTCGGTAAGGGGAAGACACGGCACAAAACCGGTTTCACTCTTTAGTTAACACTCTCCCTCCCTTCCTCACACCCTCTCCCCCTCCCCCTCTCCCGCTCCCTCGCTCTCTCTCTTGCTCCCTCGCTCTCTCTCTTGCTCCTCGCTTCTCTCTCTTCGCTCTTGCTCCTCGCTCTCTTCTTGCTCGCTCTCTCTCTTGCTCGCTCTCTCTCTTGCTCGCTCTCTCTCTTGCTCGCTCTCTCTCTCTCTTGCTCGCTCGCTCTCTCTCTTGCTCGCTCTCTCTCTCTCTTGCTCGCTCGCTCTCTCTCTTGCTCGCTCGCTCTCTCTCTTGCTCCCTCGCTCTCTCTCTTGCTCTCTCTCTTGCTCCCTCGCTCTCTCTCTTGCTCCCTCGCTCTCTCTCTTGCTCCCTCGCTCTCTCTCTTGCTCGCTCGCTCTCTCTCTTGCTCGCTCGCTCTCTCTCTTGCTCGCTCGCTCTCTCTCTTGCTCGCTCGCTCTCTCTCTTGCTCGCTCTCTCTTGCTCTCTCTCTTGCTCGCTCTCTCTTGCTCCTCGCTCTCTCTCTCTCTTTGCTCGCTCGCTCTCTCTCTTGCTCGCTCTCTCTCTTGCTCCCTCGCTCTCTCTCTTGCTCCCTCGCTCTCTCTCTTGCTCCCTCGCTCTCTCTCTTGCTCCCTCGCTCTCTCTCTTGCTCCCTCGCTCTCTCTCTCGCTCTTGCTCTCTCTCGCTCTCTCTCTCTTGCTCTCTCTCTCTTGCTCGCTCTCTCTCTTGCTCGCTCGCTCTCTCTCTTGCTCGCTCGCTCTCTCTCTTGCTCGCTCTCTCTCTTGCTCGCTCTCTCTCTTGCTCTCTCTCTCTCTGCTGCTCGCTCTCTCTCTTGCTCGCCGCTCTCTCTCTCTTGCTCGCTCTCTCTCTTGCTCGCTCTTGCTCTCTCTTGCTCTCTCTTGCTCTCTCTTCTCTCTCGCTCGCTCTCTCTCTCTCTTGCTCGCTCTCTCTCTCTGCTCGCTCGCTCTCTCTTGCTCGCTCTCTCTCTCTTTGCTCGCTCGCTCTCTCTCTCTTGCTCGCTCGCTCTCTCTCTTTCTTGCTCTCTCTCTCTCTTTCTTGCTCGCTCGCTCTCTCTCTTGCTCGCTGCTCTCTCTCGCTCGCTCTTCTCTCTCTTGCTCGCTCTCTCTCTTCTTGCTCGCTCTCTCTCTCTCTTGCTCGCTCTCTCTCTCTTGCTCGCTCTCTCTCTTGCTCGCTCTCTCTCGCTCTCTTGCTCGCTCTCTCTCTTGCTCGCTCTCTCTCTTGCTCGCTCGCTCTCTTGCTCGCTCTCTCTCTCTCTCGCTCGCTCTCTCTCTCTCTCGCTCTCTCTCTCTCTTGCTCGCTCTCTCTCTCTTGCTCGCTCTCTCTCTCGCTTCTCGCTCTTGCTCGCTCGCTCTCTCTTGCTGCTCGCTCTCTCTCGCTCTCTTGCTCGCTCGCTCGCTCTTCTCTTGCTCGCTCGCTCTCTCTCTCTTGCTCGCTCTCTCTCTTCTCTCTTGCTCGCTCGCTCTCTTGCTCTCTCTCGCTCTCTCTCTCTTGCTCGCTCGCTTCGCTCTCTTGCTTGCTCGCTCTCTCTTGCTCTCTCTTGCTCTCTCTGCTTGCTCGCTCTCTCTCTTGCTCGCTCTCTTCGCTCTCTCTTGCTCGCTCTCTCTCTTGCTCGCTCTCTCTCTCTTGCTCGCTCGCTCTCTTGCTCGCTCTCTCTTGCTCGCTTCGCTCTTCTTGCTCTCTCTTGCTCGCTCTCTCTCTTGCTCGCTCTCTCTCTTGCTCGCTCTCTCTCTTGCTCGCTCGCTCTCTCGCTCGCTCTCGCTCGCTCTCTCTCGCTCTCTCTTGCTCGCTCTCTCTCTTGCTCGCTCTCTCTCTTGCTCGCTCTCTCTCTTGCTCGCTCTCTCTCTTGCTCGCTCTCTCTCTTGCTCGCTCTCTCTCTTGCTCGCTCTTGCTCTCTTGCTCGCTCTCTCTTGCTTGCTCGCTCTCTCTCTCTTGCTCGCTTGCTCTCTCTCTCTTGCTCGCTCGCTCTCTTTCTCTCTCTCTCGCTCTCTCTCTTGCTCGCTCTCTCTCTTGCTCGCTCTCTCTCTTGCTCGCTCTCTCTCTTGCTCGCTCTCTCTCTTGCTCGCTCTCTCTCTTGCTCGCTCTCTCTCTTGCTCGCTCTCTCTCTTGCTCGCTCTCTCTTGCTCGCTCTCTCTTGCTCGCTCTCTCGCTCGCTCGCTCCTCTCTCTTGCTCGCTCTCTCTCTCGCTCTCTCTTGCTCTCTCTTGCTCGCTCTCTCTCTTGCTCGCTCTCTCTCTCTTGCTCGCTTCTCTTGCTCGCTCTCTCTTTGCTCGCTCGCTCTCTCTTTGCTCGCTTTCTCTCTTGCTCGCTCTTGCTCTTGCTCGCTCTCTCTCTTGCTCGCTCGCTCTCTCTCTTGCTCGCTCTCTCTCTTGCTCGCTCTTGCTTCTCTCTCTGCTCGCTCTCTCTCTTGCTCGCTCTCTCTCTTGCTCGCTCGCTCTCTTCTTGCTCGCTCGCTCTCTCTCGCTCGCTCGCTCTCTCTTGCTCGCTTTCTCTTGCTCGCTTCTCTCTCTTGCTCGCTCGCTCTCTCTCTTGCTCGCTCGCTCTCTCTTGCTCGCTCGCTCTCTCTCTGCTCGCTCGCTCTCTCTCTTGCTCGCTCTCTCTCTCTGCTCGCTTCTCTCTCTCTCGCTCTCTCTCTCTCTTGCTCGCTCTCTCTCTTGCTCGCTCTCTCTTCTTCTCGCTCGCTCTCTCTCTCTTGCTCGCTCTCTCTCTCTGCTCGCTCTCTCTCTTGCTCGCTCTCTCTCTTGCTCGCTCTCTCTCTTGCTCGCTCTCTCTCTTGCTCGCTTCTCTCTCTTTGCTCGCTCTCTTGCTCTTCTCTCTTGCTCGCTCTCTCTCTTGCTCGCTCTCTCTCTTGCTCGCTCTCTCTCTTGCTCGCTCTCTCTCTCTGCTCGCTCTCTCTCTTGCTCGCTCTCTCTTGCTCGCTCTCTTTCTCTTTGCTCGCTCGCTCTCTCTCTCTGCTCGCTCTCTCTCTCTTGCTCGCTTGCTCTCTCTTCTTGCTCGCTCGCTCTCTCTCTCTTGCTCGCTCTCTCTCTTGCTCGCTCTCTCTCTTGCTCGCTCGCTCGCTCTCTCTCTTGCTCGCTCGCTCTCTCTCTTGCTCTTGCTCGCTCTTCTCTCTCTTTGCTCGCTTCTCTTGCTCGCTCTCTCTCTCTTGCTCGCTCTTCTCTCTTGCTCGCTCTCTCTCTTGCTCGCTCTCGCTCTCTCTTTTCTCTCTCTCGCTCTCTCTCTCTCTCTCTCTGCTCGCTCTCTTGCTCGCTCGCTCTCTCTTCGCTTCTCTCTCTCTCTCTCTTCTTTCGCTCTCTTGCTCGCTCGCTCTCTCTTGCTCGCTCGCTCTTGCTCGCTCTCTCTCTCTTGCTCGCTCGCTCTCTTGCTCGCTCTCTCTCTCGCTCTTCTCTCTCTTGCTCGCTCTCTCTCTCTTGCTCGCTCGCTTCGCTCTTGCTCGCTCGCTCTCTCTGCTCGCTCTCTCTCTTGCTCGCTCTCTCGCTCTCTCTTTGCTCGCTCGCTCGCTCTCTCTCTTGCTCGCTCTCTCTCGCTCTCTCTCTCTTGCTCGCTCGCTCTCTCTGCTCGCTTCTCTCTTGCTCGCTCGCTCTCTCTCTTGCTCGCTCGCTCTCTCTTGCTCGCCTCTCGCTCTCTCTCTTGCTCGCTCGCTCTCTCTCTCTCTCTTCTCTCTTGCTCGCTCTCTCTCTTGCTCGCCGCTTCTCTCTTGCTCGCTCTCTCTCTTCTGCTTGCTCGCTTCTCTCTCTTGCTCGCTCGCTCTCTTGCTCTGCTCTCTCTCTTGCTCGCTCTCTCTCTTGCTCGCCGCTCTCTTGCTCGCTCGCTCTCTCTTGCTCGCTCTCTCTCTTGCTCGCTCGCTCTTGCTCTCTCTTGCTCGCTTTCTCTCTCTTGCTCGCTCTCTCTTGCTCGCTCTCTCTTGCTCGCTCGCTTTCTCTTGCTCGCTCGCTTTCTCTTGCTCGCTTCTCTCTTGCTCGCTTCTCTCTCTTGCTCGCTCTCTCTGCTCTTGCTCTCTCTCTCTTGCTCGCTCTCTCTTGCTCGCTCGCTTCTCTCTGCTCGCTCGCTCTTCTCTCTTGCTCGCTCTCTCTTTGCTCGCTCTCTCTCTCTTCTCGCTCTCTCTCTTGCTCGCTCTCTCTCTTGCTCGCTCGCTCTCTCTCTTGCTCGCTCGCTCTCTTCTCTCGCTCTCTCTCTCTGCTCGCTCTCTCTTGCTCGCTCGCTCTCTCTCTTGCTCGCTCGCTCTCTTGCTCGCTCTCTCTTGCTCGCTCGCTCTCTTGCTCGCTCTCTCTCTCTCTTGCTCGCTTCTTCTCTCTCTTTCGCTCGCTCTCTCTTCTTGCTCGCTCGCTCTCTCTTTGCTCGCTCGCTCTTCTCTTGCTCGCTCGCTCTCTCTTGCTCTTGCTCGCTCTCTCTCTTGCTCGCTCTCTCTCTTGCTCGCTCTCTCTCTCGCTCGCTCTCTCTTTGCTCGCCGCTTCTTCGCTCTTGCTCGCTCTCTTCTTTGCTCGCTTCTCTTCTCTCTTGCTCGCTCGCTTCTCTCTTGCTCGCTCTCTTGCTCGCTCTCTTTCGCTCGCTCTCTCTTCGCTCTCGCTCTCGCTCGCTCGCTCTCTCTTGCTCGCTCTTCTCTTCTTCGCTCGCTCTCTTCTCTTCTTGCTCGCTCTTCTCTTGCTCTCTCGCTTGCTCGCTCTCTCTCTCGCTCGCTCTCTCTCTTGCTCGCTCTCTCTTGCTCGCTCGCTTGCTCTTGCTCGCTCTTTGCTCGCTCTCTCTTTGCTCGCTCTCTTGCTCGCTCTCTCTCTCGCTCGCTCTCTCTCTCTTGCTCGCTCTCTCTTCGCTCGCTTCTCTCTCGCTCTCGCTCTCTCTTGCAGGCTCTCTTGCTTGCTCGCTCGCTCTCTCTCTTGCTCGCTCTCTTGCTCGCTCTCTCTCTTGCTCGCTCTCTCTCTTGCTCGCTCTCTCTTTGCTCGCCGCTTCTTTGCTCGCTCTCTCTTGCTCGCTCTCTCTCTTGCTCGCTCGCTCGCTTCTCTTGCTCGCTCTCTTGCTCTTCTCGCTCGCTCTCTCTCTCTTGCTCGCTCGCTCTTGCTCTTGCTCGCTCGCTCGCTCTCTCTCTTGCTCGCTCTCGCTTGCTCGCTCTCTTTGCTCGCTCGCTCTCTCTCTTGCTCGCCGCTCTCTTCTTGCTCGCTCGCTCTCTCTTGCTCGCTCGCTCTTCTCTCTTTGCTCGCTCTCGCTTTCTCTTGCTCGCCGCTCTCTCTCTTGCTGCTCTTGCTCGCCGCTCGCTCTCTCGCTCTCTCTTGCTCGCTCTCTTTGCTCGCTCTCTTCTTGCTCGCTCTCTCTCTTCTTGCTCGCGCTCTCTCTTTGCTCGCTCTCTCTTGCTCGCTCTCTCTTGCTCGCTCTCTCTCGCTCGCTCTCTCTCTTCTTGCTTGCTCGCTCTCTCTTCTCGCTCGCTTCTCTTGCTCGCTCGCTCGCTCGCTCTCTTGCTCGCTCGCTCGCTCTTGCTCTTGCTTTTCGCTCTCTCTCTTGCTCGCTTCGCTCTCTCTCTCTTGCTCGCTTGCTCGCTCTTGCTCGCTCTCTCTTCTTGCTCGCTCGCTTCTCTCTTTGCTCGCTCGCTTTCTTGCTTGCTCGCTCTCTCTCTCTTGCTCGCCGCTTTCTTGCTCGCTCGCTCTCTCTCTCTTGCTCGCTCGCTTCTCTCTTGCTCGCCGCTTTCTTGCTCGCTCTCTCTCTTGCTCGCTCGCTTCGCTCTTGCTCGCTCGCTCGCTTCTCTTGCTTGCTCGCTTCTCTCTTGCTCGCCGCTTCTCTTGCTCGCTCGCTCGCTTGCTCGCTCTCTTGCTCGCTCGCTCTTGCTTGCTCGCTCTTCTCTCGCTTCTCTCTTGCTCGCTTTCTCTTGCTCGCTTCTCTTTGCTCGC
Organism: Oncorhynchus masou masou; assembly: GCF_036934945.1. Classification (NCBI taxonomy): domain Eukaryota; kingdom Metazoa; phylum Chordata; class Actinopteri; order Salmoniformes; family Salmonidae; genus Oncorhynchus; species Oncorhynchus masou. Next base: position 40,265,629 of record NC_088233.1, read on the forward strand.
TTCTCTTTGCTCGCTCTCTCTCGCTCGCCGCTTTCTCTTGCTCGCTCTCTCGCTCGCTCTTGCTCGCTCGCTTTCTTCTCTTCTCTTTGCTCGCTCGCTCTCTTGCTCGCTTTCTCTCTTGCTTGCTCGCTTCTCTCTTTGCTCGCTCTCTCTTGCTCGCTTTTGCTCGCCGCTTCGCTCTCTCTCTTGCTCGCTCGCTCTCTTGCTCTTGCTCGCTCTCTTGCTCGCTCTCTTCTCTTGCTCGCTCTCTCTCTCTTGCTCGCTCGCTCTCTTGCTCGCTCGCTCTCTTGCTCGCTTTGCTCGCTTTCGCTCGCTCTCTCTCTCGCTTGCTCGCTCGCTCGCTTCTCTCTTGCTCGCTCGCTCTCTTTGCTCGCTCGCTCTCTCTCTTGCTCTTGCTCGCTCGCTCTCTCTTTGCTCGCTTCTCTCTCTTCTTGCTCGCCGCTTCTCTCTTTGCTCGCTTCTCTTGCTCGCTCTTCTTGCTCGCTCGCTCTCTCTTGCTCGCTCGCTCTCTCTTGCTCGCTCGCTCTCTCTCTCTCTTGCTCGCTCGCTCTCTCTCTTGCTCGCTTTCTCTTGCTCGCTTCTCTCTCTTGCTCGCTCGCTCTTTCTTGCTCGCTCTCTCTTGCTTGCTCGCTCTCGCTCTCTCTTGCTCGCTCGCTTCTCTCTTGCTCGCTCGCTCTCTCTCTTGCTTGCTCGCTTCTCTTGCTCGCTCGCTTCTCTCTTGCTCGCTCTTTCTCTTGCTCGCTCGCTCTTGCTCGCTCTTGCTCGCTCTCTCTCTTGCTCGCTCTCTCTCTTTGCTCGCTCGCTCTCTCTTGCTCTCTCTCCCTTCCTCACACACACTTTCCTCGCCGCTTCTCTTGCTCGCCGCTCTCTCTCTCTCTCCTTCCTCACACACTTTCTCGCTCGCTCTCGCTCTCTCTCTTCCGCCGCTCTCTCTTCCTCGCTCTCTCTCTTCCTCGCTTCGCTCTCTTCTTCTCGCTCGCTCTCTCTCTTCCTCGCTCGCTCTCTCTCTTCCTCGCTCGCTCTCTCTCTTCCTCGCTCGCTCTCTCTCTCTTGCTCGCTCTCTCTCCCTTCCTCGCTCGCTCTCTTGCTCTCTCTCTCTCCCTTCCTCACACACACTTTCTTTCTCTCCCTCTTTCTCTTTCTCTCTCTCGTTCTCTCTCTCTTCCTCACACACTTTCTTTCTCTCCCTCTTTCTCTCTCTCGTTCTCTCTCTTCCTCACACACTTTCTTTTTCTCTCTCTCCCTTCCTCACACACACTTTCTTTTTCTTTCTCTTTCTTTCTCTCTCTTCCTCACACATACTTTTTCTCTTTCTCTCTCTTTCTCTTACTTTCTCTCTTTCTCTTTCTTTCTCTTTCTCTCTCTTTCTCTTTCTTTCTCTTTCTTTCATTTTCCTTGCCAAAAAAACCCCGCATTTTAGCTGCCTTTTAAGCATTCTAGCACAGTTAAATAGTTAACACACACACACGGACACAGCGGTCTTAGGCACTGCATCTCGGTGCAAGAGGCGTCACTACAGTCCCTGGTTCGAATCCAGACATAATCAAAACCTAACGATTACAATAAGGATTAGGCACAATAGTGGACTTTGGTTAGCTTTCAAAATAAAAGTGGCATAATTCTACTATTTGTATTTATTTGCATCACTGTCAATTACACACTTTTTTTTATTTTGAAGGCAAACTGCAAATTCCACTGTTGTGCCTAATCCTTATTGTGGCTAGCTTCACAACACAACCTGGTCTGGTCGAGCATCACTAGCCAGATGAAGCTAGCTGGCTGCTTATAACGGAAGCTTTGGGCAACGGGGTTAAATGGCTCGCTAGCTATTTATTTTCATGAACTGAACAACAAGTGGCAACCTAGTTAATACTTACTCAAGGATTCTGGTCATTGCTAATACTTACTCAAGGATTCTGGTCATTGTTTTCAGGCTGGTTGTATTGGTGCTAGCTAGGTACTAAGCTAAAGCTAGCTACCCCAGAAGTTGCGGTTGAACAAATTATGCTTTATTATCAACTCGGTATTGTAAACACATCGCTCGGGGCCGGTGTTTGTTTGTTTGCAGACTTTTCTTTTGTACAGCTTTGACAGTGCTACTGTATTTTTTTTTGACACGCAAAGACCCAAATGGCATTCCATAGTATGTATATCGTGAAGCTAATAGAAGTGACGCTATTACTGTGTAACTCCAGTAGGGCAACATCTGAAAAATAGCGCACCTGGTAGTGTGTACCTGTGCTCGACCAGCGGTGAAAGCCAACATCACCCACGACAGAGAACGGTTGATTGTCAAGGGCAATGAACTCCATTATCTTGGCTTTAATGGATTTTGTCTTTGAGTTGTCTCGCTGAAATGTTGTTACTCTTTCAAATGACTGCTCGACTTGTTGACTGCTCGATCAACATAGCAGACATTGTGGGCTCGGTTAGGAATGCTGTGTTGCGCAAACTTTTGGGTGCCGTTATCACGTCATGTCCCTACGTTATATGTATGCACGTCAGCTTTGTCATCGTTTTTAAGATTGGCGTTAAACTAGACATCGGGCCAATACCGATGTTGGCATTTTTAGCTAATATTGGCCAATTCCGATATGTTCACCGATATCATGCATCCCTAATTTTAAGCTTACATTCGGCCTATATGAATCCTACCTTTTTTGAAGCACATCTCATGAGTAGCAGACCCTTCAGTCTTGTGACAATCAAATTTGCCTAAACCTACTGTCAAGTTGTTTGCTAGATAGGTAACGTGACTGAACAAAGTTGTTTGTTACCAAACCAATTAGCAACCCGGGATTAGTTTAAAACGGGCCACAACATGGGTTGTTTCAGTGTGCATTCGGAAAGTATTCAGACCCCTTCATTTTTTCCACATGTTACATTGCAGCCTTATTCTAAAATGGATTAAATCATTTTTTCCCATCAATCTACACACTAACTCATAAATGACAAAGCAAAACATTTTTATTTTAGTCAATGTATAAAATCTGTATTTGGGGAGTTTTTCCCAGTCTTCTCTGCAGATCCTCAAACTCTGTCAGGTTGGATGGAGAGCATCACCGCACAGCTATTTTCAGGTCTCTCCAGACATGTTCGATTTGAAGGACATTTAGAGACTTGTCCCGAAGCCACTCCTGCATTGTCTTGGCTCTGTGCTTAGCATCGTTGCCCTGTTGGAAGGTGAACCTTCGCCCCATTCTGAGGTCCTGAGCATTCTGGAGCAGGCTTTTATCAAGGGTCTCTCTGTACTTTGCACCGTTCATCTTTCCCTCGATCCTGACTATTCTCCCAGTCCCTGCCTCTGAAAAATATCCCCACATGATGCTTCCACCACCATACTTCACCGTAGAGATGGTGCCAGGTTTCCTCCAGACATTGAAGCTTGGCATTCATGCCAAATAGTTAAATCTTGGTTTCATCAGACCAGAGAATCTTGTTTCTCGTGGTCTGAGAGTCCTTTTAGGTGCTTTTTGGCAAACTCCAAGCGAACTGTTGTGCCTTTTACTGTGGCGTGAGGGGCTTTCGTCTGGCCACTCCATACAGGCCTGATTAGTGGAGTGCTGCAGAGAGTTGTCCTTCTGGAAGGTTCTCCCATCTCCAAAGAGGAGCTCTGTCAGGGAAACCATCGGGTTCTTGATAACCTCTCTGACCAAGGCCCTTCTCCCCCGATTGCTCACTTTGGCCGGGCGGCTAGCTCTAGGAATAGTCTTGGTGGTTCCAAGAGAATGATGGAGACTTCCATTTAAGAATAATTGAGGCCACTGTGTTCTTGGGGATTTTCAGTGCTGCAGACATTTTTTGGTACCATTCCCCAAATCTGTGCCTTCGACACAGTCGTGTCTCGGAGATCTATGGACAATTCCTTCAACATGGCTTGGTCTTTGCTCTGACATGCACTGTCAACTGTGGGACCTTATATAGACAGGTGTGTGTGTTTTTCCAAATCATGTCCAATCAATTGAATTGACCACAGGTGGACTCCAATTTAAGTTGTAGAACATCTCAAGGTTGATAAATGGAAACAGAATGCAATTTTGAGTCTCATAGCAAAGGATCTGAGTACTTATATGAATAAGGTATTTCTGTTTTTTATTTGTAATAAAAATTTAAAAAATTTGAAACCTGTTTTTGCTTTGTCATTGTGTGTAGATTGAGGATTTTTAAATGTAACAAAGTGGGAAAAGTAAAGTGGTCTGAATACTTTCCAAATTTACTGTAATACCGTGATCCCCACTCATGCTCCAAGTGCATTCTTTGAGGATGTTCTCTTGAGTGTGGAGAATGCATAAAACATTACATTGGAGAAGCACTCGCATCGTAAGGTCATACAGTAGGGGGAGTGCATCTCCAGCGAGGGCAATGAAACAAGATATACACAAAGCAAACGTTTTACTTCATATATGTGAATTATTGTAATCTAGCTAGATAAACAGGCAAAAAGGACCTAAAACGAATATTATGCAAGGTAGAGTAGATTCTTTGTGGATAACTGTAGTAGTTAGCCAGTTAGCTCTATTGCCTTACTATGGGCTTGCCAACCTTTTTCTATTGTATTATTGACTTTATGGTTGTTTATTCCATTTGTAACTCTGTTTGTGTCGCTTTGCTTTATCTTAGCCAGGTTGCAGTTGTAAATGAGAACATGTTCTCAACCGGCCTACCTGTTAAATAAAGGTGAAATATTTTTAAAAAAAAAATGTATTAATGCATCAAGATAATATTGTAGACAGGCAACATATGAGATGTGAATAGACAACATTTTTATTCTGAAGTTGGTGTGTATTTTCTCTTGCTTCAGCTCAAATAATGTCCGCCATTGGTTTCTTGAAAATGTGCATCCTTTTTTACATGGTTGCGTCATATTTCTTTACATACTTTCCGTTGAAGTTTGCATCGATGCATGTTTCAAAATATGTACAAACGACCCTGAGATGCTGGCCTTCTAGGCAGGGTTGCAAAGATTAAGATGGGCAAAAGAACAGACACTGGACAGAGGAACTCTGCCTAGAAGGCCAGCATCCGAGTTGCCTCTTCACTGTTGATGTTGAGACTGGTGTTTTGCGGGTACTATTTAATGAAGCTGCCAGTTGAGGACTTGTGAGGTGTCTGTTTCTCAAACGAGACACTAATGTACTTGTCCTCTTGCTCAGTTGTGCACCGTGACCTCCCACTCTTTCTATTCTGGTTAGAGCCCGTTTGTTCTGTGAAGGAAGTAGTACACAGCATTGTACGATATCTTCAGTTTCTTGGCAATTTCTGGCATGGAATAGCCTTCATTTCCCAGAACAAGAATAGACTGACGAGTTCCAAAAGAAAGTTATTTGTTTCTGGCCGATCGAACCCACAAATGCTGATGCTCCAGATACTCAACTAGTCTAAAGAAGGCCAGTTTTATAGCTTCTTTAATTAGGACAACAGTTTTCAGCTAACGTAATTGCAAAATGGTTTTCTAATGATCGATTAGCCTTTTATAAACTTGGGTTAGCTAACATAACGTGCCATTGGAACACAGGAATGATGGTTTCTGATAATGGGCCTCTGTACTAGTGGTTGACCGAGTATGATTTTTCAATGCCAATACCGATTATTGGAGGACCAAAAAAGCCGATACCGATTAATCGCCCCCCCCAAAAAAAATCTCTTCTTTTTTAAAATTATTATTATTTATTTGTAATAATGACAATTACAACAATACTGAATGAACACTTATTTTAACTTAATACATCAATAAAAATCAATTTAGCCTCAAATAATGGAACATGTTCAATTTGGTTTAAATAATGCAAAAACAAAGTGTTGGAGAAGTAAAAGTGCAATATGTGCCATGTAAAAAGTTAACGTTTGAGTTCCTTGCTCAGAACATGAGAACATATGAAAGTGCCAGTGTAACAGTATAGCTTCTGTCCCTCTCCTCGCTCCTACCTGGGCTCGAACCAGGAACACCTCAACAGCCACACTCGAAGCAGCGTTACCCATCGCTCCACAAAAGCCGCGACCCTTGCAGAGCAAGGTGAATAACTACTCCAAGTCTCAGAGCGAGTGACGTTTGAAATGCTATTAGCGCACACCCAACTAACGAGCTAGCCATTTCACATCGGTTACACCAGCCATTAGGCTGATAGGCTTGAAGTCATAAACAGCACTGTGCTTGCGAAGAGCTGCTGGCAAAATGCACGAAAGTGCTGTTTGAATGAATGCTTACAAGCCTGCTGCTGCCGACCATCGGTCAGTCAGACTGCTCTATCAAATAGACTTAATTATAACATAATAACACACCGAAATACGAGCCTTTGGTCATTTAATATGGTCGAATCCGGAAACTATCATTTCAAAAACAAAACTTTTATTTCAGTGAAATACGTTACCTTTCGATATTTTATCTAACGGGTGGCATCCCTAAGTCTAAATATTCTTGTTACATTGTACAACCTTCAATGTTATGTCATAATTATGTAAAATTCTGGCAAATTATTTCGCAATGAGCCAGGCTGCCCAAACTGTTGCTTATACCCTGACTCTGCTTGCAATGAACGCAAGAGAAATGACAATTTCACCTGGTTAATATTGCCTGGTAACCTGGATTTCTTTTAGCTAAATATGCAGGTTTAAAAATATATGCCTCTGTGTATTGATTTTAAGAAAGGCATTGGTGTTTATGGTTAGGTACAGTCGTCCAATGATTGTGCTTTTTTCGCAAATGCACTTTTGTTAAATCATCCCCTAGCGTTGCATCGATTATATGCAACGCAGGACATGCTAGATAAACGAGTAACTCATCAACCATGTGTAGTTATAACTAGTGATTATGATTGATTGTGTTTTAGAAGATATGTTTAATGCTAGCTCGCAACTTACCTTAGCTACTACTGCATTCGCGTAACAGGCAGGCTCCTCGTGAGAGGCAGGTGGTTAGGGTGTTGTACTAGTTAACTGTAAGGTTGCAAGATTGAGCTGACAAGGTAAAAACCTGTCGTTCTGCCCCTGAACAAGGCAGTTAATCCACCATTCCCAGTAAGCCGTCATTGAAAATAAGAAAGTGTTCTTAACCGTCTTGCCTAGTTAAATAAAGGTATAAAAAAATTTTTTTAAATCGGCACCCAAAAATACCAATTTCCGATTATGAAAACTTGAAATCAGCCATAATTAATCGGTCGACCTCTACTCTGTACGCCTATGTAGATATTCCATAAAAAAATCTGCCGTTTCCAGCTACAACAGTCATTTACAACATTAACAATGTCAACATCAAATTTATCAGAAATACAGTGTAATTTTAACCTGTCTGGCCCACCCGGGACGCAACCGCACCCCCTGCCAACAATAAATGCAAATGCGCTACGCCAAATGCTAATAGCACTCGTTAAAACTCAAACGTTCATTAAAATTCACATGCAGGGTAGTCAATTCAAGCTACACTCGTTGTGAATCTAGCCAACGAGTCAGATTTGTAAAATGCTTTTCGGCGAAAGCATGAGTAGCTATTATCTGATAGCAGGCAACACGCCGAAATACCAGAAGGGGACGTAAACAAAGGAATTAGCGTAGCCGGCGCTACACAAAACGCAGAAATAAAATATAAAACATTCATTACCTTTGACGAGATTCTTTGTTGGCACTCCTATATGTCCCATAAACATCACAATTGTCTTTTTTTTTCGATTAAATCGGTCCTTGTGTACCCAAAATGTCAATTTATGAAGACCGTCAGATCCAGTAAAAACACTTTTTTAACGCGACGTTATATTTAAAATTAAAAAAGTTGCCTATAACCTTTGACAAAACACTTCAAACTACTTCTGTAATCCAACTTTAGGTATTACTAAATGTTAAATGATCAAATTGATCACGGAGCGATCTGTATTCAATAGGCACAAGTTTGGGAAAATGTAGTCAACTTTTCCAGTTCCATTGTTTACAGCTGTGGACTTGACAACCGGATGTGGCTATTACTCAGATGACCAACGATTTAGTTGAATCGAAATCACAACACTGGCGACATCGTGTGGAAGCTATAGGAACTGTATCCTCAGCCTTAAGTATTTTTCCTTCCAATAGACAATACATGGACTGGCGGATTGATTTTTTTTTCTCCATCGATTTAGTGACCAGGTTTTCTGGCGATTTTGACCACGGAACTCGTTCTGTTATAGTCACAGACACCATTGAACCAGTTCTAGAAACCTCAGATTGTTTTCTATGCACACATACTAATCATATGCACATACAATATTCCTGGCATGAGTAGCAGGATGTTGAAATGTTGCACGATTTTTATCAGAATGTTGAAAAAAGTAGCCCGATCTCTAAGAGGATTAATTAATGGACAAAAAATAGCTTTTCTTTCAAAAACAAGGACATTTCCAAGTGACCCCAAACGTTTGAATGGTAGTGTATATCTGGGGGAAAACATCAAGCAGTTAGTTCCATATCTCATTTATTTTTCTGTTTTTGTTTTTTCTTTAGTTGGAGAAATTGAGACGAGCGACTCCCTGGGTCTGGAGATCTCTGAAACCATGTCAGTCACCGTCCACGAGAACCGAAAGTCCCGTACCAGCACGGGCTCCATGAACATCTCTCTGTTCCATAAGCCCTCGCATCCAGACAGTGTGCTCACCCACCTCAACACCCTCCGAAAGCAATGCATGTTCACTGATGTGACACTGTGGGCGGGGGACCGCTCCTTCCCCTGCCATCGGGCCGTACTAGCTGCATGCAGCCGCTACTTTGAGGCTATGTTCAGTGGAGGCTTGAGGGAGAGCCTGGACAATGAGGTGAACTTCAGAGACAGTGTGCATCCAGAGGTGCTGGAGCTGCTGCTTGACTTTGCCTACTCATCACGCGTCATCATCAATGAGGAGAACGCAGAGTCATTACTCGAGGCGGGAGACATGCTGCAGTTCCACGACATCCGAGACGCTGCCGCAGAGTTCCTGGAGAAGAACCTGCACTCGTCCAACTGCCTGGGCATGATGCTGCTGTCCGACGCCCACCAGTGCAAACGGCTATATGAGCTCTCCTGGAGGATGTGCCTGGTGCACTTTGAGGCGGTGCGGGACACGGAGGACTTCTACGGCCTCAACAAGGACAAGCTGCTGGACCTGATCCTCAGTGACGAGCTGGAGATCGAGGATGAGCAGATCGTGTTCAACGCTGTGATGCGCTGGGTGCGATATGACCTGGATGGCCGCAGAGACTACCTCCCTGAGCTGCTGCGGGGCATCCGCCTGGCCCTGCTGCCCTCTGAGTGTCTGATCGAGGCGGTGGCCTGCGAGGAGCTGGTGATGTCAGACAAGAGGAGCCGGCAGATCGTGGAGGAGGCCATGCAGTGCAAGAAGAAAATTCTGCAGAACGATGGGGTGGTCACCAGCCCCTGTGCCCGACCCCGCAAGGCAGGCCACACACTGCTCATCCTGGGAGGACAGACCTTCATGTGTGATAAGATCTACCAGGTGGACCACAAAGCCAAGGAGATCATCCCCAAGTCCGACCTGCCCAGCCCCAGGAAGGAGTTCAGTGCCTGTGCCATCGGCTGTAAGGTCTACGTGACTGGGGGGAGGGGTTCTGAGAACGGGGTGTCTAAGGATGTTTGGATCTATGACACGGTCCACGAGGAGTGGTCTAAAGGAGCACCCATGTTGATAGCACGTTTCGGCCATGGCTCTGCTGAACTGGAGAACTGCCTGTATGTGGTGGGCGGCCACACTGCCATAGCAGGTGTCTTCCCTGCCTCCCCCTCAGTCTCCCTCAAACAGGTAGAGCGGTATGACCCGCTTACAAACAAATGGACCATGATGGCTCCACTTAGAGACGGTGTTAGCAATGCAGCCGTGGTCAGCGCCAAGCTGAAGCTGTTTGTCTTTGGTGGCACCACCATCCACAGAGACAAGGCCTCCAAGGTGCAGTGCTATGACCCTCTGGGGAACCGTTGGGCCATCGCAGCAGAGTGTCCGCAGCCGTGGAGATACACGGCCGCCGCTGTTCTAGGCAGTCAGATCTTCATCATGGGTGGAGACACTGAGTTCACCGCCGCCTCTGCCTACCGCTTTGACTGTGAGACCAACCAGTGGTCTCGTGTTGGGGACATGACTTCTAAAAGAATGAGCTGCCATGCTGTGGCCTCTGGAAACAAACTGTACGTGGTGGGGGGCTACTTTGGGACGCAGCGCTGCAAGACGCTAGACTGTTATGACCCCACGTCCGATAGCTGGAACAGTATAACCACAGTGCCTTACTCACTAATTCCTACTGCGTTCGTAAGCACCTGGAAACATCTACCAGCCTAGTTGCCTCGCTACAAGAATAAGGAGAGGTCTCCAGAACTGGGTGAGCAATGAGCATATTGTTTTATCCTAGTAATATATGTTGGTAAGAAATGTCATATTTGTAAGAATTCCTATGTAAGCACGTACACCGTGTAATCCTTTGACAATATTAATAGAGCACTTTACATAACATGTCCTATATGTGAGCGGACCAAGTAATTGTCACTCTAAAGCGGGAAGGTGGAATAAACGAGTCAGGAGTAGGTTCTCTTGATTGAACACAGTTCTCTATTGAGGGCATTTGGTCAACAAAAACACTCCGACATAATCAATGAAAATCTTCCAAGGAAAAACATACATCTTCTTCTCCAGATGAAACAGGAACACAATAGGATTATCTTTAAACTACAACAAAAAGTCACAGGATTGTCACCGTCTTAGTGGTTCTTCCTGGATAGCTCCTCTCTCTCGGTGGCCATCTTCCAGAGATAGTTTTCCCCTCCCCTCTCTGCTGGTTCCATTCTCTCTCTTATAGGGGAGGGAGAGTATGTCATTAGTACCGTCAGCTGTGCTTAATTGCCTCTGGTTACCTTGTCTCCCATGCCTTGTTGGGCTACTATCCGTGAGCCCAGCCTGCCCTCTGGGTGGTCCTTCCACATACCTTCCCCCCACCCCAGGACCGAACCGGAGGGTTGGGCGCCAGACGCATCGTCTTGGTTGCGTCGGGACAGCGCGTCTGCATTCCCGTTCCTCGATCCGGCCCTGTGGATGACATGGAAAGAGAACGGTTGTAAAGACGACAACCATCTGGCTATTCTGTTGTTATTGTTTCTCTTACCAGCCATCCACGTGAGGGGTGCATGGTCAGTAACTAATGCAAACCTCCAACCCAGTAGGTAGTACCGGAGATAATCGAGGGCCCACTTGATGGCTAAGGCGTCTTTCTCTACGGTCGCATACCTCTGTTCCCGATCGCTGAGCTTCCTACTAATGAAGAGAATCGGCTTCTCGGCTTCACCTTTACCCTGAGCTAGTACGGCCCCGAGCCCTGTATCCGAGGCGTCGACCTGCACAATGAACTCTTGTGAGAAGTCCGGAGCCTGTAGAACGGGATCAGAACACAAGCCATCTTTTAGCAATTGAAAGGCCTCTTCCGTCTCGTCTTTCCACTCTACCTGGTTTGGCAGGTTTTTCCTGATGAGGTTTGTGAGGGGGTTGGCAATGGTTGCATATCCCGGGATAAAACGGCGATAATATCCTGTTATCCCGAACATCTCGCTTGGTCCGGGGTCCAGGCCAGTCACGAATTGCCCTGGTCTTCTCTGCCTGTGGGCGTATTTTCCCTTACTCTATGGTGTTAACCCAGGTATTCCGCTTCGGACAGGCCCAGGCAGCATTTATTTGGATTGGCTGTCAACCCTGTGGCTTCCAAACTCACGAGCACCGCCCGTAATCGCAGGAGGTGACTATCCCAGTCCTCGCTGTGGATGACCACATCGTCTATGTATGCCGCTGCATACTCTTGATGGGGCCGTAGAATGGCATCCATGAGGCGTTGGAAAGTTGCAGCGGCACCATGCAGTCCGAAGGGCATCCTCACATACTGGAAAAGCCCCTCTGGGGTGGCAAAGGCAGTCTTTGGGCGATCCTCCGGAGCCACCGGCACTTGCCAATATCCCTTCGTCAAATCCAGGGTAGTGATGAACTTGGCCTTTCCTAAACACTTCAAGAGTTCATCCACGCGGGGCATGGGATACGCATCGAATGTAGAGATGGCATTCACGCCCCTAAAGTTGTTGCAGAGTCTCATACTACCATCGGATTTGGGGACCCGGACTATGGGACTGGACCACTCACTCGTCGATGGCTCGATCACGCCCATCCTCAACATCTCCCTTACCTCTTTCTTAGCGATGACTCTGCGAGCCTCAGGAATCCTGTAAGGGCGGATATGCACCTTCTTGCCGGGTTCAGTGTGGATATGGTGGAACAGGACATCTGTTTGTCCTGGGAATGGAGAGAATATTCGACCGAAGTTCATAAACAGCTTGTCTTGCTGTCTTGACTGCTCCGGTAGGAGAGTTTGGCCACGGCGTACCTGTGGGTAGAGCCTCCTCTTTTCCTTTGCCCTCCAGGGCCATCAAAGCCACCTCCTCCTCTCGTCCATGGTACGTCTTCAGCAGGTTTATGTGATAGAGTTGGACCTTCTTCCTCCTGTCAGGTTGCTTGATGAGGTAATTGACCGGTGAGACCCTTTTCATTACCTCGTAGGGCCCCCTCCACTGCGCCAGCAAGCGATGTTCGGCCGTGGGCACAAACACCATCACTTTCTCTCCCACAGTGAACTCACGGGGGGGTCGCGGACTTATCATAGGCCCGGCCTTGGGTCCTTTGTGCCTTCTCCATATGCTCCTTGACTATGGGCCACAATACTGACAGGCGGTCTCTCATCAGGGTAACGTGTTCTATTGTGGATCGAAAGGGACATGGTTGGGTCTCCGAGGTCTCCTTGGCTAAGTCGAGGATTCCTCGACAGGGTCTGCCATAGAGCAATTCAAACGTAGAGAATCCAGTGGATGCCTGGGGTACTTCTCGCAGGGCAAACATTAATTGTGGGAGAAGCATGTCCCAGTTTTTCCCGTCTCTGGACACCACTCTTCTCAACATGCTTTTAATCGTTTTGTTCAAGCGTTCACACAACCCGTCTGTTTGAGGGTGGAATATGCTTGTACGTATCTGTTGAACATGATATAACCGACACAAGTGCTTCATCAACCGGGACATGAACGGGGTTCCTTGATCGGTTAAGATCGTCTTGACGAGGCCCACACGAGAGAACATCAGGAATAACTCCTTGGCAATTCCCTTTGACGACATGTTACGCATTGGTATGGCCTCCGGGAACTTGGTAGCGTAATCTATAACCACTAGGATGTACTCGTGTCCTCTGGCGGATTTTGGGAGGGGTCCTACGAGGTCCATAGCTATGCGTTCAAAGGGAGTCTCTATGATGGGGAGAGGAATCAAAGGGTTACGTAGGTGTGGCCGTGGAGCTGTACGTTGACATTGATCACACATCCTACAATACCTGGCCACATACCGGGTGACCCGGGGCCAATAGATTCTCAGCATGATTCTGTCAATAGTCTTGTCTCGTGCCAGGTGTCCTCGTAGGATGCGGGAATGGGCTAACTGTAGAACTGTATCCCTGTATGGTCTAGGCACCATTAGTAATTCCTGGTTTCCCCCTTTCGTTGTACGACCCAGTATAAGAGACCCCGCCTGATTGCACAGTAAGGAAAAGGGGGCTCACCTGATCCGTCGACGTTCCTCCCGTCGATCACCTTCACCTTCCTCATGGCCCACCTTAGGTCTGGGTCTCTATGCTGTGAGGTGCCGAACTGTCCCTTTAATCCCTGGGGCAGGTCGACCTCGTTAGAGGGATGTGGAGGTTGTTCCCCATCCCCATCAGGGGTGACCGAGGAGAATCCCATCCAGGTTCCCTCCTCGGATGGAGCTTCAAATATATCCCTTAGCACCTGGTTGCTCCTTCCTTCCTGCGTTGTGTATAACCCTTCACGTGTCTTCATCGGTGGTTTCCTGGAAAATCTGTCGTAAACGTTGGGTCGCTATTTCTTCCTCTGCTGCAGAGGACGAGGACGCGGCTACGTCTCCTTGTAGGACTACAACCTCGGGCTTGAATTTTCTCTTCTTTCCTGTCCCCCGTCTTCCGGTGCATAACGTCATCTGCCGAAGCTCCTTATATCGGGGACAGTCTCTCCTGATCAATAATGGCACCTTCAGCTGGGGCACTTTCCTTGCCCTGACTGTACATCTTCCTTTTGAAGTGAGAATAGGCAGATTCACAGTGGGGTAATAGTGGGTGTCTCCATGGATTTAGGATACGGCTACTTTGTCTGGTAGCAGTGTTGCGGAGGTCACCATCCGCTCCTCTACTAACGTAACCATACTTCCCGAGTCGAGAATTGCTACCACATCTTGTCCTTCGACTCGAACCGGAATCTCTGAGGCTATCTCTGGTAACCAACAGTGTTGATCCTGCCCCCTCAAAACGGGATGTGTGGGGGTAGGCAGTGATGACTCCGTGACCATGGGCTCATCCTTGCTAGGACATTGTGGGGCATAATGATCGGGAGGAAAAACATACATCTTCTTCTCCATATGAAACAGGAACACAATAGGATTATCTTTAAACTACAACAGAAAGTCACAGGATTGTCACCGTCTTAGTGGTTCTTCCTGGATAGCTCCTCTCTCTCGGTGGCCATCTTCCAGACATAGTTTTCCCCTCCCCTCTCTGCTGGTTCCATTCTCTCTCTTATAGGGGAGGGAGAGTATGTCATTAGTACCGTCAGCTGTGCTTAATTGCCTCTGGTTACCTTGTCTCCCATGCCTTGATGGGCTACTATCCGTGAGCCCAGCCTGCCCTCTGGGTGGTCCTTCCACATATATTTCCCCAAACACTGACAGTCTTTTCTCACTCAAATGCTTTCAAGTGAAAGAGCCTCAGAAGTCTGCTAGCTTTTGACGTACACACTCAGCAGACTAGTGTTGCCCAGTACCAAAACTTCTGTACTTTTTCAGTACTAGAACATGAAAAAACGGTTCGGTACTATAATTTGTTACTTTCGGTACTTCTGTCAAATGTGTCTCGCGTTGTCTACTGATTTTAGAGAGCATCGAGTCTATCAACACAGCCGATGTCTCCTTATAGCGTGAACGTACCGTGCCTGCTCACTTACTCAATGCTAACTCTAGCCTGTACTAAGGAACCACTGCACTCACTCAGTCTGGGCGGCAGCATGTTAGCGCCCCACTCACACACTTGAATAAAGGAACACGTTATGTTGCAACTGTTAATTACTGTTCGCAAAACAATGTCCATTCGAGGCTAGAACACTTTACAATGGAAGAAGATACCGGTAGCTTTCAGCTTTGTAGGCTAACTTTCCTTGCATCAAACATAAATTCACTACCCTATAGGACTGTGGTGGTCATGACAATTTGTCCACTGGTTATTGTCATGCCAATTTAACTTTTCCCATTCCGGAGCGTGTGCATATGAAGTGGCTAGCTAGATTTAGAGTTATTTGGCAACTTTAGTGAATGATACACACCTTTTTAGAATATCTTATAAATCAGGTTACAGATGCTGGATCCCCAGGGTTGCTGCCCTACCTTCCTCCACGGCTAGGAGATGCAGCAGCTGGGCTGCCTGAAAAGACAGCAGCGGAGTGGCTCTGGGGCTACCCAGAGGAAGCAGGTTCTTACAGAAGCAAAGTGAAAACGGAATTGTTGTCATCAACATTGTTGCATGTGCTGCATTGACCATGCAACAATATGTGCTCCTTGAGTGACAGGGGACGGAGCTAGGTCTGTAGAAAGCAGCATGGAGAAAGAGAGGGCAGCGAAAGATGACTCAAGTAGTGAGGTAAACTATAAAAATGGACGTTACACACAGCATATCACATTTAACAAACCAAACATTCAAATACTGTTAAAGAAGGTAAAGTAAAAACCCAAACCGGTCTGTCCATCAATACCGGACAATGGAGAACTGAGTACCAGGCGATTAGCGACCTGACAGTCACTTCCAACGCATGTCCAGAGGGCATAAGAGGAGATCACGTGGAATTTGACTGCGGTCATGACTCATAACGGCCGTTGTTGTGGTAATACAATCACCGCAACAGCCCTCGTCAACACCTTACTCTGCTTATCTTAATCGGCGTTAGGTCAAAATTGAAGTAAGCATATGCCGATTAAAACACTGGGTTTTCTTCTTCTTCTTTTTCTTCTTCTTCTTCTTCTTCTTCTTCTTCTTCTTCTTCTTCTTCTTCTTCTTCTTCTTCTTCTTCTTCTTCTTCTTCTTCTTCTTCTTCTTCTTCTTCTTCTTCTTCTTCTTCTTCTTCTTCTTCTTCTTCTTCTTCTTCTTCTTCTTCTTCTTCTTCTTCTTCTTCTTCTTCTTCTTCTTCTTCTTCTTCTTCTTCTTCTTCTTCTTCTTCTTCTTCTTCTTCTTCTTCTTCTTCTTCTTCTTCTTCTTCTTCTTCTTCTTCTTCTTCTTCTTCTTCTTCTTTCTTCTTTCTTCTTCTTCTTCTTCTTCTTCTTCTTCTTCTTCTTCTTCTTCTTCTTCTTCTTCTTCTTCTTCTTCTTCTTCTTCTTCTTCTTCTTCTTCTTCTTCTTCTTCTTCTTCTTCTTCTTCTTCTTCTTCTTCTTCTTCTTCTTCTTCTTCTCTTCTTCTTCTTCTTCTTCTTCTTCTTCTTCTTCTTCTTCTTCTTCTTCTTCTTCTTCTTCTTCTTCTTCTTCTTCTTCTTCTTCTTCTTCTTCTTCTTCTTCTTCTTCTTCTTCTTCTTCTTCTTCTTCTTCTTCTTCTTCTTCTTCTTCTTCTTCTTCTTCTTCTTCTTATTCTTTTCTTCTTATTATTCTTCTTGACTTCTTCTTCTCCTAAACACTGTCAGCGTTCCAACAGTGTATTTGATCTGTGCCAGCCTTCCTCTTTAGAGCAAGTGAAGTGAGTTCGGAACAACTGAACATATGCGTTTTAGAAGTAGTTTTCACATGCAAACATTATAGCCGAACTCCAAATCAAATATGCTTCCCAAAATTAACATGGTCGCTGTGGTGGAACGTTTATTATGTTTGTCGATTTTCTGCATCAAGTAGCCTGATTTCAGATGTGTCCATTTTAACAAAAATATTTTATGTAGTTAGATTGGTAAAACAAAGTCAAATTTATTGTATGATTAGATTCATTAAGTTATACATGGCTATCTGAAAAATGGACATAAATATAATAATATTGAACTCAAAGATCTGTCTGGGTCAAGTGCCATTCTCTGACTTTGGCTAATATGCCTTATTTTTTTGCATTGGTTTCATTTTGGAATTGAGTATCGTGGTGGTATCGAGTATCGTAATACTAAACCTGGTATCAGTTAAGCTTGTCTAGGTCCTGCTGTTTCAAGTGTGTGTGTGGTGGGACTACTCAAAAAAAAAATAATAATAATAATAATACCCGAAGAAACCATCTAGAAGTGGCAACAAAGAAAAGCACAAACACTGCAGGACCTCATGGTGGCTTCTGGGAGTGGTAGTACAGTAAAGTTTATCTGGAGGAAATCCCTGTGTTTCTCACTCGGGATCAAAGTGACACATCCCACCCAGTGGTGCAGTACGGTGGTAAGCCACTCAGACATTGATTTGTGTTCTGCATTACAGAGACTTTCCAGTCAATTGGCTATTAGCACACTAGCTGGAGAACACACTGGGGCTCAATCAGTGTAATTACACAGAGACTGGAGAGACCACAGAGAGCTACTCTAATGGGGGGCGGGGTGCCATTGCCTTGTGAAAGCCAGAAGGTCCCAAATGTACCGTTACCCATTACATTTATATAGAGTCTAAAGTACACTGTAATGGTTTCCTAAACTGTTGACATGTCCTGTTTTTATCATGAATAAATAATGACCAAATAAGCCCAACGCGGGCATTTTAAGGTTATGCTTGTGCCTCAATTGTTCAATGTTATTGAGCATAGCATTTGGTTTCCTATAATCCATGGTTATCTTATCTGAGAGGTAGATGTGTGTTTGCTGGAGCTGAGCTACTATAAAGGGGGTTAGGGTATTGCTTGGAAGATGTTGCCGCGGGGAACAGGGAGGCTCAAGTCCGTGTCCAGGCATCAGCCACTAGGGTGGTGAGAGTAGCAGACATAAGTTCAGAGACACAACCTCAGCTCACAGCACAGAGGTGGAGTATCCCTTCCTCTGAAGGGTTAACCCAATTAGTCCCACCATAACATCAGTGCGTTTTGGACTTATAACTGCCTTTTTTTTATACATTGTGTGTTTGAGCTACAGACCAAACAATAGTCTGTGATTTAACGGGGGCGGATTCCATAACTTCTAGTGACTCCCAAACCTGCATGCGGGAGCGTAATCATCGCCTGAAACTAATTAGCATAATGCAACGGACATAAATATCCCTAGAAAATATTCCTATTCATGAAAATCACAAATGAAATATATTGAGACACAGCTTAGCCTTTTGTTAATCACCCTGTCATCTCAGATTTTCAAAGTATGCTTTACAGCCAACGCTAGACAAGCATTTGTGTAAGTTTATCAATAGCCTAGCATAGCATTATGCCTTGCTAGCAGCAGGCAACCTTGTCACGGAAATCAGATTAAATCGTTTACCTTTGACCTTCGGATGTTTTCACTCACAAGACTCCCAGGTAGGATAGCCAAAGTTCATTTTTTCCCAAAATATTATTTTTGTAGGCGAAACAGCTCCGTTTGTTCTTCACGTTTGGCTGAGAAATCGCCCGGAAATTTCAGTCACGAAAACGCCCAAAAATATTCAAAATTAGCTCCATAATATCGACAGAAACATGGCAAACGTTGTTTAGAATCCATCCTCTATGTGTTTTTCTAATATCTATTCGATAATATATCCGTCGGGACAATTCGTTTTTCACTAGGACTAGGAGTAATGGCTACCTATTTTACGCGCAAATCCCTCTCGAAGCCACCGTGTGATCACTTACACAATGTGGCCGCCTACGGCTATTCTTCAACAGAAATGCGTAAAACTACGTCACAATGCTGTAGACACCTTGGGGAATACGTAGAAAGCGTGAGCTCGTTGGTGGTACATTCAATGCGAATAGGGAGTCATTGGAACGCAGCGCTTTCAAAACCTGGGGCACTTCCGGAATGGATTTTTCTCAGGCTTTCGCCTGCAACATCAGTTCTGTTATACTCACAGACAATATCTTTACAGTTTTGGAAACGTTAGTGTTTTCTATTGAAAGCTTATTATATTATAATTATATGCATATTCTAGCATCTTTTCCTGACAAAATAT
The DNA here is from genome assembly GCF_036934945.1 of Oncorhynchus masou masou. Taxonomy (NCBI): domain Eukaryota; kingdom Metazoa; phylum Chordata; class Actinopteri; order Salmoniformes; family Salmonidae; genus Oncorhynchus; species Oncorhynchus masou. Next base: position 40,284,783 of record NC_088233.1, read on the forward strand.
CCCGTTTTAAAACGGGAACGTTTTTTTTCTCCAAAAATGAAAATACTGCCCCCTAGCACCAAGAGGTTTTAAGGGGCCTGGTCTTTTTACAAAAAAACGTCTGTCGAGTCCGAATGGTTTCAGCTCCAAACTATGAATAGTTATCTATGAAGAGCGTAGACTTACAAACAAGCACGTAACATGTTTTGTTCTATGATGCTCATATGCTAGACAATAGTTGTTAGAAGATAACTGAGTTCTAATACATAGATCATAGGAAATCCCAGGACAAAGTGTCTATAATACTGTTATACTCTCACATTGTTCCTGTCACAAACTCCACACCATAGTGAGCAAAGAATTTCTGTACTTTCAGCATTCATAATTTATTTTTGTTTTTTTGCTTTGGCTGACATTTTTTTTGTTATTGACATTAGTCAATAAAACTCATGAACTGTTTATGTCAAGTACTTTTGTGTTCTACTTGTACCCCTGGTTGTCCTGAAAAGTAAATGGTAAAACACTTCATTGTGAGGCTAAATATAGGGGCTGAACAAATTAAAAGACGATTTTTGCTGGGGTCTCGGGACTGATAGGGTTAATGACTGTTCCTGTGTGTAATAATTAGCACCCACCTCAAAGCCAACATCACAGGGCTCCATTTCACAGAGGAGCAGGTGGCCCAGCTTCATAATTAGCTCCTGCGGGCCAGGCTACAGAGGCTAGATCCCTAGGGTGACTGCCCTTCCTCCCTCCTCGGCTGGAGGATGCAGCGGCTGGGAATCCTGTTTTAGCCCATACATTTTTAAACAACTGCAGCAGGTGGAAGAGAGAGGGACCAGCTGACTGCAGCCTGCCACATTCCACCAGTTTTTCAAGGGTCTCTCTGGTACTGCACCTGAACTTTACCACAGCGCCCAGGCAATATTTATATAACCTTTCCTGCTGAGACCAAGGTCCCGTTTACAGATGAGCCCTGTATACACATCAATGTACACATTGCTACTCACATCAATACATTAATAACTAAACACTATAATAGACAATTATTTAATATAATAATAATAGGATTATAATTATTTAATATGACAATCGGATTATTATTATGTCAACAGTGGACAGACTACCACATGTCAGTCGGTACATTTTATGTCAAGCATGTGTATCCTTATCATTTTAGACTCCACTGGAGTCTGGTTCCTCTTTTCAGAGACATATTTTAGTACTTTAAAAGGGCATCCCAAGCTCCTCTGGCCATTAGCCTAAAGCTGGGCATTAGCCTCTTACACCTATCAAATCTCAGGGCTTGTGAAACACAAGCTAACACATTTAATGTGGGCTTAGCAATAACCTTATCTAACCTCGTTGTTCCCCTGGCTCCTGGCCAGCACACGAGGAGGATTAGGGTTACAATGTGGATGGATATGGGTGGTCGAATAGTCAGGCTTATTAGGCTAATCCAATCTGGTACGACGACTGTTTTCTGAAGTATAATTCATTGCATTTAGAATCATCTGGTCCGTTATATACATTTATGGCGTCTTTCACGCCGTCACATTCTAGCAGGACAAATTAATCATATCAGTACGGCAGATAGTTTCTCTACAGTGTTGCTACAATGTTGGTCTCACAGGCTTTGCCCCCCCCCCCCCAAAGCTGTCGTTTTGGCTTAAATGAATGTCCAAAGGGAGGTGTCTGCCTATTGGAAAGCTCTCTTGGCACAGCGTCATGCCTCTAATCAGCTGTCACAGGGGTGACTCTGCTCACTCCTGACATTTGTTTGTTGACAACAGTCACACACAGGGACTTTTCTCCCGCTCAGGCTCTGTTATGGAATAATCTGTTGGCCGTGGGGCTGTGTTGTGTCAACAGGATAGGTGGGGTGTCAGAGGACACAGTAAAAACGCCACATTGAGCCAATTCATTGTGTCCGAGCTGCTGCTGTGGTCTGGAGGAATGCAGTCAGAGGAGGAATGCCCCTTCACTGCTCCTTGAGAGAGACCTTCCTTCCACATCTGCTGGCCATCTTCTCCCCCTGCCCACACTCCTCACTGTTTTGCAAGGCCTTAATGAGACCCTACTTACAGCAGCACACAGATCCGCTCAACACTGTTTGCAGTGGCTGACTTGAGCTGCGATGATTTTATAATAGGCTTGAGTGTAGCTTACAGCTGACTCCTGTACAATATGAAGTAGGACAGCGGTTGGTTGTGGGAGGAAGAGGAGGGGAAGAGTCCAGGCAATGAAGAGAAAAGATGTGTGTCTTGGCTTGCTTGGAGACAGGGAGTTTTTCTGCTCTGTTATACAGTGACTTCAGGTTTGATTGAATTATGCCCAAGCAGAAAATAAGAACATACTACTGTAACATCATGATCTTTCACTCTGTCAGCAAACCAAATATTAGCCTAGATTCAGTATGAATCAAGTCACTGCACTGAAGGTCTTCTGCTCCCATCCTATGCTATTATATTTTATAGCATGTTTTTATGAACCCATCAGACCCAGAGGCGTCAATGTAATGATGGTTGACCATAACATTCTGAACAGAAATACAGTAATGGTGTCTTTCTATAATGAACCAGCCTGTGAGCTACCCAGCAATACCCTGGGCAATTTGGCAAAGTGGCAGCAGAGATGTGTGACTGTCTGGGTGCTCAGGGTCTCCTATCAAAGACAACATCTGAGCTACACCACAGTCAATGGGCCAGAGAGCGGGAGCCTGCCAGGCTGCTACACACCTCGGGCTACAGTCTGCCTGCTCGCTCACCAGAACTTTCCATCTGAAACTGCAACACTGTAGACAAGCCTTAATGGGTGTAGTAAATGGGGAATGTTAGACATGACCATTTCCTCTGCTTTAGAAGGGAATGTAGGCCTAATGCTAATGGCCTGGGTGTTTTACTGTAACCATTTATCAGATGCAATGGGTGGTCTCTGAGAAACAATGTTGTGCTGTTTTATACCACTCTAGCAATGTTGACTATGTAGCCTAGTCTACACAGAGCGCGATCCAGGCAACTGAATCCTTGAGACCTCATTGCTTTAGCCTCCAAGCCCTGGCGACATATGTAATTTGAATCATTTTACACAACGGGCAAAGCCTTCGAGGAGGGGAAAGAAAACATTTCCTTAGGTCGACGTTTAGATTTACTAGAAACTAACTCTGCTGTGCATACAAGGATGGCATTATTCCTAGCCCTTGTTGCTGTGCATACAAGGATGGCATTATTCCTAGCCCTTGTCCCTGGTCTGACCTCTCGTTGGTCTGTCCTCATTGTAGTTGTGGAGATGTCAGAACTGGGGCGACTTCTGCTTTTACAAGCTCTACAATGACAAGTATCAATTGGTCAATAAACTCTGACAATACTGTGAACTTTTTCATAGCCATCCATTAAAAATTCATCATGGCCTTTTGAAAGTTATTATTTTCAGCTTTGCCTATGTTATGGCTGAAGATAAAGTCTGGGTGTGTGGCATTTTGGTAATAAATAGTCATGATATATTTGTCTGATATTTTACTCATGGCACTGGCAGAGCTTTGCCAGTTAAAGTAATTGCAGCTTGTGTGTGTGTGTGTGTGTCCCAACACGTGACATTGTTTTTGAGTTGGGTACACTGGATGTTACTCCTTCTCTTGCCTCCAGTCCAGAGGGATTGTGTTGAGCAGCTGCATTCGACTGTCCTTCAGTAATCCAGGTAATTTGCCAACAGTTGGAACAGTCCTGACCCCATGCCAACCACCACCCCCTGCTTCCAGAAATACTAAACCAGCTAATTGTGTCAATGTTGCAGAGGCACTAAATCGGATTGTGTGGATATTAATCTGATCTCTCTTTTTGGCACAGTACATGGTACTGTCGCAGGAAACATGGCATTTTGGCCCAATGTACTGGAGAAACAACTGTAAAGCAGTGCTTTTTTTACCTGATAGCTAGACACAGTGAATCACAGATCGAGCAGTCACTCATTCACTCACACAACAGAGAAACATATTCAGACAAACTACATATCAACACACAGCTTCCTCTCCCCAGAATAGTAGGGCTAAGCTTTGCTTGTTCGGTCTGCCCTGTGTAAATTGGCAGTGGATTTAAGCAACATTCTGACATGCCATTGCACTGGACTTCCCTTTCCTGGAATCCACTGGCTCATTGCTATCTCTATCCGCCCTGAAATTTCCAAGTTTATCATCATCGCATTAGGCCGCAAAGCTGTGTTCATTCTGCTCCAGTCTAGACTGGTGTCTCGTGTAGATAAGAATATCATGAGCTGTTATATAGCACACTGTAATTAAAAAATCTGGCTCCTATCATACAATTCCCAGGAACAGGGTGATATGCTATTGAGCTTCCTCCTCTTGTTTTTACTGCAAATAAAATTGCCTTTCACACTTAGCTATTACTTTTCCACTTGAAAATGTAGTTTTAGCCCTTTCCATTCATGCCCTTATACGGGTTGAACATGGCAGATCAAATTGGGGCACTAATAAGCACCTAAATTGGGACGTAGTGGCTGAACAGTAAAATGCTATATGTGACATCAGGGCGCTGGCTCTGCCGTCACAGCACTGTATGGGTTTTGACTGACAGCTTAGGGGTGTAACGGTACCCTTATTCATACCGACCCTTTCGGTATGGGAACCACATTTCGGTCCGTACTGTGAATCCAAATGAATACATAAATACAAAAACTAGGGATTTAAATTTTGTAAAATGCTGCTGCTGACTAACTGACCCTCATTAACCGGTTAACAAATGGTATAAAACTTTTTTAAATAGTATTTTCTGTTGGCCACGTAATTATACTATCAGAGATCTGTATATAATGACGAGATGTTAATTTCTCATCCCTAACAATGGTAGTCGTCCCAAGGCAGGAAGGCAGGTGACATAGAAACACATTGGGCTTGGTTTGGACAGATTTTGGAGAGAGTGAAAGCTCTCGCTGCATACATACACGGGCCAGACTTTTTCATTAAGAGCTTAATAGAAACATGCAACAATGGCAAGCCTATTGTGTTAGTCAAAATGCTATAGCCTACTATTGAACTTTAAAAAATATATATAAAAAAATAAAAACGTATTTACCTAGGGAAGTCAGTTCAGAACAAATTCTTATTTACAATGATGGCCTAGGAACAGTGGGTGAGCTGCCTTGTTCAGGGACAGAATGACAGATTTTTTACCTTGTCAGCTCGGGGATTTGATCTAGCAACCTTTCAGTTACTGGCCCAATGCTTTAACCACTAGGCTACCTGCATGCAACTCCTGTAATGAATCAGGGAATAAAGTAATTTTCAAACATTTTGCCAAAATACAATTAGCTGGAAAACACTGTCCTAAACCAAATGCGAGCAGTTGTGCCAGAGATGAAAATCTCCATTAGAAACTTGTGATAAATAAAATCCACGACGACTGACATAGAAAAGCGCCAATTTAATTCCGCAAATTGTCAAATGTTATTTTCGGCGGTTAACCAGTTAACGTGTTAACCATTTAACATCCCTAATAAAAACACTAGGCCTATAGGATATGCCTATGCTGTGTTGTATGCCATTGCCTCCTGAGTAAATTTGAGCTGAAAAAAAATAACATTGTATGCTATTCCGTTAACAACTAGCTAGAGTTTATTGCCACGTTTATAATTAAAATCTTAACTGGCTAATTTCAAACAATCTATTTTTTTGTGAGGTGCAGTCTGTAACTAGTTCTGTACGATGGCGAGTGGTGGAATCGGTAAACCCAGAATTGGATGATTATCGCTTAAATCTCCAGTTTGGGAACATTTTGGCTTCACCGTAGATTACAACGGCGACAGACAAGACAGTTGTGGATAAAATGTTAACAGTATGTCCCCACTGCTCAACAATAGCCTATGCAGAGTGGAACGTGTAGCTTGTTGTTGTCATAGAGCCTCCTTGTGTGTGGCGACCAAAGTTAGGAGATTTAGAATTCAAATCATGGATTTAGAAGTTAAATGAGAAGGATAGGCTACAATGACTGACAGCCAACAGGTGGCTGCTACTTAATAATCTGAATGGAGTTATTTAACTGTAGGACACGGAGAAAGCTCATGCAGCCTCAGCTAGCCTACCTAGCTATGTGAGCTAGTTTAGCTAGCTTCTCTCGATTTGATGCAATCAAGACCAGTACTACAGATATCATATTGATGACAAGCTAGCTAGTAACACGGAACCCAAACCGGCTGCATGGGTGCGCCATTGTGCATAAATGTATTTTGTCCCCCTACACCAAATGCAAGCACGACACGCAGGTTAAAACATAAAAACAAACTCTGAACCAATTACATTAACAGGTCGAAAGCATTAAACATTTATGGCAATTTAGCTAGTTAGCTTGCACTTGCTAGCTAATTTGGCCTATTTAGCTAGCTTGCTGTTGCTAGCTAATTAGTCCAGGGATATAAACATTGAGTTGTTATTTTACCTGAAATACACAATGTCCTCTACTCCGACAATTAATCCAAACATAAAACGGTCAACCGAGATCGTTTCTAGTCATCTCTCCTCCTTCCAGGCTTTTTCATCTTTGAACTTATATGGTGATTGGCATCTAAACTTTCATAGTATTACTACACCGACTGGCAACACAGTTAGTCTTTCAATCATCCACGTAGGTATAACCAATGAGGAGATATGCCAGCTGTGCCACCAGAGACACTGGGTTCGTGCCCAGGCTCTGTCGTTACTGGCCGCGACCGTGAGGTCCGTGGGGCGATGCACAATTGGCCCAGCGTTGTCTGGGTTAGGGAGGGTTTGGCCGGTAGGGATGTCCTTGTCTCATCGCGCACCAGTGACTCCTGTGGCGGGCCGGGCGCAGTGCGCACGAACCAAGGTTGCCAGGTACACGGTGTTTCCTCCGACACATTGGTGCGACTGGCTTCCGGGTTGGATGCGCGCTGTGTTAAGAAGCAGTGCGGCTTGGTTGGGTTGTGTATCGGAAGACGCATGAATTTCAACCTTCGTCTCTCCCGAGCCCGTACGGGAGTTGTAGCGATGAGACAAGATAGTAGCTACTACAACAATTGGATACCACAAAATTGGTGAGGGGAAAAAAGGGGTCAAATAAAAAATAAATTTTGAAAGAAATGTAAAAAAAGAAATAGAAAGGAGTTCTATTTTAGCTGTTGGCAACACAGACGCGCATGAGCAGTGTGGTCAGCCTGTTTAGTCTACAAGCACGAGTTGGTTGCCGTCTGTCTCTCCCTTGCTCCCTTTTTCACTCGCACACAGTACACACACTGCAAGGCCCCTCCACCTGCTAGAGGCACCTCTTCTTCTTCGTTGAGGTTTTACGGCGGACTACATCCAAAAGTTGTATTGCCGCCACCTACTGTACGGATGAAAATAAAAGATCCCAAAAGACAAAATGTATGTCGATTTTAAAATAATCCTACTAGCGTTGAGCGGTAACCAGATGTTCATATCGTTTCTGTACCATACCGGGGTATACAGTATTACCGGAAGTGCACACGCGGCACATTTTATTTTGACGCTCAAAACAATTTAGGCAACATGAATCTTGATCTCTGCTGTAACCAAAAAGCTTGATCTTGACATCTAGCCACATAGCTAGTTAGCAAACCAAATGCTCAGCTGGATAGAATTTATTTGAGACATCTTAGATTTCTAGTTATAAGCAGTGGCGTAGCACCGCGGTTTGGAAAATCATAACGGTATTTCGAAATACCCAAGTATACGGTATGTCACCCATGCCTAACTCAAACTGACTACCAGAAAGTCACTCAACATTCTCCTATACTGTTAAAAGCAATAGTCCATGTCTGACCCCTACACAGGCTCAGGAGCCTGGGATGGTGGCACATCTTCCGTCACCAATAACCCTTGCAGCTTTTCCACTGTGAATTCCTGAAGCCTCAGATACTTTCCTAACGCAGGCACAATTATGTCCAATTTCTTTGACTTCGTTGCTACTTGAGCCGTGCAGTTTATCACAGTTTCAATGAACGCCACAAAATCCACATTCTTTACATACAGCAAGTCTGGTTCTCTTAATTGACAAACCTTCACGATGGACTGTGGTGCATCCAAAATGTATTATTTTGATCGCCTCCGTATAGGAGAACAGATGGACCGCCCTAACTTTAGCCACCTCAACCTCGGACATGGTACTCTACAAACACGATTCCCCCCACAATTCCAACATGGCCGTTCTTCTCTCTGATCTTCCATATGCTCCTTTCGTCTGCACACATTTTGAAACGTGACCAAATCCTTTACTGTTTTGTGTGTGTACACTTTAGATGTGTAGGGAGGTATTCATTGTAAAAAAAACAATGGCACTGAGAAACTTTCTTCCTTTCCTCCATTCACCATGCGGGTCAGGTGTCGGGCCTTAACCACATCTGGGATTCTTGTCGCAAGGATTTTCTGCTTTATTTCCACTGTCACCCCAGAGGTTACTCCCTTAACAGGTGCTCTACTTCAGAGTTCAAAGAACTACACTTCAGATGGCCCAACTCTCGGGATGCCGCCGCCGCCTTCTGTTCTTCAGACACAATTAATGAGGACAAGTCCTCTCCTGGTCACTCTGATTGATCCCACTTTTTCTCCAAATGGATCTCCCAGATTCACATCCTTATCAAAAAAATTCCATCCCAACAAGGAACATCCGCTTATCATCCCTTTCAGTTTTCAACACTTTATAATTTTAATTCCATTCTTTGATACTACTGTTCTCCATTCCTCTTCTCCAACTCCACTAGACACGCTTCTTGTTTCACTCTCGACATCCACTTCCGCCATGATCTCCCAAAGCAGCACTTCTTTCTCCCTTTCTTTCTCCCTTTCTCCCAACTCTGGTTAATAAAGTAGGTAGCTTACAGATTGACTTTTCTGCTGCTTCCTTCACTTGAATCAGACCTTGGCTGAATCCGACGAGGTCTATACGAAACTGGTCATACTTTTTGGACCTGTGAAGACCTCTACGTGAGGCCCCACATAACAATCGTTGTCACAACAGACAGTGCCAGGGACATTGAATGTTGTCACACACCGGACTTAGGCCACAAGTAGGGTGATTATTAGTTTTGCTTCTTTTGCCCAATAAAAATATTTACAGTAACTGTTGGCATTTAATTTTCCCGCTGTACCGTAACCCCAAAATCGCAATACGTGCTGCTCTGAACATAAACACAGCACGCGATAAGAAGTTGCCCACATTTCTCGCAGTAATTGGGCAACTTTGGCCCATTTTCTTTTTACATTTTCAACAGGGAACTGCTGTAATTTTAAGAGGACTCAAGAGGATGCATTTTGAAAGATGAGACATTGAGAGTTAGAATAAATACCGCTTTGATGTAAAACAAGCAAGCCAAACACCCATGAGTCCAAATGTGCACTTCACAATCCATGATTGTGCACACCATTGTCAGACATGCTTTTTAGTTATGTACCCAGTAGGTCCCTCAGGTCCTCTGGCACTGGCCTTTTAACTTTCCCAAAGCCTAGGACCAAGAGGCATGGAGAGGCAGCCTTTAAATACTATTCCCCCAGCCTTTGGAATAGCCTGCCAGATAAATTGAGGGGGGCTAAAACAGTGGGCATATTTAATTAACAGATCTTTTTAGATCTGCTTTTCCTTAAGGTACCTTAGTGGTCTTTCAGTTTTTGTTATTCTTTCATTTTTTTATCCTTTCTGTTGTGTAGTAACTAATTCAGTTTTTTTTTGTTTTCTCCTGTGAAGAGCATTGTGTTGCATCCATATATGAAATGTACTATATATATACACTGTATGACCAAATGTATATGGACACCTGTTCGTAGGACATCTTATTCCAAAATCATGGGCATTGATATGGAGTTGGTCCCCCCTTTGCTGCTATAACACTCTTCTGGGAAGTCTTTCCACTAGATGTTGGAACATTGTTGTGAGGACTTGCTTCCATTCAGCCACAAGAGCATTGGTGTTTGTTGGGGTTGAGGTCAAGGATTTGTTCTGTCAACTTCTTCCACACCAGTCTCGATAAACCATTTCTGTATGGACCACGCTTTGTGCAAGGGTGGAATGTCATGCTGAAACAGGAAAGGGCCTTCCCAAACAGTTGCCGCAAAGTTGGAAGCACAGAATTATTTAGAATGTCATTGTATGCTGTAGCATTAAGATTTCCCTTCGCTGGAACTAAGGGGTCTAGCCCGAACCATGAAAAACAGCCCCAGCCCATTATTCCTCCTCCACCAAACTTTACAGTTGGCAATATGCATTCGGGCAGGTACTGTTCTCCTGGCGTCTGCCAAACCCAGATTCGTACATCGGACTGCCAGATGGTGAAGCGTGATTCATTACTCCAGAGAATACATTTCCACTGCTCCAGAATCCAACTGCGGCAAGCTTTACACCACTCCAACTGACGCTTGGCATTGGGCATGGTGATCTTAGGCTTGTGTGTGGCTGCTCAGCCATGGAAACCCATTTCATGAAGCTCCTGATAAGCAGTTGTTGTGCTGATGTTGCTTCCAGAGAAAGTAGCGGTAGTGAGTGTTGCAACTGAGAACAGATGATTTTTACACGCTTCAGCACTCGGTGGTCCCGTTCTGTGCGCTTGTGTGGCCTACCACTTCGCAGCTGATCCGTTGTTGCTCCTAGACATTTCCACTTCACAATAACAGCACTTACAGTTGACCTAGGCAGCTCTATCAGGACAGATATTTGACGAACTGACTTGTTCGAAAGGTGGCATCCTATGACGGTGCCACATTGAAAGTAAGGCCATTTTACTGCCAATGTTTGTCTATAGAGATTGCATGGTGACATGCTCAATTTTTTTATACACCCATCAGCAATGGGTGTGGCTGAAATAACCGAATCCACATATTTTGAAGTGGTGTCCACTTTTATTTATATATAGTGTGTGTGTGTGTGTGTGTGTGTACAGTTTGATTTGATTCACAATTCACCAGGACGCACACACACCTGAATGCAATCATGACTCCTTCTATGCACACCACAATTGGTCTGTTTCTCTGAATAGTCTTGTGAAAGCCAGCACTGTAAAATCGTATTTTATAACTTAGCTAGTCATGTTTGCAATAGAACAGGCTTTCAAATCATGCCCACCTGACCCAGATTGCGATTTTATAATGAACCGTTGGATTGGATTGCATTAACAACGGCAGTCATTGTGTGCTGGCAGAGATGCGGGGTTGTGTTCCAAATGAAACTATTAGTGTGCTTGCTCTAGTTCTTGACCAGCTAGTAGAGCTCAAAAGGTACCTTATAGTGTAAGACTCTTCTTTGAGTCATAAACGTGCATTGAAATTGCTTAGGAACTGTGCACACTGGGTAGGTTTGTGCCACTTTGAGACACGAGTTGGTCGTCTCACTCAAACCCTTGCAATGTTTTTGTCTTATGTTGCACCGACCCTACATTTTCCAGGAATAATCTTATGTTACTGAATGTGTCTAGAGTGTTTTCAGATTTGATCATCAACAGAATGTGGCGACAAGTACAGTAAATGTAAAATCAACAGTGTAATGTTTGGATTCGGACTTGTCAGGTGAACTGTTGTGTCCTCAACTTTGGTCTCATCATTTTCCTGAACTTTCAATTGCTATCATGGTTATGCTTTTCATATTTCTTCTGTAAGAAACGGCCTATGTGGATAGGGCTATATTTCATCAATTCCCACGAGTGTAAAGGGTTAAGACACTCTCTGTATGGGGTGTAAGAGCAGGATGTGCAGAGATGTTGCCAACACAAAGGTTTGGTAGACTTAATGGAGCCTTGTTGGTCTCCACTTCCAGGGCTTGTTGCATCTTGTCTAAAAGCGACACAATCGTAGGCTGATGCAGAAGGAATTAAAAGATAATTGGGCTTAATTGTCTGTCTTCTCCCTTTACTCATTTGTTAGAGTCCTTTACAGGCTTTGAAGGTTGATACTGCAGGATTACTCATAAATATTATTCGCTGTTTAAAGTTTTTTAACCCCTTTTCATTACCAGCGAAGCAACATTGTCATCGTAAACTGTCATTTGAGCTGCCTTTAAGCTACTTAATGCAGCAGCAATTTTGTACGTAATTAAAACGACTTCAAGATTCCTGGAATTTCATTTCATTCCACATGGATCATAACATTTTCTACAAACCAAATTCAGAGAAAAAAATACTTTTATTTCTAGAGTTTGTTTGTTGGATGACAGCCGCACAGAAGCTAAAACCTTTTTTTCCCCAGCTGCCCTTGATAGGAGGGGGATGATAACTCACTTTTAAAACTTCATGCTGCATGCTATGCTGCTGTTGTCCAATAAATATGCAAACCTGAGAGAGAAACCTTATTGCTTTATTCATGAGTCCCAGTGAACAGATGTGAATTACATGAAAATGTTATCTTTACTATGTGATTTAGTGACTTCTGTAGTGATGATCAAAGAGGTGTGTAAGCACAGTAGTGCACTGTGTGAATGTATCTTTCCCCTTGCTACCTGGATGCACCCATAATATCCAGTACACCGGTATGTTCTGAAATGGTTTGATTGCTGCTATTTAATGCCTCTGCACTCTCAAAGGGAAAGGATTAGCATTAAATTGGAGTGCAGTGAAAACATGTCAAGGTGACGAGAAGAGGATTAACGGTGCTTAGCTCGGAGGGCCGCAGAGGTGGGACGAGGGGTTTCTCTTCTCCAAATCCTCTGGGTAAACACTCTGCTCGCGGCTGCTGCTACTGCCGAGAGCGGATCACAGAGGAGCAGAGGAAGGGAAACATAAAGAAAGCTTAACTTCAATCCCTGCCTCACTCTATAGGACCAGGAAAAAGAGAGCGGCTAAGAGGAAAGGATCTCATTTAATCCAGATGCATTCTAATTCTTAATGCAAAAAAAAAAAAGTCTCGCTGGGGGATTTTGAAACCAGTTCTACCTCTAGTGGGATTTTTCAGCCTTGCCGGAAGTGTGTAGGCCAAACTTGAATTAGAAACTGTACGCATGGCCTAGTTCTAATACCTGTTTAATATAAGCACTGCTGCCTGTCCTCAGGAGTCTCCATACTGTAAATCCATGTCACGCATCAGTTAACACGATAAGCATGTTTCCACACCCATTTGGTTTATCCTACCTCTGGGAGTTGACATTGCCCATGAAAAGGGATGTGATACCTGACCTATAGTAACTGCAGTAACTCCTTTTGTAAAAATATATATTTTTTATATATATATTATTTTATATATATACACACACACACACACACACACACACTGCCATTCAAAAATTTGGGGTCACTTTGAAATGTCCTTGTTTTTTAAAGAAAAGCACATTTTTGGTCCGTTAAAATAACATCAAATTGGTCAGAAATGGTTAATGTTGTAGCTGGAAACAGCAGATTGTACGCCTATGAAGATATTCCATTAAACATAGGCCCATTATCAGCTACCATCCCTCCTGTGTTCCAATGGCACGTTGTGTTAGCTAATCCAAGTTTATCATCTAAAAGGCTAATTGATTTTGCAATTATGTTAGCACAGCTGAAAACTGTTGTTCTGATTAAAGAAACAATAAAACTGGCCTTCTTTAGACTAGTTGAGTATTTGGAGCTTTCTTTTGGAACTCGTCAGTCTATTCTTGTTCTGAGAAATGAAGGCTATTCCACGTGAGAAATTGCCAAGAAGCTGAAGATCTTGTCCAACACTGTGTACTACTCCCTTCACAGAACTGCACAAACTGGCTCTAACCAGAATAGAAAGAGGAGTGGGAGGCCCCGTTGCACAACTGAGCAAGAGGACAAGTACATTAGTGTCAAGTTTGAGAAATAGAATCATCACAAGTCCTCAACTGGCAGCTTCATTTAATAGTACCCGCAAAACACCAGTCTCAACATCAACAGTTGACTCTGGGATGCTGGCCTTCTAGGCAGAGTTGCAAAGAAAAAGCTATATCTCAGACTGGCCAATAAAAGATTAAGATGTGCAAAAAAGAACATCCCGGAGTTGCCTCTTCACTGTTGACGTTGAGACTGGTGTTTTGTGGGTACTATTTAATGAAGCTGCCAGTTGAGGACTTGTGAGGCGTCTGTTTCTCAAACTTGACACTCTAATATACTTGTCCTCTTGCTCAGTTGTGCAACGGGGCCTCCCACTCCTCTATCTATTCTGGTTAGAGCCAGTTTGTGCTGTTCTGTGAAGGAAGTAGTACGCAGGATCATTTGCACAATATATGGAATGCTGACAACAGGGGGATTGCCTCAAAGCCAAAACCAGATGAATACAACAGTAGATGTACAAACTGTGTGCACCCGTTTCCCAAGAGAAGTCATGCCTCTGTCAATTCCGTACACTTTGTTTATGGGGGGGGGGAATGCATTTGCATGACAAGGATCTGCTTGAAAAACAACTGTTGAACTGCATGATTATTGTACAGTAGTCTTACTGTGAATCAATATTTTGCACGACATGAACGTACAGTAATCATCTTGCGCTTACACAATCCAAAACTGAGATGGCTTGAGTCTGTATTTCTCATTGGAGCTGTTGTGTCGGTTGCTGTTTTCTCCCTCCTGAGACTTGGGTTTCACAGTTGTTTCCCCCCCCATCCTTTCTGTTCACAGGTGTCACATGTTTCTGACCGTAGTGACTGGCAGAGGCTTGCTAGGGCTTGCCTGCCCGCAGCACAGCGTGACGTGTGTCCATCGGGTGACGGGTGTGGCTCCGCCAGCGTCGCCCCTTTCTGCTCCTCCAAACCCCCCCCTGTTCCAGATGATCTGAACACAAGGTCCTCAAAGAGGGATGTCATCAGCTGGCTCTACTCCTTCATAGCACAAAGAGACATCCACACCATGCTTCCAAACAGTCTTATCCATGACCATGGAGAGAGAGAGAGACACTTTATAGACAGACCACTGACTTGGGTTGGGTTTATTGCTCAGTATTTTTTACTGAGGCTATTTCTGAAACGTGTTTTTCTTTTGAGGGATCCACTACTAGATCATTCCATCTCTCAACCCGGGCGAAATAGCCTCAAGGGCTGATGTGTTTTTGTAAATGACAATTGATAAACTACAGTAAGCAGGAACACTATCCGTTCCATCATAGGTGGTGCTGTAGGCTCTCAGCACACAGGATTTATGAACTCGGCAAACGCTCATATCCAACAAATAGCCTACAGTGCAAGTCAACTTTATAAAACAATGAGATATATCAAAGAAACACATTGTAACATTGACCTTTCAAAGGAAATAGTTGTTTTTTTACATGGAAACAACATTGATTCAACCAGTTTTTGCTCGGTTTGTTGATAATAGGTCAATGAGGGTACTAACCTTTTGATACTAAGACTTTTTTTCTCTCTGAATTGTGTTTTATTTCTGGAGTTAGTTTGTGGGATGACAGCCGCCCAGAAGCAACGACCTTTTTTTCCAGCAGTTCCTGATAGGAAGGAGAACTTAACAGGAACGTTTTAATGATAAGGACTCACTTTTAAACTGCAGTTTTCCATGTGAGGGATGCCTTCAAGGACTGTAATAAGGCCTCCTTGTGAACTGAATTCCTTGTGCCTAATACTGGTAGGAAGGTTTGTCATTTCACTCTGAAGTGTTTGAATAAATGACTTTTTGATGCATGTTGACTGGTTCCATAAGTACAGGGAAATGGCTTAAATAAGTGCCTCAACTTGTCGTCTTGATTTGTGACAACTCTAATGCAGACATTCCAGAGGGCTTTGAAGTAGAGAAAATCAGCTTATGATAATAATTTGAGTTGGCTTAAAACCAGTGGGGATTTATTCCAGTATTGTATCCCTTTTCTGACGTGGTTACTCTGATTAGAATGTTAGGTCACTCAGAAGTGTTCTGCTAAGTCAGCCAAATGGTAGAAACGGTAGTAAGCTCACTTCAACAATGCAAATAATCTTCTCATGATGAATTATTTAATGCAAGGTTTTTTGGAAGCACACTTCAGTCCATATTTTATTTTTGCTATAGGAAAACACTAACCATTGCAGTATGCAACCTCAAATGACTCCTCCTGTATATTCACGTGTATATACAATCCTTCCTTCCTTTATGAGCACCAATATAAAGACCCCAAGACAAACCTAGTGAAGGCAACGGTAAGTTAGCCTGGCTCTGCCTGCTGAATACATTGTCTGCGTAAATAAATGACTTAAGGTTTTATTCATAACTCAGTTTGCCTAACGATCCTCTCGTCCCCAGGATACAAGTGTCTTCTCCTGTAATGTTTGCACTGCTACAGTGAGAAGCTATTAGCACGACACATTAGGATGGGAGTGACTGGTGTGGACGCAGACCACATCAGTGATATTTCCTGCTTCTTCATGGCCCCTCAGGGTTAAGAGAAACACACGTTTGATTCTCTCAGCTTCTTTTTTTTTTAGCTGAAAGGAACAAGTCTAATCCCTAGGCTCCAGCCATAAAAAAAAGTTTAAATGGGTATATTCCTTTAGACGTTCACTCATCCTTATGTTTGTCCAAATAACAACCACCCATTCACCAATCAGTGACAGTATGGCCACAAGGTTGTTGCGTTGCTGTTTTATAGCCCATTACAGACATATTTTCCCCTCCCCTCTAATCAGCCCAGAAGCTTTAGCATGAGTTCCAAAGGCAGCCAAGGACACAGGCAGGTGTCGCCAGGCAGCATAGCAAGCCCCCTGGGCAGGTGGAAGGTGAGTCCTCTGCCAGGAGACTGTCCAACCTGCCTCTCAGCCGTCTGGACAGACCACCTCCTGCCCTTTGTCATCACTGATATCATATCATCCAAGATCACCCTCCTTCCAACACACATACAATGCCCTTAGGGTTCTATGAGGGAGTGCTACCATCACACTCCTTTTACATTATGAACAGTTAAGATTGTATGTTTTCAATGACCTAGTAGATCTCTGGGCTTGTTCTGCATAGGAACTACAGCCAGATATTGAATTGGGATGGAACTGATTTCCCCCCCCCCTCCCAAATAAATATGAGTTGCTTTTCCATACTTATTTTACTGAGAAAACAGAATTTGCCAGTATAGGCCTATGCTGTTTTCCATTCTAAGATGATGGCAGAGGTGTATCACTGTACTACATAATGAGCTACTCCACCTAACTGCTTTCAGGCTGCAGCACCTCCAAACTCCTAATGGGATAGTCTGTGTATGACAGTAATAGCATTCACAGGGAGCTGACTCTCATTGAAATGCAGCAGCAGAGTTGTTCTGGTGTTTTTCCTTAGCTGCTTCATGATTGAGCAATCTTGGAGCATCCTTGCTCATGTATATTTGAGCATATCCACACCTCTCTTCCCAGTTCACAAAATCCCTCAAGCAATACTTAAATCTCGCTAAACTTCACAGGATTTCAAAGTACAATGAAGTGCAACAATTTTATTTTCATGAAAGGCTATTACATAGTACATTGAAGTCTTGTTGTCTACTGTTTTTAATAACTAAATATCCTTTAGCCAACAGCTTTTTTACTGTTCCCGAAAAGAGAATAAAGAATGCCTTGTTTTTTCAAGCTCATTTCTTGCATTTTCTGCATTTACACAATCACTACACGTGACAGTTCATCCCCAACAATAAAAGAACCAGCTAGCAATAAATACATATCTCTCCATGTCCAATTATGTAGGAACATTCATCCATATCAGTTCTCTCTTGTCTCTCCTTTAGTGTTGCCATGTGCATCACTTTGAGATAACTGACATCTAGTAAATCTCTTCTGATATTATGCTGCTCATAAGGCTTGAACATGAACAATCCCTTACCCCTGCAAGCTCCATGAAGCTGTTCACAACTCTGGAACTCTGTCGACTAGAGCTATTGAAATTCTGAAATGCTTCGGTGTTTTAAAAGGCTTTTGCTTTCTGTAAACTTGAGTATCTCTCAATGAACAAGGAAAAGGATCCAAAGTATACTGTGAGCCACACTGTGTGACCACCATACTGTGAGCTATACTGTACATATAAAAGGCTAATAACCTGGCAGCTTCCCAGAGAGGTCATGGACACAGTGCAGTTGAGTGGAGGAGTAATGCATGATGGTCAGAAAATCATCCCATTAAGAGCACAGAGTCATTCACACTCACTTCACGCTGTAATGCCAATCATAGATCAGGGCCTGTCTGATGCTCCACCAACTCATCTTTTATTTACCGCTGATTAACAGACGTGAAAAAAAAACAAGTTCCATTAGCCCCGTAAGTCTGTGTCATAATAGGTCAACAACATGAGCAGCTCGTCTCCCTCCCCACCGATGGGATTGACAGTGGTCTGCTGCTCTTAACCTCAATTGCTTAGCATGCAGTTCTGTTCTGCAGGAAGTCTTATCGACCTTCTCTCTGAACGACTCTCCTGGGGGGTTGAGAGGTCAGAGGCCAAACTGATGGTTGGCTGCAGCCATATTGTGTGTAAGCGGTGGCTGGTGTTTCTGTCGTTGTGGAGAAGAGAGCAGCAGGATTGGACTGGCCTGACTGCACCACTGGGACAAACAGCTGATAAACAGGAACTACAACACACTTCCACTATGAACTGTACTACAATTATAGTGTATTATTTAGCTATTATAAGAGTTTATCTTAAATGTACTCAACCTACAGGTACCAAGTTCCCAACAGGTAAAATAACACATTTAGAAAAAATGGTGTGCTGCATAAGGTTGAAAAGCCTTTGTATTTTCAATCTTTTTCAACTATCCATGGACTTTAAGCTGAGCTGGAATTCAGAGCTAAATATTATAAACCCAGTCAAAGTTTCCAGAAGGACACAACTGTTGCCCCCCCCCCCCCCTGTATTGTAAATAATGTATAGCAGCCATGGTTTTAGATTCTAGAATATTTTTTCCAAAAAGCTGAATTTATTCATTAGTTCCTATTTGCAGGTTTTCACATATCCAGTTTTCATGAATGTCTTATTAAATTTAGGATCAGGAATGTGATATTGGAATTTTGAACCTAGTAGCTATTCATGCAGAGGAATGGAGAGGGGAATGTCTAGTGGATGGATGACTGAGATCACCTTCAAAACAACCCAATCAAGCTTGAGAATGGAATTATGATGTGTCAAGTGAAGAGCGATGGGCATCTGTGAAGCCCCACACTGCACGAGCGATAGAACAGCAAAGTATGTTTTGTGAATGCATTTTCTCACAGTGCTGGATGCGCCTCTCCTACATTTCATAAACAAACAAAAACAATAACAAATGTGCTGGGGCAAACGGTGGTGTTTTTTCACTTAATGCAGATTCCAGCTATAATGGACATTTGTGTAGGGATTGATACATTTTTAGTTAGGGCAAATCAACTCAGACATTTTAAAGTAGATATTACAGACTTTAGAATCATTTTTAAAGGACATTTCCTGCAACAACAGGGTGGTCAAATTAAGATCCTACACCTGCACCTGTTCAGCGAATCATTTTATCATTATTTACCGTTATGTGAATCATTTTATGTAAACCTGCTGAGAACATCCTCATCTGACTAATGCTGTACTGTTTAATTCCAAAAAGAGGGGAATGTAGGAGAGAATATTACAATTCTACAGAAATGTGTGTGCTTTCCGGTCAAGCTGAGACACGCTCCACCTCGGTTCTATGGAAAGATTTCACATTTACATAACGGAGTCTGGAGCTGCAGTACAGGTAAGCCCAGGGCTCGCCAACCCAGGTGCTCTGTCTGCATTACTCTGGGGTGATGTCATCTTTCTGTCTGTCTGGTAGTACAAGTGCCAAGTGTAGGAAGAACTATGTGAAAAAGGCTACTGTCAAATTGGAGGTGACCTCCCAGAGCAGTGCTGAAACATGTTAGCTGCAGCAGCAGTGAAAAACTTGGCAATGACAACAAAGCTTGTGCCGGATGCCACAGACACACACTCATAAGCCACGCGTACACACACGTGCAATAACAGATCTACACACACACAAACTACTATATACAGTGCCTTTCAAAAGTATTCATCCACCTTGGCATTTTTTCCTATTTTGTTGCAGTTTTTTTATTTGTATTTCATGTAATGGACATACATAAAATAGTCCAAATTGGTGAAAAAAAATGAAAAATGGTGCATGCATATGTATTCACCCCCTTTGCTATGAAGTCCCTAAATAAGATCTGGTGCAACCAATTACCTTCAGAAGTGACATAATCAGTTAAATAAAGTCCACTTGTGTGCAATCTAAGTGTCACATGATCTCAGTATATATACACACCTGTTCTGAAAGGCCCCAGAGTCTGCAACACCACTAAGCAAGGGGCACCACCAAGCAAGCGGCACCATGAAGACCAAGGAGCTCTCCAAACAGGTCAGGGACAAAGTTGTGGAGAAGTACAGATCAGGGTTGGGTTATAAAAAATTATCTGAAACTTTGAACATCCCATGGAGCACCATTAAATCCATTATTAAAAAATTGAAAAAAATATGGCACCACAACAAACCTGCCAAGAGAGGGCTGCCCTTCAAAACTCACGGACCAGGCAAGAAGGGCATTAATCAGAGAGGCAACAAAGAAACCAAAGATAACCCTGAAGGAGCTGCAAAGCTCTACAGCGGAAATTGGAGTATCTGTCCATAGGACCCCTTTAAGCTGTACACCACACAGGGCTGGGCTTTACGGAAGAGTGGACACAAAAAAAGCCATTGCTTAAAGAAAAAAATAAGCAAACATGTTTGGTGTTTGCCAAAAAGCATGTGGGAGACTCCCCAAACATATGGAAGAAGGTACTCTGGTCAGATGAGACCTAAATGTGGCTTTTTGGCCATCAAGGAAAACCATATGCCTGGCGCAAACCCAACACCTCCCATCACCCCAAGAACACTATCCCCACAGTGAAGCATGGTGGTTTTTCATCGGCAGGAACTGGGAAACTGGTCAGAATTGAACAAATGATGGATGGGGCTAAAAACGGGGAAATTCTGGAGGGAAACTTGTTTCACCTTCCAGCAGGACAATGACACTAAGCATACTGCTAAAGCAACACTCGAGTGGTTTAAGGGGAAACATTTAAATGTCTTGGAAAGCCCAGAACTCAATCCAATTGAGAATCTGTGGTTTGACTTAAAGTGGAACCCATCCAACATGAAGGAGCTGGAGCAGAATGGGCAAAAATCCCAGTGGCTAGATATGTCAAACCTATAGAGACATACCCCAAGAGACTTGCAGCTGTAATTTCTGCAAAAGGTGGCTCTACAAAGTATTGACTTTGGCGGGGAGAATAGTTATGCATGCTCAAGTTTTCAGTATTTTTGTCTTATTTCTTGTTTGTATCACAATAAAAAATATTTTGCATCTTCAAAGCTGTGTAAATCAAATGATACAAACCCCCCAAAAATCAATTTTAATTCCAGGTTGTAAGGCAACAAAATAGGAAAAATGCCAAGGGAGGTGAATACTTTCGCAGCCACTGTACAACTCTTTAATCTTTGCCAATCCTTGAGAGATAATCTTCTAATGCACATTTCCTGTAGCTGAGTGGAGGAAGCAGCACGCCAGGGGAGAGCAGTGTTCACATGTCTACAGCACACAGAGGAATGAATCTGAGCACAGGGATTTAGCCACTTTGCTGCACTGCCTTTCAAAATAGGGCTCTATTTGTTTGTTGTCATTGTTTGCGTTGCTGCTTCCATTGTCTCGGATGTGAGAGGCACATTACGCAATTATGTTCACTGGTGAAAGACGGGGAGAGGGGGGGATGTAAAGATTGCAGGAGGGGGGAGGGTTGGAGGGGGGAGTAGTTTCTATCCTCATGCCACATGGAAGAAAGCTATTTTGGAGGCAGCCATGTCAGGCGTGTGAATGGGGCACAGTGGGGGGTTTGATGGGTCCTCCTAATACTCAGAGAGAGCATAACCTGTAGCATCACAGCCTGCTGTCTTTCTACCCCCCCCCAGAGGAATACTATACAGATAACATGGCGTCAGTCATCATTTATTTGTATTGTTCCTTTTTTTGTAATCTTGTTCTATAGATTCCCCAAACACATTTTATACTGATGCAATTGTAATACTTTGCTGTTCCATAGTAAATATATCACTGTGAAATATTTTCTCTAGATACACAAAGGTGGACGGACGACAAAGGCCTCCCACCGCTTTCTATTCCTGGCAACATTGGTGTGACAGGGCCCGTTGTTAGTCACAAGAGGTACAAGTGTACAGTGCGGTGCAGGGAGCAGGCACCAGGTAGAGCACCGGGGCTCCCAGGGGCCCTATGTACAGATGTGGTTAAGACAGTAGAAGGGAGGAGAGGAGAGAGGTGTGGTCCCCTGGACAGATGATTCCTCCCACCCAGGGCTCATCCATTTTAACAGCACAATTAACAGCCTGTGTAACGCTGGAGTCCTGGCCTGTTGGAGGGAGATCTCTGCTGTACGGAGCAGTGAAGAGAGGAGAGGAGAAGAGCATCTACCTGTCTCCTCTCTGCGAGGAGTCGCTCTACCTCTCTCTGGAAATCAATAGCAGGCAGCCATGGGGTCAAAGCACAGGCAGTGTGAGTCAGAGACAGGATGTGCAGTATAATGGACCTTACCTGGCACTCCGGTCCTTTATCGAATCACTCTGCACTTTAGAACCCAACCCTGCTACCCTGCTATATGCTGAATCACTCTGCTACACAGAGGATTAAAGGCACCATGCCTCTCAAGAATACAGTAGGATACCGGGTCATAATACAATATAACAATAAAAGCTCTTTAACTATATTATATTACAGGTCACTGCAAAGGAGACCTTAGTTTCAAGCTTTGATACAACATATTATCCAGTTATTTCCTAGATATAGCACATGGTAAGGTGTTGTGACAATACTATTAGATTTTCGTTCCAAAACAGTAATTTACTTGTGTTCTTTCATCAGAAGTGATTGCTTATCATCGCCTTCATGTGTGTGTAAATATTGCTGTTGTGTTTTAAAATGGGTTATGTTCCAAAACACTATATATCCATTGTTTAGCTGGAATAGAATGCCTGTATCCTGTATATTTGACTGTGATATGTGGTTGTCTCACCTAGGTATCTTAAGATGAATGCACTTACTGTAAGTCGTTCTGGATAAGAGTATCTGCTAAATTACTAATATTTTACATACAAATCTCATATTACTATATTGATTTATAAAATTTGAAACAGTTCTTTGCAACAAACTTTCTGAAATGAAACCTTCAAGTGACAGATTTCAAACAAATACATGTCTGTTATCGAACAACCCCATAACATGAATAGATGGTGAAAAAGCACACCAATCTCTTTCAGAAGTTCTTTAAACAATAAAAGCTCATTTACCAACATTTTTGAAAATGGATATATAGAGTTTCAGTATGAAACTGTTATGAAAGGTCACGGTTGGTGCATAGTAATCTATTTGCCCTGATATTATACCCAGATAGCATAGCAGCCAAACTTCTGTTATTCTCTAGTCTAGTCTTATCTACCCTGCTCTCTCCTCTTCTCTGAGTGGCCTTTCCTCTCTCCCTGGTTTCCCCTCACAGTACGGCAGTAGAACACATAACCCTGGTTTCCCCTGACAGTACGGCAGTAGAACACATAACACTGGTTTCCCCTGACAGTACGGCAGTAGAACACATAAACCTGGTTTCCCCTGACAGTACGGCAGTAGAACACATAAACCTGGTTTCCCCTGACAGTACGGCAGTAGAACACATAACCCTGGTTTCCCCTGACAGTACGGCAGTAGAACACATAACACTGGTTTCCCCTGACAGTACCTGGTTTCCCCTGACAGTACGGCGTAGAACACATAAACCTGGTTTCCCCTGACAGTGGTTTCCCCTGACAGTACGGCAGTAGAACACATAAACCTGGTTTCCCCTGACAGTACGGCAGTAGAACACATAAACCTGGTTTCCCCTGACAGTACGGCAGTAGAACACATAACCCTGGTTTCCCCTGACAGTACGGCAGTAGAACACATAACCCTGGTTTCCCCTGACAGTACGGCAGTAGAACACATAAACCTGGTTTCCCCTGACAGTACGGCAGTAGAACACATAAACCTGGTTTCCCCTGACAGTACGGCAGTAGAACACATAAACCTGGTTTCCCCTGACAGTACGGCAGTAGAACACATAACCCTGGTTTCACCTGACAGTACTGCAGTAGAACACATAACCCTGGTTTCACCTGACAGTACTGCAGTAGAACACATAACCCTGGTTTCCCCTGACAGTACGGCAGTAGAACACATAACCCTGGTTTCCCCTGACAGTAGAACACATAACCTTTCCCCTGACAGGTTTCCCCTGACAGTACGGCAGTATAACACATAACCCTGGTTTCCCCTGACAGTACGGCAGTAGAACACATAACCCTGGTTTTCCCTGACAGTACGGCAGTAGAACACATAACCCTGGTTTCCCCTGACAGTACTGCAGTAGAACACATAACCCTGGTTTTCCCTGACAGTACTGCAGTAGAACACATAACCCTGGTTTCCCCTGACAGTACTGCAGTAGAACACATAACCCTGGTTTCCCGTGACAGTACGGCAGTAGAACACATAACCCTGGTTTCCCCTCACAGTACTGCAGTGGAACACATTACTCTGGCTCAAGTTGCCACCCTGTCGCATTGTCTCCTGCGGTGTGCAGGGTGAATACAGCTGCTCCTTACCTCCCTCCTGCAGTAGGTTATATAGGCTGGCAGAGCCAGCTGCTGGGGCCATGGGGAGTGACAGGGTGGGGGTGGGATGGGCTCAGGCGGTCAGTGAGGCGGCTCCGCCACATGGTCCTGTTGCCTGGGAGTCACCTTGTTGCTGTATGTTTGTGTCACATTCTTAGGACACTGTGACTAGGTGGGGGTGGAAAAGGGTATAAACCCCATGTTTAGAGGGGTAACCATCACTTATGTCTGGGAGAGTAATCCCCCTGAGGTGGTGCAAGCTGTAATTTTGGGCCCGTAGAAGCTAGTGAATGACAATGACAGTAATCACAGCCAAGGCTGAGATATTAGGTTTCTATGAAGGGCAAAGGAAGGTGTTTGGGCAGGTGTTGGGTTAAATATATGACACATTCTCATGAGAAAAGGAGAGAATATAGGAAAGGCACACGCAAATATTGAGTGACAAAATAAGGTCGCTAAGAGGACACTTTCTAGTAGAGACTTTCTGTCGTTTCACAAGTTAGGTGTTGAGGATTTCAGCACAGGGTGTTACAAATCCCATTTCACAGTTTCCCGATTAAATCAGAGAGAGAGAGAACACGCTGTACTGTCAGAGGGAGGGGGAAACAGGGAAACAAGGTGAAGGATTCACCATAAACCTGTATACACATCAAAGATACTGTATTACTGGTCTGGCATGTATGTTAGATTCCCTCAAAGGTTACTCAAAGGTCATGTAACACAATGAAATTCATGTCTGTCCTCCCTCAAAGCTTACCATCTTTTATCCATGGGGATCAGAAGAGTATATATGATGGATATAAAAGATTCCTGTCATTTAATCAAAGTACCACTAATTCTTCATTAATTCAGTGCCATACATCAGCTGTTACCATTCCAGCAGAAATCTAAAGTACCATGACAGTATCATTAAGAAGCAGTCAGATCTGACAGATGGATGGAACATTCATGTGCGGCAATTATAATCGTCAGAGAAAAGAGCACGCTTCTATGTGTCACTCTGACTGACTGTATAAGAGTGGTTGTGTGGCCTACTGTATATTTGAAATGGTCGTTAACGTATGGCCAAAAACATATTTGCGTCAGAAATACATTCAAATTGACAATGTGACATGTAAACTGTTTGAGCAGGGGTCTGAAAAGGTAGACAGTGCTTTTATGTTGTATTTATTTAACCTTAATTTAACGAGGCAAGTCAGTTAAGAACAAATTCTTATTTACAATGATGGCCTACCAGAAGGCAAAAGGCCCCCTGCGGGGACTGGGTCTATGGTTAAAAATCAAAATGTAGGACAAAACACACATCTCGACAAGAGAGACACCACAACACTACATAAAGAGAGACATAAGACAACAACACAGCATGGTAGCAACACAACATGGCAGCAGCACAACCTGGTAGCTAAGCATAATGCTAAACATCCAGATATATACAGCACCAGCACAGTAGCTGGGTTTGGCTGTTTCTATGTGGTGAGTGTTCCATCACTGTTATAAACAAAATCAATAATATCATATGCAACAGCAACAGACTGAGAATGACTGCTAGGTTAGCCTTGAGCCCAACCATTGAACCTATCAGTGATCCTTATTGATCTCCAATAGGTATGTCGAATTTTATGTTCCTTTTGATGGCATAGAATGCCCTTCTTGCCTTGTCTCTCAGATCGTTCACAGCTTTGTGGAAGTTACCTGTGGCGCTGATGTTTAGGCCAAGGTTTTTTTGTGCTCTAGGGCAACGGTGTCTAGGTGGAATTTGTATTTGTGGTCCTGGTAACTGGACCTTATTTGGAACACGATTATTTTTGTCTTACTGAGATTTACTGTCAGAGCCCAGGTCTGGCAGAATCTGTGCAGAAGATCTAGGTGCTGCTGTAGGCCCTCCTTGGTTGGTGACAGAAGCACCAGATTGTCACGCCCTGACCATAGTTTGCTTTGTATGTCTATGTTAGTTGCTTGTGTCAGCACAGTTCTTATAGCTTCACGGTCGTTTTTTGTTTATTGTTTTGTATTCAGTGTTCATTGCTTTCGTGACACAGATCATCAGCAAACAGTAGACATTTGACTTCAGATTCTAGTAGGGTGAGGCCGGGTACTGTTCTAGTGCCCTCGCCATTTCGTTGATATATCTGTTGAAGAGGGTGGGGCTTAAGCTTGATCCCAATCTCACCCCACAGCCCTGTGGAAAGAAATATGTGTGTTTTTTTGGCAATTTTAACCGCAGACTTGTTGTTTGTGTACATGGATTTTATAATGTCATATGTTTTTCCCGCAACACCACTTTCCATCAATTTGTATAGCAGACCCTCATACCAAATTG
The DNA here is from genome assembly GCF_036934945.1 of Oncorhynchus masou masou. Lineage (NCBI taxonomy): Eukaryota > Metazoa > Chordata > Actinopteri > Salmoniformes > Salmonidae > Oncorhynchus > Oncorhynchus masou. The sequence goes on from NC_088233.1 coordinate 40,311,679, forward strand.
AGTCAAAGGCTGTTTTGAAATCAACAAAGCGTGAGAAGACTTTGCTTTTGTTTTGGTTTGTTTGTCAATTAGGGTGTGCCGGGTCAAGACGTGGTCTGTCGTACGATCATTTCACTGAGGAAATGTACAAGTCTGCTGTTAATGCAGAGGATTTCCCCAAGGTTGCAGTTGCAGCATATCACACAGTAGTTATTGGGGTCAAATTTGTCTCCACATTTGTGAATTGGGATGTAAAGTCCTTGGTTCCAAATATTGGGGAAGATGCCAGAGCTAAGGATGATGTTAAAAGAGTTTTGTCAATTGGAATTTGTTGTCTGTATATTTTATCATTTCATTAAGGATACTATCAACACCACAGGCCTTTTTGGGTTGGAGAGTTTTATTTTGGTCCTGTAGTTCATTCAAGGTAATTGGATAATCCAGTGTGTTCTGGTAGTCTTTAATAGTTGATTCTAAGATTTGTATTTGATCATGTATATGTTTTTGCTGTTTCTTCCTTGTTATAGAGACAAAACGATTGGAGAAGTGGCTAACCTGTGCATCTCTATTTTGGATAGATAACTCTTCGTGTTGTTGTTTGTTTAGTGTTTTCCAATTTTCCCAGAAGTGGTTAGCGTCTATGGATTCTTCAATTACATTGAGCTGATTTCTGACGTGCTGTTCCTTCTTTTTCCGTGGTGTATTTCTGTATTGTTTTAGTGATTCACCATAGTGAAGGCGTAGACTCAGGTTTTCTGGGTCTCTTATGTTTTCGGTTGGACAGGATTCTCAATTTATTTTTGTTTTTTTTGCATTCTTCATCAAACCGTTTGTCATTGTTGTTAATTTTCTTAGGTTTTCTGTTTGACATTGTTAGATTTGATAGGGAAGCTGAGGTCAAATATACTGTTAAGATTTTCTACTGCCAAGTTTACACCTTCACTATTACAGTGGAACGTTTTGTCCAGGAAGCTGTCTAAAAGGGATTGTTGTTGCCTAATTGTTTTTTGGTAGGTTTCCACACTATGTTCCTTCCATCTGTAGCATTTCTTAATATTAATGAGTTTCTTTGGCTTTGATGCCTCATTATTGAGTATTGCTCTGTTCAAATAGACTGTGATCTGATAGGGTTGTCAGTGGGCTGACTGTGAACACTCTAAGAGACTACAGTACTACTACCAAGAGATGAGCTATAGGTGTACCTACCATAGGAGTCCACTCGAAGCCTACCATTGACTATGTACATACCAGCGTGCGACAGAGCTGCAGGATTTGTGACCCATTTTTGTTGGTTATGTTGTCATAGTTGTGCCTATTGGGGAATATGGGGGAGGGAATGCTGTCACCTCCAGGGCAGGTATTTGTCCCTCTGTGTGCTGAGGGTGACAGGTTATTTTCCGGTTCTGGCATTTAGGGCGCCTTTTGGGGTTGCTCGTCTGTGGGGTTGTATAATGAAAAGTCTGGTCTTACCCGCTCGGTGTTGGGGTATCTTTCTCAAGGGAGAGCTTCTCCTGCTGAGCTATTTATTTGATTAGGGGAAAGTCCAGCTGAAACTGTTTGGGGTTGCCCTGTACCAATACTGTTCCAGACTTATCGAGATTTATGTTAGCTGACTCAGAGTCCTCGTTGTCTACTATCCTGAGTTTCCACCAATCGGTAACACCCCCCCCCCCCTCTTACAGAGGACTGGTGTGCTAATATAGCACTGTGCCATGCCAGGGGATGGTGTGTGTGGAAGATAAGGTTGCTTATGTTCCCATTTTTATAATAGTCAGCAAAAAGTGTCTCTTGATTTTTCATAAGGAGCTTCCTTATGTATTCTTTTTGTCTTATTATTCTTTACATACAGAGGGTACTGTATGTTAACTAGGCTAGGCAGCTTCTAAGGCCTCTCCATTTGGCTGGGGCTCTCCTGCCATTGTTGGGCACAAGGGCTTGGACACCTCTCGTTTCACACGTCAGTGCTAATTGATGTTGTATATTTTTGTCCGAGCAAGCTTCGTAGCCTTAGCATTCAGTCCTTATAAAGTAAAATGTATCATTGTAATGTATTTTTCTTCTTGGCTTTTGAAAGTAAAACATTCCAGGTTGGACGGTGTTTTCAGGTTTCTGTTTGTTTGCCAGAACATTCGCTGTATAGCTTGGGAATAATAATCCTTGGGTGTAGGAAGCGTTCCAGGTGATACCAAGGAATTCCGTCCAAAATCAGGTTGATAGTGGGATCTGCTGTTCTGTGAAAAACAGCAGATCCTGATATCTGTCTGAGTTGCTGCCATTAGGATGAATTCTTCACACAACCACAGGAAAATAAGTATGTTCAAGCACTTACTGTAGCCTACAGCAACCTGGACAGTATGTGGAACCAGAACCAATATGGCCTACTATATATAGTCTGATCTAGTCACATTTCCTGCAGAGCAGATTTGCCTGCAACCTCACATACAATGTAATCATTAAGAGCAGAATTAGACGTTCAAAGCACTTCTCTCAGACGAACATGGACAAATAACACAATTAAACTACAAGCAATGAAAGTATACCCTCTTTTATGAATGAAATACATTTACCTAAGCCTAACGAGGTAAAGAGAACCAACGGAGAGACCTGAAAACAGGTGTGGGGGTAACCAACGCTGTCAGGAAGAGGACAGCTGGTTGAACTACTCAACCACACAGCTGTGTATCACCCACATCAGTCATAAGTCACTGCCTTGACTCTTACAAGGTCAATGGCACATCTAAAGAGTTATTTTGATGCTGCCTGGCAGCATGACAGCCTGATTGGAACACACAAACATGACCTGACAGCAAATGTTGGGTCCTTATTTGATGTTTTGAGGTTCCCCTCTCCACACTCCAGTGCTCAGTGTAATTACACCCTGCTTTCTATAACTCACCTGCCAACTTCCCTCTGTGCCAGGGACTGTAAGGAGAGCAGGTTGGGAGAGAGAGAGAGGGGTTGATGGGCATGGTACAATCATTTTGGAGGAACAACAATCTAATAAATACAGTAATCCTTCCACTGTGACATGGGGAAAAGTGTTTCATCTTTATCAACATCCAGCATAAAAAAAGTACTCGGGGAAATCAAAGGCTGACCATAATTAAGCATAACGTTTTGACACTCTGTTCTCTGTTTGTACTGAGACACACTCTCTGTCTGGATTTACAGTCCAAGAAGTAATTAAAGGAATGGAAACACATCCGTAATCACAAAGGCACCCAAAGCGAAGAGACAAAAGTGAAGCAGTAAGAGAATGCCATTGTTTAGTAAGGCTCTCCAGAATGAACTCTCGTCTTCAATAGTCACACCATATTAGCCGGGTTAATTACGCCTGTCTCCCAGGTGTCATCCATCACGCTCTGGACACGGCCTGGGATGGGACTGGCTTTAATGCCTGTGTGACCAGACTGATCATTGTAGATATATTGTAGATGATCACTTTCTAGATATATGGTGGCAGATGCATTTCAATGTCTACAGTATATGCAACGGACTCACTAATAATAAACTCTCTCAAATACAACGTTTGATTCTGAGCTGCTGCAGGAGCTATAACGACTTGTCTTCCACCTCTGTGGTGAACCATAGCTTATATATAGAGCACATTATAATAGCATGTACATATATTACTGTCGGGTAATTACAGCCAGCTCTGGCCTCAGACCAATAAGGGTTTCAGTCAGGTTGGAACCCTCATAGCCTGTGTCTGTCTGAATCACTATAGCCAAGAGATAAATGTGTTTCCACCACAGATCTATAATTAACAAAAATATGAACGCATCATATGAAGTGTTTCATGAGTTGAATTCAAAGATCCCCAACATTTTCAGGAAGCACAAAAAGCTTATTTCTATCAAATTGTGTGTACAAATGTGTTTGCATCCCTGTTAGTGAGCATTTATCCTTTGCCAAGATAATCCATCCACTTGACAGAGTGTCATATTAAGAAGCTGACTAAACAGCATGTGCTGGGGAAAATAAAAGGATGTTTTATTGTGTGCAGTTTTGTCACATAGATGTCTCAGATTTTGAGTCAGTCACGTTTGATGGCCACTGGCACATTGGAGAAGTGAGCTCTTCACGGATGAGTCCAGGTTTCACCTGTACTGGGCAGATGGCAGACAGCATTGTGTGGGCGAGCAATTTGCTGATGTCAACGTTGTGAACAGAGTGCTCAATGGTGGTGATGGGGTTATGGTATGGGCAGTCATAAGCTATGTACAACAAACACAATTGCATTGTATTGATGGCAATTTGAAAGCACAGAGATACCGTGACAAGATCCTGGGGCTCGTTGTCACGTCATTCATCTGCCGCCATCACCTCATGTTTCAGCATGATATGGCACAGACCCACATTGCAAAGATCTGTGCACAATTCCTGGAAACTGAAAATGTCCCAGTTCTTCCATAGCCTGCATACTCAGACATGTCACCCATTGGGTTGGCAGGTAGCCTAGTGGTTAGAGTGTTGGACTAGTAACCGAAAGGTTGCCAGATTGAATCCCAGAGCTGACAAGGTAAAAATCAGTTGTTCTGCCCCTGAACAAGGCATTTAACCCACTGTTCCTAGGCCGTCATTGACAATAATAATTTGTTCTTAACTGACTTGCCTAGTAAAATACATTTTTTTAAATGTGTATGTTTTGGATGCTCTGGATCAACTTGTATGACAGTGTGTTCCAGTTCTCGCCAATATCCAGCAACTTTGCACAGCCATTGAAGAGGAGTGGGACAACATTCCACAGGTCACAATCAACAACCTGATCAACTCTATGCGAAAGAGATGTGTCACACTGCGTGAGGCAGTGTCACACCAGATAAGGACTGGTTTTCTGATCCACATCCCTACCTTTTTTAAAGGTATTTGTGACCAACAGATGCACATCTGTATTCCCAGTCATGTGAAATCCATAGATTAGGGCCTAATGAATGTATTTCAATTGACTGATTTCCTTATATGAACTGAAAGTCAGTAAAATCTTTGAAATTGTTGCGTTTATATTTCTGTTCAGTGTACTACTGTAACAAAGACACAGACTGAGTTCCATAAGTGTGAAAACACAGATAAGCGTAGCATATGAACAGAGACAATACTCTCCGATGGGTGATAACAATGGAGTGCTAGGCAAAGGGTAAATAATCAGGCAAGTGATGAAGTCCAGGTGTGTCTAATGATGAGGCACAGGTGTGCGTAATGAAGGTTGCCAGGTGTGCATAATGATGGGTTTGCTAGGACTGGTGGTTAGTAGACCTGCGAGCGCCGGAGATGGGTAACGGGACTAGACGTGACAATTACCTCCAGATCTACAGCCTCAGGCACAAGTTCTGAAACACAGGCCTGAGGGAACTTCTGGAGCTTCAGGCAGAACATTAGTTCACCAAACCCTTTCAGGAGTCCGAATAATCATAGCCCGATACATTATATATGAGGACTCCATCTCGTCTGTAGGTTGCTGTGTCTATAAATGTCTGATGTAACTAATAATGTCGTTTCTAAACTCACAGGAGAAACCACATCTTCTCTTTTAAAAGCGTTCCTGTGAGTCTAAGTCGCGAGAGTTCCAGTCAAGTGGAATGAGTGCAGGAACTGAGCGGAGGAGCTAGTTTCAGCCAGCCAAGATCCAGGAGTTGTCCGTCCTGAGCACAAGCACGTCAGCCGCCTGAAAACTCACAAGAACCCTATAGCAGGGGCAGTGTACCCTATAGGGACAGTTTTTAATGACTACGAGACTTACATAACAGAAAAAACTTGTAGACCTTTCCTGCAGTCAAATTACCTATGAGTGGAATGTTATTCATATTTTACATCATTTTATAATTAATAAGCTTTTTCTTTTTAAACCTGCAGATAATCCGGTGTTTCTATGTCAAACGGCTTTGTTTTAGAGCAGTCTTCTGTGATGTATATAAAGTGTAATATTGGGATGCAAACTCAACATGTAATACATTTAAACTCTGTATCTGACATGGAACAGGTGTCTCCTTTTATTAAGCCCATAACCATGTGTGTGAGGTGTACACTTTTGTTCCAAAGTAGATTTTGTTTAAGACTACCAAGAAACACTCTGTGTGACCCTGATTTATCCCACTGTAGTAAAATGTAACAGCTAGTTTTGAATTATTATCTAAGGCTATAACTAGGTCATAGAGGTTTTTTCTGGGTAGTTTTCACGTCAAAGAAACACTCCTGGCCCAATGGAGAGACCTGTCCATAGTGGTTGTAGCTGGTCATTAAAGTTCCTGTCTTTGACTCTGGCATAGACTGAGTTGGGACGTCACATTGAGACATCAGAGTCCCAACTTCCTCCCACAGCTCCCCCAGTGAAGGTGACTCCTCGCTGCATTCCATTCCAAAGCATTCAACTGTGAAGTTCAGCAAAGCGGACACTGATTGGCTTGAACCAAGAGCAGCTTTTAACCCTATTTTTTGCCCCCAGAAAGGGCCTCTGAAAGTTTACCAGTCAGTCAGGGAGCACACTAGAACTGATGCTCTCAAAGCAGGGCCAAGTGGGGGTTTCTCTCCTCTAGATTAGCATTTGAAAGAGCTGGAGGAGGCTAGGGCCGAGGAGGGGAAAGCTAGGAGGACTTTGCCGGGTAGTGAGAAGCAGAGGTTTCTCTCACAGCCAAACTATTCTCCTGCCTCAGCCTTTGAGGGTGGCTGAAAAGGGCCTTTTGTCAGTCAGTCTCACTAACCTTATTCATCCCTATTATATAGAGCAGGGGCCAAGGCCTCTCTGTGCATCACTTCATCTCCCCTACTTCATCTACCTGTCACTACATACTGTATAGTACCCACACATTAATCAACAGGTTTCACTTTGAGTTTCAAGATAGTTTGTCGGGGATCCTAACTGCAATTATTAAGCATGAAAAAATATATTTCTTGAAAGAGAAAGGGGAGACTACCAGTGTATACTGTACATACTGTTAAAATTAATACAATGAACAATCCCACTAGTTCATTTGTTTGTGTGGTGACCTTCTGACGTGCAGAAGACAATTTCTCTACCCCTTTCAAAGTAGGCTAAAACACTTTCTTTCTGGTCGAATGCCTCAAGATGAGATGTCTCGAGTGGTCAGACCATGAAATTCCAACTGACTAGTCAAGGTGCCCTACCCTGACTATGGCTCTGGCGTCCAGCCAAGATTCCCCCAAACTACATGTCTCCTTTCCCTCCTCTTTCTCATTACAGGGCGGTATTTGCCAACCAGCTGTCACTGAGGAGATGTCAGCCGTTGTCTGTCGACAGCCTTGTAACCATGGAGGTATGCCCAATAGGAAGCATCTGAATCACAGCCTACAAAATATTCACATTCACCACTTTTGACTGTGGTCGACAAATGTTTGTTTTAGACAGAGGCCCTACTTACACTGAACAAAAATTATATACGCAACATGCAACAATTTCAAAGATTTTACTGAGTTACAGTTCATGTAAGGAAATCAGCCAATTGAATTAAATTCATTAGGACCTAATCTATGGATTTCACATGACTGGGAACACAGATATGCATCTGTTGGTCACAAATACCTTAAAAAAAGGTAGGGGCATGGATCAGAAAACCAGTCTGTATCTGGTGTGATCACCATTTGCCTCATGCAGCGCAACACATCTCCTTCTCATAGAGTTGATCAGGCTGTTGATTGTAGCCTGTGGAATGTTGTCCAACTCCTCTTCATTGGCTGTGCAATATCATGCTGAAACATGAGGAGATGGCGGCAGATGAATGGCATGACAATGGGCCCAGGATCTCATCACAGTATCTCTGTGCATTCAAATTGCCATCGATAAAACGCAATTGTATTCGTTGTCCATAGCTTTTGTCTGCCCATACCATAACCCCACTGCCACCATGGGACACTCTGTTCACAATGTTGATCAGCAAACCGCTCGCCCACACAACGCCGTACACGCCATCTGCCCGGTACAGCGGAAACCTGCATTCATCCACGAAGAGTACACTTCTCCAACGAAGGTGAGCATTTGCCCTCATTTGCCCGCCGAACTGCAGTCAGTTCAAGACCCTGGTGAGTATGACGAGCACACAGATGAGCTTCCCTGAGACGATTTCTGACAGTTTGTGCAGAAATTCTTCAGTTGTGTAAATCCACAGTTTCATGAGCTGCCTGGTTGGCTGGTCTCAGACGATCCCGCAGGTGAAGAAGGCGGATGCGTAAGTCCTGGTCTGGCATAGTTACACGTGGTCTGCATTTGTGAGGCTGGTTGGACGTATTGCCAAATTCTCGAAAACGACTTGATAGTTTATGGTAGAAAAATTAACATTCATTTCTCTGGCAAGAGCTCTGGTGGACATTCTTTCAGTCAGCATGCCAATTGCATAGTCCAAAACTGCACATTTTAGAGTGGCCTTTTATTGTCCCCAGCACAAGTTGCATCTGTGTAATGATCATGCTGTTTAATCAGCTTCTTAATATGCCACACCTGGCAGGTGGACGTATTATCTTGGCAAACGAGAAATGCTCGTGAACAGGGAGGTAAACAAATGTGTGCACAACATTTGAGAGAAATAAGCTTTTTGTGCTTATGGAAAAACGTCAGGGATCTTCTATTTCAGCTCATAAAACATGGGACCAAGATATTACATTTTGTGTTTATTATTTTTGTTCAGTATAACATGTCTAGACAGAGAAGGAGTTTCTTCATAGAACTACATCAACAAACTGGTGGAAAAAATACTCTCACATAATTAGATTACAAACAATGTCCTGTGAGTGGGGATGAAAAAGCTGACGACAGCGTTTGCTGCACAGTTGTTTTTGTACTCAGTCCATGGACTGTGGCGTTCGCTACTCTATATGCAGCATTCTAGGGGTTTCTATACATCTGCATTAATCCACAAACCCATTACTGAAGCCAGTGCAGCACAGTAGCAAAAAAACAACTATTAGGGTAGAGTGGGGTAAGTGGAAGAGGTGGTATTTTTGCCACCCCTAGTTTCTAGGAAACCATACACAGAATCATGTGACCAAATATTTAGAAAGAGGTCATCCTTTCATGGAGTCTGTGAAGGAAGAAACCACATGGAAAAAGTGGTAAGCAAGTTAGAGGTTTCATGATGCTTGTATCTAAACCAATGTAGATCATTTGATATAAGCGACAATATGAGGTCCTAAACCTAGAATGAAAGTTCATCCTTGTAGCTGTGTGGGCTAATATAGTCAAAACGCTTGGGGTAAGTTGAGCTAATAGCCCAGGGAGTTGGTTGAGCCTATGGCCACGATACCCCATACAAATGATTATTTAATTTAGTCAGTTTTATGCATAATATTTTTACAATGTGTCATGCATATGAACTCAAGATATTGAATTGTTACTGTTACAAAGCCGACACCATCATGCCAGTGTACACAACTGTAAAACCAGCAGGGTTCCAGTCCCCTTGCGGCAGCGGCGTAGCCACGGGTAGGCCTGTAATAATAAAAAGTTATTATTATTATTCAATATACATTTTTATTTGCATTTATTTTATTACATTTTTGAAAGAAATGCATGTGAGATGTATTTTCTATGGGTAATTTTAATATAATGTAATAAATAAATAGTCTGCGACAATCAAGTTGGCTTCCGACTATTGGTTACATTTTTTTTTTTAATTCATACGGTGGTTTACCTGAACAACGTCACGTGGATAAACTTTGTGGCGCATAAGCTAGCTAGCTCTACCACGCTAGCTTACTCGAATTGACTCACCAGCTAAGGTCATTTAGTAGTTCTAGCAATGGCAAACCAAATGTCGATCGCTAGATTTTTCCTAAAAAGACGTCTGGAGGAAAAAGAGTGGGTGCCAGAAAATGATTTGGATCAATCTACCGATAGCTTCCAGAATGAGACATGGTGGCGCCAGGATAGAAACAACCGCAAACACCATCACAACCACCAATACCATATTGAGCCAGGCATTCTTTCCTACCCCACTGTCTCCTCTCGTTCTTGATGCTGCGGGCGGGGGTGAACCTGCAGTAGGTCCACCGACAGATTTGTCTGCCGTTGATGAACCAGCCTGTCAACCAAAGTTAGCAAAGTTCCCTTTGAGTATGATAAATGGCAAATCACACTGCTTCTCTTCAAGGTGGCATGACCAGTTCGTGTGGATTGGGTATAGTAAAGCAAAAGATGCAATTCATTGTAAGTTTTGTAGGCACTTTCCTGGGGCAAATGTGAAATTCAGATTTGTACGAGATGGATTTAAGAACTGGACACTCACAAGACATGCTTGCTGTAAACACAAGAATAGCAAATTACATGCTAGCTAACTTTTTTAGAACTCTTCAATTATTCTCAAAGCATGACTCAGAAATACAAAACAGGCTTAATGAGCTACCTCGCAATGCCACGCTTATGAGCCCCGAAATTCAGAACGAGTTGCTGGAGTGTTCAGCATCATTGTTACTGTGCAGGATAAAAGATGAAGTTCATTCTGCTCCTTCCACGTATTTTGCCAAACTAGCAGATGAATATAAAGATCAATCTAAATGAGAACTAATTGCTCTGTCCATCCGATACATTAATGCTGGAATGATTAAAGAGGTCATAGAAAATCTTTGGAGGGAGTTGAAAGTCCGTGTTGCCCAGCAACAGCCCCAAAACATCACTGCTCTAGAGGAGATCTGCATGGAGGAATGGGCCAAAATACCAGCAACAGTGTGTGAAAACCTTGTGAAGACTTACAGAAAACGTTTGACCTCTGTCATTGCCAACAAAGGGTATATAACAAAGTATTGAGATAAATATTTGTTATTGACCAAATACTTATTTTCCACCATAATTTGCAAATAAATTCATAAAAAAATCCTACAATGTGATTTTCTGGATTTTTTTCCTCATTTTGTCTGTCATAGTTGAAGTGTACCTATGATGAAAATGACAGGCATCTCTCATCTTTTTAAGTGGGAGAACTTGCACAATTGGTGGCTGACTAAATACTTTTTTGCCCCACTGTACATTGGATTATGATGAAATCATCACCATATTCAACTCAAAGCCTCGCCGTCTGCACCTTGTGATGTCACGCCTTATGACACGTCTACTAAAGGTAAGGTAACTTTTTATAGTACTACTGCCCGCCGTGGTATACAGTTGAAGTCGGAAGTTTACATACACTTAAAGTGGAGTCATTAAAACTAATTTTTCAACCACTCCACAAAGTTCTTGTTAACCAACTATAGTTTTGGAAAGTCGGTTAGGACATTTACTTTGTGCATGACACGTCTGTAAGCAATTGTTTACAGACATATTATGTCACTTATAATTCACTATCGCAATTCCAGTGGGTCAGAAGTTTACATACACTAAGTTGACTGTGCCTTTAAACAGCTTGGAAAATTACAGAAAATTATTTTATGGCTTTAGAAGCTTCTGATAGGCTAATTGACATCATTTGAGTCAATTGGAAGTGTATCTGTGGATGTATTTCAAGGCCTACCTTCAAACTCAGTGCCTCTTTGCTTGACATCATGGGAAAATCAAAGGAAATCAGCCAAGAACTCAGAATTTTTTTTGTAGACCTCCACAAGTCTGGTTCATCCTTGGGAGCAATTTCCAAACACCTGAAGGTACCACGTTCATCTGTACAAATAATAGTACGCAAGTATAAACACCATGGGACCAAGCAGCCGTCATTCCGCTCAGGAAGGAGACGCGTTCTGTCTCCTAGAGATGAACGATCTTTGGTGTGAAAAGTGCAAATCAATCCCAGAACAACAGCAAAGGACCTTGTGAAGATACTGGAGGAAACAGGTACTAAACTATCTATATCCACAGTAAAACGAGTCCTATATCAACATAACCTGAAAAGCCGATCAGCAAGGAAGAAGCCACTGCTCCAAAAGTGCCATAAAAAAGCCAGACTACGGTTTGCAACTGCACATGGAGACAAAGATTGTACTTTTTGGACAAATGTCCTCTGGTCTGATGAACTGTTTGGCCATAATGACCATTATTATGTTTGGAGGAAAAAGGGGGAGGCTTGAAAGCCGAAGAAAACCATCCTAACCGTGAAGCACGGGGGTGGCAGCATCATGTTGTGGGGGTGCTTTGCTGCAGGAGGGACTGGTGCACTTCACAAAATAGTTGGCTTCATGAGGAAGGAAAATAATGTGGGTATATTGAAGCAACATCTCAAGACAAGCTTGATCGCAAATGGGTCTTACAAATGGACAATGACCCCAAGAATACTCCCAAAGTTGTGTCAAAATGGCTTAAGGACAACAAAGTCAAGGTATTGGAGTGGCCATCACAAAGCCCTGATCATACAGAAAATGTGTAGGCAGAACTGAAAAAGTGTGTGCGAGCAAGGAGTCCTACAAACCCGACTCAGTTACACCAGCTTTGTCAGGAGGAATGGGCCAAAACTGAGTTTAAATGTATTTGGCTAAGGTGTACGTAAACTTCCGACTTCAACTGTACATGGTAACATCAAATATAGGCTTGTTTGCCCATCAAGATTAAAATGCGCCTGAAGATTAATTTTATGTTGTTGGCAACTGGTCTAAAGTTACTGTCTTGTGTTAATATGCTGGGATAGGTAATTATTTGTACATGTAACGAGGTTACTCCAAGTACTATGCACTAGTATAAAACGATTGTATTACGAAATAATATACGGTGCACATCACAAAATAAATGTACTAAACAAGTAGACAAAATGCCTATCTAAATTTTTCTAGGCCTATCAACAACAACAAAAATATTCTGGCTTTGCCTCTGCTTTGAGGTTCTTGAGAGAGCAGCCAAGGAAGTGAGAGAAGGGAAAACCATTAGAGCAGCAGCAAGGGATGAAAAAAATAGACTGAATGACACTGAAGAGGTATATTGACAAAAGATGTAATGGAACTGTGCAAAAGAGAGGCTATGGTAGAGTAGCAGAGGCACACAAGGTCTTATCTGATGACATGGAGTCTAGCTTGCTAAACATATTAACAATCTCGCGCACCGGTTTCATGGGCTTAGTTGTCTCAAATGTAAAGAACCACGAATTGGCACATTGACACAATATCCCTGACCCAGACAACTGGTCAAGCAATGGAAACGTAAGTGATATTGAACAGAGTTATCTATATCTGAATTTAGGCAGACATTTAAGATTTAAATATACCACACCCCCATTCCATGAATTAAACTTTGACCTACCAGCACCAACACCCACTTACCCCAAGGTGGCTCAACTTACCCTGTCCCTATGCTCAACTTACCCTAACTAAGTTGTGCCAAGATACCTTTTTTCGGGACAAAACTCATATGTTTACATGCATTCTGATCCAGGGATACACAACATCCTGAATGTGGATATCTTTGTTAGAAAGAATATTACATTTCCCTTGATGTAGTGATGCTGAATATAAAAGAATAACTCAACATACCCCACTCTCCCCAACTCTGTGGTTTGGCTTCAAAGACACCAACAATCTTTTAATATCACAGAAACACCTACCAACCGATACAACATATTGTACTGTGACAGGCATGAGCACCTCCTCAAAATACTGTATATTTACCTACAGACAGACAGACACAGAGGGCTGTGGTAATTGGTTATAGGACACCCAGTGGGCTGTGAGGTGCAGCTCCCCCAGGAGGCCCAGTCAGATCAATAAACGGTCCGTTTGATCTGTCCAGAGCAGAGCATGGTGGAGCCCCAAGCCCATGGTTGGCATGCGATGAAGTCATCCTCTCTCTCTCACAGAGCAAGTAAAGCATGAGCCCATTGGACTCTCACATTTTCACCCGGCCCGGCGGCCCCTTTGATCTATTGTTCTGCCAGAGCGATTTCCTGCCTGCTCACCACTAGCTGGCTGCTGGGCCTGGTCAGCCTAGTGCTAATGAAAGCACACACAATCAGCCCAGAACCTTCCACTAGGCCAGCGCCAACGGCCGCGTGAGCGCTAAGCTCCCAGTGAACGGGCACATTAAAAGACACTTGTTGACATCCATAATGGAGCAAAAAGGATTTAATTGCTTCAGCTGCGGCTACAACCCATAGGTCCTATAGTGGCCTGTGTCTGTGAATCTTGCGTTATATTCCCAGCCTCCAATTTTGGGGAGGGTGAAGAAGATGCTCTTTTAATTTCACTCCCCTCCCCCATTATGTTCCCCCTCTCACCCTTTGTAATTGCCGCCTCAAAGCTAGGCGATGTTGGAGGAGAATTAGGAGAGAGCCTAGTCGTGGTAGGCTGGTGAGTAGAAGGTGGTGGTGGAGAAAATAACAGCCAAATGACAAAGCATGCTGTGAGGGGCAGCATTTACTGGAGCACAGAAGATGATGACCGCACCCCCCAACTACATGCCTGCCCAACCTAGTCTCAGAGTATTTCGTACTTTTTTATACAAAAATTTGCACACTCCATTTAATATTATATGTTACGTTTCGTATGGTATGTATCAATTTGAGGATTTACATCATCCATTTCATATGATATGTTTACAAATTAGAATTTGTAATATACAGTGCATTCGGGAAAGTATTCAGACCCATGGACTTTTTCCACATTTTGTTACGTTACAGCCTTATTCTAAAATGGATCCTCATCAATCTACACATACAACCCCATAACGACAAAGACAGAGCAGGTTTTTCAACATCTTTGCACATTTATTACAAATAAAAAACTGAAATTCCTTATTTACATAAGTATTCAGACCGTTTGCTATGAGACACAAAATTGAGCTCAGGTACATCCTGTTTCCATTGATCAACCTTGAGATGTTTCTACAACTTGATTGGAGTCCACCTGTGGTAAATTCAATTGATTGGACATGATCTGGATAGGCACACATATATCTACATAAGGTCCCATAGTTGACCATGCATGTCAGAGCAAAAACCAAGCCATGAGGTCAAAGGAATTCTCTGTAAAGTTCCGAGACAGCAATGTGTCCAGGCACAGATCTGGGGAAGGGGACCAAAAAATGTATGCAGCATTGAAGGTCCCCAAGAACACAGTGGCCTCCATCATTATTTAATGGAAGAAGTTTGGAACCATCAAGACTCTTCCTAGAGCTGGCCGCCTGGCCAAACTGAGCAAGGGCCTTGGTCGGGGAGGTGACCAAGAACCCAATGGTCACTCTGACAGAGCTCCAGAGTTCCTCTGTGGAGATGGGAGAACATTCCAGAAGGACAACCATCTCTGCAGCACTCCACCAATCAGGCCTTTATGGTAGAGTGGCCCGACGAAAGCTACTCCTCAGTAAAAGGCACATGACAGCCCACTTGGAGTTTGTCAAAAGGAACCTAAAGACACTGAGACCATGAGAAACAAGATTCTCTGGTCTGATGAAACCAAGATTGAACTCTTTGGCCTGAATGACAAGCGTCACGTCTGGTGGAAACCTGGCACCATCCCTACGGTGAAGCATGGTGGTGGCAATATCATGCTGTGGGGATGTTTTTCAGCGGCAGGGACTGGGAGACTAGTCAGGATCGAAGGAAAGATGAATGGAGCACAGTACAGACAGATCCTTGATGATAACATGCTCCAGAGCCCTCAGGATCTCAGACTGGGATGAAGGTTCACCTTACAACAGGACCCTAAGCACACAGCCAAGACAATGCAGGAGTGGCTTTGGGACAAGTCTCTGAATATCCTTGAGTGGCCCAGACAGAGGCCGGACATGAACCTGATCGAACATCTCAGGAGAGACCTGAAAATAGCTTTGCAGTGACGCTCCCCATTCAACCTGACAGAGATTGAGAGGATCTGCGGAGAAGAATATGAAAAACTCCCCAAATACAGGTGTGCAAAGCTTGTAGCATCATACCCAAGAAGACTCAAGGCTGTAATTTCTACCAAAGGTGCTTCAACAAAGTACTTAGTAAAGGGTCTGAATACTTAGCTAATTGCGATATATCAGTGCTTTTTTATGTACATTTGTAAAAAATTCTAAACTGTTTTTGCTTTGTCATTATGGGGTAGTGTGTGTAGATTGATGAGGGGGAAAAAACTATTTAATCCATTTTAGAATAAGGCTGTAACATTACAAAATGTAGAAAAAGTCAAGGGGTCTGAATATTTTGGTAATGCACTATATGTTACAAATTTGACAAACGTACAATATGTTATGAATTTGCAAACATATGATATGTTACGAATTCAAATGTTTTGTTGCGAACGTTAGCTAGATGGCTAACGTTAGTTAGGCTAGGAGTTAGGGTTAAGTTAGGTTAAATGGTTAAGGTTAGGGAAAGGGTTAGCTAAAAGGGTTAAGGTTAGCGTTAGGGTTACGGGAAGGGTTTGCTAAGTAGTTGAAAAGTTGCTAATTAGCTCAAATACTAAAGTTGTCCGTGATGAGATTCAAACACAACCTTTGGGTTGTTAGACGTTTACGTTATACACCCACCCACCTTACACCCACCCATTTTTTGCCTTAAGTAATCTTCTGCCTTATGTAACCGTAACAATCAGTAGATATGTGATTTTATCCAAATTTGATTTGTTTTCAAATTCTTTGTGGGTCTGTGTAATCTAAGGGAAATATGTGTCTCTATACATTTGTCAGGAGGTTAGGAAATGCAGCTCCGTTTACACCTCATTTAGTGGGCAGTGTGGACATAGCCTGTTTTCTCTTAAGAGCCAGGTCTGTCAAAGGCAATCTTTCTCAATAGCAAGGTTTTCCTTAATTTTGGGTCAGTCACAGTGGTAAGGTATTTTGCCACTGTGTACTTACTCTCTGTTTAGGGCCAAATAGCATTCTAGGTTGCTCTGTTTTTATGTGAATTATTTGTGTGCCAAGTAATATATTTTTGTTTCCCCATGATTTAGTTGGGTCTAATTGTGTTGCTGGCCTGGGGCTCTGTGGGGTCTGTTTGTGTTTGTGAACAGAGCCCCAGGACCAGCTTGCTTAGGGGACTCATCTCCAGGTTCATCTCTCTGTAGGTGATGGCTTTGTTATGGAAAGCTTGGGAATAGCTTCCGTTTAGGTTGTTGTAGACTTTAACGGCTCTTTTCTGGATTTTGATCATTAACGGGTATTGACCTAATTCTGCTCTGCATGCATTATTTGGTGTTTTACGTTGTACATGGAGGACATTTTTGCAGAATTCTGCATGCAGTCTAGATTTGTTTAGTTTTTTACATTTTGTGACATCTTGGTTGGTGAGCGGACCCCAGATCTCACAACCAATGAGGGCAATGGGTTCTATAACTTATTTTATATTTCTTTTTTCTTTGCCTTGTCTCTCAGATCGTTCACAGCTTCGTGGAAGTTACCTGTGGCACTGATGTTTAGGCCGAGATATGTATCGTTTATTGTATGCTCTAGGGAAACGGTGTCTAGATTGAAACGGGAAACGGTGTCTAGATTGAATTTGTATTTGTGGTCCTGGAGACTGGACCTTTTTTTGGAACACCATTAATTTTGTCTTACTGAGATTTACTCTCAGGGCCCATGTCTGACATTATCTGTGTAGGAGATCTAGGTATATATATTTTATAATTGAGAGTCTTAAAAGTAGCCACCCTTTGCCTTGATGATGTCTTTGCACACTCTTGGCATTCTCTCAACCAGCTTCATGAGGAATGCTTTTCCAACAGTCTTGAAGGCATTCCCACATATGCTGATCACTTGTTGGCTGCCTTTTCTTCACTCTGCGGTCCAACTCATCCTAAACCATCTCAATTGGGTTGAGGTCGGGTGATTGTGGATGCCAGGTCATCTGATGCAGCACTCCATCACTCTCCTTCTTGGTTAAATAGCCCTTATACAGCCTGGAGGTGTGTTGGGCCATTGTCCTGTTGAAAAACAAATGATAGTCCCACTAAGCCTAAACCAGATGGGACGGTTTATTGCTGCAGAATGCTGTGGTAGCCATGCTGGTTAAGTGTGCCTTGAATTGTAAATAAATCACAGACAGTGTCACCAGCATAGCATCCCCACACCATCACACCTCCTCCATGCCACACATGCGGAGATCATCCGTTCACCTACTCCAAAAATGTCAAATTTGGACTCATCAGACCAAAGGACAGATTTCCACCAGTCTAATGCCCATTGCTCGTGTTTCTTGGCCCAAGCAAGTCTCTTCTTATTATTGGTGTCCTTTAGTAGTGGTTTCTCTGCAGCAATTCGACCATGAATGCCTGATTCACGCAGTCTCCCCTGAACAGTTGATGTTGAGATGTGTCTGTTACTTGAACTCTGTGAAGCATTTATTTGGACTGCAATCTGAGGTGCAGTTAACTCTAATGAATTTATCTGCAGCAGAGGTAACTCTGGGTCTTCCTTTCCTGTGGCGGTCCTCATGAGAGCCAGTTTCATCATAGCGCTTGGTGGTTTTTGCTACTGCTCTTGAAGAAACTTTGAAAGTTCATGAAACTGTATGGATTGACTGTCCTTCATGTCTTGAAGTAATGATGGACTGTTGTTTCTCTTTCGTAATTTGAGCTGTTTTTGCCATAATATGGACTTGGTATTTTACCAGATAGGGCTATCTTCTGTATACCACCCCTACCATGTCAAAATTCACCTGATTGGCTCAAACGCATTAAGAAGGAAAGATATTCCACAAATGAACTTTTAACAAGGCACACCTGTTAATTGAAATGCATTCCAGGTGACTACCTCATGAAGCTGGTTAAGAGAATGCCAAGAGTGCGCCAACCTGTCATCAAGGCAAAGGTGGCTACTTTGAAGAAACACAAGTATAAAATATATTTTGATGTAACACTTTTTTGCTTACTACATGATTCCATGTGTGTTATTTCATAGTTTTGATGTCTTCACTATTATTCTACAATGTAAAACATAGTAAAAATAAAGAAAAACCCTGGAATGAGTAGGTGTGTCCAAACCTTTGACTGGTACTGTATATGTTTTTGCCCAAAATGATTGGAGAATTGGTTTATCCATGCATCTCTGTTTTGGATAGAGAACTTTTCTTGTTGTTTTTTGTTTAGTGTGTTCCAATTCTATGGATACTTCCATTCCATTGAGCTGATTTCTGACCTGCTGTTCCTTCTTTTTCCGTAGTGTATTTCTCTATTGTTTTATTGATTCACCATAGTGAAGGCGTAGACTCAGGTTTTCTGTGGCTCTGCCTCTACTGGGATCAATACAGCCCTAATGCCACAATTTACAAGTAATGTAAAAGGCTCAAAAAATGGCCTATTCAGCACATCAGGGATAGAGAATCAATTAGCAGAAATTGAGATTGAAAAGGCAGAGGGAGGAATGGTGGGGAAGGGAGAAAAAGAGGGAGAAAAACAAGAAGATAAGGAGAGAGAGTGCTGCAGAGCGGAAGCAGCCTAGTTCTGAACCTTTAAGAGTCCAGGTGAAATATGATTTGCCGATGATGAGAACCGCTGAGGGGGTAAATTATGAACCACAGCGCAGTCAACTCATCATACTCACCCCCAGGGAGAGGAGGTCCTGAGATTGATGGAAATGGCTTCAGTCCCTCTGCCTCCCATTTACATCAGACAGTGACTGAGTTCAATATTAACCCGTAGGCAGGGTGCTGCCTGCGTGGTGCGATGGGGGAAGGGGAGAGGCAGGGAGGTAGTGTGAGCCACTGAACTGTGGTGCTTCCAAGGTGAAATACACAGAATGAAAAAAAGAACGTGAGAGGCACAGGCTTGTATAAACCCAGGCTGGCCAGTTCTACAGCTTTCATCATAAAACAGACATCAGGCAGCCATCCATCTGAGAGGACTGCCCGTCTCATCAATGTTGTCATCAGCAGACTCAATACCAGATAGGCTGTCCTCTTACAGTCTAGGTATGATATATCTTAATATTTGATAGTCTTTCATTGATGATGCCTCTACATGTTCTAATAGCAGGAGGATATGCTTTATCCGGTATCAAGGTGTTTCCCAAGTCATGTAGGCTATAGGCCTATACTCTACTGAGGCATAAATCATCATAAAACATCATAAAACACTGTAGTGGAGAGTGGGGTAAGTTGAGCCATACACAATATACACAATATTAATAATTTGACCAAATATTATTAAGGAACAGTTCATAATTTCATGAGTCTGTGAAGAAAGAAACCACATAGAAAATGATTTTCACAAAGTCAAATGAATTTGTGCACGAGGTTTCATGATGGTTGTATCTAAACCAAAGTAGATCATTTTAAGATTGTTTTATACATCAGTTGGGTTCTCAAAGTTTCAATATGAGGTCCTAAAGCTAGCATGTAAGTGCATTCTTGTAGCTGTGTGGGCTAATAAACTCTAAATGTTTGCCTTGAGGTAAGTGGAGCCTATGGTTGAGACAATGGCAAGTTGAGCAAAATGACATGTTTTCATCCCAGGCGTAATGCAAGGCATTATCACTGGGATATGAGGCAGCAACTGTGTTAAAAGTGTAATTAAAAAAGTACAACATTTTTATTAGGTGTCAAGCACATGTTAAAAGATGCTGAAAATGATTAAAAGACAAAAAAGTGATTGTGATTATGTTGAATTGTGTTTGGGAACTAGACATGGTGTTAAAAAGGTAGTGGTAATATTTCATTCAGTACAGAAATTTGTTGGCGGCTCAACTTACCCCATACCTAGGATAAGTTTTGCCAAAGATCACTTTTTTTTGGACAAGCTACGTTTATAATGTTGTAAATGAATGTAATGTTTACATGAATTCTGATTATTTCCAGGGATATACAACATCCTGAAATATATGTGTCACGCTTATCATAATGAGTGGACCAAGATGCACGTGGTATGTTTCCATCCTTTTATTTAGAAGAGAAACTTAAAGCACAAAAACAATAAAGTGAATAAACAAAACATGAAGCAACATGCAGTGCAGAAAGCAACTACACACAAACATAGTCAAGATCCCACAAATCACAATGGGGAAAATGGCTACCTAAATATGATCACCAATCAGAGCCAACGATAAACAGCTGTCTCTGATTGGGAACCATACCAGGCCAACATAAATCACTACTCACCTAGATGACCCACCCTAGTCACCATAGAGAATAAACAGCTCTCTATGGTCATGGCGTGACAGTAACACCCACCAAAGGTGCAGACGCCGACTCACTCCGCTCGCAGATACATCATCCTCCATGGCAACTCTGGTGCGGGGATCGTCTCCGGAAGCTCCGGACCATGGATCCTCGCCGGAGGAACCGGACCGCGGCTCCTCGCTGGAGGAACCAGACCGTCTCAGGAGGTTCCGGACCGCGGACCGTCTCAGGAGGTTCCGGACCGCGGACCGTCTCTGGAGGTTCCGGACCGCGGACCGTCTCAGGAGGTTCCGGACCGCGGACCGTCTCTGGAGGTTCCGGACCGCGGACCGTCTCTGGAGGTTCCGGACCAGGAACCGTCTCTGGAGGTTCCGGACCGCGGACCGTCTCTGGAGGTTCCGGACCGCGGACCGTCTCTGGAGGTTCCGGACCGCGGACCGTCTCAGGAGGTTCCGGACCGCGGACCGTCTCTGGAGGTTCCGGACCGCGGACCGTCTCTGGAGGTTCCGGACCGCGGACCGTCTCTGGAGGTTCCGGACCAGGAACCGTCACAGGAAGCTCTGGACCGGGAACTGTCGCCGGAAGCTCTGGCCCGGGAACTGTCGCCGGAAGCTCTGGCCCGGGAACTGTCGCCGGAAGCTCTGGACCGGGAACTGTCGCCGGAAGCTCTGGACCGGGAACTGCTCTGGACCGGGAACTGTCGCCGGAAGCTCTGGACCGGGAACTGTCGCCGGAAGCTCTGGACCGGGAACTGTCGGCGGAAGCTCTGGACCTGGAACTGTCGCCGGAAGCTCTGGACCGGGAACTGTCACCGGAAGCTCTGGACCGGGAACTGTCGCCGGAAGCTCTGGACCGGGAACTGTCGCCGGAAGCTCTGGACCGGGAACTGTCGCTGGAAGCTGGAGGTGCACTGGAGGCCTGATGCCTGGGACCGGTACAGGTAGCACCGGGCTGGTGACACGCACCTCAGGGTGAGTGTGGAGAGGAGGCAAAGGACTTACTGCACTGTGGAGGCGCACTGGAGGTCTGATGCGTGGGACCGGTACAGGTGGCACTGGACTGGTGACACGTACCTCATCGTGAGTGCGGGGAGGAGGCACAGGACGTACTGGACTGTGGAGGCGCATTGGAGGACTAGAGCGTAGAGCTGGCACAACCCATCCTGGCTGGATGCTCACTTTAGCCCGGCAAGTGCGGGCGCTGGCACAGGACGCACTGGGCTGTGAAGAACCACTGGAAACACAGTGCGTAGAGCCGGCGCAGGATATCCTGGTCCGAGGAAGCGTACTGGAGACCAGGAGCGTTGAGCCGGCACAACCCGTCCTGGCCGGATGCTCATTTTTCGCACAGCAAGTGCGGAGAGCTGGAATGCGCACTGGAGACACAGTGTGTATCGCAGCATAACATGGTGCCTGAACAGTCACACGCTTCTTAAAGCGAGTGCGGGGAGTTGGCTCTGGTCTGGAACCTGGCTCCGCCAACAACCCCGTGTGCCTCTCGTGCTTGCGTCGGGGTTGAAAACCCCGGAGTCGTCGTTGATGCTCCCCTGCTGCGTCCGTCTGCTCCCATGGAAGGTGATCCTTTCCGACCATGATTTCTTCCCTCGTCCAGGATCCTTTACCGTCCAAAATATCCTCCCATGTCCATGATGTCTGCTCCTTCTGGCCACGCTGCTTGGTCCGTTTTTTGGTGGGCTCTTCTGTCACGTTCATCATAAAGAGTGGAACAAGATGCAGCGTGATATGTTGCCAACATAAATCACTAATCACCTAGATGACCCACCCTAGTCACTATCACTCCCCAACCAACATAGAGAATAAACAGCTCTCTATGATCAGGGCGTGTCAATATGTAGATGTCTTTATTAGAATACTACTATATTTCCCTTGACGGAGTGATGCTGAATGCAAAAAAAATAACTCCAGCTCCCCACTATGTTTACTATCACACAGAGCAGCTCATTTAGGTGTGTCCTATAATACTGTATGTAAAAGGAGAATAATGACTCATGTCACCAGGCTGCCACTATTGTTCTAGCGAACATACGGACGATATTTATATGCCCATCGTCACGCAACACAACAAAGGCTCAGGTTTCTTTTGATTGTTTGTCCCTTTCCTTTCTTCCCCCAGATGGAGCAGAATCTGCACCAGGAGCTGGAGAAAGGTCACTACTGTCTGTGAGCAATGCATGATAATATCATCCTTCACAAGCCAAATCTTTGCTGATCTGCTCTGCTCACATTCTAATGGTGTGACAGGTTGCCCAGTCATTCTTCCACTGCAGTGGAGGGAGAGAGGGAGGGAGGTAGGGCCAGGGGATTTGGAAACACTTTGAAAAGGTCATACTAGCAAAGATTAATATGTGGTTTGGTGAAGTTATAATGGCAGACATCTTGTAGGCTGGAGCTCAGGGGCCTTTCGGAATGTATATAGATCTGGACCCGAGTGTGTGACATTTCAGAGAATCTGCTCATTACAGCCAAAGACAACGGTCTGTAATCCTTATCCAAATACCATTATCAATCTGACTTTAAATGTCAAATATGCATACTAATTTGGACAACATAAAATTCAGTAACACAGAAACTAAGGGTGGTTAATGTGGTTATGACAAACTTGAGAAAAATGAGTGCACATTCTTCTGTCAACACTTGGGATAAGATGAAGATTGGATCTGATTACAAACCATTTTCTTATCTTCTTCCCCTCCTCTTACCTTAAAGTCCTGCGTTCCTCCTATGCGCAGTGCGGTATGGTGCAGGCCAGCTGGGCAGGGTCACTTGTCACGGACAAAGGCAGAGCTAGTCACATCCAGAAGTGGGCTCCGCCACATCCTCTCCCACAGAATCCCTGCTGAAGCCACTCTCAGCCCAAAGAGCTAGCAGTGAGCTGAATGAAGAAGCAAGCTTTAGTGAGAAAAAACAGCATATTTCTATCATGTCAATGGAATTGAACCCACCAGCTCAAAGACAGACAACGTCCCCTGCAAAGAAGAACGGCAGAGAGAGAGAGAGAGAAGAGAGAGAGTAACAACAGGTGGCTAAATCAAACATACCCTCCATGCAGTTGGCATCAGGCAAGTCAATTAAGGCATACATTCACCCAATAACTGTGAAACACGATCCTGTCCTGACTGACTGGCCATTATGTGTGGTCCAGAGGTACACCAAAGCCATTCTATTCTAGTACAAGCTATTAACACACGAAAACAAGGGGAGAAAATAGACACAGACACACATCTCAGTTGACAAACAATAATAGTTATTTATTAAGGGGAAAATGAATGTACATTTTATGCCTCCAAAACAGGGAGGACACTGATAAATAAAGCCTCATTATAAAAAGCTTAAATTGATCCAAAAATCCACAATCAATACTTTAAAAGTTGAATTTGTACATGACACATATTTACATAATTGTTGCTTTGCCCTTTTTTTATTTTATTTTTTTACATGGAATTCAGCAAGAAAATAGAAATTGTACCTTTTTAGTACAAACAACAGTTTACCTTAAAAGCACGGGTTTACAGTATCACTGTCAAACACACTCCAACCCCTCACAGATGCTGGTTAATAGTGCATTTCAATTTGAGCATAATATCTTTGCATTTGCCACAATGCGTCATGTACAACATTTCAGAGCTACTGTAGCACTGCTCAACTTCCACACCATAGACGGCCATGACAGTTCATGTTGACGGGATAATTAGCATATATTCCTGGAGGAATATAAAGTGGTAGGGTAGGACTGTACTGTAGGTGCGTTCACACCTGTCAAAAGTGGAATCTGTCTATTAATGCAAGCCAGTGTGTGAATGACCCATTCAATCAAAATGCCAAATGATCCCTTCCTATGCTTTCACTTTTCTAAAATCACTAAGCAAGGCCATAATACACCATGTTAACGTGGTGATTCACGTTTTATATACATGACCAGGGGGAATTGTTGTGGGATATCAAGATGACAAATGCCACAGAGTGAATAGTGGTGGGAGAAATTGACAAAGCTCTGTCTGATGGTCAAAAAAAAGGCAAGATTAGCCAAGGCAGAAAAAAATAAGCAGAACAGTTCTGAGTTAGTGATTAGCACCATATTTCAGTTTTACAGACAGTCAGGAGAGGGGATGGCCTTGCTGTGCTTTCGCTTTCAATTCTGCTCATCGGCAGAAAAGAGAAAGAACATACCTCTGCTGAAATATTAGGCTTTATGCAGCTCTATACGAATCAAAACCCGAAACTGGAGCGTGGATGGGGGGGAAAAAATCAATGAATAAAATCCAGGGACATTAATTATTCTGGACCATTTGAGAGGCACAAGAGAGTTTATGGCACCACAGTCCATCAATACAAGAGCAGACTGCAGGGAAAATAGGGAAATATGGGATTGTCCAGAGTAAAGGTTCGGTTTGGTTTTAATAAAAGAACAGCCTGTCCCGCAGGCTGATTTATCAGTGTAATTCCAATGGGATTAACAAAGGGAATGGTTGGTCAGGTCTAGATTAATATATTCCAATATCAGCATTCAAATATTACTAGGGGAAGATAATCCGAATTTCGGTCCATTCTTGTAAAATAGCTATTCCTTAGTTTCGACTCAGTCTGGGTCATTTGAATGATTGTCACTCAAAGTCAAGGAGAAAGTCTCTTCTCTTGTAACAGAGTGAATATAATCTAAAGTGCTCATCACCTTCAAACCGTGTGTGCCAGTATTGCATTGCAGTGATTGACAAATAAAATGGTTCACAAATTCAAGTGTGCAGTGGAGGAATACAACAAGTACCGCAAATGTTTCTTCTACCCATTCAGTCTGCTGGAACCGTAACAAACAGTTTTCATCATTACATTCAATTGCAAAGTGGACAATTATCTCCCTTACAGACTCTCTTTCTTCCTCATTTGTCTCTCTCGCTCTCGCTGAGACATCATCTTTCTCTCCTCTGCTATAAGCTATTCTTTCTCTTTGCTTGTCTTCCATTTCTCCCAGACTCATTCATCCTCCTCTCATAACTCTTGAGTCAGTCATGTTTCCTCTGCCCGGACCTTGAGTTGCTTTTCTTTAGAACTTTTAAAATGTTACTTTTCAGTCATTTAGCAGACACTCTTATCCAGAGCAACTTACAGGAGCAATTAGGGTTAAGTGCCTTGCTCAAGGGCAAAACAACAGATTTCTCACCTAAGCAGCTCAGGGATTCAAACCAGCAACCTTTCGATTACTGGCCCAATGCTCTTAACCACTAGGCTACCTGCCACCCATTTGAGTGATTACATTGCATAACTTTTGATGTAGAGTTGATGGGAGAAATTAGCCTCTAGTTCCTTACTGGCGGGAGTGAAGCATTATGGGGCCCAGTGTTAAGCAATACCTTAACAAGTATGACAAGAAACACCATTGTATAAACTCACTGAACTGTAGTTGTTAAATAGTGTGTATGCTCTCTTTTGTCATTTTGGCTATTAGGGTATACTTGAATTTGCAAAATGCAGAACATTCTATAACAGGTCCCACGGCACCCGCAGATCCTCCCTTCGGATAGAAAATGAATGTTAGCTACTGTATACTTCATGAATGATAAAACTTCCTCTAGCCATGGTATAACTCCTGAAACTGTCCAAATCATATCTGAACACTATCAAAGCCAAGGCAACCAGCCCATGCAAGCCAGTCCAATCCATGCCACATCAGGCTTGCAGAATCCTAATTCTGTTCATCCAAAAGTCACAACTCGACACTTCAGAATTGCTGGGAAGCGTCTGCATGTTTCCCTATAAAGGTCACAGGAAATGCTCTTATTGTACTTCCTGCCCATGGCCATCCCCTTCAGGTCAATGGGGTCCATATCTATCTTCCCACGCTAGTACAGAGTCTGGGCAGTCAGCTGATGCAGTCACTGAGTGTGGGGCATTGTGGGATAGTGGAGGACCAAGGAATCAGCAGAAGAAGATCTCACCATCGGCTTGAAGCTCTGTGACCCCAGTGTTCTGGGGATCTGTGGAGAAGAAAGATGGAGGTATAATTGAATTAAGACTACACTGTAACAACATCCCTCAGTGTCTAGCACAGGTAAGTAGACTTTTACCAGGGCTCTATTTTCCTTACAAAGACGTGTGCTGCTTGTTGTACCTGGCTGTGATTGCTGTCCCTTCCCCTTCTTCTTCTTCTTCTCCTTCTTGTCCTTGGTCATGGCCAGCTGCATCAGGCGGTTGGGGATTTGGTTCTGGCCCTCTGTGCTGCTCTGGGCCTTAGAGCTGGCGTTGGAGGAAGAGGACGAGAAGGGGTTCAGGTTCTTCCCTTTCCTCTTGGAGCCCATCCTGAGAAAGGGTTCTTTGGTGGCGGGGGAGGAGGACAGCTCTGCCTCCCTTCCACCAGGCTCTTTATCCAGAGAGGTGGAACTCTGGAACTTCATGGACTCCTCTGAGGTGGTGGAGGGCGTCCGCTGGGTCCTGTGTGCCTGCTCTGCCTACCGATCAAATCAAACACCACGCAACGAGAAAAAATAGTTAGCTTTAGGATTAGATGCTCAGGCTTGAGCCCAGGTGGAGGTTAGGGTAAGCAGTAAGTAAAGGGTTATTCTAAGGGCATCACTAAATAATGTATGTGTAGTCATTTGTGGTAAAAACGCTGTCACATAATAGCAGTTACGTCCTTTCTGGAGCGCAGTAGTATGAAGTGGCAGACGGAGAGCAATGAGCAGCACGGTGGGATTGCAGAACCAACTGTTCTAGCTCACCTCAGCCTTTTTCATCTGCTCCACCATCTCAGCCTCCCGCCGCAGAGTCTCCCTGTCTCTGTCCAGCTTCCTCTGGGCATCCCTCAGCCTCTCCAGATCCTTCTGATACTCCTCCTTCCTCTTCTGCAGCTCCTGCCTCTCCTCCTCCAGCTGCCCGCGCCTCCTCAACGTCTCCTCGTCCTGCTCTTTCACCTGCGCCTCCCTGTCGCTCAGCCCCGACTCCCTCACCTCCCACTCCCTCTCCCTCCTCCTCCTCTCGTCGGCGTGGGCCGCCTGCTGGCGCTGCAGGTTGGCCACCTCCTGCCTCTGCTTCTCCAGGCTGCGCTGCTTCTCCTGCTCGATCAGGGAGTTGGGCCGCGAGGAGGAGGAGGACAGGGAGGAGGTGGAGGAGTGGCGGGAGGCTGGTCGCTCAGCCAGTGCATGACGCTGGTCCTCGATGAAGGTGTCCTGCTGAACCACCACTGCCTGCAGAGCACACACGGATGTAAACAGTTTTATCCCCTATACTAATGGATCGCGTGTGTGTCTTGTGTGCCTGGTTAGCAGCTCTTTGTGGTCTAACCAGAGAGGAGATGTGAGGAAGAGTGTCCGTACCTGCAGCGTGTTGAGGAGATCATGGAGATATGTGACACTGTGGAGGACCTGCTATTAGTCAGGAAGAGAGATGATAAAACACTTCACTTCTGCATATGGTTACACAGTAGGTACACATACAATAAAATACTTCCTATGAAATAACCTACTGCATAGCGCTGTCCAGCAGAGACTAGAGAGGCGTGGGAGCAAGTAGTAATGCCTCTCTCACACAGCCAGTCAGGGATGTACAGTATGCTGGTAGTGTAACATAGCGTGGGAGTCAGACCTACCTCACTGTTCCTCTTGAGCAGCAGCAATAGGTTGTTATTGCCCCCCTGTGGATGAAGACAAGCACAGCTGCAGTTAGTTACTGAGATATTAAGGAGCTACTGAGGCGAGGGGCCATGTTAATCACCCCCTCAGAGGAAGAGCTTGATCCCACCTGCCTGCCGGAGAGGCCTGGGCCTGAGCAAAGGAGATTACAGGCGTTCAAAGCACAGGACTGCTCCCACACAGCCCGGCCCAGGGGCATCACCTAGCCTAATGGAGCCTTAACGATATGGACTTCCTCAGCTTAGCTCAGACCTCAGTCCAGGGCCCAGGGCCGGGCTAATGTCTGTCTGTTAATGTCAGTGGTGGTGATGGGCAGAAGCAGGCCTATTGAGACACAGCTCAGTTTAAATCCCTCCTGATGGCATGGGTTAGGAGAGTTCAAAAGAATGTAAAGTTCATGCACAAAGTGCACTGTGTGTGCGTGGTGTGTGTGTGTGGTGCTTGTGCATTGTGGTGGGTGTGTGTTGTGCGTGCATCCTTTACTGTGGCTCACTCACACACACACACACACATGTCTGAGCTTAGTTGTAATTACCTTCTTCAACACACTGTCTGACTCAGTCCTCCGAAGGTCTAATGAGTCCTCCCCCTCTTCTTTCTCTCCGTCTGGAATGAAAAAGAGGACACCTTTAGCCCACAGCTACTGTTAACCACAGTCAGCTGCAGTACGACAGCCAGTCAGGGTACATCGGAAGAGAGGGAGGTGTTCTTACTCTTAGAGATGTTCATCTGGTGGCTGTCGAAGCCTCCGAAGGTCTCAGCGCGACGAGGCAGACAAACCGGCCCCACACTACCCCCCGATGCATCCTGGGTACTGGACACCTGCTGCCCCACGGCCCCGCCCAGACTGCCATTCACCAGCACATGGAGAGTCTCCACTGAAACGAAACAAACACACCACACCCGTGAAGATAGGTCCTGCGCTCTGGTGTAGAGGGCTACAGAGATCATTGAGGCGTGGTTTGCATTTTTCATGCTGAGGGCGGGAGAGGGCAGGGGTCAGACAACTGCAGGATTAATCCCGCGCAGACCTCTACTCTGGTGCTGTATTCTTGCAGTGCCATGACATAAAATCATTCACAGTTGTGTGCTGTTTATCATTGCTATTTGCCTGGTTACATGTACGCACACGCACACACATCGTACTGTACGATTTCAGTAAAGACTACTACACACACTACTCTATCAGCTGAAGCAACCCGGTCAGACCTACATAAACTGGCTTACTTAGGGAGGAGAAAAGGAGGAAAATATCAATATCTGGCCCATTACTCAACCTGCAGCATTAAAGCAATCCATTTGTTTTCTTTCTACACAGCTGAATCAGATTACACTTATGCATTGATTCCATCCCTGTCTGCAGAGGAAAAACAAGGATATAAATAACTATGACAAGTAACCATATATCACTCTGACTGAGGTCAAAAACGTGTTTTCAGCAGTATTCTGTAACCTCTCTGCCCTGGTCTTTCAGCTGCTACTGGTATTATATTATATAAAGGGGATTTTCAGGTAATTCCCTGATTACTTCTGATTGGTTCTGTGTGTCTTCAGGGGAAAATCACTGGTTGGGCCATGTGACCAAGTAATTCAATAGGTCACCAGTGATTGGATAAAGGGTCACCTGTGTTGTGTGTGTGGTCTCTGGGCAGCCGACCGTCCACTCTTGACTCACCTTCCCTCAGGGCATCCTTCATGATGGGCTCTCCCTTGGTGACGTAGTCTGGGGTGGCTCTGAACAGCATCTTGGTCCTGATGGACTGGGCTGGGCTGGTCTCCTCCGCCGGGCTGCTGCCTCCCTCACACATGTCCCTGAACACCTTAACCTTCTCCTCCAACAGACACACGATCTGCTCGTCCTTCTTCCTCAGCAGCTCTGAGAGGAACAGACAGAGAGAGACCCACTGTGGTTATTACCCGTCTATCACGCCACTGACCACCGCTTTGGGACAAATGGTTAGCAGAACAAAAGAGAACAGGTTTTTACCTCTCATCTCCCGCGCTTTGGTCTCCAGCAGTCTCTTGTCTTCCTCCGTCTCACTGGGGATTCCCTCATCGTCATCCTTCTCTCTGTTCACATACACAACCAGTTATCAATCAAACCATTTACACTGCATGGGAAGAAAACTATGTAAAAAAACAATTTGTTTGTAAACTAACACTCAGATCTTTACTTCTTTCCCTACTGGCACTGACTTTGCTTATAGCTTCTTTATTGAGGAGAAATGTACTTACAATGACTGTGATGTGTGGTTGTCCCACCTCGCTATCGTAAGATGAATGCACTAACTGTAATTCACTCTGGATAAGAGCATCTGCTAAATG
This sequence comes from Oncorhynchus masou masou, assembly GCF_036934945.1. Taxonomy (NCBI): domain Eukaryota; kingdom Metazoa; phylum Chordata; class Actinopteri; order Salmoniformes; family Salmonidae; genus Oncorhynchus; species Oncorhynchus masou. Next base: position 40,342,564 of record NC_088233.1, read on the forward strand.
ACTAAAATGTCAACGTAAATGTAGTGTCAAGCTAATATGCTCTATACTGTATCTGTGGATATACATTGTGTGTGACATATTCAAGAATAATAGAATTGCTGTGGTCTGAGGGGCTTCTCCCATTCAAGTATTTCTATATCCATGTGTGTTCCTGTCTAACTGACTCACATGGAGTGCATGGCGTCCTGTATGAGCTGCATCCAGGTGTTGCGTTCCTCCTTGGTGCTGGCCAGCACCTCCACCATCTCTGGCTTCTCTATGCCTGCCGTGATGAGGAACAGACCCCTCTCCTCGTTAGCCACCTCCCGCACAATCAGCTTCTGCAGGGAGATCACCGTCGACCGCTGGTCCTGAGGGATGGGTGGAGGGGAAAGACAGAGGGAGGAATGGAGGGAGAGGCGGGAAGAGAGAGAGGGAAGGAGAGGGAGGAAGGAGAGGGAGGAAGGAGGTGAAAGGATGTTTAGACCAGAGTTCTATTGAAGGATGTATAGACCAGTGGGAGGTTTCTATGGAAGCTACTTTGGTGAAATGCAATGTTTAGCCCAAGGAAAAGGGAACTGAATGAAAACTCCAATCTCCACTGAACAATTTAAAAAACTGCAGGATAGCAAAATTCTGCCAAGAGTGTAACCATGCCAATGTCATTAAAATGTGCATCTACCATACAATAGCCTCGTGTGCCAGTCTTACACAATATAGCTGGAAAAACATAGATACACCTGTATTGTAACAGCAGAGCAAGCTAATCTTGCAGTAAACTACTACTTGTATTGTAAAAAAAAATGTGTTTTTTTTAAATGAACTCTTAGAGGTAGGAATACTACAGCGTGTGGCACCATAGGGAACAATGTGCATAACACATAATGAATAACAAACGTAACATACCAGTGAGGCAAAGACATATTTCTGGTCTTTCTCCTGGAGGAACACAAACACGTCAGACAGCAGCATGGCCTGGACATCTGTGGAAAATAACAGAGTCGGGATCAGTGGAGGAGAGAAGGGGGGGGGGGGGTAGAGCGATAAAAGAGAGGGAGAGAAGGGCAAGAAAAATACAGAAAGAGAGGAGAGGATGAGAAAGGGAAGAGATGGAGAAAGAGAAACAGATTGAGAGGATAGACAGGAGAGAGCAAGAAAGAGAGGGAGACCGTGATAAATGAGGCTGGTGCCGTACCCTTTAGCCTGCCTGCAGAGTTCTTGAGCTGCAGTGGTCCGTCATGCAGCAGCCGCCTGCCTCGCACCAGGTCCTCCCGTGCAAACATCTGGCCGCTCTTCATCCTCTGAATGGACTTGCTGTCCGTACGACTGTACACCTCTTTTAACCGTTTCTTCTTGTCGTGTTCGTTCACCTTGCTGTCCACCGCATTCAGAATCTCCTTCACCAGCCTCAGAGCCTGGGTTATATCGTCATGGTCCTCCTCGTTCTCTGCACATGTCAAAGATCAGCATCTCACTTCAATACATATTGTACAGAGGTCAAGACTTCCCAACAATCTCGCGGTTCTTTCTGCTACCAAGTGGCATTCAAAGCATAAAGAATAACACTATATAACAATACTCAGTAGAGGTGCAATTATAAGTCTCACAGGAGGTGTCTCTCACCTTTTGTGTGCTGCAGTATCCTCTGTAGTAACACAGGGTACTTGGTTATTCGCTGTGTCACTAATAAGATGCACTCTGGGATGCCTAGTCTTCGGACGATTGTGCTGCTCATCTTTTTCTGATAAACAAATAAAATAGAGATACTCATATAGTGCTTCATACAATGTCTTAATGATGACTTTAGCAGATGTCAATGTGTGTTTAAATGCAAAAAAAATAAAAAATCACAACAGAGTGTTGGCACCCCCTGGTGGAGAAAATGATTATTTACCATACATTATAATGGTGAGACTAGGATGGATAACAAACATCATGCTGACACCATACCTTGATAAAGGCTTGGAAGCGTTTGTCTTTGGTGTGAAGCTCCTTATAGAAGTTGACCGCCTCGTTGTGGCGGCTGCAGAATTTCCCATAGACTTTCTTCATGCGGTCGGCATTGGGACCCGAGAACTGAACACCACACAAGAAAATCCCGTGAGATTAATATCAACAAACCGATTAGCCTAATAATCAACATTTCCACAACATTTCCACAACGTCATCTAAACTCCCGAGTCCCCCCCACCCCACCCCCCATGCTGACCTGTGAGACGAGCACGTCTCCTATCTTGCGGATGAGGAAGCTACCGTCGTCCCGGCCCTCGATGGACGATTTCCGCTTGAGTTCCAGGAGGTGTGCGAAGAAGTGTGTGTGTAGTTCCAGGAGCTCGTCCAGCATGGGGAACACTCGCTCCACCACCTGGGTATCCAGTTGCACCTCCTTCTGCAGGCCCTTACTGTACACCTCAGACATGATCCTCAGCGTCCGCACGTGGTGCATCTCTGTCTGGACCAGCTCTGGAGGGGATATATGGTTGGATATGAGGGGTTATAGAGTGAATTCCCAATGAACAGCACCCTACAATTTCGTTTGTACTGAGTAACCGATATCCTAACCCGCCACGCTGATGATATGATAACATCTCAAATAAATTGCGTGAACGAAAGCAAAGTGTATCCCGGTGAGATGGCATGAGTGGCAGCGCGACAGTGTCCTCCTACCGTAGATGACGTCCTGTCTCTTGACCACCTCCTTCTTGAGCCCCTTCACATACTTCTTGTCCACAGTGAAGGTCCAGGAGTCCGCCTCCAGATCCTTGGACTCCGCCTCAAACTCCCCCATCAGCTGGCTGTCCATCATTTCAGTCCCTACGGCAACAGACAGGAGCACATGAGGGCTTGCTGTACGGTGTTCACCGTGAGCAGACGAGCATGCTCCTACACATACACGGTTCATTATTGAGCGAGGATCAATACAATGCATTAAAACATTGAAATAAAACAGCTGAAAACATCGGAGGCAATCTGAACATGTTGAATGTGTTTCACATTTGCTCACTCATTTGAAGCGAGCCCTTCAATGATGGGGGAACATGATTAGACAATACAGGCAATGATGGGGGAACATGATTAGACAATACAGGCAATGGTGGGGGAACATGATTAGACAATACAGGCAATGATGGGGGAACATGATTAAACAATACAGGCTCTGTGACTTGGGGAACATGATTAAACAATACAGGCTCTGTGACTTGGGGAACATGATTAAACAATACAGGCTCTGTGACTTGGGGAACATGATTAGACAATACAGGCTCTGTGACTTGGGGAACATGATTAAACAATACAGGCTCTGTGACTTGGGGAACATGATTAGACAATACAGGCTCTGTGACTTGGGGAACATGATTAGACAATACAGGCTCTGTGACTTGGGGAACATGATTAGACAATACAGGCTCTGTGACTTGGGGAACATGATTAGACAATACAGGCTCTGTGACTTGGGGAACATGATTAGACAATACAGGCTCTGTGACATGGGGTCTCTCAGGGTAACTGACCTTCATCGGTGAGAGACTCAGTGGACTCGTTGACCTTGGAGATCTTGTGTAGTGAGTCTGTGGACTGGGACAGGTACTTCAGGCCCTTCAGAGGCATCTCGTCCATCAATGGCCTGCACAGACAGACAGACGGGGTGAGAGAGAAACAGAGTTAGTGAAGGAGGGGCTATGAGAGTGAAAACACAAGTCCCTTACACACTTCGGCTGCACAATTGCGGTACAATGCATTAGACACAACACTTGTGATAGAACAGGTCCGGTAGTGTTAATGAGCGCGTCGGCATCAGAATGTACAAGCCGAGTATGTGAAGGGGGCGATGGTGGGCTGGTTGCTGGTTGAGTGGTGTTGTGTCTCACCCTGCGATGTTGCTGATGGAGATGCTCTTGGACAGGTTGCTGGAGAGGATGCTGGTATTCCTGCGAGGCACCACCGGCGCCATCATGACCATGGCCTGGTCGTCAGGGGGCAAGATGGCAGACCACGGACGCTCCCGAGACGCCGCCGACGTGGCTGAACACAAACACAGAAATTAGTATATAGTATATTTCGTAGAGGTGTGGGTGCACATAAATGCACAGGCAGCCTACTGGCACAAGGACACAAACGTACTGTACTTACAAATATACATGCAGTAGTTGAGAATACATACATGCAGTACTTGAGAATCAGTGGAGGCTGCTGAAGGGAGGACGGCTCGTAATGGACTGAATGGAATGGTATCAAACACATGAAAACCACACGTTTGATACCGTTCCATTAACCGCATTCCAGCCATTATGTGAGCCGTCCTCCCTCAGCAGTCAGATCACAGACATAGACGACACAGGTTTGATCAGAAAGACAGACATGGAATTAGTGGACAGAGAAGTATGTATTACATTTACTTCTCAACATGACTCCGGACACGGACGCAGAATCTACCACGGTCTGTTGCTTCTGCTGCTGAAAAACACAACGGAAATGCAGTATCACGTATTACGCTAAATCAGTGCCAATAACAAGCCTGTTACCCATTCATTCACACGTTAGACAGAGACTGATCAAATCAAATCGTATTGGTCACATGCGCATGTTTAGCAGATGTTATTGGGGGTGTGGCGAAATGCTTGTGTTTCTAGCTCCAACAGGGCAGGCACATTCTGTTCCTGTGTGTGTGTGTGTGTGTGTGAGTGAAGACGCATTGTAGATGTGAGTTGACATGCATTACAGACAGAGCAGAGCCAAACGTTACCTTCATTTTGACCTGGACACACACAGGAAGACTGTCTCTGCAGCTCTTATGGACCTGTGCATTGCAGTCTGGAACGATCAGAAGAAAAACAACATTAGGACATAGAGTTGGTCAAACAATCGGTCAAACACTGCAGAAAAAGCCTCCACTCATCTCACGGGACAGAATACTGTGATTCTAATGTAAGTAGAAGAAAATACAACCTTATACCTGCATCGCGTGACTCATACCAAGTCAACACAGCTTCGTTTCACCTGCATCGCGTGACTCATACCGAGTTAACACAGCTTCGTTCACCTGCATCACGTGTCTCATACCAAATCAACACTGCTTCTTTGAACCAGCCTAAACTATAGAAACAGGAAACTCTAATCTGAAAACGCTGAGAAAATGCAGGCGCCATCAAAAAAACAGCTCATCTAACCACATAAAAGCAACACAATGACTAACAGAAGAATCCGGGATTAATGTGGAGTATGAAAAGGCCATTGAGTTCAAAGAGTTCCTCTGCACCTCCAGCCCATCCAACAAACACAACAACAACACTTCAGGGAGGGAACAGAAGGGAAGGAAGACAACAATGAACAGGCTGTTGTGCTCTCCCAGATGGACGTACTAAACAGTGAGAGGGGATTGTGTTGTGCAACAGGGTGTGTGCCCTTCAATTTTTCCGTGGCTAGCTTGTGGGAGTTGTTTTGATTGTGTGTCAAACACAGATCCTGACAGACTGAATCTCTCAAAGTTAAGCTGAGAGAACAGAGAGAGGAGGCAGGTGTCCATTAGAATAAACTCTATTTGTTTACATTTCAGACGAAACTCTCCACAAAGCCCTTTTTGACTTTCTAGCTAGGAGATATAGAGGAGAGGATCTGTCACTGACCAAGGTACCTCTGAATAACTAGGTCAATTGTCAAAACTAAGGGCTTGTTTCAAATCTAGGTCCGTGCTCGTCAAACCCTATGTGGGCCGCAATGCTGTGAAACACTGCATGTCTAAACTAAATCACTTCTGAGAAATGGGCCACGAAAACCTAACTTAGGGTTTACAGTACAGGATCCTCCGCTAGTGTGTGTGAGACAGACAGACAGACAGACAGACAGACAGACAGACAGACAGACAGACAGACAGACAGACAGGATGTTCGTCACCACACAGCAAAGTGCAGAGAGACAGAACCGAGCTGTAAGAGCAGAGCTGACTTCTCCCAGCTGTGTCAGGGTGATCTTCACAGGGTGATGCAACCCAGTGAAAGACTGAGGGGACTAGCTGGGCCGGGGGCCACATCCGTCCCCTGTCCCTGGTTCCATCTAACCACCCACCCCCTCTTCACTGGGACAGACCCACCCAGTCCATCACACTTCAGACAGACTGACAACAAACAAAAGAGTTTGAGAACTAGGCTTGGGAACTAGGCTCTGCTGTTCTAATGCAAGCTGCTGTCCATACAAAGATGGTGGGAGGAATGTACATACTGCCATGACAGAGAGGTTCTATACGTCCACTTCTATTGGCCCCAAAATAAACAACATCCTCTTAAGTTCTCCTCAGACAGACCCTCGGAATGTAGGATTTCCTGTGTTTTGCTTAGTATGGACTTTCTCAACTAGACAAGCTGACTCGGCCGTTTCAGGGAACTGAATATAGTAAGCAGTCCCCATTTTATCACATGGCTTGGAGCCAAAGTAGGACGTTCCATCACCAGACATTACACAATGACTGCAAACACAGCTTGGGCCCCTGAAAACCTACAGGTAGAAAACCAAGGTAATTGTCCAGAGCAGCACCAATCATAGGCCTATATAACCACCATGTAAAGAAATAGGGGTTTTGAAGGGTTAATAGAACTAGAGCAGTGTCTCCGGAACAAAATGAATACGTTGTGTACTGTGGAGTCTGGTCTCTCACAACACCTGACGTGGGCTGGTTGAGGAGGAGGAGGAAGAAGAAGAGGAGGAGGAGGAGGAAGTGGTTGACAGAAGAGGAGGGGGTGTCTTACTGGTACAGAGGAAGGCTTCTTTTGTGTTGATGGGTTTGTTGCACTGGTGGCAGGTTGTGGAGGGGGCTGGGTTCACAGAGCTGAAGAGATGGCCGTTCAGGGTCTTCTTCTCCTTGCAGTCTTTCTCCTTACCCTGACTCTTATCTTTGTCCTTCTCCTGTAAGAGATACAAAGACAAAACGCCATCAATTATCTGAGTCAAAGCACAGTGATGCTTTCAGTAGTTAAGCAATCAAGGTCTTACAAATAGATCTCACGCTTGGATAATAGTTAGCCAAAGACGTGATGCATGAGTCACTTGCACAAAGATTTACTGAGGAAATATGCTGACATCATTGACCACTAGTCAAAACGGCATGTGTTTTGGCAGTCTCAAAAACCCATTCCTAATATTTCCGTATTTTCTATCTAGAAGTCTCATTCACAAACAGAAACTTAATTCCGACAAACGGTTACAGTATATCAGCGTAACCACATACAATACACCGGGCTGACAGAAAACACACTATCGGGTGTATTGTACTGATAGACACTAATTCATGACGGGTACAGGTAACGACCAATGTCCTATGATTCTGACTCAACCTAAATAAGATTCTAAAATCAATTCTCCTGAAAGAGGGAAGAATGTGAGAAGAGAGTGTATCATGATGTGTTCCTGTCTGAGCCGTGAGCCAGGCACTAGTCAACTCTCAACAACGAGGCTGGAGACACGTCTTCCCCTTCTCATCAAGACACAAGTCACAGGCTGCCAACGAAAACCCTACACCGTTCGACGTCATAGAAATAAACTAGTAGATATGATAAACAAATACAGTAAAAATAGACATTGGGAAAGTGCGAGGCACACCTTCGACATGCAGTAGTTAGTGACTAAGTACATTATGGTGACTAACAACTCCCGGTTTCTTCCCAGAAGTCCCAAATGACCAATATCCCCTACCTCATCCTGTCCTGCCTCAGCCCTCAGCTTTAGGGAGCGACCGTGTGCCAGGAGACGTCTACACAACATTACAGTAACAGTCTGTCTGTTCGCTGGTCTGGAACAAAAGGCGCTACAGCCTCTACAGACAGAACACTGGCGTTCCCATGACGCCAGCCATCAGCCCACCAGGAGGAAGTGAGATACCATGTGTAGGATGAGGGGGGTGGTGGAGGGAGGATCTGTGCTGGGCCTCTGCCGTCTCTGTTACACAGCAGCCCCACTGCAGCTTCCGGCCTCTGGCTCACAATCTCAGCAAATATTTCTACAGTATGTACAATGTACATACTTTCAAGTATGAACAAGTCTTAATGGAAATAAAATGTATTTTTGGGGATACAATCACGTGGAAATAAAATCACATGAGAACTGTGTTGATGCATGGTCTGGGCGTTTTATTACTGTAATGTTATCAGGAAACATGGTAGAATTAAGTCTAAGAGAGTGGTTTGTTTTCGCAGAAGCAGTGATGCCATACAGACGGCTTTTTGAGAAAGACCACAGCATGCCTCTGTTTCCTGTTTGACTTCCCTACTGCTTGCAGAACATGCGCCTCGCTCTGCTACTCACACCTCACAGACGGATACACTAACCTAACAGAAAGATACTGTAAATCCCTTCTGAATACATGTATAAATGTATCCATAGAACTGTATGTATTGAGAAGCCTTTGAACACCTAATAATCCATTTGATTTAACGTCAGAAAGACCAAGAGGGAACAATAGCGCTAGGGTCAGAGTGAAAATGTACTACTGGGGCTTCTTCAATTCAATTAACCGATACAACTTGATTTATCCTCTCACATACCATTCTGAGCCAGGCTCTGTGCTCTGCTAGTGCAGGAAGTGGAGGAGAGGAGGAAATGGAGGAGGAGGAGGAAAGGAAGAGAAGCAGGAGGAGGAGGAGAGGAGGAAATAGAGGAGGAAAGGAAGAGAAGCAGGAGGAGGAAGAGAGGAGGAAAGGAAGAGAAGCAGGAGGAGGAGAGGAGGTGTCATGTCTTGTTATGTCTGTTCCTGTCCTTTCTCTTCACTCTGTCTCTCTCTGCTGGTCTTTTTAGGTTACCTTCTCTGTCTCTCATTCTTCAGCTGTTCTACATCTTCCCTAACTAGCTCTTTCACTCTTTCCCACCTGTTCTCTCTTCCCCCTCTGATTAGGTCTCTATTTCTCTCTCTGTTCCTGCTACTTTCAGTGTCTGATTCTTGTTTGTGTTTTCGATGCCAGAAGCAAGCTGTCGTCCCGTTTGCTTCCACCTTGTCCTATCCTGTCGGAGTCTGCCTGGCAGGTGCATCCTGCATTATACTAACGTTCTTTTTGTTCCATTGACTACGTTGGAAGAGGATTTATGCCATTCCTGTTTTTCATTAAAGAACTCTGTTTTCTGTTAAAACCGCTTTTGGGTCTTCACTCAAGTACATAACAGAAGAATCAGACCAAGAATGGACCCAGCGGCTCCGGACCCTTTTCACTCCGCCGTCGAGATCCAGGGAGCGATGCTAGGCAGACACGAGGAGGAATTGTCTGCTGCTCGACATGCCGTTGAGACCCTGGCCGTCCAAGTCTCCGACCTCACAAGACAGGTTCACCAACTCCACCTCGATTCACCGCCCACTTCCAGGGTTTCCGAGTCTCCGGAGCCCAGGATCAACAACCCGCCGTGTTACTCTGGGGAGCCCACTGAGTGCCGCTCATTCCTCACTCAGTGTGATGTGGTGTTCTCTCTCCAGCCCAACACTTACTCCAGGAGCGCAGCCCGCATCGCCTACGTCATTTCTCTCCTTACCGGACGGGCGCGTGAGTGGGGCACGGCAATCTGGGAGGCGAGGGCTGAGTGTATTAACCAGTATCAGGACTTTAAGGAGGAGATGATACGGGTTTTTGACCGTTCTGTTTTTGGCGAGGAGGCTTCCAGGGCCCTGTCTTCCCTATGTCAGGGGAATCGATCCATAACGGATTATTCTATTGAGTTTCGCACTCTCGCTGCCTCTAGTGACTGGAACGAGCCGGCTTTGCTCGCTCGTTTCCTGGAGGGTCTCCTCGTCGAGGTTAAGGATGAGATCCTCTCCCGGGAGGTTCCTTCCAGTCTGGACTCCTTAATAGCTCTCGCTATTCGCATAGAGCGACGGTTTGATCTTCGTCGCCGAGCTCGTGGAAAGGAGCTCGCGTTCTCCGTTGCTCCCCTCTCCACATCACTGCCACCTGCCGCATCACTGCCACCCTCCTCCGCCGGCTCGGATGTTGAGCCTATGCAGCTGGGGGGTATCCGCATATCGGCCAAGGAGAAGGAACGGAGAATCACCAATCGCCTCTGTCTCTACTGCGGCTCCGCTGGTCATTTTGTCACCTCATGTCCAGTAAAAACCAGAGCTCATCAGTAAGAGGAGGGCTACTGGTGAGCGCAACTACTCAGGCCTCTCCTTCTGGATCACGCATTACCTTTCCGGTCCATCTCCGCTGGCCCGGTTCATCTGCTTCCTGCAGTGCCTTGATAGACTCTGGGGCGGAGGGCTGTTTTATGGACGAGACCTGGGCTCGGGAACATGACATTCCTCTCAGACAGTTAGGGGAGCCCACGGCCTTGTTCGCTTTAGATGGTAGTTCTCTCCCCAAGATTCAGCGTGAGACGCTGCCTTTAACCCTCACTGTCTCTGGTAATCATAGCGAAACCATTTATTTTTTAATTTTTCGTTCACCTTTTACACCTGTTGTTTTGGGTCATCCCTGGTTAGTGCGCCATAACCCTTCTATTAATTGGTCTAGTAATACTATCCTATCCTGGAATGTTTCTTGTCATGTGACCTGTTTAATGTCTGCTATCCCTCCTGTTTCCTCTGTCTCTTCTTCACAGGAGGAGCCTGGCGATTTGACAGGGGTGCCGGAGGAGTATCACGATCTGCGCACGGTGTTCAGTCGTTCCAAGGCCACTTCTCTCCCTCCACACCGGTCGTATGACTGTAGTATTGATCTCCTTCCGGGAACTACTCCCCCGGGGTAGATTATACTCTCTGTCGGCTCCCGAACGTAAGGCTCTCGAGGATTATTTGTCGGTTTCGCTCGACGCCGGTACCATAGTCTCCTCCTCCTCTCCCGCCGGAGCGGGGTTTTTTTTGTTCAGAAGAAGGACGGGTCCCTGCGCCCATGCGTGGATTATCGAGGGCTGAATGACATAACAGTTAAGAATCGTTATCCGCTTCCTCTTATGTCTTCAGCCTTCGAGATCCTGCAGGGAGCCAGGTTTTTCACCAAATTGGACCTTCGTAACGCCTACCATCTCGTGCGCATCAGGGAGGGGGACGAGTGGAAGACGGCGTTTAACACTCCGTTAGGGCACTTTGAATACCGGGTTCTTCCTTTCGGCCTCGTTAACGCTCCAGCTGTCTTTCAGGCACTAGTTAACGACGTCCTGAGAGACATGCTGAACATTTTTGTTTTCGTTTACATGGACGATATCCTGATTTTTTCACCGTCTCTCTCGATTCATGTTCAGCACGTGCGGCAACGTCCTCCAGCGCCTTTTGGAGAACTGTCTTTATGTGAAGGCTGAGAAGTGCATTTTTCATGCCGCCTCTGTTCCTTTTCTCGGTTCCGTTATTTCCGCTGAGGGCATTAAGATGGATCCCGCTAAGGTCCAGGCTGTCATTGATTGGCCCGTTCCTAAGTCACGCGTCGAGCTGCAGCGCTTTCTGGGCTTCGCTAATTTCTATCGTCGTTTCATCCGTAATTTCGGTCAGGTGGCAGCTCCCCTCACAGCCCTTACTTCTGTTAAGACGTGCTTTAAGTGGTCCGTTTCCGCCCAGGGAGCTTTTGATCTTCTTAAGAATCGTTTTACATCCGCTCCTATTCTTGTTACACCTGACATCTCTAGACAGTTTGTTGTTGAGGTTGACGCGTCAGAGGTGGGCGTGGGAGCCATTCTTTCTCAGCGCTCTCTCTCTGACGGCAAGGTCCATCCTTGCGCGTTTTTCTCTCATCGCTTATCGCCGTCAGAACGTAACTATGATGTTGGTAATCGCGAACTGCTCGCCATCCGCTTAGCCCTAGGCGAATGGCGACAGTGGTTGGAGGGGGCGACCGTTCCTTTCGTCGTTTGGACTGACCATAGGAACCTTGAGTACATCCGTTCAGCCAAACGACTTAATGCGCGTCAGGCTCGTTGGGCTCTGTTTTTCGCTCGTTTCGAGTTTGTTATTTCTTATCGTCCGGGCTCAAAAAACACCAAGCCTGATGCTTTATCTCGTCTCTTCAGTTCTTCTGAGGTCTCCTCCGACCCCGAGGGATTCTCCCTGAGGGGCGTGTTGTCGGGTTGACTGTCTGGGGAATTGAGAGGCAGGTAAAGCAAGCACTCGCTCACACTCCGTCGCCGCGAGCTTGTCCTAGGAACCTTCTGTTCGTTCCCGTTCCTACTCGTCCGGCCGTTCTTCAGTGGGCCCACTCTGCCAAGTTAGCCGGCCACCCCGGCGTTCGGGGTACGCTCGCTTCCATTCGCCAGCGTTTCTGGTGGCCCACTCGGGAACGTGACGCGCGTCGATTTGTCGCCGCTTGTTCGGTCTGCGCGCAGACTAAATCTGGGAACTCTCCTCCTGCCGGCCGTCTCAGACCGCTTCCCATTCCCTCTCGACCGTGGTCTCACATCGCTTTAGATTTTATCACCGGACTGCCTTCATCAGCGGGAAGACAGTTATTTTTACGGTTGTCGATAGATTCTCTAAGGCGGCTCATTTCATTCCTCTCGCTAAGCTCCCTTCTGCTAAGGAGACGGCTCAGATCATTATCGAGAATGTTTTTCGAATTCATGGCCTTCCGTCTGACGTCGTTTCCGACAGAGGCCCGCAGTTCACGTCTCAATTTTGGAGGGAGTTTTGCCGTTTGATTGGGGCTTCCGTCAGTCTCTCGTCCGGCTTTCATCCCCAGTCTAACGGTCAAGCCGAACGGGCCAATCAGACTGTTGGTCGCATTTTACGCAGTCTTTCTTTTCGTAACCCTGCGTCTTGGTCAGAACAGCTCCCCTGGGCAGAGTACGCCCACAACTCGCTTCCCTCGTCTGCTACCGGTCTATCTCCTTTTCAGAGTAGCCTCGGGTACCAGCCTCCGCTGTTCTCATCTCAGCTCGCCGAGTCCTGCGTCCCCTCCGCTCAGGCTTTTGTCCAGCGTTGCGAGCGCACCTGGAAGGGGGTCAGGTCGGCACTTTGCCGTAATAGGGCGCAGACTGTGAGGGCCGCTAATAGCGTAGGACCAAGAGTCCTAGATATTGTTGCGGTCAGAGAGTATGGCTCTCCACTCAGAACCTTCCCCTTAAGACAGCTTCTCGCAAGTTGGCCCCGCGGTTCATTGGTCCGTTCCGTATTTCTCAGGTCATTAATCCTGTCGCAGTGCGACTTCTTCTCCCGCGCTATCTTCGTCGCGTTCACCCGGTCTTCCATGTCTCCTGTGTTAAGCCCGTTCTTCGCGCCCCGCTCGTCCCTCCCCCCCCATCCTTGTCGAGGCGCACCCATCTACAGGGTTCGTAAGATTTTGGACATGCGCCCTCGGGGCCGTGGTCATCAGTACCTAGTGGATTGGGAGGGGTACGGTCCTGAGGAGAGGAGTTGGGTTCCCTCTCGGGACGTGCTGGACCGTTCGCTGATCGATGATTTCCTCCGTTGCCGCCAGGTTTCCTCCTCGAGTGCGCCAGGAGGCGCTCGGTGAGTGGGGGGTACTGTCATGTCTTGTTATGTCTGTTCCTGTCCTTTCTCTTCACTCTGTCTCTCTCTGCTGGTCTTTTTAGGTTACCTTCTCTGTCTCTCATTCTTCAGCTGTTCTACATTTCCCCTAACTAGCTCTTTCACTCTTTCCCACCTGTTCTCTCTTCCCCCTCTGATTAGGTCTCTATTTCTCTCTCTGTTCCTGCTACTTTCAGTGTCTGATTCTTGTTTGTGTTTTCGATGCCAGAAGCAAGCTGTCGTCCCGTTTGCTTCCACCTTGTCCTATCCTGTCGGAGTCTGCCTGGCAGGTGCATCCTGCATTATACTAACGTTCTTTTTGTTCCATTGACTACGTTGGAAGAGGATTTATGCCATTCCTGTTTTTCATTAAAGAACTCTGTTTTCTGTTAAAACCGCTTTTGGGTCTTCACTCAAGTACATAACAGGAGGAAATGGAGGAGGAAAGGAAGAGAAGCAGGAGGAGGAGGAGAGGAGGAAATGGAGGAGGAAAGGAAGAGAAGGAGGAGGAGGAGAGGAGGAAATAGAGGAGGAAAGGAAGAGAAGCAGGAGGAGGAGGAGAGGAGGAAATGCTGAATGGACAGACTCACCTTGTTCTTCTTAGTACTCATTTTGCTCTTGAGGTAACTGAAAGTGCGGCTGACCTTGGTCCCTTGTCTCCCCTCAGTGTAACTCCGCAGGGGACCCGGGTCCTCCTCAGAGATGCTGAACCAGACAAGGAAAAATGCACTGAACATACGGCCATTTACACTTGGTCTGCTGGAAAAATAGCAATCAGAGTATACATTGTAAGAAAGGCCCCATTGAAAAGAAAGCCTCTGTCGTACCTGTACTCTAGTGATCCAGAGGTGCTGGAGTAGGATCCCATTCCTACGGTAGAAATAGAGAGAGGGGGTGATGAGCTGGACCAATGGAAGCATGTTGAAATAACATGTTGAAATTACAGACTGTAATTCCTCTGTATAAAATCATAGACTTACAGTATATAACCATGAAACAGGTTTGTCATATTTTTTTATCAGAATTGTGGTTCAGTACATGTATAAATGACATATTACATAATCATTACAAGACATTTCCAAGCAGAGGTGATATCACATAACACGTTTGTACAAACATCCAACTGAACCAGTGGGTACTTGGTAGGACGGATTACATGTGGAATTGCACACTGGGTAATATGGTTAAGGACATAGCCAATTAACATCAAGCCCCCCCAAAAAATACATACACTACCGAATGTGAACAATAGACAGCATATATTTACAGTAGTTGTCATGGGCGGGCCAGTAATAAAGAAAGTTACTAGCGGCCAATCACAGTCCTCCGGCAAAGCTCAATAAGGCACACATCACGTGACAAACACAGTCCTCCAGCAAAGCTCAATAAGGCACACATCACGTGACAAACACGGAGACATTTTCAAAAACTGCCATGCAACATCTCTTACAGCTCTTAAGCTGCAGCTCTGAAACGCTTGAGCCGCGAAAGCCCTCTGAAACGTCATCCCCCAAGTAACGGCCCGGCCAGGGATTTTCTTCCTATCGTTCGCCCCCCAAAATAATATACAAGCCGTTCTTACGAGGCTCAAAGGAGTGTGAAAGCAGCAGTGAAATTTCCTAAAGGAAACTCAATCCTTTTTTGCAGCTGTGAAGCCCAAAAGGAACACTTTGAAATGTGTTTATGTGGATTTCAAAGAATGGAGGCTAGAGGGAATAAATGGAAGTGATGGAAAGAAAAAGGGGAAGAAATATGTGGAAAACTCACAGGAGGGACATAATATGCAGCCATGTCAAATACAATAGGACAAGGGCTACTTGGGGACCTGGGGGAATCTGTGCTAGGAGAACGCAGATTCTTTAGCCTCCGTTCGATACCAATAGTGGGAAATAGTGGGAAATAGATTCTGGGGTCATGGGCGTCTCCTGCAGATATTCATTAAGGGCTGAATGATGAATGATGAATGATGATGATGATTCCAGATGGCTGACTGGACTGCAGAGGGCTTTTTACTCTGAAGCTGCAGTATTTATTCGTATAAAAGACCTCATTGAGTCTGCTGCTGTTGCTAGGTTTTCAGCCGTGTACAAATCGTTCATAAATACAACGCTCTTAAAAGGACAAAAGAGTCCATCTTGTCCTTGACTGTTTCATGAACATTTAATAAATATGTGAACATCTTGGCGGATTTTTTTTTCTTTCTTTTGAATAAGACTAAAATGAAAAACATGGACATAGTTTGGCATAATCCTTTCATTCTTCTTCAGTCCTGGTCTTGGTAACCAACATTTTCAGAACTAAGCTGTAGGCATTGCTTTCATAAAATAGATGAAGCCATAGTCAGAAAATAACATAGAGCACAGTAACTTAACAGACACAATTAGTGCACTGGTCAGACTCGCCCAATTTACAAGACCTAATAGTCTATGTGGAAGCAATTGTCTTATTCTATTCATAAACACTTTGCTTGAATTTTCACTAAATCGACTTTCATTACCAGTGCATATCTGATCACCTGTTCAGTTTTGGGGACTGCAGATGAAAACCTACTTCTTTGAAAACAAAGCTATGTACATGTTGAATTTCTCTCAAACCAAATGACTTGTCGACAACTTCAGAGACATTGACCCTGTTAAGGGGAGGGGACCAAACAGAGATTAGGGTTGGGTTTAGAGTTTAGCGGGATGTGACGTCCATTTAGTGACACGGGCAGAAGAAGAGGCACACTACACAGGAAGCAGCCAGGGGCTAGGTGGGCACTCAGGGCATTCTGGGAGCTGTACAGTACTTACTCACAACCTCCTCCTCATCACTGGAGGAAGAGCCAATAGAAAAGAATGTTCTAGATTTGGGGATGCTGAAGGAGAAGGAGATGCGTCTCTTTGGTCGAGTCCGCCCGCTCGCTATCCAGTTCAAGGGTACAAAAGACATCAAATCACGCGTTAAATGAGCACAAGAACCTGGGCCGAACCTCAATGCCTTCCAAGTGATCAAATGAGCCCTACACAGACTTGACCTCATTCCCTACCAAGTGATTGAATGAGTGACACCCCACACAAAGGGACAGGGAAACCAGAGAGAAAGGGAGAAATCCCTGCCCCCAGTGATAGTGAGGAGAAGCTGTAACAGTAGCCTCTGTTAGCCCCAGAGGAGATTGGGATTGAGAGAGTGAACTAACCACCTGATTGGATGCTGTCCCGGTCAACTGTCTGGAAAATGAACAGCAGAGGTACAGAGGGAAAATGGACCTGAAGGATGAGGTTGGAAACAGCAGGTGACAGGAGACTTGATTGTTGGATAGATAGAGGCCTGGCCTTTTGTGCCACCATGCCACCACAGACAGAGAGAAGGCTGTAGTGCAGGGGGGTCAAACTCATTCCACGGAGGGCAGGGTCTGCAGGTTTAAAAATCTTTCCCTTTCCTGCAGTCACATGACCAACGCGCCCTCTAGTGGCCTCATGGGTGGAACGTTATAAATATTTTCCATAATTGTATCATTAATAAACTTAAAAAAATAAAAAAAAATCATATTTCAGTCTTCTGCGATGTATATAAAGTGTAATATTGGGATTCAAACTAAAATTGAATCCATTTCAACATCTTTTTTTAAGCCCATAACAATGTGTGTGAGGTGTATACTTTTGTTTCTAAGTAGATTTCTGTAAGACCAAGAAACACTGTGACACTAATCAGTGACCTTAAGTACAAGGGTGGAGCGAAACACTCGCATACACCAAGGCCCTCCGTGTAATGAGTTTGACATGTGTGCTGTAGAGGGGAACCCAGAGAAAGTGTTAACGTGTTAGAGTGAGCCTCACCGTCCAGGTCTCTGTGACTGATGGCCAGCATGGACACCGACTTGGTGAGCGCTTGGTGAGGTATGAGGGGACGTCTCACAGGCAGAACTCTCCCTGAAAGCTGAAATAGAGGAGAGAGAGAGAGTGATCAGTGAGCTGTCTGCAATCAAATAAAACATAATTTCACTCAACTACTGTGCATACATACAGAGAGCCACTCTACACGGGAAGTTGCAAAGATTCGGCGATTGCGCAAGTCTTTGCGCAAGCGAGACACAGGACCCCTATGGTAAAGATAAGCCTGGACACATACCTGGCTGTCGAGGCTGCTGCAGTCGCCAAGGTCTGACTCCTGCTCCTCTGTTAGGGACAGAAGCGAGCCTCTCTCCTCACTGTCCAGGCGGGTCACACGTCCAGCGCTCGCCACGTCGGCGGAAGCCTTCCCAGCATCCTCCTCTCCAGCCAGGCCCTCCAAACTGTAACTGCAGCCACAACACAACAAAACTGTGTGAGTTACTGAAAGCATTTTGCGTCGGGACAATAGAAACGAACGCCCCGAGAGATGTTTAAACCACAGGCGGGCAGTGAATTCACACCCAGCAGATCCTCGTGCTCCAGGCAGATGATCAATCAGCTGGTTCAAAACTGAAACCAGACAAGTGTAGCGCACAAGTACATGCACATGTAGACACTGAACTAGATCCCTGCAGGAAGGCAGTGAGGAGGTGATGGGAGGAAGGAAGGGAAGCATGTATAGCCAAAGAGGAATAAATAAACACCAGCACAAACAGGAAGGAACACATACATGCAAACCTAAACATAATATAAAGGGCAAATAACTGAAGTATAATAAATCCCCCCCCCCCCCCCCAAAAGCTTCAATTTCAGGTTGACAGCCTTTAGTTTAGTTGATTAAAATGTGTAGAACATTTAAGACAACAGAACAATTCATGTTAAATAACAGCTATCAAATAACACACTTGAGATCATGAATGTATGAGAAATCAGCATTCAGTATTGGTGTACAAAAAAACTAGCACCTCGTTCCCGACTGTGTGATGATTGGTCCTCTCACTGAAGCGGCCAAGCGAGGTAACTGAACTAAAACCATAACTCACATGTACGGCTCACTGATGACGATTCTTATACTGGTTGTTTTAAGCTTTGCCATAGTTAACCAGCAGTGTAGCAGTAAAATACGATTGTTCTAAAGATGCTTGATGCTTCCTCTCTAAATTCTAGCTTCCTTGTCTCTGAGAGTGCGCCAGAGCGAGAGAAGCAGAAGAGAAGTGACTGCATCCCTGAGGTCGACCACGACCAACCAACAAAGTGACAAAGACAAAGAGACCACAGTGAAAGCAGCAGTGACACACAGCAAGCCAGATACAGTACATCCCGCACAGAGCACAGAACATGCAGGGGCTCCCGTCTCTTTTGCATCTCTCATCTTGTTAATCCTCCTATACTGTCAGTCTTTCCATCTTTATTTCTCTCCCAGTTAGTTGACACACAGTGATACCCAGCATACCTTCTGCTATCAATCTGTTCCGGGTGAGGAGGGGGGATGTTGGAGGGACACCAGCTCATACTGACAGGGAGATGCCAGGGAGAGGGATGGAGAGGGACATGAGAGATGGGTGGACAAAGGGAGAAACAGGGTGACGTTATTACAGGGTGAAGGGGGGGGGGGGTCAAAGGTGAAAGTGGTGGGTTAATGATTAATCCTGCAGTTGGATGTTATTAATATTGTTCATTATTTCATCATTAATAAACATTATTTTCTTTCTTTTTTTACACAAGAAATCTGATGTTTCTTCAATGGCAAATGGTTTTGTTATATTTCAGTCTTCTGTGATGTATATAAAGTATAGTATTGGGATGCAAACTCAACATGTTATACATTTAAACTCTGTATCTGACATGGTACAGGTGTCTTCCCTTTAAGCCCACAACCATGTATGTAAGGTGTATACTTTTGTTTCAAAGTAGATTTGTTCAAGACTACCAAGAAAAACTCTGTGACCCTGACTAATTATTTATTTTATTTATTTAACTAGGCAAGTCAGTTAAGAACAAATTCTGATTTACAACGACAATGATTTAGCCCACTGCAGTAAAAGGTAGGCCCCCCCCCCATTGGGAGTGGTTTGATAAAGTATTTTATTGTGGGGGAAAAACTTTTTTGCTTGGTTTCCACTCTCTCCAGACATAATCTGACAGTACTCTCATACTGTTTTAGACATGACTTTTCCATAGCATATGTGTAATAGAGGTAAAAGTAGGTTTAGCATTTTCTTCCCATAATTGCAACACATCAGGGAGAGTCAGAATGGAAACATTGAGAAATAACAGTGTGGTACCTTCTCCTATGAAACGTTGGCTTTCGAGGCTTCCCCTCCCCTTGACTTCGCAACGAACTGAGAAGATGAATGGAGAGATGATCAGAAGACAGGAGAGGTGGGATGGACAGAGAGAGATGGGAGCACTGACAGTACAATACATGACCAAATGGGTGAAAATGAGCGAGAAGGAATTGGTAGCAATAAAAACAAAGGCTATTCGAGTCAAGCCTCTGGATAGTGTCTCAGTGTCGCAGACTGAAACATTGAGCAGAATGAGTGATGTCAGAGGAGTGATGGTACAGTGATGGTACAGCAAACAGCTCGCGCAGCTGTTGAAGGAGGTCAGAGGTCAGTGTTTAACCTTTGACCGGGACCAGGCCTTTCCCACAAAGTCCACTTACACAGAGGAGCCTCCAGGCTGACTATACTGTACACAGGCCCTCTGAGGGACAAGCACAGAACACAACACACACACACACACACACACACACACACACACACACACACACACGAGGCCGTATGAGGACCACTCCTCTGGGAGCCAGTCTCTGTCCCAGTCTCATCTCTGTACACTGTACTTCCCAGGCTACCAGAGTCTCAAGTGGCTCCACAGTAGATATAATCATACTGAGGACAAGTCAGAGTACTGTAGGAGTTGGCGGTGTATGGTTCACACAGACGATGACGTTTTACCACTATAGCTATCCTTCCTGGGGAGTACTGTATGTTTATGTGAGTGTGTGTGGGGTGCATGTAAGAGGTCAGTGTCTGGGTCTAAGAGGACTCACCTGCGTTGGTTCACGTCTGTTTCTCCTTCGGGATTCTTCCCCGGGCCCCAGCTGTGCCGGCGGAACGGAGAGAGCGAACGGATACACGGGCGCATGACGGCAGAGCATACAGGCACCTCTGTCAGCTTGTCTTTCCTCTCCTCCTCCTCTCCTCCCTTCCCTGTTGTCTGCCAGGTGTCTCCAGAGCTCCAGCTGGTCCGAGTTCCCACCGCCCCCGCCCCGGCCCAAGGAGGGCCCACGCTGCCCAGGGAGGAGACACTTAGGGGACCTACACTGCCCTGAGAGCTGGCGCTGAGGGGACCCACACTGGCCACGTCGTCTACGGAGGAGAAGGACACTGACACCCCGCTGGTGCTATCCCTTGGCCCATCCACAGCCTGGGGACAGAGAGGACCCAGAGAGACCCTGTTAACCACTGGAGTCAAAGTCAACACAACTCAAAGGCATTATATTTGGGTGCAAAAAAGAGGGAGCGCTTCTTTTGCATCAAGTATGAAGACAAAGAGAGGTGGTCATGGGAGAACGGGGTATGAATTAGTGATCAAATTAAGTTGCAGCTGTGTAAAAACACCATACTTCGAAACCATCCAAGGTAACTTTATTTTAGGGGATATTGCAATTCAAAAATAAAACGGACCAACATGTCGGGACTCACAGATCATCTTCAGTGTGTGTGTATATTATATATTAGGGTTTGGAAAGTCTGTAGGGGACTTTTTTTGCTGGAACAGACTTATTTTAGCTAGAATTGCACATTATAACCTAATCTAACATGTCTGGTAAGCATGATGCCAAATGTGTCCCTAAATGTCAAAACAAAAATGTCCTGTCTCATTGTCTCTCAGGTTGATTCTCACACATGCCAGGCCTGGGAGGTTAGGCCTGATGATGACTGGCCAGAGCTGCCATTAGTCTGAGCTTACTGCAGGCTTCAGACTGGCGAGAGGAAAGGGCAAGGCAGGGAGAGACACATACTGATGGGAGAGAGAGTTTTTTCCAGCCCTATAAAGGTTACATAACAACTGAAACACACACCCTTTAGGGAGGCAGGCTGCAGATAATCTTCATTGGGAGTGTATCATTAGTTTTCACATTCTCCAGCAGTGCCAGCACTGGGCGGGTGTTAAGCTGACGGTCGGCCGCTCGGAGCATAATAACCATACAGGCCTCTTTATGAGGAGAAGGCTATGGAAAATCAACTTCCAGAACAAATGACTCAGCCTGCCTGAGATCACGCAGCAGGGAAGCAGTCAGCCAGCTAACACTCTCTACACAAACACACACCTACACTAATCACACGCAGTAACGCACACACACACAAACGCACATTTCGAAAATATGCTCTAGAGAAAATTGGACTTGGAATAGGATCGTTTTAAAAGAGCCTTCGAGGAATGAAAAGACTAGTAGAATCGAGTCATGTTACTCAGGTCCTTTTTTGGTCACTGCCTGCCTGTCTCTGTCCAAAATGCTGAGGTCACCCGATGTTTCAAAACCTGTTGCGTAATGACAAACCTCAAGACGGGAGGCGGAGGGGCAGAGACTGGTCTGGGAGCAGTTAGAGGGGACTTGTGTAGCTTCTCAGGAAGAAAACATTTGTTAACGTTTCTGACATTTGACTCATTAACTTACTCTTTATTTCCCCCTTTTTTTTTTTACATACCAACATGAAAACCTAATGAAATAAAACATGTAGCCTACAGACTGAGTTGAAGTTACAGTGTGCATGTGTGGTTGAGTGCTAAGTAGATGCCCGGAGAGGAAATGACCTCATGAGTGCAGAGAAACCAAAGCCTGTTGAAACCAAAGAAATGAGGACCAAGGCTGTAGTGGAAAAACAGCTTTGGAGTGTCGTTATACCTCAACCGCCCTCCACTGAGTGTACACTATGAAAGAAGGGTGGAGGAGGAAGGGTGGTAAAGGAGAGGGGGATGACGAGGGGGATGAGGTCATAATGGGGTTTGCTGGCCCAGGAAGGAGGGCTCATGGGAGCCTGCTGATGTCACATGGTAGAGGAAGCTAACCAGTCTGCTGTGGTCTGAAGGTGCATTAACCTCTTACACTTATGGTGGCGCTATTTCATTTTTGGAAGAAAAACGGTTCCCGTTTTAAACAAGATATTTTGTCACAAAAAGATGCTCGACTATGCATATAATTGCTACTGTTCGAAAGAAAACACTCTGACGTGTCCAGAAATACAAATATCTTCTCTGTGCGTGCCCTTTAACGTGAGCTTCAGGCAAAACCAAGATGACTTGGCATCCAGGAAATGACAAGGATTTTTGAGGCTCTGTCTTTCATGATCTCCTTATATGGCTGTGAACGCAAGAGGAATGAGTCTGCCCTTTCTGTCGTTTCCCCAAGGTGTCTGCAGCATTGTGACGTATTTGTAGGCAGATCGTTGGAAGATTGACCATAAGAGACCACATTTACAACGTTTGCCATGTTTCGGTCGATATTATGTAGTTAATCCGGAAAAGGTTTCACGTTGTAGGTGACTGCATTTTCGGTTCGTTTCGGTAGCCAGGCGCAATGTAGAAAACGGAACGATTTCTCCTACACACAGACGCTTTCAGGAAACACTGCGCATTTGGTATGTGGCTGGGAGTCTCCTCATTGAAAACATCAGAAGCTCTTCAAAGGTAAATGATTTTATTTATTTGGTTATCTGGCTTTTGTGAAAATGTTGCGTGCTACATGCTACACAAAATGCTATGCTAGCTTTGCATACTCTTACACAAATTAGTCAATTTCTATGGTTCAAAAGCATATTTTGAAAATCTGAGATGACAGTGTTGTTAAGAAAAGGCTAAGCTTGAGAGCAAACGCATTATTTTAATTTTATTTGCGATTTTCAGAAATCGTTAACGTTGCGTTATGCTAATGAGCCTGAGGCTTAGTCACAATCCCGGATCCGGGATGGGGAGTTTCAAGAGGTTACAAACAGACTAGCTGGGAAATCAATGGAACTACATCACCAAAAACATACAATAGGGAAGACATAGACCGTGTTGCTTGTTTTCTAGAACTGACTCATACGGACTCATAATGTACTCATATGCTATCATGTCACAGCCGATGAAGACTCCTACTCCTCTCCTTACATTGTATTGTGACTGAAAGCGAGTGTCTGGGTCCAGTCCAGTGTGCTCACCTTTCTGAAGACACTGTCCTCTCCCAGACTTTCCACATCACTGATTGAGTCTCTCAGGGCACCAGTGGTGGACAAGGAGCCTCCAACACTCTCAGAGCTTTCAGAGCTTTCAGGGGACACAGGGAATTCTGTGAGAGAGAAAAGGGGTATCAAGATGAGTGTCCGATACTCACCATTGCCTTGCCTTGTTTGTGTGTGTGTTGGAGTGTCAGTGTGTGTGTGTGTGTGTGTTGGAGTGTCAGTGTGTGTGTGTGTGTGTGTTGGAGTGTCAGTGTGTGTGTGTGTGTGTTGGAGTGTGTGTGTGTGTGTGT
Organism: Oncorhynchus masou masou; assembly: GCF_036934945.1. NCBI lineage: Eukaryota > Metazoa > Chordata > Actinopteri > Salmoniformes > Salmonidae > Oncorhynchus > Oncorhynchus masou. Next base: position 40,366,355 of record NC_088233.1, read on the forward strand.
GTGTGTGTGTGTGTGTGTGTGTGTGTGTGTGTGTGTGTGTGTGTGTGTGTGTGTGTGTGTGTGTGTGTGTGTGTGTTGGAGTGTCAGTGTGTGTGTGTGTGTTGGAGTGTCAGTGTGTGTGTGTGTGTGTGTGTGTGGAGTGTCAGTGTGTGTGTGTGTGTTGGAGTGTCAGTGTGTGTGTGTACTATTGTAAGTGGCTGTTCCACTGGATGTCAGAAGGTGAATTCACCAATTTGTAAGTCGCTCTGGATAAGAGCGTCTGCTAAATGACTTAAATGTAATGTAAATATGTGTGTGTGTGTGTGTGTGTGTGTGTGTGTGTGTGTGTGTGTGTGTGTGTTGGAGTGTCAGTGTGTGTGTGTGTGTGTGTGTGTTGGAGTGTCAGTGTGTGTGTGTGTGTGTGTTGGAGTGTCAGTGTGTGTGTGTGTTGGAGTGTCAGTGTGAGTGTGTGTGTTGGAGTGTCAGTGTGTGTGTGTGTGTGTGTGTGTGTGCAGGGCTGTGGTGGTCACTAACATTTCATCAGCTGGTGATTGTCAAGCAAATAACTGCTGGTCTCATGGGAATTGACTGTTAATTAACATAAACACATTTAGCATCTCCTGGCCTCCACACATAGCCTTACAAGCCACTGATGCAGTCCTTTGGAACATCTACATTTTAAAAAGTCGAATAAAATCCATGTAATATAGCCTACACCATCACAATGAATCCATGATTTATTTTAGACAGGTCTAAAGAAACATGATATGAAGAAAAGGAACAAAGAAACAGAAAAGCATGCTCTGCGTTGTCCTTATGTTAGGTCCTGATCTGGCTATGCCATATGGCTGTGGGCTACACTAGCTCATTAAGCAGACAAGATTTGCTTAGAATTCCATAGCATTATTTTATAGTATGAAGAATACAATTAAAACATAGCTGAATAAAACAGAAAGGATATTTTCTCCAAATGATTTGAGGGAATGTGGCTATTCTATGTTGAGCGGTTAATAAAAAATAGGTACTCCTATATGCTGAATTTAGAGTTATTAATGTAACTTTAGTTGTTCTACAAACGGTGGGCTATATGTTTTGATTTTTAATACATTATAAGGCTGCATGATGAGGCTCCAATGATGATTTGAAAAATGTTGCTTGAAAGGCATGAGCTCTGCTTTGTTCTTTCACAGGCTGTACACACTACATCAGTCACTCATTAACAATTTGACAAGCACTTGATAATGCCTACAATTTCATGCCGGCATCCCCTGTGTGTGGCCATAATGCACCCTAAAAAAACTCAATGCATTTTGCGCTCGTTGTGCCCTCCGAATCACCTCTGTCACATGGCTCTCCGTCACGAGATCATGTCTTTCTCACAGGCTACAAGTGAAGACAGACACATCGGTTACGCAACTGAGCGCATCCTAATCTAATTCCGAGGTGCATATTGAAGATATTGGAAGAACTGTCCACATTTACTTTTCATCAGCCAACAAGATGTGTAGGCCTAACAAACAGCAAAAGCACTAGCCTATGTCAATCTACTATCCCCCATAGCACAAGAATCAACCTATTCTGTTCTCTGAGAGAAATAAATATTAAAAACATAGTCTGGGACAGTTATGGGATGCGATAGATCCCAAATTAATACAACCACGAGCATCCCAAACATGTTTTACACAATGTAGCTGACGCAACAGATCAGAACGTTAAGCTTAAAATGTTGATAAACTATATAAACTATATAAACTATTTCTTCACATTATAAGTGCAGCAATGTGCACATGGCAGTAGGCTGTAAGCACAAATGTTCCATTAGTGGGAAAACACCATTATCAAAAGTGACCGCAAATGTGATTATTCATGTAATGCTTTTATTATAAAGGTGCATTTTAATGGTGAAAATGATTGTCCCCAAACTTAACTCACGTGCTGCTTATACATGCCAGTTAGGCTCTACAACCCTTGTAAAGTGGATTAATGTGCTTCATTTTAAGAAGTTATTTGGCCACTTTAGTTACATTAGATACAAACCGTATCAAAACGTATAGGCCTATGGGCCAGGCTACATGAGGTGTGTGGCTATGATTAGAAAAAGTCGCAAAAAAAGGCAATGTTTCTTATGCTGGGCATCATTCATACGTGATAATATACAATTCACAATTGATAGGCTAATATTGTCACCCATCAGACTATTCTTGATTCAACCTTGTTTTACATATACTAAATAATATATGTGTGACATTTTGTTATGATTTAGAATGGACCATTATCATTCACCTGTATCGAAACCGGGGCAGCGGAAACATAAATGTAATCTATGCACTTAAATAGCAAATGGAGGACTCTTTTCCTGTGGTTAATTTTCATGCCAGCCAGGTAGGCTATACTCCTGTTGTAAAGAGAAGCAATGTGCTTAATATTAGGAAAGTTGAGAAATAAAGGTAGTAAGCCTAGCCTATAGAAAGCTGATCCTCTTTTTAGTAGAGGCCATCACTGTTTTCTCACGCAATTGCACAGCCTACAGAAACATTGTGCAACATGAGCTCTAGGGCTCTCATTAAGTGTTTGATTAGATTTTTGATTACATTTGCATTAATGTCAGAGTGATTAGAAGAACAATAGAGTGCTGAGTACCAGGAAGTTAGCACGTTTGATAGGCTACTAATGACCCTCAGCAGCATCAGAGCTTGGAGAAGCCTAATTACCGGGACTAAACGGTCACATGGAGTTTGACTGCATAAAGACAGTGAAAAATAGGGCCAACTCAGATTGTCCATGTAGCCATTTTGTTAGCTATTAAGTTAGGGATAGAAGCTGTTCGGGGGCCTGTTGGTGTCAGACTTGATGCACCAGTACTGCTTGCTGTGCGGCAGCAGAGAGAACAGTCTATGGCTTGGGTGGCTGGAGTCTTTAAACATTTTTCCTGTGTCTTCCTTTCACATGATCAGGAAGAAAAACGAGCTGCGTTGCATTGATAGTTGCGATCCTCTTGGGTATGATGTTGATGACGTCAGATGCCGAAAAAATGATTAGTTCTTTTTTTATTTTAACAAGAAGAATTTTATTGTTTGAGTGGGTTGCTGTTTTGTCATTGTTTGGCCTAGCAACCAGAACGATGGGACTGGAAGCATCTCAAAGGGAGGGGACAAAGATACAGAGATGCTAAGGACAATGCAGTGGTATGGATACCTTTTAGAGCTATGATGGCAACTGATCTCTGCACAGATGTGAACGCTAGTCTAATTCCTATGACATAAGGTATTTCCTTTCAACTGATCTCTGCACAGATGTGAACACTATCTTCTTCAGACATCAAAGGTGGTAGGGTTGCACAACATGCTAACCTAGTCTACAGGTACGAGATGCATTGACTGATGCTATGGGGACACATGGTACCATAGGGATAGAAGTCCAGATGAAAGCAGATCCATGCCATGCCATCCCTATCTTATCTGAATCAATGACCTTGCCATTTTAAGCCTTTCACTACTCTTACAGAGAGCTGCTCTCTTCTCTACAGTACATCTCAATCCTCTGAAATTAAGTTACAACCTGGTCTTTCCAACTGAGATCTTCCAGACATCAAATTATATTCTGACATGTGCTCTTCCATGATCCAAGCAAGGACCTCCATACCCCTGACAACCCTCCCAATCTTCATTTCTGCTCTTCTCTATCTCATATAACCTGTATGATAACTGACTGCCTGGCAGAAATAAACTGACTGGGATTGGTCAAGACAAACTATTCTGAAGAGTTATTTTACTCTGCTGTCCCCATAGGAGAACCCTGTTTGGTTCTGCCAAAGAACCCTTTTAGGTTCTAGATAGCACATTTTTTCATCATCATATTTTGACTTACCTGTGGATTCTGTTATGGTAGTCTTCACCTGTAATGTAGGATCAGTGCAGGGCTGGGCAGGGTAGAATGTCTCCTTCTCTCTGTGGATCTAGAAACAAAAATGGGATCAACAAGACCGAACCTATACAACAGATGTCTTTAGTAAAGTAGCGGTAAGCATATTTTTTGGGTGAAGAAACAAAATGACTACTGAATATACACCAACCGCAAGTTTTCTAAGTACTTTCTATTTTCAAAAACCTAAGAATCTGGGAAGAATTCCTAGTATTCTCAACCATGCTGTCTTGGCAGGTTGGTGTTATAGAACAGTCAGACAGATATACAATAGTATCAGTCTCAGGACATTAATATTGATGGCCTCTACTTTGGAAGACCCAAACCTACCACAGAACACAGAAGACCTACCACAGAACACAGAAGACCTACCACAGAAAACCTACCACAGAACACAGCAGACCTACCACAGAACACAGAAGACCTACCACAGAACACAGAAGACCTACCACAGAACACAGAAGACCTACCACAGAAGACCTACCACAGAACACAGCAGACCTACCACAGAACATAGAAGACCTACCACAGAACATAGAAGACCTACCACAGAACACAGAAGACCTACCACAAAGCACAGCTTTGCATAGAAGAAGAAGAAAATGCATGTTTGCAGGTAGAGAGAATCTAATCACGTGAATGAAAGACCATAAACAGTGTGACTGTGTGCCTCGATCTGACTCACCAGGCCCACATCTGGCCTATTCCCTGGGCCCAGGTCTGCTACAGTCAGTAGGCTCTCTCTCTCTGTGTCTGGAACTGGCTGTGTTGAGCTCTAACTGCTGCTCACCATACGTGCTGCTGCTGGGATTTTGGACCGGGAGTCGGAGAGGAATTCTGCCCACATGTAAACATCAGGCCTGATTGACATTCAGCTGACAGCTGCTAGCAGTCTGAGGCTCTAGGCCACACTGGGCACCCAGGGAGCTGTTGTTGTGAGGGCTTAAGTGCCTTGCTCAAGGGCACAACAGCAGGCAATGGCATCTAGGCGGACCCAGGATTCAAACTGGCAACTCTCAGGTTGCTGGCTCGCCTCTCTGACCTCTGGGCTACCTGCCGCCTCATGATCAGTGTTCACTGTTCAGATGGCAGTAAGAACAGAATGGAGGAGGAAGAACACCACCCAACCCTCAGATAAAAACAAAGAGACTGAAAAGAGAAGAACTATTACTTTTTCTAGTAGATGCCCTTATTAAAACCCAAATACATTAGTTGAATATTTCAAGAGTTACAATACGGTAAATACAACAACCACACCTCTCTAACTCCAACACCTCTCGAACTACAACAACTACACCTCTCGAACTACAACAACTACACCTCTCGAACTACAACAACTACACCTCTCCAACTACAACAACTACACCTCTCCAACTACAACAACTACACCTCTCCAACTACAACAACTACACCTCTCCAACTACAACAACTACACCTCTCCAACTACAACAACTACACCTCTCCAACTACAACAACTACACCTCTCCAACTACAACAACTACACCTCTCCAACCACAACAACTACACCTCTCCAAAAACAACAACTACACCTCTCCAACTACAACATCTCTCTAACTACAACAACAACATCTCTCTAACTACAACCACACTTCTCTAACTACAACAACCACACTTCTCCAACTACAAAAACTACACATATCCAAAGACAACAAATACACCTATCCAACTACAACAACTACACCTTTCCAACTACAACAACTACACCTCTCCAACTACAACAACTACACCTCTCCAACTACAACAACTGCACCTCTTCAACTACAACAACCACACCTCTCTAACTACAACTACACTTATCTAACTACAACAACCACACTTCTCTAACTACAACAACTACACCTATACAACTACAACAACTACACCTATACAACAACTACACCTATCTAACTACAACTACACCAACTACACCTCTCTAACTACAACAACCACACCTCTCTAACTACAACAACTAAACCTCTAACTACAACAACCACACTTCTCCAACTACAACAGCTACACTTCTCTAACAACAACAACTACACTTCTCTAACTACAACAGCTACACTTCTCCAACAACAACTTCACTTCTCTAACTACAACAACGACACTTCTCTAACAACAACAATTACACTTCTCCAGGGAGGGGTTTATTGAGAATGAGGACAGAGAGTAGATTCCATGAGGACAGAGATTAGATTCATACAGCTCACCGTCTGTTCCTCATCATCCATCATCAGCCCCAGACATCACACCCATTGGCAGACCACTCATCACGTGATCAGGTCGCCAACTACAGAGCCAATCTTCCCACGCCTTGTACATGTGTTCATGTACGTGTGTTTGTAATAAGTGTGTGTGTGTGTGCCTGCTTGCGTGTGTGTGTGCGAGTGTGTTTACATGAGTGCATATGTGAATGTACTCGTGCATGCAAGTGTGACTGCACGTTTGTGTGTGTATGTTGAGGTGTCTGTGTGTGTATCCAGGAAATTCTCCCCTCACACACACGGCTGCTGATACAGGGCCTTATTGTTCCGCCCCTGCTCAGAGGGACAGGGTCTCAGTGTCGTGACACAGGGGGGGTGTGGGCGTCGCCCCTCTCTGTGTCCGTCCAATCACACACAGCTGCTGCTGCTCAGAACCAGACCAGGGTGACAATACGGACAAGTGAACTTGAGATATTGTCCTCTCAGACCACACAATGGCTTTATCACAATTCACAACCCATGGTCAGATAGACAGACATTTACATTTACATTTAAGTCATTTAGCAGACGCTCTTATCCAGAGCGACAGACGACCCACAATCACTTACAGATTACCCACGTCAGAACATAAGCATGGTTTATCACAAAACAGAGGATACTTTAAGGCCTTTCCCTTTCCTTTATCGCCTATAGATGGCCTTAGTGTTGACTAGGCTTGGGGAGGTATACTGTATATACCGTATACAGGGGTATTTGGAAAAATGTAAATTACCGTCAAAAGTATTTATTTTTAAGTTTAAATACATTTGAATATTTGTAGCTACTTTTTAAGTTATTACCTGCAGTCAACTTGTGCAATTTCTTAGGATATAAAGCAGATTTCGTTCTTCATTTCACCTGTCACAAATATTATGAAGCTTACTGTAGTTCCCCAGTTGAGCCAGTCACGGGTTTGTTTGGAAATAGCACAACAGGAGAACGCGTTAGCACAACAGGAGAACGCGTTAGCACAACAGGAGAACATGTAAGCGCAACAGGAGAACGCGCTAGCGCAACAGGAGAACGCGCTAGCGCAACAGGAGAACGCGCTAGCGCAACAGGAGAACGCGCTAGCGCAACAGGAGAACGCGCTAGCGCAACAGGAGAACGCGCTAGCGCAACAGGAGAACGCACTAGCGCAACAGGAGAACGCGCTAGCGCAACAGGAGAACGCGCTAGCGCAACAGGAGAACGCGTTAGCGCAACAGGAGAACGCGTTAGCGCAACAGGAGAACGCGTTAGCGCAACAGGAGAACGCGTTAGCGCAACAGGAGAACGCGCTAGCGCAACAGGAGAACGCGTTAGCGCAACAGGAGAACGTGTTAGCGCAACAGGAGAGCGCGCTAGCGCAACAGGAGAACGAGTTAGCGCAACAGGAGAACGCGTTAGCGCAACAGGAGAACGCGTTAGCGCAACAGGAGAACGCGCTAGCGCAACAGGAGAACGCGTTAGCGCAACAGGAGAACGCGTTAGCGCAACAGGAGAGCGCGCTAGCGCAACAGGAGAACGAGTTAGCATAACAGGAGAACGCGTTAGCGCAACAGGAGAACGCGCTAGCGCAACTGGAGAACGCGCTAGCGCAACTGGAGAATGCGTTAGCGCAACAGGAGAACGCATTAGCACAACTGAAGAACATGTAAGCGCAACGGGAGAAAGCGTTAGCGCAACGGGAGAACGCGTTAGCGCAACAGGAGAACGCGTTAGCGCAACTGGAAAATGCGTTAGCGCAACAGGAGAACGCGTTAGCACAACTGAAGAACATGTAAGCGCAACAGGAGAACGAGTTAGCGCAACAGGAGAACGCGTTAGCGCAACAGGAGAACGCGCTAGCGCAACTGGAGAATGCGTTAGCGCAACAGGAGAACGCATTAGCACAACTGAAGAACATGTAAGCGCAACGGGAGAAAGCGTTAGCGCAACGGGAGAACGCGCTAGCGCAACAGGAGAACGCGTTAGAGCAACAGGAGAACGCGCTAGCGCAAATGGAGAATGCGTTAGCGCAACAGGAGAACGCGTTAGCGCAACAGGAGAACGCGTTAGCGCAACTGGAGAATGCGTTAGCGCAACAGGAGAACGCATTAGCACAACTGAAGAACATGTAAGCGCAACGGGAGAAAGCGTTAGCGCGCGGGAGAACGCGCTAGCGCAACAGGAGAACGCGTTAGAGCAACAGGAGAACGCGCTAGCGCAAATGGAGAATGCGTTAGCGCAACAGGAGAACGCGTTAGCGCAACAGGAGAACGCGTTAGCGCAACAGGAGAACGCGTTAGCGCAACTGGAGAATGCGTTAGCGCAACAGGAGAACGCGTTAGCACAACTGAAGAACATGTAAGCGCAACGGGAGAAAGCGTTAGCGCAACAGGAGAACGCGCTAGCGCAACAGGAGAACGCGTTAGCGCAACAGGAGAACGCGTTAGCGCAACAGGAGAACGCGTTAGCGCAACTGGAAAATGCGTTATCGCAACAGGAGAACGCGTTAGCACAACTGAAGAACATGTAAGCGCAACGGGAGAAAGCGTTAGCGCCTCAGGAGAACGCCCTAGCGCAACAGGAGAACGCATTAGCGCAACAGGAGAACGCGTTAGCGCAACAGGAGAACGCGTTAGCGCAACAGGAGAATGCGTTAGCGCAACAGGAGAACATGTAAGCGCAACGGGAGAAAGCGTTAGCGCAACAGGAGAACGCGTTAGCGCAACAGGAGAACGCGCTAGCGCAACAGGAGAACGCGTTAGCGCAACAGGAGAACGCGTTAGCGCAACAGGAGAACGCGCTAGCGCAACAGGAGAACGTTTTAGCACAACTGGAGAACGCTTTAGCACAACGAGCACGACTTCAGCCAGAAGTCAAAGACCTCTGGATTAGTTCTCTCTACAGTTGCCATTTTTCCCTGTGCTTTCTTCTAGTGTTTTTTTCCTTCAGAAAAGCATACATCAACAACTTTGTTAATTTGCACAATTTCACTTTCGCTTGTAAATGTCCCCACTCACCGAAAATTACATTCGGTAGCTACAAGCTACGCTTATATATATATATATATATATATATATATATATATATATATATATATATATATATATATATATATATATAACTTTATGAGTTGGATTTGCCTGTCTTTGCAATTAGGTCATGTTCGTTTTTAATCTCGTTAGCATTTAGCTAACAGCGTATGCGTGATTTTGCAATTAGTTTGTGCTAATTTTCAGAGCGACGGTAATCAAGAGATATGGAATACAGAACAGAACACATAAACCTCAGAGGTAGCTCAGTATATATTCGCTCCGAAGACTCAAACAGACACTATACAGTACATTCTCAAAAAGGGCAGACCTGTAGGTTACGGGGTCAAAAATGATGAAGTATAAAATCCTAGTTCACTGTCTATTTGGTTTCCACCAGCAAGAAAAGAAAGCTCAAGAAGGTTGGGATATTTTTGTTATAGTGGAAATATATCAGTCAGTCAGTTATCTGTCTGGACTAAACGGTTTAGCAGCCAGAGTGGCCGGAGAATGAAACAGACAGTACAATGGAACTATTAAGAAACCCTGAACAAAGGATCCATTGGCTACTATGATTTATGACCTGACGATTAAGTTATGGAGTAATTCCACTGCTTTCTTGAGCAATAAAGACAAGTGCACTGACGTTCATTATTAGTGACAACTGACCTGATGGCAGAACTGATTGAGTCTTGTAAAAGTTCATTATATTTAAAAGCATTAAACTCATTAAAGACCATACGCATTTTTGTTATGCGTGCGTAAGAGAGAGAGAGAAAGAGAGAGAGAGAGGAGTGGGAAAGAGAAGGAGTGGGAGAGAGAACAAAGTCTATGTGTACATGTATCTCCTCTGTAGGGAATGTGAAAACATGTGGATTTCCCCAGGCTTGTGGTTAATTGTCTTTCCCCCACTAGTAGAATGTGGGGGCAGGGGGCTTCTTTACCAGGGTTCTGTACAGTCTTAAAGTGGCTAGTGGACAATGCACAAGGCCTCATTGATGGGCCTGCCTACAGCCCAGTGCAGCACTGAGCAGCCTCTGTGTGCCCTGCAGCGCTGGGCGGAGGGAGAACACTACACTCTTATCCTACAGAAGCAGACACACACACCAGACAAACACATGTAACGTACAATATAGAACACGTGTACATACCGTACACAACATGTTCAGGTACGGACACATTTCCCTTCTAATCCAACAATGGATAATAGTTTGTTTTTGTTCAAATCTATTTTATTCTATTCTACAATTGTCACTGGTACAAACATAGATGAGCACATGCATTTAGATCAGTCTCCAGTCTCCTGTGCTGCCTAGTAGATCAGTCTCCAGTCTCATGCACTGCCTAGTAGATCAGTCTCCTGTGCTGTCTAGTAGATCCGTCTCCTGCGCTGCCTAGTAGATCAGTCTCCTGCGTTGCCTAGTAGATCAGTCTCCTGCGCTGCCTAGTAGATCAGTCTCCTGTGCTGTCTAGTAGATCAGTCTCCAGTCTCCTGCGCTGTCTAGTAGATCAGTCTCCAGTCTCATGCACTGCCTAGTAGATCAGTCTCCTGTGCTGTCTAGTAGATCCGTCTCCTGCGCTGCCAAGTAGATCAGTCTCCAGTCTCCTGCACTGCCTAGTAGATCAGTCTCCTGTCTCATGCACTGCCTAGTAGATCAGTCTCCTGCGCTGCCTAGTAGATCAGTCTCCTGTGCTGTCTAGTAGATCAGTCTCCAGTCTCCTGCGCTGTCTAGTAGATCAGTCTCCAGTCTCCTGCGCTGCCTAGTAGATCAGTCTCCTGTGCTGTCTGGTAGATCCATCTCCTGCGCTGCCTAGTAGATCAGTCTCCTGCGCTGCCTAGTAGATCAGTCTCCTGCGCTGCCAAGTAGATCCATCTCCTGCGCTGTCTAGTAGATCAGTCTCCAGTCTCCTGCGCTGCCTAGTAGATCAGTCTCCTGCGCTGCCTAGTAGATCAGTCTCCTGCGTTGCCTAGTAGATCAGTCTCCTGCGTTGCCTAGTAGATCAGTCTCCTGCGTTGCCTAGTAGATCAGTCTCCTGCGCTGCCTAGTAGATCAGTCTCCTGCGTTGCCTAGTAGATCAGTCTCCTGCGTTGCCTAGTAAATCAGTCTCCTGCGCTGCCTAGTAGATCAGTCTCCTGCGTTCCCTAGTAGATCAGTCTCCTGCGCTGCCTAGTAGATCAGTCTCCAGTCTCCTGCGCTGCCTAGTAGATCAGTCTCCTGCGTTGCCTAGTAGATCAGTCTCCAGTCTCCTGCGCTGCCTAGTAGATCAGTCTCCTGCGCTGCCTAGTAGATCAGTCTCCTGCGCTGCCTAGTAGATCAGTCTCCTGCGCTGCCTAGTAGATCAGTCTCCTGCGCTGCCTAGTAGATCAGTCTCCTGCGCTGCCTAGTAGATCAGTCTCCTGCGCTGCCTAGTAGATCAGTCTCCTGCGCTGCCTAGTAGATCAGTCTCCTGCGCTGCCTGGGAAAAGGAGATGATCAGCTATAAATGGATACATGTGGGTAGAGAAGGAAGCCCCTGGTGAAAAGAAACCCAATATAACGAATGGCAGACTTCAGACTTGCACTTTCCACAGTGACAGCCAATGTCTGGCATGACTCAGAGGCACAGCAAGGGAGAGGAATGTCCTTGGAGAGAGCTACATTTAAGTGCTTTGCTACAGTACTTACAGTGCAGACAGAAACAACAACACTCCCAAGCTTAATTTAGGCCCAAACAATCAATACACGCCCTTGGAATAGGTGGAGTTGTTCTGAAGCAGAGACAAGAGCTGGAGAAAAACATTTCAGACATGTTTTCTCCCAGGAGTTGGACTCGAGAGACGCTCTACCCTCGTCTATCTGTCACCAAGTTCACTCTGCCCTCCTCGCCCTTCAGGGAACACAACACACAGCCTGAGAGGGAGGACCAAGGCTAAGGAAGGGGAGATTTGATCTGACCACAATTCTTCTTCATTTTTGGGGTGGAATTGCAATAGGGCCATCTAATATGGACCATCTTGTCTATTCGCTTTGAAATCTAACAAACCTGTGCATAATGACATCCTTTAGGAAGAAGTCCTCTTACGCAGATCTCTTCCCCTCTGTATTGAAGCCATCCAAATCTAGTCCAGCCTCATGCCTGTCCAAAACAAGTCTGGCCTGGATTCTGACACCCAGAGATGATGGAGAGCAGAGGGGAGAATTCCCAGGTCCCATGCCCAAAGATAGAGCCTGACGCCTGGCCCCAGAGATGCAGCCTGGCCTCTTATCGCAAACCTCACATCCACAGGCCACTCTACTCTGTCCAAGCGCTCCAACATGCTCTGCTGTTCTGCTTTGGTCTGGGCTCTCTCAGATACAGATACAGTGCCCTTCCTTACCAGTACATATACACACATATATATATATATATTCACCAACCCAGAGCCCACATCCCACATTCCACTGGAATTCCAGTGCTGTTCCCAGTCCCACCCAGCTAAAGTACAGAGAGATGCTCAAAGCGGTGGTGAAGACATGCTGAAAATATGACTTAAACCTGAGCGGTTTGGTGGAGCACTTGAGGCAAAACCGATCAAAATCAGATATGGTGCCACTAGTAATAGACAACATTTGGAGACAGAAAACAGACAGGAATTTACACAAAGTTTACATAAATGATATACAATCCTGACACGCAGACAGCAGAATATACATCACATTCAGAATCCTAGCATTGTATTCCGTGACTCACACTTTGCACACAGACGAAGTGTCATCCAAAGTAAACAGAGGGAGAAAGAGGAGAGGAGGAGGGAGCGAGAGGAGACAGAGAAAGAAAGAGAGAGGGAGAAAGAGGGAGAGAGAGGAAATGAGAGAGAGAAAGAGAGAGAGAGAGAGAGAGAGAGAGGGAGAGAGAAAGAAGAGAGAGAGAAAGAAAGAAAGAGAGAGGGAGAGGAAATGAGAGAGAGAAAGAGAGAGAGAGAGGAAGAAAGAAAGAGAGAGAGAGAAGAGTATGGACCACTTCCTGAGATTTGGCCAGCAGGCCTTCATTCTCCATCCAAAGACAAAGTCCACCCTGAGAGCACACTGCTCAGGGCTACTAACGGCTCACAAACACTCCACACCTCCTGAGCACACACTGAAGAACGGCTAAAAATGAGACACATCCGGACAAATACTAACACACACAAAGAGAGTAAATGACTCTTCCGTGACACGAAAGGTGACAGTCATCTTCCCAGTGTAGATGTGGAATCTCAGTTGTTACCACGAGGATACAGCGGAGACGAAAGGCTCGATGAAAACACGTCATGAAATTTGCTAAGATAACCTACAGCCTGTTTTTTTTTGTTGGTCTCTTCCACGACCACATCCACAGGCATAGAGCGCTCTCTCACACATGTGGCAAGTAAAAAGATTCTCTGTCCATTCGTACCTTTATCAAAACGACATCCACTGTTCTCTCCCCCTTTCCACGCAGACTATACCTCCGCTTGTGTCGCTCGTACATCTTTCCAGGCAGTGAAAAGTAGTGGTTATTAACAGAAAGGAGCTAGATTCCAACATGAAGCTCAGGCTTGTGGAGTCCTTTGTGAAGTTTAGGGGAAATGAGCAACTCTTCCCACATCTGCTCGCAGAACCAGCCCCTCAGTCTGACCCTCCCTTCTTTTCCTTCTCTCTCTCTCACACACACACTCCTCCCTCCTCTCCTCTCTTTCACTGACATTTTTTTCTCTCTCTCCTCTCCCCTATTCATCTCTTTCCATTTTCTGTTCAATTTCAACTCCTCTTATCCTCTCGTCAATCTGCATCTATTTCCTCCCCCCCCCGTTCCTCCCGTGTGGCGACGAGTTGAACAGCTGTACCCAGTGGGTGCTGTGATGCTGAGCGGCAGGGAGAGAGTGTCTATGGAAACAGGCTGATAAGGCAGACAGCCACGAGAGAAGCCACTGTGATGCATGACCTGCATGCAGGCTGGCTCCAGAAGAGGGAAGCTCTCCTACACACAGTGAGGAGCAACAGATCAGATAAACTATGACTAGAGACATAGTCAACTGCTGTTGCTTGTCCCATAGGTTTGATGAAATAACACTGCTAATAAGGACAATACCTTTAGGAATTAATATCATACGTCTTCTATTGAGTACAAACATAGGTCCTCGTGATGAAAAACACCCCAAGCGTATCACTTAGAATTGGAATCTCAATGCGTGTAACATGTTCTCAAACAGTGGGTGTCCCAAAGCAGAGGAGAAAGCAGAAGTGTCCTCTGTGTGAAACACTTGAGCAGGGGAAAAAAACTCCACATCTGCAGACAGTCATCAATGGAACGGACAAACAGTTGGAACCATGGCAACCATTACAAACTGTCCACATGACGCACAGAGAGAGATAGAGATAGAGAGAGCGGGGGGGGGGGGGTGAGAGGGGGAGAGAGAGGGGTAGAGAGAGAGAGCGAGAGAGAGAGAGGGTTGGGGCTCAGTCGGTCCTAACACGTCTGGGCAGCTTAGTGGAACTAAAGACAACCCCTGGAAACAAGAGCAACTTGCCCCAATTCCTACTATTCCCCAGGGCACACGGCTTGTAACATTATGAGAGGAAAACAACAGACCCAGATACATGGCATGCTAATCATGTTTAGGGGACTTTTCTAAAATGGCAATTGTCATTGGATAAAACCACTACGGAGGAGGAGGGGGGGGGGTTAATCAACACTTCCTGATATCTTCCAGCCTCTCTTTGTGCTAACCAAGGACTGGCTTCTATTCTCATACTGTACAACCACTGTGCCACAACCACAACAAACCCTCAACCCACGTCTACCGTAAATAACAACCTATTCCAAATAGCGAAGAATGCAGAATTCTCTGAAAGCAACCTAAGAGTCTCTGAAAGCAACCTAAAACAAGGTTGTATGACAAAATGTCAATAAGTGTACCATGTTACGTGCTGCCTACTCAGTAAACATAGTGGTGTGGGTGAAGCATGTGAGATCCTCCACTGAGAGAAGGATCAATCGACATAAAAGGCTGTGGGTCAGGGTGAGTTCAGAGAGGTGGTTGAAGGGAGGGGGGCGCTCCGTGAAGGGCCCTTTGTAAGGCCCTGATGCATACAAACAGAGGGTCTGAGCCTGAGCACCTATGGAGTTCTGGGCTGGTATCGGACCTGTAGTCAACAGGACCTAGGTAGGTAGGTAGGGGGGTAGAGAGGGAGGAGAGAGAGAGAGAGAGAGAGAGAGAGAGAGAGAGAGAGAGAGAGAGAGAGAGAGAGAGAGAAACTGCACGGTTGCGTGTGTCCTCATATCCTGCTGTACAACTACAGAGGGAGGGGAAGTGAAACCAGAGAGGAGGATGAATGGGAAAGAAGAGGGACGTGGGTAAAGAGACACACAGACAGCCAGACCCACCCTTGTCAGGTTCAGTGAGCGATGAACAGACTCACTGAAGAATTCACCGCAACTAGCTACCCCCTGCTTCCCCCCAAACCAAAACAATATGGAGGAAAATATCCTTCCTTTTATGCACTGAGCAGCCTCAGGACCTACAGTGCCCAGGCAGCCCATTCCACTGCAGTAGGGAAGCACATTTATAATCATGCTTGGTTTGGTAACCTGTGAAAACTCGAAAATCATAAACCATCACAATTCCTGACTAGAATGCAGGCTTGTCAAGCACGCCTCTGCAAGATTAAGACAGGCAATATATTACTGAACCAAACTTTCTGGCAAAAATATGTTTTTTTATGTAATCTGTATTTTTCTTGTTAACCGTTTGAAATGTTGTACACATCGGGAGGTAGTTATACCAGAACACAACACTAGGGGGTGCCTGAGGACACACAGAGCTGGCAGGAACATTCATTATGGTTTTGGCAGGCAGCAGCATCACAGTCTGTCCTTATTACAGGACTTCCTCCTTTCCTGGCTGCTCTCTGCAGTTCTGTTTTACGAAGATTACTCAACTGTACCTCACACAAACTCATTGACACTGAAAGCTGTGTTGCATCATACAATTCAATTAACCAAACATTCTGCATCACACTTTACAGCAATGTAAATGTCGATGCTAATTCTGAACTGTAGTGCTCTACGTTGTTTTGTATACATTCTCCACTTATCTTTGAAAACTTTGGCCGTCAAACACGTTCAAACAGACCTCTGGTGCAGAGTCTGTGGACCAAAATGCGGCTCCAGTTGATGTTAGACTGCCCTCTACTGGCGACTAAGGCTAGCACCAAATTAGTATTCCATGCAGCTCCTCCCACTCTGTAACAGCTCACAGGTTGTCTCTCTGACAGGTTGTCATAATCAGCGAGGCGGACACCAATGACGTGATTCCATCAACAGAACAACGAGGAACACTGCTGGAGCAAACTGAATTAGACGGAAAGGATCTGAGAAATGGCATCTGCTTTCACTCTCACTGGCAGATATTTGTTTCAGGTGGAAGAGCACTGAGGCCCCGGCATGGACCTTCAACAGCTGCTAATAGGAAGACATGAATGAGTCCTGCACTGCACCCAATCTTCAGCTGTCTCATAGTCAATCAATCGCATTTATTTATGAAGCCCTTTTTTTTACATCAGCCGATGTCACAAAGTGCTGTACAGAAACCCAGCCTAAAACCCCAAACAGCCAGCAATACAGGTGTAGAATCACGGTGGCTAGGAAAAACCCTAGAAAGGACAGAACATAGGAAGAAACCTAGAGAGGAACCAGGCTCTGAGGGGTGGCCAGTCCTCTTCTGGTTGTGCAGGGTGGAGATTATAACAGAACATGGCCAAGATGTTCAAACGTTCATAGATGACCAGCAGGGTCATATAATAAATAATCACAGTGGTTGTAGAGGGTGCAACAGGTCAGCACCTCAGGAGTAAATGTCAGATGGCTTTTCATAGCCAAACAGTCAGTTACGGTATACATCATGTCAACAAACTCTGTTTCTATTTTCTAACTGACATTAAAAATCAGATGTACCCTGATCCTCGTACGAAGCACTGTGGTACCCACAGCCTTGGTTCCATCCAGTGTCTGACTCTGATAGACATTCAGAGAGTACACTACATTGCTTCTAACTGAAACTAGACTCAGTACGTTGAAAAAGATCTTCATAAAAGAGTTTTGAAATATTCTTCTCCTCTGAGACTGTGTGGTTTACGTGCCACAGACTTCTGGCTGTCTGGCTGGCAGGCTGTCTGGCTGGCTGTTGTGTTTGACCTGGTGAGCTTCTTATAAAAGACAGTCCTCCAGAGTTACAGTGTAATTCCTCTCAAAGGCTAATAATGAAGTACAGAGGGAGTCTGGCCAAGAGAGAGCTGTGACAGTGGCCCTGTCTACATGCCACTCTCCAGATAAGCAGCACAGCTTAGCCACATTCACAAGAGGGGGGTGAATTGCAGAACTAAATCACCACTGAACAATACACCTAATCCTTCATGCATGAAGACAATTATCATACCAGAAGAAAGTTGCCTGCAGATTGCGGCGTGATCACAACAGAGATATGACATGGCCAAAGCATTTCAGTATGACATCATCTCAGTCACATAGGCCCTGTGGACTATGCTGACAATTACGCACCACACAAAACAACCCAGGAAAATTGTAGAGAATCACAAAAGAAAATCACAGAGGATGCCTGCCCACAACTGCACGGTCAGTCCCTCACCATAACACAAGACCTACTATACAATAGGTCACTTTTCAGAACCAGGTAGTCAGAAACAGAGAATGACCACGGTAGGAAACAATATGGCTTCCCATAGGAAAAGGTGTGCTTCTAGAGCTGCGTGGGAGGGCAGTGCCCTGACCTGCTGGTGTGGATGTCTCCTACTGCTAATCAGACACTTCCTTCCTTCCTCTCTGTCTTCACACTGCTGCTGCAGCTACCGTCAGTGGGACTGTGTTATCTCTGCCTCCCTCTCTACGGCTTGTTTCTCACCCATCATATCACTCCTCTCAGGGGAGAGAAGAGACGGTGAGGTCATCTTTTATTTCTCTCTCCTCCTGGTTAAACAGGGTAGGGCACACACACACAAACACACACGCACGCACACACACGGTGAACCACGTGGCCACAGCTTTCCCATATCTGCCCACCTGACCTTTAGAAACAAGAGTTCAGCTTGTCAGGCCGAGAAGTGCGTCATGTTTGTACGGACTTTCCCAAAAGTGAAGGCAAACAACATGGGAAAAAAGGGTTCATTTAGTGAGGTCAGGTGGGATTGGCATGAAACAGCGATAAGATAATCGCTCCCCAAAAACAAATGATCTCCCAGTCATGAAAAATTTTACATCAATCAGACTATATGTGACTTCAACTGATTTGTGGGGACAGGAGTCAGAGTTTTACTCATGTTCCAAATCATTAGAGTACCAAGAGTTTTTCGATCTGTAAATTGATAAAAACATGAACGTGATATAATGATAATAATTATTATTGACTAGATGTATTACTACCATTACGCTGCTGTTCATTGATTATGGATTGCTTTTACATTTAGTATCTATTTATTCTGCTACTGGTCACTATTACTCCTGTTTACATCTACACTACCGTTCAAAAGTTTGGGGTCACTTAGAAATGTCCTTGTTTTTGAAAGAAAAGCACATTTTTTCTCCATTAAAATAACATCAAATTGATCAGAAATACATTGTTTATGTTGTAAATGACTATTGTAGCTGGAAACGGCTGATTTTGAATGGAGGCCCATTATCAGCAATTATCAGCAACCATCACTCCCATGTTCCAATGACACGTTGTGTTAGCTAATAGCTAAGTTTGTCATTTTAAAAGGCTAACTGATCATTAGAAAACCATTTTGCAATTATGTTAGCATAGCTGAAAACTGTAATGCTGATTATAGAAGCAATAAAACTGGCCTTCTTGAGACTAGTTGAGTATCTGGAGCATCAGCATTTGTGGGTTTGATTACAGGCTCAAAATGGCTAGAAACAAAGAACTTTCTCTGAAACTCGTCAGTCTGCACCCGCCACAAGGGTCGCTAGTGCGAGACGAGATAATGATATCCCCACCGGCCAAACCCTCCCTAACCCGGACAATGCTAGGCACGCTAGACTGCGACAGAGCCTGGGCTCGAACCCAGAGTCTCTGGTGGCACAGCTAGCACTGCGATGCAGTGCCACCCGGGAGGCCTTGGGGGTACTATTTAATGAAGCTGCCAGTTGAGGACTTGTAAGGTGTCTGTTTATATATATATATATATTTTATGTTTTCTATATTTTCTATAATTGTCCATACTATTACTACTATCACTGCATTCTTGGCAATGAGCTCTCAAAGTATCAACTTCACTGTACTGTTTTCCACATGTGCATGTGGCGAATAAACTTTGAAATATGAAACGTTAACTCACCAGTGTAGAGTCTTCCGTGTACGCGAGAGATTCCTTCTTTCCCTTCCCTTCTCCCTGGGCTGGACACATCGTGTCTTTGTCTGGGGAGTGATACAGTATGACACAGGTATGACACAGACATATACGCAACCTGACCGTTTGACCCTATGAACAAACTAACACAGAATCCTCTCCATGAATGAAAACTTCATTTCAACTCAAGTTCAAAATATGAACTCAAAAGAATGAATCATACCAGTCGTATCTAATGTATAAACAGCATAGGCCTTGACGACCGTTAGAAAAGCGACAATAAACAAGCTGCCATGCCATGAAGAGAGGACAATGATCTCTATTTATACTACATCAGTGTAGAATCAGAGGATCTATTCTGCTCCATATTCCCATCCAGACAGGAAAAGGCCTGGGTGTAGCCATGTGCTCACGGACTGCCAAGACGGGGAAGGCTCTGAGTGGAAGGATACCTTTATTTTCAGAGCCTGCTGTAAGGTCTAGAGAGATCATTGTACTGCTGCTTGGATACGTAAATACACACACACACACACACAGCCCCATTCACAATCACACAGCTCTCTAGATGACTGACATGGAGCCTTTGACCTTTTCAGACTGACTCAGGGACGAGAGGCCAGAGATAGGCTTGGGTGGTGTACCATATATATCTTATACCGGGGTATTTGGAAATAGCGTTTAAACAATTTCTCAGAAGTTTCTGGATAAATTCTCATATTTAAAGCTACTGAAATTGAAGTAAATCCCTGCAGTCAACTTGTTCTATAGGTTAGGAGATAAAGAAGATCAGAATCTTAAATTTACATCTGCCACATAATCTTTCATTATGAAGTTTACTGGTAATCCCCAGTCATGTGGTGTTTCTTTATAAGCACGCAACGATGAGAGACCAGAGCTCAGTCGCTCACTGTTGTGCAGCACACGTCAGGTGAACTACTTACAGTATGGAATTCACAACTAAATGTTTGCCAGCTAGACATCTTATAACTATTAAGTTAACGGGTTAAAATGTGCTACATTTTCTGCAGTTGTGCATTTTGTTTGCTTATTTAGTATCTAGTTAGCTATCTTGCTAAGTGGTTGGTTAGCTTCTTCCAAAATCCTAACAGCAGAAAAGCCCCTCCTGGATCAAGAGCCTTGTTGTCTAATATTTGTCTTGTGCTTGGAGTAAACTGCGAGTAGCATTTCTGTGCTCATTGTAAAACTTTATGAGTTGGGAAGTCTGTCCTGCAAATAGTTTAGGTCAGAGACTGTATAAAATGTTCACATTGCGCCCGTTAGCATTTAGTTAGCATCCTCTATGTAATTTCATATGTACTTATTAGCATTGCTAACCTTCGGATTACAGATGCTAACTGTTGTTTGAAAATAGCACCCCTGGTGTTCACTGCTGGTATTACAGAATATCCCGGTATGGCACAAGGTCTGTATGAAGGTATGACAATCTGGATACTGCCCAAGCCTAGCCAGAGTCTCATAAAATGTTTCTCCTGAAAATCAAGCATTCTACAATTTACATGGTGTAGCTGATAAAATGCGTTAAAAGTTAAATTTTAATATAATCTACTTCCTGTTCTGAGGTAAATATTCTGTGGTTCAACCTCCACAGAATGCCATGACAAATGACAGCCTATCCCCTTTTAGCAACGGTAAAAGCTCAGGCATAGCTGAACTAAATGGTCACATGCTCAGAGTCATAAGACAGTGTACTCACACAGAAAGGACGGTGCAGTTAAGAAAGATGTCAAAAATGCACACCAGGCCTGAATTTAGCAGCTGGGATATAAAGTAGGGGATATATAGTAAAGGGTTTATGTACATGAAAAGTGAGCTTCAGATTTTCCTCATGACCCAAATTTACTTGAATTTGAGCTTGTACTAACTACTGCAGCTGGACAATATGAACAAAAAAATTGATAAATTGACAATTCTTTGGCGATAATGATAAATCAACAACAGTAAACCTGTCATCCCCACGAATAATGCAGTGCCCCCCTTGGGCCAAGCAGTATGGTTTTGTAAATGCCGGCTCTCTATGGCACGACGCGTCATTCATCTAAATTTGAACAAAATCGGCCCTGTGTTCTTTGAGATGTTGTCTGTGGCTAACGTACAAACATGCTAAAGTACTAACGGACGGAGACAGATCCACAATCCCCTAACCAATTTCATTGTGGGGGGAAAAAACTAGAACAGTAGCTGCTTTTGAAAACGGTATTTTTCCCGCAATTGCATTTTAAGTAACGGTCATATGCTTGGAGCTTCTCCCCTCCTCTGAGCGCTGAGGGTGGCTCACTCACACAGCAGCCGGCAGCAGAACTGGGGCAGATACTTTGAATGCATGAGTCGACATAATGCATAGCTATTACCGTTGACCAAATAATGGTTGTAGAACAATCCACAGGAGCCCTGCGTAGCGAAAACCCTTGACATAAGCAAAATGCTTCGGTAGGAAGAAGGCAGTGTCCATGTCTGTCATTTTCATCTTCTCGTCCCAGCTCTACTAACTCATCAACTCAAATTGTATTTGTCACTTACGCCAAATACAACAGGTCTATAGACCTTACTGTGAAATGCTTACTTATGAATCCTTGATTGAAATGTTTCAAATAAATGGTTTATTCTTATTCATCTGCATTAATGAATCTATAGGTGAGCAAAGCAAAAGCATAGCAACATCAAGCCATGAAAAGGGACAGTTATCATTGTTTTCTCATTGTGTGGCCTTACCTTTCACAGACTTGTCAAGTGGTCTCAAAGCTTCAGAACACTCCACTTTAGTATCCAGCATTCTCTCACTCACTCCATCCAGGCTGGCCAGTGTGTCTGGGGACTGCAGGCCCAAGGACAATCCACCGTCTACTTCCACTGAGAAGCTGTGCTTCTCCTCACCCGGGCCTGTTTCACTGTCTAGCTCCGAGAGGGAAGTCAGCTCTGGACTCTGGGCCGTACCACTGTCAGAGTCACTGGCTGTATGTAAATCTGCAGGTGTGGCCGGTCTCTCTGGAATAGCCTCCTGATGTGTCAGCTCTGAGGATCTCTCTGGGGAGATAGTGGAGGAGGATGTGATGACCTCATCGCTCTGTCTGTCCACAGCCCTTTCATCATGTAACAACATGTCTGTCTGAGGGTAGGAGTCTCCACACTCTCTGCTGGCTTCTACACTCTCTCCCTGGGTCAGACTCAGGCCTGCTAGTCTGGCCTCCACCTCATTCTCATTCCCAGGTCTGGCTTCAGATAGGTCACTGCTCTCCTCTCCTTGTAGAAGATGAGGCTCATCCTCTCCCTTTGAGGGGTTCTTGTCCATCACATCCCCCTGTAACTCCCCAGGTGAGACAATAGGACCCCCATCCAAGGTAAGGGTCTCAGTGGGCTCAGAAACAGTGACCCCTGATCTTGGTGCAGTGTCTTTGGGTCCAGTCTGATGCTCACTATGGTTGTCAACAGCCTCCGGTACACGGCTTGCCTCCAGCATTGAATTGGAGTGGCATTGTTCTATGTTTGCTACAGCAGCTGCTACTGCTATGGTCACCACTGCTACAGCTGTGGCTGCTATCTCCTCCCTGCAAGGCAGAGAGTCTGCCTCTTCTAACGATGCCCACTGTATAGACACCTTCTTCTTTGCAGGGGTCTCCTCTCCTGTGACTGTCCCCTCTTCAGACAGTTTGTCCGCGGAGCAACTATCCGACTGGACGAGTTCCTCCTCCTCACGA
Organism: Oncorhynchus masou masou; assembly: GCF_036934945.1. Classification (NCBI taxonomy): domain Eukaryota; kingdom Metazoa; phylum Chordata; class Actinopteri; order Salmoniformes; family Salmonidae; genus Oncorhynchus; species Oncorhynchus masou. The sequence goes on from NC_088233.1 coordinate 40,389,556, forward strand.
GAGGGTTTGAGGTCTGTGACATCATCAGAGTGCTGTGGCCCCATGGTCCACTTCTCTACGCTCGATCTCTCTCCATCCTCAGTTGTCCTTCTGGCTGAGTCAGTGGACGCCTGTTCCTCCCATTCCTGCCCAGCCTCGTGGCCCTGGCTGTGGGCACCGTCCTGGTTATGCTGTGGTGGTGGTACCACTACCTCCACTGTGCCCTCCGCCGTCTGATCCAGGACCTGCTCACTGGGCTCTGGTGCTGTAACGCTACTGGGTCCGTGTGAACGGCTGCTCTCGCTTTCTCCCTCTGTCATACTGGGGCTCTGCTTCATGCTGTTTGTGTCAGTCTCTCCACTTCGGCTGCTGGCTGACTCAGTGCTACCGTTAGTCTGTTGGCCGGGGTTTCCTGCCTCTCTCTTTCTCTCGTGTGTACCGCCACAATCACCAACTCTTTCAGTCTCAGACCCCCGGCTGCTGTTATTGGCCAAATCCTGCTCCTCAGAATAACTCGTCAGCGCTGTGGTGATTTCCTGTCTTTGTTCGGGGTCTTGTGACTGTGCAGCCTGTGCCTGATGGCGGCTCACAGCTCCTGTCATTGTCTGCAGAGTACATTCAGAGGCGGCTTCCGCGTACTCCACCTCCACCTCGCCGCCATGTCCGTCATGCTGCCCGTTCTCCACGGGAACCCCAGCCTCTATCTGAGCCCAGGGTGCTCTACAATCGATCTCCTCGATGTTGTCAGGCTCCCCCTGCCTTTCCATAGTCTTTTGAGCCATCGTGTCCCCACAGCTGCTACTGCTGTTGACTGTACTCCTCTCCCCAGTCTCCAGGGGCCAATGCTTGTCTTCCGGGTATTCCGGGTGTTCCAGGGACTGTGCGTGGCCCATGGCTGGCGTAACCGTCGTCGGAAAAGCAGCAGCCTTCTTGCCCGTCTCAGTCTCTGCTCGCCTCTTCTCTCTCTCTTCCTTGTTCCTTTTACGACGCCCTGCCTTGCTGCTCTGCCTGGCAGTGATTACGCCTGTCCTCTCCCTATCAGCTTCCTCCTGCTGGTTTCCACAGGACGGTGTGCTGACAGCTGGAGTCTCACCCTCCCTCTTCCGCCGCTGTGCTGCAGCTTCACTTCTTTTATCTAACGCCTTCACAGAGTCCTTTACTGCTGCCTGAGCGGGGCCCGCCTCCCCTTCCTCTGGCTGGCCGTTCGGACAAGGCCACGCCCCTCCCGCGAGGTGGGCATGGCTCTGTTGGGGGTGTAAAGCTGTGTGCACTGACGTGTTGCTGATGCCGCCGGTTCCTGCTGTACTGTTTAGCTCGTCTGGTGACTGCTGCTGGAACACATGATCTTCCTACAGTACAAACAGAAACGCAGGGTGAATAATTGTCTCATTAATTAAACGTCAATTACACACATTATACATCACACATTACACACAGGGATCTTCACTTCGAGTCAAGATAAGACATGCACAAAATGTTCAGAGCAAACAAAAACCCACAGGTAACTTACAATAGGCTGGCTAGCTAGCCAGAAGATTTGATTCTGGGTTCTGAGATGACTTAGTGTATGAGAACACGGCAAGTAAGTCATAGTTCAAAGCAACAAAATGAGACAGCAGACAGAGTTGAACGCAGACGGAGTTAAATGCAGAGTTCTATAGCTCACCTTGTTGTCTCTGTGTGAGCGGATGAGTTTCTGTAGCTCCTCCACCTCTCCCTGCAGGCTGGGCGGAGTTTTCCCTGGCACCGTGTCCACCGTCAGGGTGTAGGTGTTCAGTCTAGGGTGGTGCTGCAGCGCTCGGCCTCCTGGGTAACACTGCCTCTCCTCTGCCTTTATCCGGGTGTCCGGCGAGGTCTCAACCCTGCTCAACACAAACAGAACACACCTGGTCAGAGCGGAGGTAGCCAAGGCACTCAGCACTGACTCAGCATTCAGCAGCACTACCTACGCCCATATTATAACAGCTATTGTGACCCACAGGTTCATTCCCAGGGAGATAAACCTTTCACCATTCCACCGCCGACCTCACCACCAAAACTGGTCAGCTTCATTGCTACTTCTATCTCAATCACAGAACTGGTATTTAATTAATTGTTCTATGATATCGGTGGAATTGAAAAAGTAAACGCCACTTCTCCCTTTCTAATCTCCTCCACCAGTGAAACCAGTTCTACTGAGTTACAAAGAGGAACAAAAAACAAAGAAAAGAGATCAAACATAGCTGTGCTAAAATGACGTTTTCTGCATGGACCTATTCTAAACGCCTCTTGTAATGGCTAAATCCTGGGAGGGGCTTTAGTAGTGTATTGTCCTGCGGACTCTGGGTGCAAGTCTCTCTCTGCCTGGGTTGAGTCATCTGTTCTACTCTCTCACAATGAGTGGAACTGACTCTAATCGACTCAGGAGTGATGATGTCACCACTGGTAAGCTCCGGTGAGAAGGACACAAAACCAAAACAATCTGATGGAAACAAAGGGCATGAGGGAGTCATTCAGTAAATGGATTGGATTAGTAAGATTCCAGCCCCTGGTGTCAGGAGTGCAGACCTGGGTTCAAATACTATTTGAAATCATTTCCAATACTTTATTCCATGCTTGATTGAGCTTGCCCGGCTTAACGGACCAATAGAATAGTTCCAAAACCCTGCTCCATATCCCACTCCAAGCAGGCTACAGCAAAAACTCAATGGTTGGAAATAGTATTTGAGCCTTGGTCTGCAGGAGCGATGAGATCAGAGGCTGTTCTCACCTGCCTCTTGGCGCTTGGTGCCAGCACAGGGCTGAATGGGTCTCCATGGCAACCCCCTAACATCATTCACCGGGGAATGAAAGGCAGGACACGGCACGGGGGAAGAACACAACAGAGCCACGTTGTGGGACCTGAGTAGGGAACCCGAATGCAGCCAGGACTAGGGTGAGAGAGCTTTTAACAACACACAGTTGCCATGAAGACGACTGTACTGTAAACGTTGGCTTTTTTATTCCTTTGTTAATGGTATATGACCTAACCAGCTTATTCCTACAGCCAGCGGGTGGAATGTACACAACTATGCTGTTGGGATTCAGCCATGACACCTAACTGTTCTCCTGTGCCAAATAAACAGCCGGATGTCCCTGACCTGAACTAATCCTGTCTCAGAGCATTTAACGTCAGAAGCCAGGTGACTCAATCTCTCCACTCCCAGCTTAACTCATTTCAGGAATCTTTCCACAACTCTCCCGAAAACAACACCGAACAACAGCCTCCCCAACGACACCAAGCAACACCAGAGAGATGAACATGGGTTGGTGTCTATGTGACTGGTGTAACTGTTACATGCAGACGAGGAAGCGCAGGAAGAGTGGGTACGGAGAAATCCCTGGTCTAGTCTAGTGAAAACAGTTGCTTTGTTCTCCTCTGTAACACACACAGTGCCTCTGAGGAGCTCCCGCTAGTGCTGCTCTCTCTCGCTCTCCTATGGTGATTGGGTTTCACAGCCTCCACCAAACCAGGTCGAAAGAGATCCGACAGAGACCGTTGACCCAGGGGACAGCAAAGCAGTCTGTGTGCCGCAGATAGAGAGACACCATGCGGTGTTGGGGTCTGAGAGTGTCCCTATGACCCAGTCTCTACTGGTCCACGCAGGTCCAGCATGTCCCTGTCTGGGACTAGGTGACATCTGAACCTCAATGTCATAGAGAGAGATAAGTGACCTCTGGTGAACTCTGTAATGAGGTCAACCATATGTGCTCAGCTGGAGAACAGATCAGCACTGTGTCACGGACGACACTGATGGTAAAAGCAGGTAATCAAACTGGTTTGGTGAGGTGCTCGTTGAGGCTGTGGCTGGGAGCAAATTATCTCTATCAGATAAACTGGAAATGCAGTTTCTATAGTAGTTCCATGAAACTACTGTTTCCCACCATCTTCACTACAATTTTTTCAGTGGTAAATCTGTCATCTGTGTTTGGGGGATGTAACCTACTGGGGCTGCCGAGTTAACATTGGTCTAGTTTTGAAACCAAAATGTTGGCTAGGCGATTTTTTTTCTTGTGTTATTTTATAGCTCAGATGTGTGAGCACATGTAACCAATCCCATACAGCTGGTACAGCCTGTGAGAACACAGAGTAGCGTACGAGCTGTCGTCCAACACGTTAACATCCCCTCCTGATTCTAAAACAGTACAAATTAAAAAGACGGACCTCAAATGTATGCCATCATGAGGCGCCAGCTAGGTACATTTTGTGATTTTTGTCCCACAAAGACGACCAAATACTGGTCTGGCTTGACGTACTTAAAGTGCAAATAGCGTTGGACTCTGTGCTGACAGCAGCAGTTCGGAGCGAAGCTGCAGAGTTCATCCTTGGTCTGTCTGCTTGTCTCTGTGTTCCCCAAACACTCCAAACACATTTCAACATCCCCAGCTCCTAACTAACCAGAGCTGTTCCCATTCCCACGGTTACATAAAGACACCTCTCCCTCGTGTGGATCCTAATGAGCTCGCTTGAAATTCTTGCCTATTCATCTGTAGGAATGCAAAAGTATGTGTTAACGAACAGGGCGACGAAGAGCTACCTAACGACTTGAGAGCAACTAAATGCTGTGGAGAGGGTTGTGCATTTCATTCACAGACAACATTCTGAAAACAGCAGAATATATTATGAAGACACGGTTTCTTTAACAGGTTCTGCTTTTCTTTCACACGTACCTGAGGTAGTAGAAATGACTGGCTGGCTGGCTTACTCCTATAGAAGCATAGCAATCGTGTATCTGAAGGTTATCACTACTGTAGTAAAGGTTGTTCATATTTAGGCCCTGTGTGAAGTATATAGGATGGGACACAGGTGAGTACTTACCCAGTGAAGAGCTGCTGTAGCTGGTCGTGGCCCCTCTTCTCTGCCACGCTGACTGGTGTGGAGCCCTGCTTGTTGGGCAGTCTGAGAGCCTCTCTGCCTCCCGGCTGCTGGAGCAGAAACAAGGCCACCTTCCGCAGACCGCGCCGAGCCGCAAAGTGTAGGAGGGTCTCGTGTGGCCCGGGCTCAGCTGAACGGGACACACAGGGAGGGAGAGTTACACTGGGCTCAGCGACGGTCAACAGTTCCAGTCCTCTCTCTAGAACACGACACACATGCAACGATGTGCTGCCAGCAGGCATCCAACAACTCCAGCTTCTGCTTAATAGCCAACGTGTTTACTCTGCCACTGTGTGATCAGTAACCTGTTTGGCAGTGCAGTATGTTCACGTGTAAATCCCTAAGTGCATTTTCAGACATGCACGGGCCGAGCGCCTCCCTCTCTCCCCTCTCCCTAACTCCTCCCACCTTTGCTATAAGCCTGAAGTGATAGCCCTGTCAGAGTCCCGCCCTCCTAACCTGTGTGACCCACCGTCCTGTCTGAGTCATGTGTCTAATAACCCCGCCCCTTTTCCCCTCTCACTGGTCAGACTGTTGAGCCTCTGCTTCAATACACACTGAACCAGCCGGAAGGCCTGACACGGAGGTGTGTCTTTTACTACAAACCATACAGCTACAGTCACATTTCAGGGTAATTATGTCATATGGAGACTTTCTCCCAACGCAAGACTACTCACAATGGTGTATTAGGATGGTACAGGTGGCTCTATTCTGAGAGCACAGAGCCTCGTCGACCGGGCGGTCGCCATTACTATCCCAGCAGTACGAGGACACACAGTGGGAGGATTGTTCTACTTTGGTTAATGAGAGTCTGGGAAAGAGACTGCCCTGGTTTCAACGGCCCACTGGGAATTCAACAAACCAATTTGGAGCCCCCATAAAAAGAGGTGTTGCACAAAAAGGAGTCCTACTAGAAACGTAATCCGGTGCTGAGGAGTTGGGGATTAGGTCGTAGCGGAGCTGAGGGTACTAATTTAACACCGTTTGCACCAGGTCTGATACCAGGAGTCTACGTTTGAAGTAGATCATTTGAATTACTCTTGCACATCAGAGCAGACCAGAGTAGAAGGTTTTCTTGTCTCATTTTCCTGTGAAATGCTGTGAAACACGTACTCTATTGCATCACACGGACAGACATACTCAATACAATACAAAACAAATGGCAGGTTAGCTGGTTTGTAACATTGATGGGAAACTATCCAATGTGAAAAGGAAAATCAACCCTTGTCCTGACCTCTACTAGACTCAGTTCAGTCACTGATTTGCAGAAACACGGAGACAATATGAGCATGGGCCGCCATTTCCTCTCCGTCAGCCACATTCTATGGTAGGACTCAGCGTATTCACTCCAGCCACTTACAGGAGGAGGGAGAGACCCTAACAAATCAGATTTTCCACCAGCGCTGGATTCTCATGGCTGCTTCTCTCCCACAAACCCTCAGTATAACTGCTACGCGAAGCTCTGGAATGCTAGCAGATCCTCTGTTGGCATTTAGAGTGTTGGCAGTCGATGTGGCAAGGGATAAAATATGCCTTTAGGAGTTTTACTGCATTTTTTCATGATAATAATGGCCCTCTGTGCTTTATTTCAACCAGAATGAGTTGTTGGCTGGGGCTGGGCACTGGGGCTGGGCACTGGGGCCGGGCAGTGCCAGTAGAGAGAGAGAGCCTCTGGACCTAAGGCCCGCTAGTTCCAGGGCTCACCGCCTGTCGTCCAGGTACCCGGGACCAGCTTCAGGAAATGCCAGAGCTGGAGAAGGCATTACACAGCTGGCCCACTCAACCGTTGGGGAGAGGAATTTAACCTGGCTGCAGGATCATCTATTCTAACAGACCCCCCCCCCTTTTTTTTTTTTCAAACATCAGAGAGTTTTGGAATCAAATATTATCAGGGGCCTCAGGTCACAGTGGAACTCCGGCAAAGCACAGAGGAAATAGGCAGAGTCACATGTCCCACCTCATAAAGGACTGCAGTGCTTTTGTCTGAGTGCACGTCAGGCCCAGAACCACCTGAAACATATAAGCCAGTCAATCTGACAGGTGTTTCTAGGTCACCATACATTGTTGGCTAGTTCTGTACATTGTTGGCTAGTTCTGTACATTGTTGGCTAGTTCTGTACATTGTTGCTGGGCAGATATCTCTGCCAAATCACTGAGCTCTTACAAGCTCAATCCCTGAGCAAAAAGGGACAGACGTCATTCAGATACTACAGATCCCAAAAGGTTTAATAGGATATATCTTTCACTGAGAGGCCAAGATCAAGTAGTCCTTTAAAGAGGCTGATGGGATAAAAAAAAAAATGAAAGCCTGGAGGAGGGGCACTCTCAGTCTTTAAGCTCTCAGCATTTTTTGTGTTCCTCTTATCTATGCCTGACAGAGGCACATGGTAACATCACAACAGGACATCTGCTAGCCATAACAGCCGTCCGTGGCTCAGCATGGCCTCCATCCTCCACATTCTGACAGCATGCACGATGTGTAACTAACATTAAAGCTTTAAACACATTCTGTTAGTATGACAATCTGTCATCAGTCAAAGCAAAATACAAAGACAGTAGACGCCTCGACGCAGACATGCATAAAAAGCATGTGGGCTCTAGATTTCAATGAGTTGGAATGAGACCGTATGTTTCAACAACACTCAATTTGGTGTTCCAAATGACCTGCAGGAGCCTATAGTTTTCATGTTGGGTCCTGTACTATTAAATGGCTCTATAGGGCCATACATTCCAACCGATCTTTCAAGTGACTGTATGGAACTTAATTCATACAGTCTTTAATTCCCGGTGCAGAGAGAGAGCGAGAGAGCGAGAGAGAGGGGTAGAGAGAGAGGTAGAGAGAGAGGGAGAAAGTGAGAGAGAAAGTGAGAGAGAGGGAGTGAGAGAGAGAGAAAGTGTGAGAGGGAGAGTGAGAGAAAGTGTGAGAGCGAGAGAGAGAGAGGTAGAGCGAGAGAGGGGGGGGAGAAAAAGAGGAGAAAGCACACTAACACTCTACTGACAAGAACAGGCGTACAGGCTCCAAATGTAACAAGCATCAGTCAGCTGTGACCAGAGCCCCCGACATGTATCCCAACAATCCCCTTTGAGCTCCAGAACAAGTCCCAGGCTCTGGTTAATAGACCAAATAAACACTGTTGGTTACTGCCCACTTCTTCATTGGGTGGGAATGTTTGTTTTTAGCATATCTGACATTGCTTTCCTGACTTATGACGACCCAATAGGAGCAGAAAACAGAAACATGGAGGAGGAAATAAAGTGGATCTAAACTCAGCCGGAGAGCCCAGCCAAGAACATCAGGAGGGAGGACTGGAGCTATCCCAGGGGACACTGGGGCATGATGGCAACCTCCCTCTCTCAGAGCACTTCCTCTCCTCACTAGGGCAGTCCTCTCTGGTCAGACTCTCACTCCTCTCACTGTCAGGATTCCTGTGTGCCAATTAACAGAATCACTGCAGTGGGATTGAAATGTCAGAGCCCCCCCTCCAAAAAAACCCACAAGGCAACAAAGTGACCTCTGATTGTTCGTTACCACGACCGGCTCTTTCTCCGGTGGACGTGAGTGGCTGGAGCAGATTTTATGCATGCCCGGGAGGCGGAGCTGAAGTATCGTTAGTGAACCACCCGGTGGGCGCGCTCCACTACTCATTCAGTAGAACGGGAACCCGGCCAAATCATCTCTCAGTTCGGGGGGAAGGGAACAAATATTTCTCTGTCTACTTAATTACCTCACTGAGGCGTGAACCGAACACGGCAGCACATACTGTATGAAATCTACAGGCACATTAAGAGGGATTAAAGCAGACCTCACCGTGAGAAGCACTCAAAAATAGGTCCACGGTGACACACAAAGCGGAGACCCCATCCCTACTCACCTATGCTGTTGTCCAGGTTGGTACCTGGTGGTGTGCCCACGTGTGTACCCAGGACGCTCCACCCCTGGGGCAGGGCCAGGTGTCTAAGGGCCAGGGAGAGGCTGTCGTCCAGCCGTTCACACTCCTGCAGCGGGATCTGGCACTCGTCCAGCAGCAGCGCCCCCTCCAGGCCGTCGGCCTGCCCCGCAGCGCTCACCAGGAACTGGGCCATGTCGAAGGCCAGGTCCTGGACGAACTGGAAGCGCTCCTCAGCCACGGGGTCCACGCAGCCGCCGGGCCGCGCCGAGCACAGCGTGACCTGCACTGACTCAGAGCAGTCATGGGCTTGGAAAGAGACGGAAGAGAAGGGGTTAGTTTACTTCTTACATAAAAAGGCCCTGTCTGTTCCTGTACAGACACATGCTTCAGACATGCCAAAATACTTTACAGCGTGAGTTTCCAGCGTGAGTTTCCAGCGTGAGTTTACAGTGTGAGTTTACAGCGTAAGTTTCCAGCGTGAGTTTACAGCGTGAGTTTACAGCGTGAGTTTACAGCGTGAGTTTCCAGCGTGAGTTTACAGTGTGAGTTTACAGCGTAAGTTTACAGCGTGAGTTTACAGTGTGAGTTTACAGCGTGAGTTTACAGCGTAAGTTTACAGCGTAAGTTTACAGCGTGAGTTTACAGCGTAAGTTTACAGCGTGAGTTTACAGTGTGAGTTTACAGCGTGAGTTTACAGCGTGAGTTTCCAGCGTGAGTTTACAGCGTGAGATTACAGCGTGAGTTTACAGCGTGAGATTACAGCGTGAGTTTACAGCGTGAGTTTACAGCGTGAGTTTACAGCGTGAGTTTACAGCGTGAGTTTACAGCGTGAGTTTACAGCGTGAGTTTACAGCGTGAGTTTACAGCGTGAGTTTACAGCGTGAGTTTACAGTGTGAGTTTACAGCGTGAGTTTACAGCGTGAGTTTACAGCGTGAGTTTACAGCGTGAGATTACAGCGTGAGTTTACAGCGTGAGTTTACAGCGTGAGTTTACAGCGTGAGATTACAGCGTGAGTTTACAGTGTGAGTTTACAGTGTGAGATTACAGTGTGAGTTTACAGTGTGAGTTTACAGCGTGAGATTACAGTGTGAGTTTACAGCGTGAGTTTACAGTGTGAGATTACAGCGTGAGTTTACAGCATGAGTTTACAGCGTGAGTTTACAGCGTGAGATTACAGCGTGAGTTTACAGCGTGAGTTTACAGCGTGAGATTACAGCGTGAGTTTACAGCGTGAGTTTACAGCGTGAGATTACAGCGTGAGATTACAGCGTGGGTTTACAGCGTGAGTTTACAGCGTGAGTTTCCAGCGTGAGTTTACAGCGTGAGTTTACAGCGTGAGTTTACAGCGTGGGATTACAGCGTGAGTTTACAGTGTGAGATTACAGTGTGAGTTTACAGTGTGAGTTTACAGCGTGAGATTACAGCGTGAGATTACAGTGTGAGTTTCCAGCGTGAGTTTACAGTGTGAGTTTACAGCGTGAGTTTACAGTGTGAGTTTACAGCGTGTATCAGCCTTTATAGCTCAGTTGAGCCTTAGCTTGCCCAAATAACTTGGCTGGTGTCAACAGTTTTCAGAGTGGACAAACATGAATCTACCCTCCCTCCCAGTGGACCTTTAAACAGGCCATTTTAATTATATTTAAAGGTGTATTATTGTAGAAGCCTGTGAACCAACAGGTAAATATGCTATTCTCACAATCAGAGGAATATCCACTAGCTACAGGTGTCACAAACGGGGGATAACCATCAAAACGTGTTCGCATCTATGAAAAGTGTCTCGCCCTTCACCCTCGTACCCATATACGGCTTGAAAATCCCTCCTTGTAATTGGGCAACTTTTGCAAATGTTTTGTTGTCTGAGTGAAGGGAAATGCTGTAAATTAAGAGCACTCGATGTATTCTGAAAGATGAGATGGTGAGGATTATAATACATACTGCTTTGATGTCATACACTTCACATTTCCATATCATAAAACCCATGTCGTATGCAGTGTCGACATTTATGATCAGTGTGTGATGTACAGTTACAAGATGACATGGCGTCATACCCGGGGTTGTCCTGAACATAATGAGCCTATGTTTGTCTCCTGCGAAGAAAACAACCACCTGAATGTACACCATTCCTTTCCATGCGCCCCAACAGTACGATCTGTTTCTCTGAATTGCCCTGTGAAGGCCTAACACTGTAATATCGTATATTAGAACTTAGCTAGTCATGTTGGCAATAGAACATTTATAATGGGACGTTTCTTGGGGGATTGTGTAAACAACAGTGATTGTGTGATGCAGGGCTGTGTTCCAAACAAAACAGTGACAAGTGTGCTTGCTCTCGTTCCTCAACGGCACAGCTAGGAGAGCTACAAAATATACTGTAGTTGAAGTATATACAGTGCCTTGCGAAAGTATTCGGCCCCCTTGAACTTTGCGACCTTTTGCCACATTTCAGGCTTCAAACATAAAGATATAAAACTGTATTTTTTGTGAAGAATCAACAACAAGTGGGACACAATCATGAAGTGGAACGACATTTATTGGATATTTCAAACTTTTTTAACAAATCAAAAACTGAAAAATTGTCCGTGCAAAATGATTCAGCCCCCTTAAGTTAATACTTTGTAGCGCCACCTTTTGCTGCGATTACAGCTGTAAGTCGCTTGGGGTATGTCTCTATCAGTTTTGCACACCGAGAATTTTTTCCCATTCCTCCTTGCAAAACAGCTCGAGCTCAGTGAGGTTGGATGGAGAGCATTTGTGAACAGCAGTTTTCAGTTCTTTCCACAGATTCTCGATTGGATTCAGGTCTGGACTTGGACTTGGCCATTCTAACACCTGGATATGTTTGTTTTTGAACCATTCCATTGTAGATTTTGCTTTATGTTTTGGATCATTGTCTTGTTGGAAGACAAATCTCTGTCCCAGTCTCAGGTCTTTTGCATACACCATCAGGTTTTCTTCCAGAATGGTCCTGTATTTGGCTCCATCCATCTTCCCATGAATTTTAACCATCTTCCCTGTCCCTGCTGAAGAAAAGCAGGCCCAAACCATGATGCTGCCACCACCATGTTTGACAGTGGGGATGGTGTGTTCATTGTGATGAGCTGTGTTGCTTTTACGCCAAACATAACGTTTTGCATTGTTGCCAAAAAGTTCAATTTTGGTTTCATCTGACCAGAGCACCTTCTTCCACATGTTTGGTGTGTCTCCCAGGTGGCTTGTGGCAAACTTTAAACAACACTTTGTATGGATATCTTTAAGAAATGGCTTTCTTCTTGCCACTCTTCCATAAAGGCCAGATTTGTGCAATATACGACTGATTGTTGTCCTATGGACAGAGTCTCCCACGTCAGCTATAGATCTCTGCAGTTCATCCAGAGTGATCATGGGCCTCTTGGCTGAATCTCTGATCAGTCTTCTCCTTGTATGAGCTGAAAGTTTAGAGGGACGGCCAGGTCTTGGTAGATTTGCAGTGGTCTGATACTCCTTCCATTTCAATATTATCGCTTGCACAGTGCTCCTTGGGATGTTTAAAGCTTGAGAAATCTTTTTGGATCCAAATCCGGCTTTAAACTTCTTCACAACAGTATCTCGGACCTGCCTGGTGTGTTCCTTGTTCTTCATGATGCTCTCTGCGCTTTTAACGGACCTCTGACACTATCACAGTGCAGGTGATTTATACGGAGACTTGATTACACACAGGTGGATTGTATTTATCATCATTAGTTATTTAGGTCAACATTGGATCATTCAGAGATCCTCACTGAACTTCTGGAGAGAGTTTGCTGCACTGAAAGTAAAGGGGCTGAATCATTTTGCACGCCCAATTTTTCAGTTTTTGATTTGTTAAAAAAGTTTGAAATATCCAATAAATGTCGTTCCACTTCATGATTGTGTCCCACTTGTTGTTGATTCTTCACAAAAAAAATACAGTTTTATATCTTTATGTTTGAAGCCTGAAATGTGGCAAAAGGTCGCAGAGTTCAAGGGGGCCGAATACTTTCGCAAGGCACTGTACTGTAGCACCTTATACTGTCGTTGAAGACTCTATTTTGAGTCACAAAAGTGCGTTGAAATGACTCAGGAACCGTGCACACTTTGGAGAGGTGTGCGCCTGTGTGGCCACGTGGTGACACCGGTTAGTCCTCTCACTCAAACCCTTAGCATTTCTTGGTCTTATGCTTAGCTGACCCCACATTTCCCAGGAATAGTCGTATCATGGTACTGAATGTATCCAGAGTATTTTCAGAATGTGGCGACATGTACAGTAAATGTAAAATCAACAGTGTAATGTTTGGATCCAGTCTTGTCAGGTGACCTGTTGTGTCCTCAACTTTGGTCTAATCATTTCCCCCAAAACGTTCAATTGCTATCATGGTTATGCTTTTCATATTTCTTCTGTAAGAAACATTTCCATGGAGCCCTATCCATTCCTGCCAATTCCCACGAGTGTAAAGGGTGAAGATATGGCCTAGTGACATGATGTACTGTTCTGTTCCTTTACTATGTCCCTCCCTGTTCTGAAAATGAATGGACTCCACAGCAAAAGGCCATGTGAGAGCCATATTTTTATTGACAGCTCATATTAGTCATGACACAGGTCTGAGGGGACCGGGGGGACAGCACGCAAACATTCAGGAGGCCCACCCACTCCTATTCATGGCTCTGCTGACGTCCATACACACAACACAAACACAGATAAATCCGAGCCATCACGACATCATCAATATGCCACATGTCAGCCATGTTTCTACACGGACCTGGTGATCAGGGTGATAACTGAAGCCGGGGTTAAATATAAAAACAACTTTTCTGTCGGACAAAAATATATTTGGGATTTATCTCTCGGACATCTTCTGGTTAAGGCTGCCTAGACAAACACCCCGTGGATGAAAACATGGTTTACTACCAATGACCAGACTGAGACAGATATAATTATGGAGCAAAGTTCTCACATTGTGAACAATGTATTTCCAAGGACTGGGAGAGTGGTGTAGATGTAGAAGAGAAGCAGTCATAAACAAAGACGACATTCCTGTGTCAGCTGCCAAGAGGCTCGTCCCATCGCAGTGTAAGCAAAAAGCACACATCATTAGCTGAAAACCCATGTAAAATGTCTCTATTTGCCCATGAAGAGTGGTGTGTGTGGGCGCGTGTATGTGTGCGCGTGAGCGTGCATGCAACTATAAAAGATTTGGTTCATCCAAACAGCTCTGCCACACAGACAAACACACAACCAGTACCACCGTCCAGCACCAGAATGCTGTTTAAAACCTCATCTCTCGTCTGACTGTCCCGTGGGGTTTAATCCTGTTGATAAAAACGTCCTAGCAACCATCAGTTTCACGATAACAAGAGCTGGGACCACCGGCGGCGGCAGAGCTCTGTGAGCGAGACAGAACCTGAGGAGGATGACAGAGCTTTCTGAAGCTCTTCTTCATTTGAAGGTCTTGGTGCACTGGCCAAAATCCTTTAAAGTGTTCTTACACTGGATTGATTACACAGGCTGTGCCAAGGAGCTGCTGCTGCACAGTGGCATGTGTTACAGTCAGATTGTCCCAAACAGCACGATACTGCCGATACCGTGGGCCGTGGTAAAAAAGTAGTGCACCGCTGTAAATAGAGAATAGGGTGCCATTTGGGACGCACTTGGAGCCATTCCACTGGAATCTTCCACCCCGCTCTGTTCTCCCCTCCTCCGGCCTCACTAGGACTCTCTCCGTCAACTAGCCGCCCATCTGTCAGAGCACACAGACGTTTATTTCACTTTCACGCCGTGTCTTCCCTGATTGTCTGGCACCGCACTGAGCCGTGGAGTTTTGTGTATATCAACAGGCCAACGACACGGTTGCTGCTGCTGTGGCTCTGTCCACAGGACGAAGAAATGTACCGTAGCTACGCTGTGAGGTCATTTTATATTATGTAGATGACATCGTAGCCACTAAACCTCACAGAGGGAATGTTTTAAACAGTGCAGCACATCCAGTTCTACCTAATTTAGCGCTGCGACAGCAGGGATGAAGCGAATTGTAGATGGGCTAGATAAGGCATCCCGACATTGGGGGGGGGGGAATGGTTTACTGGATTGGCACGCGGACACACACTGTAAGGCTGACTGATGACAGCAAGGCTTGTGGGGGTATTTATTAGGCTATGGTGTGTTTACTACTTTGGGAAAAGGGATTTTAGAGATAAGGATTGAGTTATTCCATTCTGTTTAATACTAAGGGAAAGGAGTGGAAATGCATGTCCTTATACAGGTACCTAGGGTCAATATGCACACACACACTCGGGGCAAGGCTTTCAGGAGCTGAATATATCGGTGTTTACTTCTCTAAAGCCTTGTCAGGTTTTCCTCCACTTCCGACATCCGTTACATTAAGATGGAATGTCTCCGAACATCAACAGCAATTAAAGGTCTCTAGCCATAAGTGCAGTGTGTGTTTGACTGTCTCAGAGTGAATTATTAGTCTAGTTTCAATCTGGAAAAATGCCGGCCATATTCCCAGGACTCCTGGTGGTATGGTAAGTCATTGGCCTGCGGGTGTGTGGGATAGCGTGAGCTTGAGCAGCCATGTGTGGTGTACAGTGTGGCAACGGATACAATACGACTCGAAGTGTTGTGGAGACAGATGGCCTGCAGTGTGGCAGTACTCCTGTACTTTCCATTGGCCTGTTCAATGGAATGTTTGGGACCTTTACGCCCTGCGGTGCATTGTGGGACTTACCTGGGCACACGGCCTGCAGGGTGACATGGCTAATCCTCAAGGTGCTGGTCAGGTGCCTCTGGTTGGTGCCAGCAAACAGCAGGTAGAACTCTACACCCTCCTCATCCTCCAAATGATCTTCATCACCAAGCTGCACCGTCAGAAGACACTCACCCTGGAAGAAGACAAGACAGATGGAAATACAGTCATACTGTACATTTGAGCCACATACTTGGATTGGTTTAACTCAGTTTACATCTTTAGAGCTTGCAGCAGAATGGCAAAGGAAATGACCGACTCTCTAAACTAGGGCTGGGAAATGCCAGGGACCTCATGATACGATATTATCACAATACATAGGTGCTGATACGAAATGTATTGCGATTATACTGTATATGTATTGCAATTCAGTACTGCGATTTGATTGTGATTCGATGTTTCGAACATGAGGAAGAGAGAATGTGAGGAAATCCGTGTCAGGGATAAAAGTGCTCAAAACATGTTGGCACACTCTTTAAAACATTTCAAAAGAAGATGGAGGATAACTTGTCGTTATAACCGACTAGCGCTAGCTAAAAAAAAAAGGATGGGTTTTATTTTTTGCATTTCCTAAATGCAATCGGCAAAGATTATATTGCGATACTCAACTGTGTTTCCTCTGAGTTCATTTAAGTGTGGCGCTGCGCCACGGCAGAATCATTCCTGCTACACTAAAAGTAACATAATATATTTCTACCAAACATAGTTTCAATAAAGTTCTGTAATGCACATTCTCTTTTCTTAGTAAATAGATCATCCATTCTGGGTTCAACAGTTCTGAAGGTTATTTAGCTATGTGAGCTGTGGCAGGCAGCCTGCAACCCAAGAAACACAGCGTGCCTGTGGCCAGTGCTCGATACAGGCGCTCTGCGGCGCGAAACACAATTCACTTGAATCACCTCAGAGTGCTCCTGCATGAGAAATTGCAAGAAAGGTACGTTAGCTTGTTTTTTTGACTAACGTTAGCTAGCTAAGGGCTAAAAAAAAATGGTGCATATTTAGTCTGTACTAGTCTACAGGATTATGTGTTTATTTCTGAGCCAACTCCACCAGGACCTCGACCCAATGGGTCTGGGAGCATTCAACATCAAGGAGGCGGAGGAGAGAGAGACCAGGTGGAGACGACCAAGACCAGGGAGCAGTTCTGGTCTTGGTTCAGAGAGGAGGTGTGTTTTCAAATGCTGTGATGGAACCAATGTTACATCATGTGTGTTGGATTAACTAATTAGGTCTTCTTGTTGGGCTCCAGGACAGCCGAGACCGGAGGTTCCAACCCCTGGAGATTCTGGGGTGTGTTGGGACCTCAGGCTGCGTTCTCTAGTGAGAGGATAAACACCTGTAGTTCAGGGGTTGAAACACCTGTATTTTAGGGGTTGGACCAGCTGACGGCAATGTTAAAGCTGGCCTCGCAGTTTGATGAGTGGGGGCAGACTACTCCTGACTATACCAGTGTATTCTGTTAATTGTGAGAGGGACTTCTCTGCAATGAAACATTTGCAATGAAACAATGAACATTTAAATGTGAAAGTAGATCGTCTCTCTCTGTCCCTCTCCCTGTTATTGCAGATCAAAACAGACTTGAGGAACAGACTGCAGGGAGAGCATCCAGCCGGCTCTCCATCAACCCCCCCACCCACAATTACAGGAGGGCGTTGGAAATCTTTTTCCAAAAGCCCAGAAGAATAAAGTGCTCTGACAAAGGCTGTCAGAACGAGGTTTTTGTCAGAACCTGAAAAGACATTTCCAACGTTCTCCTTTTGTGATAAACATGAATTAGTGGGCTCTAATTCATGTTCAGTCAAATGTTCCTCTGGTCATTTTGTCAAGATAAACTTTTTTATTTCAGAAAGTTCTCTGTTGTGTTTCTTTAGATAGCTGCAACACTCAACCTTAAATTGCAGACTGTATACTATAATAATTTTACTGATACGTTATTGAGCTCATTTCTGGGGGTGGAAATGATATTTTTAGGTGGTTTATTTGAGTTTTTCATTTTAAAAAGTCACCAGAACCAAGCTTTTCAGTACTTATACATATTTTTAAACCCCCCCCCCACACTACCACTAACTGCCCCCCACAGCTAACACATTTTCCAGTGGAAGCACTGCTCTACTGTATCGATCCCCCCCCCATCCCTATTCTAAACCAGAGGAGAAACCAACACAGTAGTATAGGAGAGGTAGGCATCAGCACCTGTTTATTACGGTAGGAAGAGGCTGTGTTTTGTTATAGCACTATCAACCCATAATGTAGGGCGGAATACTCGACTGAATACATAAAAACAAACCCTGCTAAAACAATAATTACCCTGCCTTATTTAATTACAGTGTATTGCACAAGTGTGTGTGTGTGTGTGTGTCTTCTTGCATCGGTGTGTATTATAACAAATTATTTTATTTTTTAGAGACCTCTTTATACTAAGAACTCTTCAAATGTATGGAGCCCCCAGCCTGGAGTTACAACCAGGCTGTGTGCAGTTCTCTGACAGGTCTGTTATATTGAAGGACCCGGTGTAAACACGTGACTTCCTGTCATTCCGCTTCAACCAGCGCATGGTCCAGTGTGACAGCCAGCTGCACAGAGCAAGAGAGGAAGAAGGTAAGATTGGAGGATGACTATGTTTCCTGTTTCCTTATTTCTAGGTTACCCGTGGGCCGGTCCAAAGCACTGTACTGCTGGAGCTGTCTGCCTACCGTCTGTTGTTTTCCTCACAGGTCCACATCATATCCACCTTATCACATGCAGCAGGAATAACAGATAGGGGGACAGAAAGGTACTGACTAGTCCAAATAACCCATCTCTCTCCTTCAGTGGCAGGATCTTTTCATATAGAAATAAACACTGAAGATGGAAAATGCATGTGGGAAACATAGATGTCATGGGTAAGAAGAATGCATAGTTTACTCAGTCACACGCAAAAAAATAATAATAATTCCCAAATACACACGACGTGGTCCGGAGCTACCAATTGTTATCTATGTAGCGGCTAGCTAGCTAGCTTTGCATGTTCAATGACGTACAGTGGGCATATGTGGACACGACTGTTGACTTTGGACAGACTGCACACATCCTTCAGTGCTGAATGCCAGTCAGCTGGCTGATGACAAGCGGTTAGAGGAGGAGAGGCACAATACAGGGGAATATAGTATGAAAACCATATAGGCTAACACTGCAGCACTTACTTTAACATAAAGCTATGCTTAGAACCAACGGGAAAGCTCTTGCACCGTGTACGCTAGCACTGTTTAACATACAGCTGTGCTTAGAACCAACTGCCTGAGGACAGAAAACCCCCAGCCATCCTATGGTTCATCTTGTATACACCACATGATCAAAAGTATGTGGACACCTGCTCGTAGACGCTTGGCATTGCACGTGGTGATCTTAGGCTTGTGTGCGGCTACTCGGCCATGGAAACCCATTTCATGAAGCTCCCGACTAACAGTTATTGTGCTGAAATTGCTTCCAGAGGCAGTTTGGAACTCGGTATTGTGTGTTGCAACCAATGACAGACGATTTGAACTCGCTACTGGCTTTAGCACGGCGGTCCCGTTCTGTGAGCTAGTGAGGCCTACCAATTCCACTTCACAATAACAGCACTTACTGTTGACCGGGGCAGCTCTAGCAGAGCAGAAATGTTATGAACAGACTTGTTGGAAAGGTGGCATCCAATGACGGTGCCCTGTTGAAAGTCACTGAGCTTTTCGGTATGGGCCATTTTTATTTTTTTCACCTTTATTTAACCAGGTAGGCTAGTTGAGAACAAGTTCTCATTTGCAACTGCGACCTGGCCAAGATAAAGCGTAGCAATTCGACACATACAACAACACAGAGTTACACATGGAATAAACAAAACATACAGTCAATAATACATTAGAACAAAATAAAACAAAAAGTCTATATACAGTGAGTGCAAATACAGCCAATGTTTGTCTATGGAGATTGCATGGCTTTGTGTTCGATTTTATATACCTGTCAGCAATGGGTGTGGCTGAAATAGCCAAATCCACTCATTTGAAGGAGTGTCCACATACTTTTGTATACATAGTGTAGGTGCAAAACGTATTTGGCCTGGAGCTCTTTACATTCATGTATGTATCTTAAAAGTCTGTTTTTGTCTATGTGGTGGAGCAGATCATCTGAAAGAAAGACCCTTGTTTTACAGGTAGAGATTAGTAATGGAATCTTTCTGCTGTAACTGCAGCAGCCATTTTCTACATGTGTAGCCGACGGCAACACAAAAAGAGGAGGGTAGCTAGCATGTCTGTCTGCAGCTCCCTCCCTCCCTGTCTTGTGTTCTGATCGAAGTGGAGGACACACCTCCTTCACCTGTTGATGTGTCCTACTCCGTGGTGTTGACATGGCCCTAGGGTGGCAGACGTGGCTTGCTGATTGGTTTACTGGAGCCTGTACTCTGAACAGAGGCTTCTATTTGGAGATGCCAGTTGGGCGTGATGAGGGACAAAGAAGTAACTTCATTTTAATTGTTCTTATTTAGAAACAGTCAAAAGGTTTTTCCACTATGTAAAAGTGGCTAGGGAGTTAGACAGGTTTTAGACCGAGGTCAAATGAGAAAATCCTGTGACACAAAGCTATTAAATCATTTGAGCAGCCAGTATGACTTGTTTGGAAAAGGCTTCAGGACTGTCATCGGCGATATAAAAGGCGATCGGAAGGCCTCTGAGGACAAATATTTGATTTCAAGCAATCAAAAGTACAAAAGGTCACAGTCTAAAACAAATCCAAGCAATACAAAGGGAAACTATGAAGTGCTTCTCAACAATGAGAAAAGGCTGAAGACAAAAAAAAGACTAGTTGGAAAAAAGAATGAATCAAAACATGAGAGTAAAATGCAGTGCTGTTCAGGAGGAAGAGCGTGCACACTAATGGTAAACTGGGCCTTGGGCCACTTCTACTGTAAAAGCCCAATATAGACAACAGGTGTTGAAGCCGAAAGAAAGAGAGCAAGAGCAAAAAGAGAACTAAACCAAAACATTTGCCAATAGACCACCCTGCAGGGGTTTGTGAAATATAATTTTTATGTATCAAAAAGAAAGGAGGACCAAGGCACTCTTCATATAATTCATTAAAATGCCTATATTTGTATGGAATGGAAACCAACTCTGACACGTTTTGGTTGCATGACCTTAGTCAGGGTGTACTTCATGCAGGAAAAACCCGTAGGAGTTTTTAAACTTCGTTTACCAAAGAGCACCTTGTGTCTACCAAAATCTACTATTGTGTACATTAGCAGAGCTTCCCTTCCTCCTTTTTTATATACTTTTGATGTATTTGAAAACGTGATTATGAGTTCCAAATTATGTAAGCTACTTGTGTACCAGAAGTTTGACAGATAAGTTCACAGAACAAATGTCCCAACCATTCCATTAAGAGTCCAACGGTTCCACTGCTCTTGGGTCTGGAGTGGTTTGCCTCTAGTCTAGCGTGTTCTTAGGCATTCTGGGGTTGTTTGTGATGCTGTTCCAGAGATCAACATCAGAGGTAATTTTAAAAGCTGACTGGAAATAACCCCAGAGAGTGAGTCCAAGGAGGAGAACCTGACTGGAAATAACCCCAGAGAGAGACAGTCCAAGGAGGAGCTCCTGACTGGAAATAACCCCAGAGAGTGAGTCCAAGGAGGAGAACCTGACTGGAAATAACCCCAGAGAGAGACAGTCCAAGGAGGAGCTCCTGAATGGAAATAGCCCCAGAGAGTGAGTCCAAGGAGGAGAACCTGACTGGAAATAGCCCCAGAGAGTGAGTCCAAGGAGGAGAACCTGACTGGAAATAACCCCAGAGAGAGACAGTCCAAGGAGGAGCTCCTGAATGGAAATAACCCCAGAGAGTGAGTCCAAGGATTTTTCTAAATTGTCTGGGGATCTATGAAAACCTCAAAAAAGCTCCAATGTTTACAGAAATCGTCTCAAATTGTAGATCTAGATCAACAGAAACGGGGCATGTAAAGTACATCACTGTGACTATCCTAGTTATGGCTCTATGCACCCTCAAAACTGGCTCGTTTTGGCTGTACGTTCAATTCAGGCCTATTTTTCTAAATTGTCTGGGGATCTATGAAAAGCTCAAAAAAGCTCCAATGTTTACAGAAATCGTCTCAAATTGTAGATCTAGATCAACAGGAACAGGGCATATTTTCAATTTGTTTCTACTCCTACTAGGCACAACGATACAAAGGTTCAAATTAGCTTCGATTTTAATGCACCCCTATGGGAGTACAGATTTGGGAAAATATTATTTAAAAATAGTTCCCAAAATACAATTGCGTTGAGTTTTGTCTCTAAAGTTACACAACGTTGTCCTCTAAATGACAGTGAAGGCAAAGCGTTTACAACATTTGTCGTTTGCCCGGTACCGGTTCCCGAATCAATTAGTGCGGGTCATCTCAGGCCAGAGTAGCATTTTGAAATCATCATAAAACACCCAAAAATGAGTTAAAACTTGTCAAAATTGGTGTAGAGTCTTGCAAGCACTAGACCATCGTTTCCAATTAAAAAAAATGATTTCAGAGCAGTATTTCCTGAGATATAACATTTTTATCACATTACCTCAAGAGGTGAAACTCAGGGCTAGGTAATAAAAATAACACTCAAATATTAATACAATGGTGAAAAAGTGTCAGAATTGAAATTTTCTTTTGGCCTTGCTCATTTGAGAGGATGGCCTATTACAGTAAAAAAAAAAATCTAAATTCCAATAGGAAATAAATTATTGAGAAAATAGAACTGGTGGGAAACAAGGCGAAACGTTGTCATTGTAAGTAACGGGTATAAATTTGATATTGTCGCGTTCGGAATCCAATTAGGCTCGAGAAAATATAAAAACTTTTCGCCTACGACGAAAAATGAATTATAACATTTTAGGGGTTCACGCCTCGAGAGGCGATACCTTGGTAAATGGGGACCCCAAAATTTTCCATACAAAACTTATGGGCTCATATGAAAGAGGTAAAATAAATTACATCTAGGGTCAAAGGTCAAAATTTCAGGTAGTCAAGGTCAGGGTGTTGAGGAGCTCCTAACTGGAAATAACCCCAGAGAGAGACAGTCCAAGGAGGAGTTCCTGCCTGGCTGCCTGCTACTGAAGTACTCTAATGACAGACTGACCTTGACACCACTCACACCAAAAAAGACTGGGTGGCTCTCGGGCCCAGTGTGTGTGTGTGTGTGTGTGTGTGTGTGTGTGTGTGTGTGTGTGTGTGTGTGTGTGTGTGTGTGTGTGTGTGTGTGTGTGTGTGTGTGTGTGTTTCCTCCTCTTCAGAGACAGCTGTATTACTCCAAGGGCATAAAGTATCCCGACAGCACACACCCAGGCTTTCTAGAAGGGCAGGAAACAGACTCTGTATTCCTACATTTGCTCTCTTGGCTGGAACAATTACATCAAATCCACGGAGGGCAGGACATCTGATTGAATTAGCCACACTGTTCCCCTGCTCTAACTTATTTAGCACTTAACCAAGGCCATGACCAGAGTTGTCCCTGACGGCTGAAAATCAGAGCCTTCAAATGAAACAAGTTACAACACACTTATCAGGTGAACAAAACTGCTTTTTCTTGAGCTTGTATGTGCAGGATCCCTTGCTGAAATGGGTCCCTGTACAGACACAACCCAGCCACACTAGCGCACCCCGCACATGTGAATGAGTCACTGTCACGAGTGGCCCCAGCCCTGTTACATTCCTGACTCTCTACTCACACCACACCCAGCGCGAGGGGACCATAGGGCCAGGGGGGGCAAACTCTGAGCTCACCGTCTCATTGTCTAAGGTGAGGAGACAGGAACAGACAGAGAAAGAGAGAGTGAGACCAACAGAGGAGAAGGAATGAACTTCTCCATGTGTGTAGTTAGTCACTCCCTCTCTCGTTCTGCAACCCCCAGGGCCTAACCAGCCATGTGTTTCAAAGCGTATCAACTGCTCTCACACCACTTAACTTATAATGTGTTCTTTTAGAACAAGGGGTTACTTGAGTTCAGTTGCTACTTGTTTCTTTTTTGTTATGTTCCCTGTTCAATATTTAGAACAGAAAGGTGGCAGGTGGTAATGCACAGGAGACAGCAGACACACAGGCAGGAAGCAAGCAAAAAAAGCGTGACCACAGACTGCAGCACATCTCAGTCACGTTGATCTGCAGCTTTCTAGTTCTGAGGAAGGTAAGACAACACCAGGCTGAGTGTAGGAGAGGTACTCCTAGACAATGTGTTAAGGAGGATTCCTGACAGAATCCTCTAGTTAGCATGGCCCACCACAACAGGCACAAAGAGGGATAGGTCTCATGCTTCCAGAGAACACCGTTTTAGTCACGAGATGCACGTCAGTCTTGATTGACGTCCGTAAACTCAGCCAAGTAGAGTTTTAAAGCAAGTGCTGAGCTGCGAAATGAGGTAATACGCAGAGGTGTAAGGTACTAATTACAACCACTCTTGTTAGTGTAACTGAGTGGCTTTACTTTCTTGAGTATTTTTCGAAATTAGTCATTTTACTTCTACTTGAGTAAAACGTAATTGAAGTAACAGTACCTCTACTTGATGAGGATATTTCAGTTTCAAATCCTGGTGAGTGAAAGAGGGAGTTTGTGATATTAGTACTGCACATTAATTTCCTCTTAATTTCCGTTGAATGTATGGAAATGATCACGTGTAACAACATTCAGGTAACCTTAGTGAAATGAGCTAATTATCAAGGTCAATGTTTTTATTTTAAAAGTAACTCAATTACTTTTACCCTGAGTACTTTTTAAATGCTACATTTTACTTTTACTTGAGTCATTTTTTTACTCCAGTAATTTTACTTCTACTTGAATAAAATGTAATTAAAGTCACAATACTTCAGTACTCTTTCCATCCCTGGTAATACAGCAGGCCACAGATCTGAGGCTAGCTAAGGACTGTATGAATGTATTAGATCAGAGTCGTAATATAGCTGATCTCGTGTCTGAGAGCAGAATATCTGTGGTGGAGAGGAGGGCTGGGATCGCATCCTCAGAGTGATCAGGTTCTGTTTGCTTTCCTCCCTGTTAATGAGGATGAATCAGCACATATTGCATGAACGACGTCTCCTTCCTAAACCACATCTAGAGTGCTGATTTGACACAGACGTCTCCTGTCTCTGCCCAATTAAAACCCCTGGCTGTCAGAGGAAGACTGGAGCCTGTTCCTACTATATGTCTGATGGCCCTGGGTTTCCTGTTTGGTGTACTGAGCATGCTCAGAAGGCTCTGCCGGGAGGAGAGCCCAGACCTAGCTGTGTGCACTGAGCCCAGCTGATCCCCTTCTTCGTGTGGCTGCTCTCTGAAATCAGACGCTGCCGGGGTGCATCTCACACAGCAACAACCCCCCCCCCCCCCCTCTCTTTTAGTGTACCCGCTTCCGCTCCAAAGGCCGAGCTGAAAGCTCAGCTCAGGGATCCAATGGCAACACGAAGCCAGGCCCCATCCAAAGCCACACCCACACACCCAGTTACAGGCCTCTAGAGCCACCTCATGCTACACACTAACAATAGGCCACGGAGATGGTTGAGATATCCCTAACTCACGCAGGCCTCCCATTCGCATCACCGAGATTGTCACACAGATAAGATTGTCCATTGACTCCACTTATGAGCAGGGTTCTAGACCAACTTTTTCAGTTGATGGCTCTGGTAGGATTTGGTGGCACCAATTTTCCCCGGCGCTGAACCAGGATAATTTATGACTAGCCATCTTTTAAATTAGCATGCCCGGGAAACGGATGATGTCCGCAACATTTAAACATTATCTTTCATTTGCGGAATGAGCAAGTAGCCTACAGCCTATAATAACCTACCCTCCATATACAAATAATTACATTTGAATTAACTTAACAGTATCATATTCACTTTGATTGTTGGGAGGGAGAGAAAAAATAAAACATTTGCGCAAATGACAAAAAAAAATGTATATTCTAAATCCACAACGACCACATCAGAACACCACTTTTGAGGTCTGGGAACAATCATCATAAGAAATTGGAGGGTGTAGTTACCCTTTAGACTCAATTGCTCACCTAGTAAGAGACTGTTGTGTTTGGCTAGCTGTACTGTACAATGTACAGCGTAGGTTACATGTGATGGCAGAGTTTGCGAAACAAATGCCCCCCCGCGATTGGTTCAAATCATCATGACATCATTGTGTCGGGTAGTCCTTCTTTTTAGTCAACATTTCATTGGGAAGGTTTTTTGGGAAAGCCTTTAGAAACATTCTTTCAAACAGAGTATGATGACTAAATTGCGCACCGCAAATATTCAACCAACTTTTTGAATACCTGGTTTGCATACCCATTGTTGCATACCCATTGTTGCATACCCATTGTTGCATACCCATTGTTTTTTTAATAAATCTCGATAATAATACACTTTCAAAAAGATAATTGTGAAGCAAAAACGAACATGACCCGCTAAAAACATTGACTGGCAACCTAAAAACGGTGTCGCACTGCCAAGTCAAAGTGCTTCGGTCACCGTTTTACTTTCAGTGCCTGACTTGGGCAAGAGCTTACCGGGAACTGAATCCTGGCACCTCAAATGTTCTACTTCTTGAGTTCCTGCACCTCTTATAGAATATTAGCTCAAACCTATTGTGGGGTTCCTGCACCTAAATATAAACAGTACCCAAAATGAGTACCGGCACCTATTTCAGTGCAAGTCAAGCACTAGTTACTTTACAGAGATGGGTCATATGTCACATATCCCTCCCTGCCTGGATGCATCAACATATTTTGTCATTAAAAAATTTAAAAATTAAAGAACAACTTAACAAATCTTTAACTTATTTAACCAACACATTTGGTTCTAGGAGATGAGCAGCAATACTAAACTATGTTTACAAAGCAGACTTGGTATCACTAAGACGATAGGGCGAGGAC
Source organism: Oncorhynchus masou masou (assembly GCF_036934945.1). Classification (NCBI taxonomy): domain Eukaryota; kingdom Metazoa; phylum Chordata; class Actinopteri; order Salmoniformes; family Salmonidae; genus Oncorhynchus; species Oncorhynchus masou. The sequence goes on from NC_088233.1 coordinate 40,415,953, forward strand.
CTCGCCACCAGCACAGACACACACGGCCATTATATATCCATATTCAGATAAACCAGACCGTCTGGTCTAACACACAGGGTGAACATGGACAACCAGCTTTACCGGGAGGCACCGCCTGCATGTTTAAACAGAGTCTAACAGGTTTGCCACATAATCTAGTAACAGTGTTATGTCTCCAGCCCAGCCACCCTTGTGACACGTGGGCGCCTCATACCCCGTGTAAATCGAATGAAACATGCTCGAACCCAAGCAAAGCACCAACATGCAATTATCCAGCACAGCTCTTACAACCCACCCTCATCGTCACAGAGAACAGACAGGCCTCTATCTATCACTCACTCAACCCAATGTTATGTACACAAACATCTTATGTACGATCTATCTATATAATGAATGTAATTCTCTCTTTTATTCTTAGGTTCCTTTAATCCAAATATTTCAACAACACTATATAATTTACATGTCACCAAAATATAACTTTTAATTAGCAATAGAAAATAGCCATAATATGTTCTGATGCTTTGAATCCATTTCCTCAGATGCAGCAGACAGATTTGGGATTAAAGTGGAGTACTTACATATAGCGGAGCTTGCTGTGGATTTAGTTTCATGACACTGGACACTGTGGAGAGAGGAGAGAGACCATCAGCGTTGCAGTAGTAAACCCAGAAGCAGAGGGCAGCATGAGGTAAGCAGCCATTATACAGCCTCACGCTACCACTTCTCTGTATCAGTCCACACAATCGGCCAACAGCCTGAGTCAGCCCACGGATGGCGGTTTGGCCTGCAGCAACACCAGGCTTGGGATCAGACGAGGCATTTAACAGACAAAAATCAGGCCTAATAACCATAATTAAGAGCACATTACAGTAACTTAGTTGCCTGGGCCTTTAATGGCCACCCTGTTTCTCCTTTCCCCTTTTCTCTAAACTAAGGCGTCCAGCTGGTGGGTCGTTTCATATGATTTCGTTCACCTTCTGACTGCACCCCTTTTGATTCGAAACGAAGCCATCCATACATGTTCGACCATCGTAGAAGTGGTCAGAAAGTTACTTTTTGAACCGAACTGCTAAAACATTCAGGAGATTGAGGTGCTCAAAGTTAGAGGTGCTCAAAGTTAGGCCATGTTGCATAAAACCCACCCCACCATTAGACACAATGTCTTCACCACTGAAAAAGATAAACGGTTGAGTCTGATACCAATGTGAAAGCTTACAAACAGGGTTGTTAAACTATTTGATGATTTATTGAGAAGAGAAATAAAAGTGTTTTCATGAAACTTGTGTCATCATCTGAGGTGTTTGTGTTGTGCCTTCCATCGGTTGAGACACACCATACTCTTGAATCCAAGATGGGTGTCGCGTATTGGCTGATAAATGTACTCAAATGTGAATAAACTTTCAAACTTTCAAATGGTACCACAACGATGGTTGGAGGTTCACACATCAGAGAATGTTGGCTTAAGTAGGAATATCCATTGTTTCTAAATCAAAACAGTCACTCCTCCACGAGAACCGTATTGAAATCACAGAACTATAGATAATAGAATAGACATCTCCATTCAATTTGGCATTTGATGGTGGATGGACCAGCGGCCATCTTTCCGGTAGTAATTGGAAGTAAAAGTTTCAATTCAATTTATATTTCAATGGTGTACCAGCAAAATTGCAGTGGTCTGAAGACTTAAGACTGAAATGACACCTTGAACTCAAGAGTTCAAAGCTGCATCTCAACCATTGGCGGTCACAACACAAACACCTCGGACGACATAACATGGATGATATGGTGGGGTGGGTTTTATGCAAACTGGGTCCATTTGGAGGCTCTCTATCTCCTGAATGTTTTGTCATTCCGGTCCAAAAAGTCCCTTCCTGACCACTTCTACCACTCAGCACATGAAAGGTTTCATTCACATCAAAAGGGGTGCAGTCAGAAAGTAAATGAAATCATATGGAACGACCCTGCTTTCTTTCTCTGTGTGGAACGCTGCAGACTGAGAGAGAGACAATTCCTGAGGTTTGGGCTTTTGTTGTTGATGAATAAGGTCTAAATAGTTTAGTATTTTGTGAGCTGTTTTTATTGCCTGGCTACCCAGACTCCTTGCTACCGCCAAACACTACGCCACGCCCACGGACGTTAGTTTCTTCTCTGGCAATGAGTCTGGATCTGAGTACCTCCCAACCCTTCACCGAATGTGAACACATTCTGGGCCATCTGATTGGTCCAGAAAACGATGGGTTGGGCCAGAGCAGAACACACAAGCGTTGATAGGTTAGAGATGATCCAATCGATGATGACTTTGTTTTCTACAACGCCCCTCGTCAGCACAAACAACTTCAAGGCTTGCACTCTCAGACTAAAGTACACTATATATACAAAAGTATGTGGACACCCCTTCAAATTATTGGACTCAGCTAATTCAGCCACGCCCATTGCTGACAGGTGTATAAAATCGAGCACACCGCCATGCAATCTCCATAGATAAACATTGGCAGCAGATTGGCCTTACAGAAGAGCTGAGTGACTTTCAGTGTTGCACCGTCATAGGATAACAACTTTCCAACAAGTCAGTTTGTCACATTTCTGCCCTGCTAGAGATGCCCCAGTCAACTGTAAGTGCTGTTATTGTGAAGTGGAATTGGTAGGCCACACAAGCTCACAGAACGGGACTGCAGGGTGCTGAAGCGCGTACAAATCATCTGTCCTCTGTAGCAACACTCACCACTGAGTTCCAAACGGCCTCTGGAAGCAACGTCAGCACAAGAACTGTTCATCGGGAACTTCATAAAATGGGTTTCCATGGCCGAACAGCCGCGCACAAGCCTAAGATCACCATGTGCAGTGCCAAGTGTCGTCTGGAGTGGTGTAAAGCTCACCACCATTGGACTCTGGAGCAGTGGAAACGCGGCCTCTGGAGTGATGAATCACGCTTCACCCTCTGGTAGTCCGATGTACAAATCTGGGATTGGTAGAAGCCAATTGGTAGAAGCCAAACTTGCCCCAATGCATATTGCCAACTGTAAAGTTTGGTAGAGGAGGAATAATGGTCTGGGGCTGTTTTTCATGGTTGGGCTAGGCCCCTTAGTTCCAGTGAAGGGAAATCTTAACGCTACAGCATACAATGACATTCTAGACAATTTTGTGCTTCTAACTTTGTGGCAACAGTTTGGGGAAGGCCCTATGTTGTTTCAGCAAGACAATACCTCCGTGCACAAAGCGAGGTCCATACAGAAATGGCTTCTCGAGATCATTGTGGAAGAACTTGACTGGCCTGCTCAAAGCCCTGATCTCAACCCCATCTTTGGGATGAATTGGAACGCCGACTGCGAGCCAGACCTCATCGCCCAACATGAGTGCCCAACCTCACTAATGCTCTTGTGGCTGAATGGAAGCAAGTCCCCGCAGCAATGTTCCAACATCTAGTGGAAAGCCTTCCCAGAAGAGTGGAGGCTGTTATAGTAGCAAAGGGGGGACCAACTCCATATTAATGCCCATGATTTTGGAATGAGATGTTCGATGAGCAGGTATTCACCTATTTTTGGTCATGTAGTGAGTGTAGCGAACGACAGAGCAGGGGAAGAATTTAGTGTGAGTCGTCAGGCTACTGTTTTCATGGAGGTTTAGAAAATGTCTGCGTAGATGTGGTGGAACTTCACACCTTTGAGCAGGCGATTCCTTTGCCTAAGTTTCTTGTAAAATCTCAGATCCAAAATGATTGGCACCCTTGATAAAGATGACCAAAAAAGACTATTAAATAAATAATACAACTACTGATCTATACTGTATGCTACAAAAATGCGATCAAAAATATACAATAATATACTTTTTTTTCAATCATATAATATTGCTCAGTATTTGTATTATTTATTTTATAGTCTTGTTTTGCTCGTCGTTATCATTGGTGCAAATAATTATGGCCCTGACTGAAGTGTGAGATGAAAACAAAATCATCATCACCAAAATCATAATCATGTAATACCCTGATCCAAAGTCAGCTGGTCTGTGTGATGTGGCTCTGTTCAAAGCAGCAACAGGAAGTGTCTCCATTGAGAAGTGAACAGAGAGGCCTAACAGTCCTGGCTGGCACGAGCCCTGCCATTCATCCCAAACATGTCACTTTGCATTACAAGTAGAGTCTCATGCATGGACACTGACCACAACAGACAATGTTGCACTACAGTGAGCAAAGAATATCTTCTAAGGAGACAGTCACATTACTTTTCCAACTGCAATGCTTACTTCCTCTTTAACTTTGTTTCCTCATGCACTCTGAACTCACTTTGAACTTGGACCAGTTATTATATTATCTTTGATCAATGCATAAAACCACACAAACACGCTTGAGGCTGCCTGCTTTTGTGCACAGAGCGACGCAGAAACACGCCTCACCACAGGTTTATGTTTTGAGAGAACAGAGCAGGCCGTGTTTTATTGTCACATACACCAGGTACGTGCAGTGAAATGTGTTTTACAGGCTCAGCCACAGTAGTATGGTGCCCATGGAGCAAATGAGGGTTACGTGCCTTACCCAATGGCCATTCGACCAATTTTTCACCTTGTCGGCTCGGGTATTCAAACCAGCAACCTTTTGTTTACTGGTGCAACGCTTCTGGCCTGCTTCTGGCCCGCTTCTGATACCCACCTATAACAGGGCGTTGGGGTCTAACCAGCTCTACCCGGGCATTAAAACATCTCGGCACCACACACTAGGCCTTACACAGACTCCAACAACAACACTGAACTAGTCACAACTAACCTCTTTATTGTATCATTGGGGAAATGTCCGCCCTTGTCAACCAATTACAGCATCCATTTCATATGTGAAGCAACCACTCAATGGGAGCCTAGAGCTGAGTAAATAGAAAACCCATCCTACTTATTGTTATCTTGTCCACCTTCTGTCTACTTAAGATGATAATCCACCCCCACTATTGTTTAGCAATCAGCTTCAAGTCACATTCTGCAGGGGGGAGTTTAAAGAGGCAATCTGATTATTGAGTCTCAAGTCACATGGTGTACCCATGTCCACCAACAAAATGAAAAGCGGATTTAAACAGACTTTAAACTGAATTGCAGTCTTGCAGGTGCCGGTCAGTCACATAGAGGGGCTCGCTAATCCTGCACTGTGAAGTCAAAGTTCCAGCTAGAATTCCCTTCAACAACCACCAGCACAACTACACAGACCATAACTCTGCCCAACCCCCACTCTATAAGCCACTTCTGCAGCTCAAGCCCCAGCCCCACTCTGCTCTCATCAAAGCTCACATCCCAGTCCTAGCTTAACACCAACCACCCTGAGTCCCAGGCTCTGCCTCAGCCCCAGTTTCAGCCCCAGCTCTAGGCTCCAACTCCATCCCCAGCCTCAGCGCCAGGCCAACCCTCAGCCCCGGACAGGAACCAGACAGCCTGGCCTGCTGCTGCTGGCCTCACACTAAACAGGTGCTGGTTTAACATCTAACTTGGTCCAAATACATCATCCACCTACTGAGCAGTGAAGTGATCACCATCAGCGAGGATCATCTCAATCTCTACCAGCAGCCAGGACCAGGCAGGGACAGAGGGTGGAAGGAAGGCAGAGTGGTGAACAGTGTACAGCTGAACATGGCTACAGAGGGGAGATTGAGAATGACGAAGGAAAAGAAACAGCAAAAAGAGGCAAAAAACCCCTCTAGGATGGGCCAGGAGAGCGACTGTAGCAGCCAACTGCAGAATCAGCATTACGGTTGCGGTTTTCCACACCATATCAATTTCTTAAGGCATTCACACAAAAAAGGGGTGGGGGGAGGGGGTTGTGTGCCTTGGCTAGCTCTCTGGCACCGCTGAAACTCGACCTGTACATTTGGTCAGCTCCAAAACCCCCACAAAAAACACTATTCTAATTAGGGAGAGGACAGGACAGAACAGGAAGTGTGGGTCCGGACAACAGGAAGCTCAGAGTCAGCTCAGCATCATGAATAAATCAGGAGGAGTGAGGGGGCATCCATCATGGGGCAGGTCCTGCTCTCTATTCCTGGATCAGTTTCTAGTTCTTTCCTCAGTAAATGGGCTACTGTTGGAGTCAGACATACAGACGGGATAGAGGGATAATCAACTGCCTCTAATTATACCCACTGATCTCACCCTGACGCTCTAAGCCCTCACAGCCAGACAGAGGGACGGACACACACAGCCCTATATACCGACTGACTGACTCCCACAAAGAGCTTGAACTCTGACCTATTAAGCATCTGGACATCCCCTGGCTGTCAAAGAGCTGTGAGGAAAGGAGATGCTAGTCAAGCGTGTCTTTCAGAATTTCACACTCTACATGCTTAGAAAAAAGTATTCCAAACGGGTTCTTTGGCTGTCCCCATAGGAGAACCCTTTTTGGTTCCAGGTAGAACCCTTTTTGGTTTCAGGTAGAACCCTTTTGGGTTCCATGAAGAACCCTCTGAGAAAAGGGTTCTTCATGGAATGTAAAAGGGTTCTATCTGGACCCCAAAAAAAGGTATTCAAAGGGTTCTCCTATGAGGACAGCCGAAGAACCATATTAGGTTCTAGATGGCACCTTTTTTTTCCTAAGAGTGTACCATGCAGAATCTTTTTGTCAAAAAATCCTGAAGTTAAAACTACGTCAAAATAGCACATACAGTATAGCTAGAACAAGAGAGTGATGATAGCAGCACAATTTCCACTGTATCACTGTAACACTGTAACATGTTTCACATTAGTCGTATGTCCCCTGATTAATCCTTAAAAACAGGCCAGGGTACCTATGGTGCATGACGGAGCACTGCCTGGGGATTATTCTACATATCTAGAAAAATACCCATTATTAAGCAACAACATCCTGTGATCTTCAAAGGGAGAGAGGGGAGAGGGCCTGGCTGGGCAACGGGCTGACATTTTTTTCGCAATAGACCACAGAACACAGAAGCCTTTAGCCCAAGCAAACCAGTACTGTTTTCAATCAAAATGGCTGCTACAGTTATGCAAGCAATGCTTTTGTCAACACAACAATTATGCTTGTACTTTTGGTTTTGCAGCCTCTCATCCCAAATATTAGCAATGGCATTAAAAAAGGACCAGTGACTCTTTCTGAGCTCGAAAACATTTTAGCAAAAGGCTAGAGACTGCTTATTGGTGATAACGACGACAAGGAGTCTGACAAACCCCCACACAACTAACATATTAACTCTGTGTTTGTGTACATCCTCAGGTTGTTGTCTCAGTCTGTGTGGATGAGAGGCGTGTGTGTGTGTGGAGTTGATTTGCTCTGCAACCACAGCCTCAGTGGCCCCATAAGAACTTTAGTTTGATGGACTGTGGTGGTGGTGGTGAACTGGATGGGTAATCAGCAAACAGAGGACACATACCTCAGTGTGGTAGAAAGAATAGCTGGTCCGCAACAAGAACTAGGTCAGTGAGTTTAACTTCATTCAGCTATCTGCTGAAATACAAAAGCAGCAACACGGACTGTTTGGGCAGGTTGCAAAGTCTGTCAGGTTAGAAACCTAGAAGCAGAGTGTTCCACTAAACAAAAATGGAGAACTATGGTCAATCCCAGAACGTGTGGAGAACTCTGTTCAGCAGCTAAGGCCAGAGCCAAACACCCATTTGTTTAGTCTGGGTAAATTCGTCAAAAAACACTCTTCAGCTCTACCTCGACTCCCTGGTCTCTGTTAGGGGGGAATTAACTGCACTTAAACTGTCTCCTCTTAATAAAATCATAAAGCACAACAGTTCTGGCGCACAACTAACATACCGCAAATCAAAGGCGAGGGAGGACCCTAGTAGTAAGTCTAGGGAGAAGAGACAGCATTAATGTAGTATAGTTTCAGCCTAGGTAAGCCAATTCCCTGTTGCACCACACAGTTACCAGGGAAGAATATTATTGTGTGGATGTGGATGATGCTAAGACTGCACCATGAATGACATGAAGCCTGAAATAGGATAAGGTGATTACGGATTAGCTGGCTACTTGCTAACCCATTCATTACATTACATTTGATTAGCTGTAACCCTCCGTCATCTGCACACGTAGTAATTTTATGAAAAGCATGGCAGCTATGAGGTATCCTGGTGTCAGAGAACGGCTGGAGCCCTGGTGGAGACTCTCAGGCTGCTGTATGTGCATGCCTCCGTCATGGTGGAGACTCTCAGGCTGTTATATGTGCATGCCTCCGTCATGGTGGAGACTCTCAGGCTGTTATATGTGCATGCCTCCGTCATGGTGGAGACTCTCAGGCTGTTATATGTGCATGCCTCCGTCATGGTGGAGACTCTAAGGCTGTTATATGTGCATGCCTCCGTCATGGTGGAGACTCTCAGGCTGTTATATGTGCATGCCTCCGTCATGGTGGAGACTCTCAGGCTGTTATATGTGCATGCCTCCGTCATGGTGGAGACTCTCAGGCTGTTATATGTCCATGCCTCCGTCATGGTGGAGACTCTCAGGCTGTTATATGTCCATGCCTCCGTCATGGTGGAGACTCTCAGGCTGTTATATGTGCATGCCTCCGTCATGGTGGAGACTCTCAGGCTGTTATATGTGCATGCCTCCGTCATGGTGGAGACTCTCAGGCTGTTATATGTGCATGCCTCCATCATGGTGGAGACTCTCAGGCTGTTATATGTCCATGCCTCCGTCATGGTGGAGACTCTCAGGCTGTTATATGTGCATGCCTCCGTCATGGTGGAGACTCTCAGGCTGTTATATGTCCATGCCTCTGTCATGGTGGAGACTCTCAGGCTGTTATATGTCCATGCCTCCGTCATGGTGGAGACTCTCAGGCTGTTATATGTCCATGCCTCCGTCATGGTGGAGACTCTCAGGCTGTTATATGTGCATGCCTCCGTCATGGTGGAGACTCTCAGGCTGTTATATGTGCATGCCTCCGTCATGGTGGAGACTCTCAGGCTGTTATATGTCCATGCCTCCGTCATGGTGGAGACTCTCAGGCTGTTATATGTGCATGCCTCCGTCATGGTGGAGACTCTCAGGCTGTTATATGTGCATGCCTCCGTCATGGTGGAGACTCTCAGGCTGTTATATGTGCATGCCTCCGTCATGGTGGAGACTCTCAGGCTGTTATATGTGCATGCCTCCGTCATGGTGGAGACTCTAAGGCTGTTATATGTGCATGCCTCCGTCATGGTGGAGACTCTCAGGCTGTTATATGTGCATGCCTCCGTCATGGTGGAGACTCTCAGGCTGTTATATGTGCATGCCTCCGTCATGGTGGAGACTCTCAGGCTGTTATATGTCCATGCCTCCGTCATGGTGGAGACTCTCAGGCTGTTATATGTGCATGCCTCCGTCATGGTGGAGGAATGCGTGAACAATCTGAGCTACAGGGGCTGATGCTCATTCACAAGGGCCTGCAGAAATAGTCTGGATGTCAATGTCCCCTTCCTGGTGGTTTTGGACTCAGTGTGTGTGTGTGTGTGTGTGTGTGTGTGTGTGTGTGTGTGTGTGTGTGTGTGTGTGTGTGTGTGTGTGTGTGTGTGTGTGTGTGTGTGTGTGTGTGTGTGTGTGTGTGTGTGTGGCTACAGAGCTGACTCAGAGGGATAACAGTACATGGAGGGCTGGATCGCGTACACACACACCCCTTGTGGCACCAACAGGATGTAGCATGTGGGACAGTCTCTAGGGGACTTCCCCCTGGAACATGAGAAAGCCTTTGTACTGTGGGCCAGTCAGGCCCTCTGAGAGGTCAGGGGTCATGTGCAGCTAAGGTCATCCCCTGAAGGCAGATAGATAGCAGCATTACATCACTGGTTACGTAGCTTACACCAATATGCTGGAAAACAGGCATGACAAAGGATATGGGCTATTTGTGTTTTTCTTAATCAAAGCCTGGATGTGTCTCTATGAACAAGCAGTCATGCGGTAGGAACACACCATTAAGTTACGCAATGGTTACATTAAGGAACCATTCACTAGGGAAATACCAGCTTAACCGAACACCTTCAAAGCTCTCCAGCTTATCTACTCTACCATGACAGGTTTCCAATTTTGGCAAATAATGTTTCATGCATTCAATACCTTTTTTTTATCTATTACACTTGTTTACCATCGACTGTGGGATTCACAGTCTACTTAATGCCATGCTAGTGTCTGTCTGTCACTCAAAGAGATATTGAAGCGGCCACCAGTTCATGTAAACTTTCATGTTCGGGAAAGTAGACTCCCTAGCCTTACCTGATACCACTGGCGCCACTGTGACCCAGGTAATAGCAAGGTCATCTTTCTACCACACGCACACCAAATAACACAAAGACAGACCATGTATTCTACAGCGGCACTGGCGTTGCTGCAAGCAGAATGCAAACGGCGCCGGGCTGAAAAATGACGGCAAACATCTGGGATTTTCTCTTAACAGCTGATCAGAGAGTTATGATATCGTTACGAAGCTTAAAATCTTCTCTTTTCTACCGTATAGATCTTAAATGTGTATTCTGTGGTCCTGTTAATGATAGAGCAAGTTACATATGTTTTACACATGTGTAATAAACCAGTTATTCTCATGTTCATTCACCTGTGACCTGCTAATTGCAAATGTAAATTAAATCCATTCGTCTACTTTTCTGGGTGAAGGGAAAATTGTTTGAGGTGCATAAATCCATTTTGTCAGGTTATTGTTTATGCTAACTACCCATTGGGCACAGACGTCATATCAACCTCTAGTTTTGATTTACATTTGGTTCAGCTAACGTGAATTCAACGTGAAATTAACAAAACATTTCACTATGTTATTGGATTTAGGTTCAAAGTCAGGTGAAAAAAAACACCAAATTCCTTTACGTTGATGACTTTTTGACAATCCGTTTTCCACGTTGATTCAACGTCATTAGATCAATTTTTTGTTGTTGTTGAAATTACGTGGAAACAACGTTGGTGCAATCAGTTTTTTCCCAGTGGGTAGCTAGCTTCGTTAATGTTAGTTGTCACTCAGGGGATGCCAGCGTCAAACTATGTAGAGATGCCCAAGACCACTGAGAGGAAGAGCCGAGTATCTCTGACGACCAACGTTTTTAAGGCTACACGCAAGCGCAAACTATGAAATCACTTAATTAAATGAATGTAGGAGTCAGGAATGCGCGTGTGCAACAACTATTTTTATGCATTTCAATGAAGGGGAAGGTAGGTACTGCATACAGCAATCAGCAATGTTGCCTGTTGCCACTCCTGAGGTTTTGATGCAGTTTTAGCAAATATGGAGATTTTGAGCATACCGACCACCAGAATCTTTGAGGTAAAAACAATTTAACATTTATATATCATTTTCTTTTTTATTTGGCTTTTCATAACAGCTATTTTGATTAAATTATGGCAGGACAGAGACTGCATGTCACCAAAGTTTCCTAAAATCTTTTGGAGGACTGAGCAAATTTCAGGTTTGCCGGGCGCAAACATGATTATTGTTCAAATGTGCTTACTGTGAACACCGAGGCTGTACCCATTTTAAGTTACAGTTTTATACACCTCCTGAGGATCTAACCCTTTTTTTACAATTTCCGCCTAAAATGACATACCCAAATCTAACTGCCTGTATGTAGCTCAGGACCTGAAGCAAGAATATGGCAGCAGTGTATGTGCAAAGTTTTAGACTGATTCAATGAACCATTGCATTTCTGTTCAAAATGTTGTACAGTGCCTTGCGAAAGTATTCGGCCCCCTTGAACTTTGCGACCTTTTGCCACATTTCAGGCTTCAAACATAAAGATATAAAACTGTATTTTTTTGTGAAGAATCAACAACAAGTGGGACACAATCATGAAGTGGAACGACATTTATTGGATATTTCAAACTTTTTTAACAAATCAAAAACTGAAAAATTGGGCGTGCAAAATTATTCAGCCCCCTTAAGTTAATACTTTGTAGCTCCACCTTTTGCTGCAATTACAGCTGTAAGTCGCTTGGGGTATGTCTCTATCAGTTTTGCACATCGAGAGACTGAAATTTTTTCCCATTCCTCCTTGCAAAACAGCTTGAGCTCAGTGAAGTTGGATAGAGAGCATTTGTGAACAGCAGTTTTCAGTTCTTTCCACAGATTATCGATTGGATTCAGGTCTGGACATTGACTTGGCCATTCTAACACCTGGATATGTTTATTTTTTAACCATTCCATTGTAGATTTTGCTTTATGTTTTGGATCATTGTCTTGTTTGAAGACAAATCTCCGTCCCAGTCTCAGGTCTTTTGCAGACTCCATCAGGTTTTCTTCCAGAATGGTCCTGTATTTGGCTCCATCCATCTTCCCATCAATTTTAACCATCTTCCGTGTCCCTGCTGAAGAAAAGCAGGCCCAAACCATGATGCTGCCACCACCATGTTTGACAGTGGGGATGGTGTGTTCAGAGTGATGAGCTGTGTTGCTTTTACGCCAAACATAACGTTTTGCATTGTTGCCAAAAAGTTCAATTTTGGTTTCATCTGACCAGAGCACCTTCTTCCACATGTTTGGTGTGTCTCCCAGGTGGCTTGTGGCAAACTTTAAACAACACTTTTTATGGATATCTTTAAGAAATGGCTTTCTTCTTGCCACTCTTCCATAAAGGCCAGATTTGTGCAATATACGACTGATTGTTGTCCTATGGACAGAGTCTCCCACCTCAGCTGTAGATCTCTGCAGTTCATCCAGAGTGATCATGGGCCTCTTGGCTGCAACTCTGATCAGTCTTCTCCTTGTATGAGCTGAAAGTGTAGAGGGACGGCCAGGTCTTGGTAGATTTGCAGTGGTCTGATACTCCTTCCATTTCAATATTATCGCTTGCACAGTGCTCCTTGGGATGTTTAAAGCTTGGGAAATCTTTTTGTATCCAAATCCGGCTTTAAACTTATTCACAACAGTATCTCAGACCTGCCTGGTGTGTTCCTTGTTCTTCATGATGCTCTCTGCGCTTTTAACGGACCTCTGAGACTATCACAGTGCAGGTGCATTTATACGGAGACTTGATTACACACAGGTGGATTGTATTTATCATCATTAGTCATTTAGGTCAACATTGGATCATTCAGAGATTCTCACTGAACTTCTGGAGAGAGTTTGCTGCACTGAAAGTAACGGGGCTGAATAATTTTGCACGCCCAATTTTTCAGTTTTTGATTTGTTAAAAAAGTTTGAAATATCCAATAAATGTCGTTCCACTTCATGATTGTGTCCCACTTGTTGTTGATTCTTCACAAAAAAATACAGTTTTATATCTTTATGTTTGAAGCCTGAAATGTGGCAAAAGGTCGCAAAGTTCAAGGGGGCCGAATACTTTCGCAAGGCACTGTATCAAGACTGCCCAAATGTGCCTAATTTTCAAGTTCATAACTGTGCACTCTCCTCAAACAATAGCATGATATTCTTTCACTGTAATAGTTACTGAAAAGATAAATGCATCCCATAACATTTTAACATGGAAATAGCTGTTCTGTCAGAGGCAGCAAATGTGTGGTGTTCAATGCAGGCCAACATCCCATAAGACATTAAATAAAAGCTCTTAACCTAACTCGCTTTTCAAAGATGACTAGAAATACACACATTTTGTGCTCTTGCAGGAAGCAACCACTCCCTAATTGTTGACTAGAAACGACCTATAACTGGGATAATAACTCACTAACTAGCAAAGAATATGAACAAATGTGCACAGGTGGGTAGATGCAGGTCTGGTTTTGATATCAAAACATGCGCATCTATTTGCGACCACTAATGCTTAAAAATCAGAGTATGTGACGAGGATCGGAGCTGGAGCGAGATTCCCGAAGGCTGGTGCGTCGGCCTTCTCGCCCACTCCAATATAAATATTTTCAGCGAGAAACTGACAGAACACACAGGTGCAAAATCAAGGTGACTTACAAAGATGAGGAGGACCAAGAGCAAGAGAGGGAGTGCAGTGATGTAGAGTCCACAACTAAAGAATCATTGGGTCTTCCGGTTCCGGGTTGGAGCGAGCGGTCGCATCTACACTTCGGTCCGCAGGTAGTATAACTTTTCATTACATTTCCATTACATTTCATTATAGTACAACGGCTTGATTTGTTTAATCTTAGCAATTTCTTCTTAGCTAGCTACATAGCCGTCTTTGTATCAAAGATAATTGCGTAATTATCATATTTCGTCGTCCTAACGTAGTCTACACTGCTATCTGCCCAGCAGCTAGCTAATGTCTACCGTCTACTAGCACTGTAGAAACTATTACACTCAACTGAACGACTCGATTAGTGTAGTGTTAGCTAGCTACATAGTTGTCTTTGCTGTCTTCGTATCCAAGATAATTGTGTAGTTTAGAGTGTGTAGACTTAGAGTGATTATCTTAATTTACCGAGGTTAGCTAGCCAGCTATTTGTCGTCCTTAACGTAGGAGATACTGCTAGCTAGCTAGCCAACGTCTACCGAATTAAACTTCAACAACCCGGTCAACATTCCGCTTCACTCCACAGGTAGTATCACATTTTCATTTCACTTCATTACAGTACAACGGTTTGATTTGTTTGATCGTAGCTAGCTAGCTACATAGCCGTCTTTGTATCTAAGACAATTGTGTAGTCTAGAGCGATTTTCTAGGTTAGCTAGCCAGCTATTGTCGTTCTTTTAACGTAACGTAACGTAATCAACACTGCTAGCTAGCCAGCTAGCCCCCGAATAGCAGCACTGTAGAAACTATTACACTCGACGGAACGACTTGATTAGTGTAGTGTCAACAACGCAGCCACTGCCAGCTAGCCTACTCCAGCAGTACTGTATCATTTCAATCATTTTAGTCAATAAGATTCTTGCTACGTAAGCTTAACTTTCTGAACATTCGAGACATCTGCCTCTAACCCCAGGAAGCTCTTTGCCACCTTCTCCTCCCTCCTGAATCCTCCTCCCCCTCCTCCCCCCTCCTCCCTCTCTGCAGATGACTTCGTCAACCATTTTGAAAAGAAGGTCGACGACATCCGATCCTCGTTTGCTAAGTCAAACGACACCGCTGGTTCTGCTCACACTGCCCTACCCTGTGCTCTGACCTCTTTCTCCCCTCTCTCTCCAGATGAAATCTCGCTTCTTGTGACGGCCGGCCGCCCAACAACCTGCCCGCTTGACCCTATCCCCTCCTCTCTTCTCCAGACCATTTCCGGAGACCTTCTCCCTTACCTCACCTCGCTCATCAACTCATCCCTGACCGCTGGCTACGTCCCTTCCGTCTTCAAGAGAGCGAGAGTTGCACCCCTTCTGAAAAAACCTACACTCGACCCCTCCGATGTCAACAACTACAGACCAGTATCCCTTCTTTCTTTTCTCTCCAAAACTCTTAAACGTGCCGTCCTTGGCCAGCTCTCCCGCTATCTCTCTCAGAATGACCTTCTTGATCCAAATCAGTCAGGTTTCAAGACTAGTCATTCAACTGAGACTGCTCTTCTCTGTATCACGGAGGCGCTCCGCACTGCTAAAGCTAACTCTCTCTCCTCTGCTCTCATCCTTCTAGACCTATCGGCTGCCTTCGATACTGTGAACCATCAGATCCTCCTCTCCACCCTCTCCGAGTTGGGCATCTCCGGCGCGGCCCACGCTTGGATTGCGTCCTACCTGACAGGTCGCTCCTACCAGGTGGCGTGGCGAGAATCTGTCTCCTCGCCACGCGCTCTCACCACTGGGGTCCCCCAGGGCTCTGTTCTAGGCCCTCTCCTATTCTCGCTATACACCAAGTCACTTGGCTCTGTCATAACCTCACATGGTCTCTCCTATCATTGCTATGCAGACGACACACAATTAATCTTCTCCTTTCCCCCTTCTGATGACCAGGTGGCGAATCGCATCTCTGCATGTCTGGCAGACATATCAGTGTGGATGACGGATCACCACCTCAAGCTGAACCTCGGCAAGACGGAGCTGCTCTTCCTCCTGGGGAAGGACTGCCCGTTCCATGATCTCGCCATCACGGTTGACAACTCCATTGTGTCCTCCTCCCAGAGCGCTAAGAACCTTGGCGTGATCCTGGACAACACCCTGTCGTTCTCAACTAACATCAAGGCGGTGGCCCGTTCCTGTAGGTTCATGCTCTACAACATCCGCAGAGTACGACCCTGCCTCACACAGGAAGCGGCGCAAGTCCTAATCCAGGCACTTGTCATCTCCCGTCTGGATTACTGCAACTCGCTGTTGGCTGGGCTCCCTGCCTGTGCCATTAAACCCCTACAACTCATCCAGAACGCCGCAGCCCGTCTGGTGTTCAACCTTCCCAAGTTCTCTCACGTCACCCCGCTCCTCCGCTCTCTCCACTGGCTTCCAGTTGAAGCTCGCATCCGCTACAAGACCATGGTGCTTGCCTACGGAGCTGTGAGGGGAACGGCACCGCAGTACCTCCAGGCTCTGATCAGGCCCTACACCCAAACAAGGGCACTGCGTTCATCCACCTCTGGCCTGCTCGCCTCCCTACCACTGAGGAAGTACAGTTCCCGCTCAGCCCAGTCAAAACTGTTCGCTGCTCTGGCCCCCAATGGTGGAACAAACTCCCTCACGACGCCAGGACAGCGGAGTCAATCACCACCTTCCGGAGACACCTGAAACCCCACCTCTTCAAGGAATACCTAGGATAGGATAAAGTAATCCTTCTCACCCCCCCTTAAATGATTTAGATGCACTATTGTAAAGTGGCTGTTCCACTGGATGTCAGAAGGTGAATTCACCAATTTGTAAGTCGCTCTGGATAAGAGCGTCTGCTAAATGACTTAAATGTAAATGTAAATGTAAAATGTAAATGGAATCTGAAAAGACACCTATCCCCAAAGCACGATGGTGTACTTACCGCATACACATGCTAAAAGAAAGGAACGAGGTGGGTAGATAACTAAGTGTGTCATTGTTGCAAAGTTTTTAGTTTCCTTCATGTTTGTTATATTATCTATACAATAAGCCATAATTGATTTTGGCCCAATAGGCCTGGCATCTTCCAACATTCAAGGAGCTTTCCGTTTTGATTGGGTTATTTTGCCTAAAAACCTTAAGGCCTCCGTATAGAAGAAATAACAACTCCGCATCCCTGCCCAGCCTGGCAAGAGTGGCCAAAAGGGTGTTTAGCATCCCCAGTGGCTCTGCAGGTGTGGAGAGGATATTCTCTACTGCTGACCTGCTCTCCAGGCACCATCGCATGAGCCTGAAGCTACACACTCTGGCCAAACACATCTTTCTAAAAAAAAAAAAAAAAGTATTCAAAGGCACTGTATACTGAGCCTAATAATGATTTTTTGTTTTTGTTTAATTTGTGTTTAATAGTAATTATAAACTGGGTGGTTCGAGCCCTGAATGCTGATTGGCTGACAGCCATGGTATATCAGACTGTATACCACGGGTATGACAAAACATTTATTTGTACTGCTCTAATCACATTGGTAGTCAGTTTATAATAGCAATAAGGCACCTTGGGGGTTTGTGGTATATGGCCAACATACCACAGCTAAGGGCTGGGCACTCCGCTTCGCATCGTGCACAAGAATAACCCTTAGCTATGGTATATTGGACATATACCACACCCCCTCGTGCCTTACTGCTTAAGTAAGTCACAGCCTATGTGCGGAATTTATAGACTATAATGATTTAATACAACAAAATGTTGTTGAAATGCTGAGCGCTTAATGTCCCTGACTCCCTACCAGCCTAGTGTGTCACACTTGCCAGTGTATTTCACAATGCATTTCTTTGTAGGCTATAAGCATTGAAATAATTGAAATAATATAGCCTAAAAGCTTGTAGTTCCTTCTTAGACTCCCTGTCTGTCTCCTGACCTATTTAGATTGTTAATATGCCGTTTAATATAACATGTAATCAATTTGAAATGACGAGCGCTTCTTACATTCACCTTTTCAAGTTTATTAAAAACCTTTAATTCAAATTGTGTGGTTTGGCTTCAATGCTTCAAAACCAAAAATGGTAGGTCCAGATAGAAACAAAAAAAATGTGTGTGTTGGTTAAATTGTGATTTGAATTCATTTTAATCTCAATTTGGAGCGGCAGTTTTCTTTCCTGTGAGCGTGGAGTGGTTTTAGGTGGAGCCGTTGGCCTGAGCATTTGCGCAAACACCACTTGAGCAAGATTTCTGATCACTCAACTCTGCTCACATACTCCACTATAAACACAGTCCAGTTCAAAGTGAATGGCACAGATCCATATATGGCAATGGCTATTTGCATAAAGGCCTACTGCCACTCTAATTGGTTATGGCACACCGGTCTGTGTAGAGTACGGGCCTGAGTCCTGCCTGTCAATGAATCCTACTCCAATGAATCCTACTCCAATGAATCCTATTCCAATGAATCTTACTCCAATGAATCCTACTCCAATGAATCCTACTCCAATCCTACTCCAAAAAGAATCCTACTCCAATGCGCTTTGCCTACAAGAAAATCTCACGCACAGTTAGTTTTGCATACTAAGTCTTGAATAATTCATTTTGTTTCAGAATGTTTCATTGAAAGTGGCTAATATTGCGTTGATTCGAGCACAATTCCCACAGTATAGCGAAACGTTGATGGTGTTAACTAAAGGGGAAAACTTTAGAAAATTGAGTGAAGTTCAATCTCGGCATGGGATGATATTTCTTCTGTGTGGCAGTCCGCAGCTTAGAGGGAACATTGCACTTCACTTATCATGGAGCTCAACCAATCAGCTGTCTCACTGTTGAAGTCTTCATGCCGACAGACAAAAGCAGCTTGGACATTATAACTGACTGTTTGAAGATCCCTGCTGCAAGTCAATCCCCGGGATTTCTAATTGGAGCCCCAGTCATTCTGAGGTTTAGGGAACTGAACTGCTGGCAAATCAGAAGGGAATATATTATGGCTACAGCTGGGTTGGGATTATGATGTAGAAAGGCCAAGAGTGGTTTCAGATACATTAAATGTCTTCAGAATTACCCAACAACTGGTGATTCATCTCGCTGCGCTGTGAGTGCATTTTGTAAAACAATAGTGTCTAATCAGTCCTCACATCAATAGCCCCATAAAAACACTAAACAGCCAGTTACCACGGAGATAAGAGTCGAGCAGAAATAGCCCCACGCTCGCTGTGTTTAAATCTGTCTAAATCTGTCTAAACAAGCCTTCTCAGTTTGGGGTGAGGGACTGTGTGTGACTGTGTGTGTTCTGATGGGGGTGGGGTGCAGGCATGTGTTCAGGTCAGGAGGGTGGAGGAGGGTGGTATGGTCGAGTGGAAGTTTAACCAGAGGCCCGGTTAATGCTCCCCTCAACGGTCACCTCATCTCTAAAGAGTCATGTTTATATGGCGGGCATTCAGTGGTAAAAAATAAAAAACTATTTTAGTTTATAACGTGCTGCAAAAATAAACGGAGACATCTTTTGAAGTAAACCTTCTTCAAAAGGTTTGTCATTTGAGTGGCTCCTCTGAACCAGTGAAGGGTTCTGGTGGAATGCATACCAAGGATGGAGAACACTCAAGAGCAGATGGACTATTTAAGGGGCCTGATAACAGCTTGGCACTGAAGATGGCGGTGCCCAAATACAGAGATTGCTAAGAGCCTGTTGAGAGGTTTTCATGCATGTGAGAAGCACTAAAGAAAGCGAGACTCTGGGGAAGCTAGAGGAGGTGGTGGGAGTTAAGACCAGAATCTGCCCCTGATTTAAACTGCAGTTTAAACCATCCAAAACGTAGCTCTCCTGCTGTAACAGGTTGCCCTTAAGGCAGGATCGAGGAGCAATAAAGGTTTGCTATTGGATGAGAGGATCAGCCTGCCTGTGTCCTGCTTTAATAGATATCAGGATATGTACCACAACATTTTACCTTTTGCCTCCACAGATACAGCTGTGACCAACAAGCAGAGCCCGAACAACTCACAGACCCAGAGGGGGGGGGGGTCCAGGTTTCCACAACTTGTTTTAATGAGCAGTTACGTGAAGCTGACACAGCCTTTCTCTGCAGTCTGAACAAAACAACCACCCATCAGAAGACTCCCTCCACAGCGAGGAATCAAACATTTGTGGATGAGAGAATTTAGGACACGAGGGAGAGACACATTTTTTCCCTGAAACTAAACTTCCAGGCTTTAACTTGAGCCTTGCTCTTAGCAACCATTCTGCTCCGATAAACACAGAGGAAAACCCCGTCCCAAGAGCGGTACATTCAGCCAAGCAGGAAGACTGGCCTATTGAGAAGAAGTAGTGAACTAAATCAGAATATGGCCTGTTGTTTGTGAAAAACAAAAGCTCTTCATTCGCATAGTTGTAAAATCTCAAATACCTCGTTAAAAAGTACCTGTCCGGTCAAAGTGCGGTAAACAACGTCATAACTTCATTATCACTTTCTACACCGGAATGACATTTTGCTAGATCATTTCTCAGGAACGGCTGCTCTCCACCAGGATGTGAATAACCACTGTTTGTAGCCTCAGCTCCATCCACCAGAACTATGACAGTAACACCATCACACCACAACAACCAGATATTAGGGAACCACATCAATGTGCACAGCGGGCCAACCCGGAGTGTGAGTAGTGAGGGTTTAGAGACAGGGCTTAGTGCAGTATTGTCTGTATACAAACCCAGTCTGATAACACAATGACACTCCTCCCGGTCAGTCCCAGGCAGCTAGGACCGCTCCATAGGCAACACTCTGGCAGAAAGACAGAGAGCTGCAGCTCATTCAGAGAAGCACAGACATGCAGGCAGGGGGCCGGATTGACAATCCCCATCCACCTCTCTACACTGACTGTCATCAGGCTGAGGTGAAAAATAAAACATTGGTATCAGAATCAAAAAGCTTCTAGTAACTGATACAAGTGTCAGCCAGCCATAACATGGTGCCCCAAACTGAGCCCTAGCTGCCTGTCTGCCTGCCTTCTTAACGTGTCTTAATGAGATGTTGGAACGAGAGGCTAAAGAAAGAAAGATGCTCTATTACAGGTCCTGACTGAGACCATAATACCTGAAGGCCGGGGTAGAGGGCAGTCTTACATCTTTAACGAGAGGATGTTTTATCACCTGCTGCTGGTTCGTACAAACCTGCCACGGTATTTACACTGCGTCTTCTTTACTAGTTAACCAAGGCTTAATAAACATCCATTTATAGTCCACATCAGTAGTTAACTCCAATGTGGTTCACAGGATATACAAAGGTCATTTGGATGAATGATTTGACTTCCCAGAAGGACATGACTAAACTCTCCAAACTCCTGATATGAGACTATGATGCGCAGTGGACCATGAAATAGTGCTAATTAAAAGTAATTATCAACACATAGCCATTTCCTGCGAGGAGAGTAATCTGAAATCTCTTACTAAGCCCATGCCCACGCCCAAACGCTAAATATGGCCGCTGTTCTAATGGACATACCCCAAAAGACACCCAAATCAATTAAAATATTTATACTGTAAACATATGAAATTGTGTTGCTGCGGATTAAGTAACAAAGTAGGTGTAGTGAATTCATATCATACCAAATAAAAAAGACAACAAAAAAAATGCTCTTTACTGACCTAACCTTTAAAAAAATAGAAACATGAGTGTTATTACTGATAACACAACAGAAATGGTCATGTCTACGGGGTTCACTGCACACTGGCTACAAAAGGGACACTGTTAACTAATAGCAACAATCCCTTTCAACATGACTTTATTTTCTCTCAAATATAATCATGACCTATGATTACATTAGGACTAAGTAGTTTCGTGTTAGCGACAGAGATCCCCCCCCACCGCCACCACAGTGCATGACAAAGGCAGATAGAGGCTGAGCAGGTGGAGGTGAAGGCTACAGTAATGATGTGGACCTGGAAAGGACAGGCCCAGCTTGTACACTGCTGCTCTCCTCACACGCAGGCACATCATCATTAAAAGTGCAGATGTGGGATCAACTCATACAAGAGATAACAAGTTGGAAAGGAGGACGAAGAGCCTTTCCTCTCAGGGGTTACTGAAGGTTACTAAAGTTCATGGCAAGGTTCTGCTTTGACAGTATCTTTGCGCTTTAAAACTCTGGCCACTGGCAGGTCTGAGTGAGTGATTTTCATGACTTGTTTTCCATCCATTTTCACAAAAACCTCCACGAAAATGACTGTATTTGAAATACACATATCGAACGCAGACTTAACTTCCCCATTAAACAAGCAAACAAAAAAAGCAACCAGGCAGTGTTTGAGGAACCTGTGTGAGTGTTTGAAGCAGGCGCGGACTCCAGAGGAACCTGTGTGAGTGTTTGAAGCAGGCGTGGACTCCAGAGGAACCTGTGTGAGTGTTTGAAGCAGGCGCGGACTCCAGAGGAACCTGTGTGAGTGTTTGAAGCAGGCATGGACTCCAGAGGAACCTGTGTGAGTGTTTGAAGCAGGCGTGGACTCCAGAGGAACCTGTGTGAGTGTTTGGCCGACCAGGCCGCACTATACTCTGTTTACAGAAGGGATAAATATGTTGATGGTGATGAGGGGGAGATAAATGCTGTGATGTCACAGGGGAGAGGGGGAGAGCAGACCAACCACAGGCAGGTGTGTCAACAGCACGGGAGTGCCTGGTACATGTGCTGTTGGTGGCCTTCTCTGGAGCAGACTTGGCTTGGTTAACACCTGCTCCCTTCTGAACAGTTGAGGGCACTTCTGTAAACCCAGCTGTAGTTAGAATACTACAAAGGAAAGATTGAAACGGAGGATCTGGACAGAGTTATTCATGTTTATTATGATGATACTGTAGTAATCGAGCAGATCCCGGAAGTGCAGAGTTTAATTCGACGCAGCAAAATGTCAGAGGTAGACCTCGAGCCTCTGTCTGTTTGCAATCAATGTCCTCCACTAGAACACATGGTACAATCCAAGTGAGACACTGACTCAACACAAAAAAAGGCTAATTTGGTTAGCTAAATCCATACTTGACTCAGTGCTATGAATAGATCTGTTGCCATCATGTTTTCAACCCTATCCAACACAGCTTCCATCTGAAGTACTGTGCTTCTATTGTCCTGTCCTTTGTTGGAGGAAATGTGCACTGCGATTGAGGGCGCAACCTTTCACGAGGGGCAGTTAGCACTAAGACAGGCATGCCTCGCATCACACCGAGACAGTTGGGCACTGGAAAACCACTTCTGAAGTCAGAGAGCAGCTTAAAACCGGAAAAGCAGGAATGATTGGAATTGTGACCATGCTTACAAAGCAGCAAAGCCACAGGCATATAAGGGGAGTGAAGAGAAAACAAATCACTGGGCAGGGAAGACAGCATAGGCCACTGAGCTCTGCGCTCAAAACATTACTTCCCTGTGAAACAGCCCAACAGCCACACGAACTGATGAAAGTTTATTAAGATTGAAAAACTGAAATATAAATAACTATCCCCAGAGGTGTTGATGATTCAGAAGCGTGGTATGGTCTCCCTCTGTGTCACTGGTCCCCTCTCTACCAGGTTACCCAGTTGGTGCATCATGGGTGTTTAGTCAGAAAGGCCTGTGGGGCCCAGTACTATGTTCATAGAGGTCTTTAATGTTGCCTTACCACATTGAAAATGGAGGAAACTCAGGCAGCGAACTCATTCTCCAACCATCCATTACATGCAAAGATTTGATTTGTGTCCTGTATGTCCTCTAGATAGCCCGAGGACACCTACTATTCTTTTGCTGCTGACAAGATGCCAGTACGCCATTTCCTTTAGCAGCTCAGTCCTTAAAATCACACTTCAATAAGAAAAAGGTCATATTTTGATCAGTGAGTGAGAAAATTGGTGAGAAAACAAGACATATGGCTAAAACTCAGACAGGATAATTCCCTATCCCCCAATGTTACCCCAATGTTACCCAAATGAAGGAACTTTCAGGTTAATCTGTGCAGGCCCTGTGGTCTGTGAGGAACCACTCTCATAAGGATTTGAAATTCCAACCCAGGCAGTAAGTGGCAGATGGACCCACTTAAGTTTCATTAAACAGAGTATTCCACTGTAAGGAATGTCAGCCACCACTTTCTCCTGTTTGACAGTTCTATTTCCAGAGCTGCAAAACACACGTAGACCTTTCCTGCAGTCAAATGACCAGTGGCCTCTTGGGTGGAACATTATTAATGATGAAACTATGCTAGATATGAATAAACATTTCAAAACATGTAACAGACAAAAAAATCTGGTGTTTCTATGGCAAATAGTTGTGTTATATTTCAGTCTTCTGTGATGTGTAATATTGGGATGCAAACTCAACAATACATTTCAACTCCATATCTGACATGGTACAGGTGTCTCCTTTTATTAAGCCCATAACCATGTGTGTGAGGTGTACACTTTTGTTCCAAAACCAAGAAACACTCTGTGACCCTGATTTAGTTTTTCACAAGAACGGCTGCATTGCTTTGAGCTTCATACACAAGACACACTATTTACAGGATACAGTGCAGCGATTGGTTATAGAACTATTATCAAAGTACTCTATCAGTCTTTATGAACCACTATGACCAAGTTCGACACGAAAACATGCATGATAGCTTACAGACAATTGGTCAAACCCTTAGGACAAGACCTTTAGCGCAAATGAGCCAGATATAGAGCCTTGAGGGGGAAACACAAAACATGCATATGTGCCAGACAGCTAGTCCAACTGTGTGTGATCTCTAATGCATGCTGGTGCTACAGTGGGAAACGGAGACCCAACACCCAGCATACGTTGGGAATTCCACTGCTCCTAGTCTTAACAACAACAAACTCAAGGCTACAATATTTAATCAGAGGGGGGTTAAAGGTAAAGAAAAAACAAAACAATAACAAACTCAAGACAGGAAATCCATGAGTCCCCGTTAACATGTACCGGAGGCTGGCTCCCAGGCCTTGGCATGTTTTACCAATCACAAGCCCTTTAGAGAAGTCGCACCGCAGTCGGTGGCGCTGGCCACACCCATTTAGATGCGGCATGCAAAAAGCAGTATCTTGGCCTAGGTATGCATGTTAATAACTGCTGCTACAACTGCACATTGGGTATAAACGTATGTTTCTGAACACCCAGATGGCTTATAATGAACAATACGTTGTTCAGAAACATGTGTTATTATCACAACCCTAATGCAATGAACTAGTAAACGTTACATCTACGTCACAACTGATTCAATGTGGCTATTTGTTTCAGACCACAATCAAGAGCACCATTACTCCTAACAATAATAGCTACTGCACTTTGGTAATTTATAGCTATTGAACCAAAGTAATAATAACCACATGAACTAACGTCACAATTACATGTAATTACATCAAAGCAACTATGCATGTTATTAATATGGCAGGGGTCTGGGGATGACTTTTAGGAGGTCATTCTATTAATTCCGGGCACATTTTTAGTGGCACAACAGTGGCGTGCAATCCCCCATGTTTTTTGATGGCCGCTAGGATTTAAATCTGATCCGAAGTTAGGGGGGTGCCTGCGGCAGGGTAGCCCACTACCGAGGTGTGCCGCATTATTTACCACGGAATAGGCTTGGATTCTTTGGATTCTAACCAGCAACCTCCGTGTCACTACAACATGTGTTACATTGTTACAATCATGAGGCCAGACCCGTAAATGATCAATCAAAACGGCTATAATGTGCCATAGCTCATCTGAAACATGTAAATTGTATTTTGTACAAAATAGACCAACGAGAGTTGTTTCAAAACCACACTGTCCTTTTACTTAGCTCGTGCTATTGCCGACAATGTATCTTACCTCGAACTTTGGGGTGTTTAATGCGTGCTTTCCTCTTTCCGAAGCATTCCCCTGTTCGGTCTAACACAAGTTATCGGGACACAAACCGCACCTATCTGTACTAATTGATCTGCAGAGAGAAGTCCAGAAGATCACTTGAGCATCTAATCTTCATATAAAGTCCCCTTCTTCTCAGCGTAATGAATGGCCGCTAGTACTCAATACAGTAGGCCTACTAAATAGTTCGCAGAGCACCCACTTGTTGCTCACGACAACAACTCTCTATTCTTCCGAATCAGTCCACGAAGCATGCATCAGAGGGCGGGCTATACCGTCACTTGGGAGACGAGGTTGAGTTGGAGCTGTGTTCCATTGTCTTCTCTCACCGGTTCAACAAGCTGTCACTCAGCCATCCCTATAATATATCGTTCTGTTTGTGTTGATGTTTTTTTCCCCTGAGATAATGGGGTGGCGTCGGAATTGTAACGGGTTTCTATCTATGCAAGCCATATTTTGACATGCAGACATTACAGGTGATGAAACAACTGTATATAAAGTTGTCAACTTGGTCATTTTCACATAAACCCTTTTGGCAGCATCAATGCATAAGACTGTAGTAGAATATGCTTTGCAACCATCGAGCATTATGTGTTAAGGGAAAACACATTGCATTTTATTAGGCAATAATGTAGGTTCCTCCATGTGGGTAAGGTGGACCTCTAGTGGCTATGCGAAGGGACATGGTTTACTAATATCTCTAACCTATTAATACATAGGCTCAGCAGCATTGTGATTGATATGGCAATCATGCATTGCTCTTCATGACCAGTAGATCTAGCAGCAGGTCCTAGAATGAGCTCTTTAGCAGCCCGCATGCAAGCTACCCAGTAGCACTCTTGGTCCTTTTCCTGGAATCCGAGAGGAGGGCAAACAGAGGCTTAGCTGCTCCCAAGCTGAAACAACACCGTCCACATACACACACACACACACATACGCAAGCATGCATGCACGCACGCACAAACACACATGCACACACTACCATTCACTTATGTCCACTTGTGCACAGTGACACACTTCATTCATCCCGGTGGCAGAGAGAGGGTGTGAATGCTTTGTGGTCACTCTGAGAATTACACCCCAGTTTTATGTCCTCAGGACGTGTGGCAGTCTGTCAGGAAACATGCGAATGAGGTCCGGTCTCCAGGAACACTGGCCCCCTCTATTTGGACACCTATAGGAGATAACTGTTCATGTGAATCCTCCTTGAGGTGGCCGTATAGTCATTCCAAACCCAGCCGGACTGCTACAAGTCATAATCACAATAACCACATTATAATCATTAGTATATGTTTGGGTTTTGTGAGTTAGAAGAATTTCATTCAGCTGAGACCTGTTCATACCATCCAGGACCATGTAACTGGAAATGGATCACGCATCCTCAATGGTTTAGCAGATAATACATGTTATCTGTCAGGACCCGGTTACGAACCTGGGTCTCCGGAGTGAGAAACAGTCACTTAACCAATTGAGCCACGAATAGACAGCAGAACCCAGAAGATGAGGCAGACACAGCAGTACTTAAGACGGTGTATTTAATAAAGAAAAAATCCTAAAATACAAAAAATGGCAAATCCAAAAGGTGGTAGGTAAAACACAAAAAGACCTCAAAAGAAACTCACCAAAAATAAACAAAAACAAAAAACAGAATACCACAAGAACGTCACCCGGAATCGACAAGCGCACACAGAACACTAGGGCAGGGTGCTAACATACAAACACAGAGCACAGAACTGAGGGAAACAAAGGGTTTAAATACAATCAGGGGAAACGAGACACAGGTGCAAATAATAATGGGGATCAAGGGAAAAACATAGGGACAAAAAGCACAATGGGGGCATCTACTGACCAAAACCCGGAACAACCCTGGCCAAATCCTGACATTATCTGTGTGGACCTGACCTGTGCTGTGTGGTCACTGCATGTAGGTGGGAGTGAGGCTCTCAGTATAGTCAGGGTACTGCTCATTGTTCATATTTGGGGTTTTCATAATGTAGAAACAGGGTTAGGTTTTATAGAACCCTTTTTGCTTCCAGGTAGAACTCTTTTGGGTTCCATGTAGAACCCGCTGTGTAGGGTTCTTCAAAGGGTCCTCCAATGGGGACAGGCGAATAACCCTTTAAGATTCTAGATAGCACCTTTTTGTCTAAGAGTGTAGAGTCTCAGGTTAGCGTGCTGTAGTATGATGCAATATGTCATATTATTTTGGTGAATGTGTCTGCTCTTTCTGCCATTTTCTTCCCATTCTGCCTCCCCCTTTTCCTGCTCCTCCGCCTTCTTCTCCTCCACCGTTCCCCCCAAAATAAGAGCAGGGTCCCTGGAGTCCGTTCTGGTTCCATGGCTACCACGTGTCAGTGGGCTTTGAAGAACTCTAATGTTTTTCTAGGCCGAGAATGCTCTGCTGTCTCTTTTCCTCTCTCTCGCCTGGTTCTTCAGTGAGAAACCCAGAGGTTAGATAAATATGAGGCTGGGCGTGAGGAGGTGCAGCTCGGGTTTCTGTCACGCTGGGCTGCTTTGAAACACATTTGTCCAGGGCGGCATCCGGCATGATGCTGGGGTTGGAGGAGCGTGGAGGGAATCACAACAGAGGTGCTGTAGGACGCTGCTACTGTAGGCTGGCTGGGAGGATGGATGGATAGAGAGAGACACAGGGGGCCACTGAACCGTTAGGACACAAATAAGCGACAAGTAGATTCTGTGTTACTGCACCAGTGATTTTAGGTTAGATTACATCTTGATATGGAGAACATGTGTATAAAATTGCATTGTAGTTTTCAATCATCCATGTTATAGTATGATGCTTACACAAAGGCAATAATATGTACTTTCAACAGATAATTAAGAAAAACATCTTACTGAAATCCACTGCATATCACCTTCACCAGGCAGGAGACCTACAGGGAAGGAACTCCCGTGATATGTGTTACAGAGATTCCTGCCAAGACCAATAGGCAGTAATGACTGAGGTTGACAGACAGAGGTAATAAAATGTCTAAATGTCGTTTCTCTAATCCTGCAGGAGCTCCAATGTGGGTTCATTTACAATATGCTGACCCTAACAACAATGAGATTCATTCCCCTGGAATCTTTTAGCTTCAGCATTACTTTGACCACACTTGATCGATTGCTAGGACTTTGCATGACCTGGAAGTGGTAATTCTCTCAAGCCAATGCATATGAGGTATTTCTAAGCAATAGAAATACAGCACGTTTTGGACATTGCAAAGTAGATATATGTCAAATTAAATGAAAATGTGTTTATCCCGACAGTGCGGGCATTACCAGTGAAAGAATACTGCTTCATTTGTCAAGTAGAGGGCACTGTTGGCATAGTAATTCAAACAAATTTACAATGGATGTTTTGGCTGAATGAACAAAGGACAATTTAAAAACCACAATGTACATTTTCTGGCTTGCCACATTACATTTTTTGTATTGCTTCTATTCAAGTGATCAACCCATGATCAATTCAGCTAATATAGTTTGTTGCTGCAATACTGTAAAGGGGCCTACACAAGACTGCACACATTTAATCTTTTTGTGTAAAAGGCAGCATACACCTTAAGTTAATGAAGTGAATCTGTTCTCAAACAACAGCCTTTCTATGTAACTTATTCTGATAACACTTTCCATTACAGGATAGTGGCTATTACATGGTAATAAACAGGAAACTAGTTGAAATTGGCCCAAGAATCAGAATTAAAAATGTACAAGATAAGGGGTGTGCCACAAACATTTCCATATATTTTCATTCTTTAGTGTGGTGGTGGTGTGTGGGGGGGAATGTCTGCCCATGCTGCATAAAATATGAAAGATGACTGCTGCAAGCTGCGCTCTGAAATAATGCATGACAGACTCCAGCCTAGACAGGCTAGTGTGTAATGTCAAGTCGATATTGGTAGATTATTTAGCTGTGAACTGCATGCAGTCAGAGACAATGGGTTTCTGGAGGTGGTAACACAACAAAACATGGGTTTGTCCGCTAGAACAACAGTTAGCTAATACAGATGTATTTATTTTTCATCTGCACAATACCATTTTCAGATTAGTTGAAAATATAAGTGTGCTGACGGAAGTGTGAATGGTTTAGGTTGAATCCTGTTTGTTCCCATACAGCAGGGTTTACTCTGTAGCGGCAGGTTGCCTGGCTACCTAACATACGATACATACAGCCCCTCCAGTCATGAGTTAGAGGCAGGCTGGCGGTGGGTCTATAGTCTGATCCAGATCCAGTGGATAGTGCTGATTGTGCTGGTTCCTGGCTGTGAGTGGGTGTTGCAGGGAGCCTGACAAGATATATGGAGGGAGTCTGCTCTGTACTCCTCCACTCCTGGGGAAAGGCCTCCACTATCTGATTAGCATTCAGCTAGTACCCAGACTGCATCAAGAAACTCTGCTGCTCCACACACCACACCATACCCCCTCCCTTACACCTCTCTCTCACTCTCTCTCTCTCGGCCCGCTCTCTCTCTGTCTTGCTCCCTCTCTCTCTCTTGTTCTCTCTTGTTCTCTCTTGCACTTCCGCTCTCTTGCGCTCTCTCTCTCTCTCTCTGCATCATTCTGCTGGACTGGGAGGACCCTCCAATACAAAGGGAATGCTGTGCAGGGGTCCTCCGGTCTCCAGGATGAAGGTAAACAAAATTCCATCTTCCTTGTTTTTACAACTTGGCTGAACTCAGAGATTATTGTAGGGGTTTTTAAAAAGCAAATCTATACTTGTTGGTCTCACTGGGTTCTGCATGCTGATTTTACCGAGGATCCTCATCACGTAACTGCTGTGGGAATATCAGTGTACTTATATGGGAAACATGCTACAGCATAATACAGTGTCTTTGAAGATTTCCCTCTTGTCCTGTTAGTCTATTAGCATTACTGAATGACTTAACACTGACTCCCCAGAAAGATAATGTGATAAATTGATAGGTGAACAGGTGTTTATATACATATGTTGATGTATTGTTGTTTTTTACGAAAAGGAGACTTTATGATACATAAAGACAGTGCTGTTACAGTTGATCATGAGATGAGCAATTCCCTACTTAGACCGTCCTAAGGTGGGGCAGCACCTGTAGCTTATTGAAACTTTGGATTTGTTACTATTCTCTGTTGTATTCTAATTCTATTTTTGAATCGTCCTTTTTTTTCAGTCTTGCAAAGCTCTCCATCTAGTTCTGGTCTTGGTTGTGCTCTGATGCAGTAGGGTTGGGGTTGCAGTATTTCAGCATTTCATGAATCTTGATTTATTTTTATTTTCACATTATAACATGACCATCTCATGATTGTGGAAATACTTAGATTAAAACAGTGTGAAGTTTCTTTGTCACTTTCTCTAAACATTTCGAGGTGTCTGAAAATAATATTTATTGAAAGAAGTGTTGTAGCCTTGAGATTATAATGACGTTTGTGATTAGAGCCTTCATTTCCTCAGCGCATCCACAATTTCCCATTTATTCAAAGGAAAATTAATGAAGCATATCCATTTTTCAGAAGGAAATATTCCATCCACAGCCCACTATTCTGACAAAGGGTGTGGACATGGATTGATGATACCCACTTGGATATACAAAACTAATACAAATATACAATTAATTTGTTCCCGAGACAGTTGTTTTTCTAGAGTTAATTGGGAGAGCTGTCTATTGAGTTCCAGGCCGCCCTCCCTCCCTGTTCTCTGCAGACGTTGGCCCAGGTGTAACTATGATGCCATTACCCATGGTCTAGGTCAGTCAGTACAAGGTAATTCATCAGAGTAATGAGGGTTGAAGGCTAAGACGGGGACACAGAAGGCACTGACACTACAGGGGAGCTAACACGACTCATAGATACGCAGCACATCATTATCGTAGCTTTCATTACTCACACACGCCCCATAACATCACCAGGGATATGGCCTTGTATAATTATAGGGATTACCAATCAAGAACAGGGCAAGAGCTGCAGGCACTGGTGGTGCATCCTTACATCCCATTAGTGATGAAGGGTTATGCTTTCAGGATGCCTAGTGTACAAAACATGCTCTTTCCATGACATGGACTGACCAGGTGAATCGAGGTAAAACGCTATGATCCCTTATGTTGTTAAATCCACTTCAATCAATGTAGATGAAGGGGAGGAGACAGGTTAAAGACGGATTTTTATGCCTTGGACAATTGAGACATGGATTGTGTATGTGTGCCATTCAGAGGGTGAATGGCCAAGACAAAATATGTAAGTGCCTTTGAACGGGGTATTTCGATTTTTTAAACATTTAACCTTTATTTAACTAGGCAAGTCAGTTCAGAACAAATTCTTATTTACAATGACGGCCTACCAGGGAACAGTGGGTTAACTGCCTTGTTCAGCGGCAGAACGATAGATTTGAACTTGTCAGCTCGGGGATTCGATGCAGCAACCTTTCGGTTACTGGCCCAACACTCTAACCACTAGACACCCTGGGTATGGTAGCAGGTGTCAAGAACTGCAGCGCTGCTGGGTTTTTAACGCTAAACAGTTTCCTGTGTGTATCAAGAATGGTCCACCATCCAAAGGACATCCAGCCAACTTGATACAACTTTGGGAAGCATTGGAGTCAACATGGGCCAGCATCCCTGTGGAAGGCTTTCGATACCTTGTAGAGTCCATGTCCTGACGAATTGAGGCTGTTCTGAAGGCAAAAGGGCATAGGGGAGTGCAATTCAATATTAGGAAGGGGTTCAAATGAAATCAAATGTTATTGGTCACGTACACATGGTTAGCAGAAGTTAATGTTAGAGTAGCGAAATGCTTGTGCTTCTAGTTCCGACAGTGCAGCAATATCTAACAAGTAATCTAACAATTGCACAGCAACTACCTAATACACACAAATTTAAGTACAGGAATGGAATAAGAATATATACATAAAAATATATGGATGAGCAATGACCGAGCAGCATGATGCAATAGATGGTATAAAATACAGTATATACATATGGGATGTGTAATGCAAGATATGTAAACATTATTAAAGTGACTCGTGATCCATTTATTAAAGTGGCCAGTGATTTCAGGTCTGTATGTAGGCAGCAGGTGCTCTGTGTTAGTGATGGCTGTTTAACAGTCTGATGGCCTTGAGAGAGAAGCTGTTTTCCAGTCTCTCAGTCCCAGCTTTGATGCCTTGTTCCTAATGTTTGGTATGCTCAATGTATATCAGAGTAACGCTATAACAAGATCCTAGTGACATGGGCACGGTTCAAAATAGGTTTTTGACGTGGTTTTGATATAAGACTGTTTCTCCTAACATGTTTCAGAAGTACGTTTGGTACTGTGCTAGTAGTATTTGACATAATGACATAATATGTATTAGGAAGAGCTGCCATTGTACTATATCAAAGATTACTTACACATTACTTAAACATGTAGTGGTTGAAGGTAAATGACTGCGGGTGTCCCTTACTGTGTAGCCATTGCAGTGAATGCAGTGGGTGATGTCATACATTTGCCTGCCACAGTGCCTTTCAACTGTGTAAAGAGCAGGAGAATAGACACTCCGCCCCCACACCTCGACACCTGGCTTCCATCATGGATGCCAGACAGGTAGCTGGGTTGTTCCACCAATTCAGTGCCTTTTGAGACGTGTAACTTGGTGGGGGAAAAACTTTTGGCTTCACCTAATTTTAACATTCCGTCACAAAGAGCACGTTTAACATAATAAAAAACAAGCTTTCCCATCTCAAGAGGTTAAATAAACAAACGACTATAGTAAGTGCCTATTAAGTGCCAAATAAAGTAACAGGGTTGATCATAACAATCGTAAAAATATTTTTAAAGGAATATTTTCACCATATTAAAATGAGAGTTCAGTTATCGTAACAGGGTTGACCTTAAGGATATGCCCATTTTTTCCCATTTTCACCTAAAATTATATACCCAAATCTAACTGCCTGTAGATCAGGACCAGGATATGCATATTCTTGATACCATTTGAAAGGAAACACTTTGAAGTTGTGAAATGAATGTAGGAGAATATAACGCATTAGATCTGGTAGAAGATAATACAAAGAAAACAGCATGCATTTTTTGTACTTTGTACCACAAAGTATTATTTCAGCCTGGGTGCAATTTAAATGTTGACGTGTACGTGCAACGTTTTAGACTGATCCAATGAACCATTGCATATCTGTTCAAAATATTGTATCAAGACTGCCCAAATATGCCTAATTAGTTTATTTGAGTCATATGTTATGTTAGCTTAACCGTCCCGTGGGTGGAGGACCGAATCTGTAGAGGTTGAAATTAGTTTATTTTTTAAATTTGAACCTTTTTTTACCTTTACCTGAAAGACAGACAGTAAATGAATCACTAATCACATGAAATAAATAATAATCTTCAGAAATTACTTTGTCAAAGCAACAACATAAGTGGAGCTTTACAATGATGTGGAAAACTTTGAGAAATATTGGGGTTACATTTTCCTGGAAGTCATAGTGGGTGCACGGGGGGAAGTGTCAAAATGCTGAATCTTGGCTCTTTAGCAAGTCTTTATTAATGTAAAAAATCTGCTTTATTGAATTCTCCATGTGATTCATATTAAAGGGCACTTAATTGAATATAACAGGGTTTTAAAATGCATATTGGTTCACATTCTCTGCTTAAAATATTAAAGGGACGCAAAGAGGCACTCATTTCGTGGAATGACCCAGCTCTCTGTTATCCTTTGTTCTCCTTTAGGCTTTTTAAGCATCCCCCTCTATTCCCTGGGCTAGATCAAGGGGAGGCAGACACAAGCCCTGATAATTATTTTTGTGGTGTGCAGAGAGGGTTATGAACCAGGAAAATTATTCAAAGTTAGGTAAGGTAATTAATTGTGTTCTAACAGAGAAACACTATTAGCATAGTGTAGGATATGTAATCTAAATTGGCTGTACTGCGTTTGGTGGTCATCGTTTATTCGTGGATATTAATGAACTTGTGTTAATGAATGATAAATACTGTGGTGGGTGTTAATTATCCTGTGTTCAGGGGTTGATGCCAAATGAGCCTGTGTTGTCTGGTAACTGCCATCTGTTTGTAGGTAATTATCATATGTTGGGAAGGAGGTACAGTGCCACTGTGTGAGTGTGTTCTACAGCCCACGGTAGTAAAGCATACATGATCCCTGTTTAGCGGCGGTTGATCCAGGAGAGATGACAGGCTCAGCAGAAAAATGGAGAGACACTCCTCTGGGTCCAGGCTGATTTATGAGAGAGAAAGGGAGGGAAAGAGAGAGCCAGAGGGCCCATCCACCCCATTCTTCCAGGGCCCTCCCTTACAGTGCACAACCAGTCACTGATAGAGGGAGCTGAGAGGTACCATCACTCAAGCGATGCAGCATTTTCTCATCTGCATATAAACGCATGGGAAATTCACTCCCTGTTCTATGGCAGAAAGTCCTGAGGTGGTGGGTAGAGCAATCCCTATAAGGTTTAAAGATCGGCTGAACTCCCCGATTGCACGTGTTTTTCTGCAATATTTGCATCATGGTTTGATGTGGGTGTGTTATGTTCACTATATCTTACACATGCAGTTATTGTTGTTTGTCCCCCTTGAGTCACGGTAGCAACATCTCGCCCTCAAAATAGTCCGAATGAATCAAGTTCATTAATGAAGATACATCAAGAAATCTGTAATGGAGAGGTCTTAGTTGCACAATTTTCGATTTAGGTAAGGTGTTTGTTTTTTCTCCAGTATTTTGCAAGTAAAAAAATGTGTGTGAAAACGAGTAATTCACTGCAGACAGTTGTGTGTCAGCTGCTGCCGCACAGGATTGATTTCTGAGAACACGTCTACAACTTCATCAGCAAGCTGTCAAAACATGATAAATAAAGCAGAAGCCATACACTGTTTTAACAGTAACAAAAATACCTGGCTTGGTAAACTCCATCTCTGTGTTTGACAACGTAGCTAGCAGGCACATTGAGCAGGCAGGCCATGTGAGCTAAATCCGTTTTTAAGTCACTGGCAAGTGCTAAAGAACTTCAGTGTTTTTACAACTTTCTCACCATATTTTACTGGTGTGTGTCTGTCTGGCAGTATTTCATGTTAATCATATCACAAAGCAGGTTGTGGTGGGACACAAGATGCTCGCCAATGGGTTTTGAATTTTGGAATATTGACAAGTGGCAGTTGGGGTACAAGTGTGCATTGTCAAAAATGGTATTTTGCCCAAAACAGTGGCAGACTGGTGTGATCCCTATCAAACACATAATCAAGTGGCCACTCCATAAAGGGCTTAGGGGCCAAGTGTTCTTTCAACGTAACATTGGCAACGTGTTGTCTTAGGTAAACAAGTACGAGGTGCTGGTCTGTCTCACTGTCTGTAGGTTCTGCCATACGATTGGTATAGAACACAATCAGTGCAGCTGTTTCTCACATAGGTGTTCCATGTTAGTGGGCATGATGGTAACCAAGACCCAACCCTCAAATGTCCAATACCTTTAGGAATGTAACAGCTTCCACAAATCCCGCAAATATCAATTTAGGAAGATACTGACTTTATGGCCCAAATTTGTCTATTTAGTCCATTTTTACACTAGAATAAATGTTTCTGACTATCGATGAAACATATGCCGTTTTCAACCGGAGAATTCACTTTTTTAGTACAGCTGCCCTTTAATGAAATGCAGCCGCACTGATATAATCAAAGTGGTTATGCATACAAAGGAGGTTGGATGGCCACTGGAGAAATATAAACCAGCCAGGGCTTATGATTTGAACTCAACAAAATCACATCACAGACAATAATAAAACACAGCTTTATTCCACGAGCCTAGTGGAACCCCTAGCTCTATCTACTTCAAAGAGCCTCCTCCCTGAACCTCAAACACACACACAGGGTCAGTTGGAATCAAAGCGTATCGATCCTGTGTCGACGGTTACAACAACTGGACGCTTCAGTTATGCATACCGATGTCACCAAACCTTCGCAGTGCAAGGATTCTAATGGTGTGTGTAGTTCATTTAAGTCTTAAACAGACAGATATGAATGGGATTGGTGAGTGGAGGAGGATAAGTGGTACCATGGTAATGGTCAGTGATGATGAAGACAGATAGTCTATGACCTATATTTAGTTGATGATGGTTCTTCTGCCTGACTGACTATTTGTGGGAGTAATCCTCTTTTGAGCAGAATTATATGGCATGGGGATTAGGTATATTCCCCCCTCTGTTCTGTGTGGGTCATCTACTCTCCAAAATGTTCTAGCAGACAGCAGCAGGACAGACCAACTGGTCCTCTCCAGGGGTGGGCCCTCCTGCCTGGCCACAGGGAGGGGCTTAGGGGGAATCACCCACGTCACAGCTGTGCAGTTAGGGCAGAACTCCATTTTAGGACTACAGCAGAAATCCTACTACACCATGTGAGAAGCATATACACATTTCATCGTAAACAGTTATTATACAGGGGTTGTATGCTGATTGCAAAAGAGCGCCACCTACTGGCGGTGGACTCCGATAGAGGTGCCGGTTTAGATACAGTTGAAGTCGGAAGTTTAGTCATTAAAACTAGTTTTTCAACCACTCCACAAATTTCTTGTTAACCAACTATAGTTTTGGCAAGTCCGTGAGGACATCTACTTTGTGCATGACACAAGTAATTTTTCCAACAATTGTTTACAGACATTTACATTACATTTAAGTCATTTAGCAGACGCTCTTATCCAGAGCGACTTACAAATTGGTGAATTCACCTTCTGACATCCAGTGGAACAGCCACTTTACAATAGTGCATCTAAATCATTAAGGGGGGGTGGTGAGAAGGATTACTTATCCTATCCTAGGTATTCCTTGAAGAGGTGGGGTTTCAGGTGTCTCCGGAAGGTGGTGATTGACTCCGCTGTCCTGGCGTCGTGAGGGAGTTTGTTCCACCATTGGGGGGCCAGAGCAGCGAACAGTTTTGACTGGGCTGAGCGGGAACTGTACTTCCTCAATGGTAGGGAGGCGAGCAGGCCAGAGGTGGATGAACGCAGTGCCCTTGCTTGGGTGTAGGGCCTGATCAGAGCCTGGAGGTACTGCGGTGCCGTTCCCCTCACAGCTCCGTAGGCAAGCACCATGGTCTTGTAGCGGATGCGAGCTTCAACTGGAAGCCAGTGGAGAGAGCGGAGGAGCGGGGTGACGTGAGAGAACTTGGGAAGGTTGAACACCAGACGGGCTGCGGCGTTCTGGATGAGTTGTAGGGGTTTAATGGCACAGGCAGGGAGCCCAGCCAACAGCGAGTTGCAGTAATCCAGACGGGAGATGACAAGTGCCTGGATTAGGACCTGCGCCGCTTCCTGTGTGAGGCAGGGTCGTACTCTGCGGATGTTGTAGAGCATGAACCTACAGGAACGGGCCACCGCCATGATGTTGGTTGAGAACGACAGGGTGTTGTCCAGGATCACGCCAAGGTTCTTAGCGCTCTGGGAGGAGGACACAATGGAGTTGTCAACCGTGATGGCGAGATCATGGAACGGGCAGTCCTTCCCCGGACAGACAAATTATTTAACTTATAATTCACTGTATCACAATTCCAGTGGGTCAGAAGTTTACATGTACTAAGTTGACTTTGCCTTTAAACAACTTGGAAAATTCCAGAAAATGATGTCATGGCTTTAGAAGCTTCTGAAGCTTCACTTGAGTCCGTTGGAGGTGTACCTGTGGATGTATTTCAAGGCCTACCTTCAAACTCAGTGCCTCTTTGCTTGACATCATGGGAAAATCAAAAAAAATCAGCCAAGACCTCAGAAAACAAATTGTAGACATCCACGTCTCTGGTTCATCCTTGGGAGAAATTTCTAAACGCCTGAAGGTACCACATTCATCTGTACAAACAATAGTACGCAAGTATAAACACCATGGGACCACACAGCCGTCATACCGCTCAGGAAGGAGACGCGTTCTGTCTCCTAGAGATGAACGTACTTTGGTGCAAAAAGTGCAAATCAATCCCAGAACAACAGCAAAGGACCTTGTGAAGATGCTGGAGGAAACAGGTACTAAAGTATCTATATCCACAGTAAAACAAGTCCTATATCGACATAACCTTGAAGGCCACTCAGCAAGGAAGAAGCCACTGCTCCAAAACCACCATAAATTAGCCAGTCTACTGCACAAATTAGCCAGTCTACTGCACATGGGGACAAAGACCGGACTATTTGAATAAATGTCCTCTGGCATAATGAAACAAAAATATAACTGTTTGGCCATAATGACCATTGTTATGTTTGGAGGGAAAAGGGGGAGGCTTGCAAGCCGAAGAACACCATCCCAACCGTGGAGCACGGGGTGCCAGCATCATATTGTGGGGGTGCTTTGCTGCAGGAGGGACTGGTGCACTTCACAAAATAGATGGGATAGAAGGAAATGTATGTGGATATATTGAAGCAACATCTCAAGACATCAGTCAGGAAGTTCAAACTTGGTCGCAAATGGGTCTTCCAAATGGACAATGACCCCAAGCATACTTCCAAAGTTTTGGCAAAAAGTACAACAAAGCCCTGACCTCAATCCTATAGAAAATTTGTGGGCAGAACTGAAAAAGCATGTGCGAGCAAGGAGGCCTACAAACCTGACTCAGTTACACCAGGTCTGTCAGGAGGAATGGGCCAAAATTCACAATATTGTGGGAGCTTGTGGAAGGCTACCTGAAACGTTTGACCCAAGTTAAACAACGTAAAGGCAATGCTACCAAATACTAATTGAGTGTAAACTTCTGACACACTGGGAATGTGATGAAAGAAAAAAAAGCTGAAATAAATCCTTCTCTCTGCTATTATTCTGACATTTCACATTCTTAAAATAAAGTGGTGATCCTAACTGACCTAAGACAGGAAACTTTTACAAGGATTAAATGTCAGGAATTGTGAAAATCGGATTTTAAATGTATTTGGCTAAGGTGTATGTATGTAAAAATTCCAGCAATGGCATAGTAATGGGCTAGCACACAATAGTAATCGCTATAGTAGCGTTAGCGGTGTTAGCACCCCATTCTTCCAGGGCCCTCCCTTACAGTGCACAACCAGTCACTGATAGAGGGAGCTGAGAGGTACCATCACTCAAGCAATGCAGCATTTTCTCATCTGCATATAAACGCATGGGAAATTCACTCCCTGATCTATGGCAGAAAGTCCTGAGGTGGTGGGTAGAGCAATCCCTATAAGGTTTAAAGATCGACCACCTTAGTTTTCAGTTTAGTGCCTCTGGCAGAGGAAACAACAGCCACAGCATCTGTCTGTGAAAGTCCAAGTCAATCTAATTCTGACAGCAAACTTTTATCCCATTATAATAGCAGGTTATTTATCACTCAACAATTCCACCCAAGGAACTCTCATCAATTAAGATGAACGAGGATTATGACAGGGTTGCTTCAATTACCTGTCATTTTATCATACAAACAGCTAAAAGATTACAGTGTTTTTAGGTGCTATTATGAAACATTCAAGGTACAGTGGAGTGTGGAAGCCTACAGTTGTATTTGACAGTACACTGCCTGTTGCATCCTCCTGTGTGTAAAATCACTCCATCTTTGAGAGGAAACTGGAACAGCACAGACAGTCTGCAGTAACTCACCTGTCCTGTGTGACACTACAGAGCCCCTGCTCCTGAAAACCCATCTCAAAGTGTTAAAAGACCAGCAGCACCTCTGAGCTACCTCTCCTCCTGCTGTCTATTGTAGAAGTACAGCAGCTACATCCACTTCCACTTTGACCTAAATCAACGCATCTGTCATAGAGGCGGACTACCCACCTCCCACCCTTCTTCCCCACAAGTCCCCCATCTGCCAGCCTCTATTCTTCCTCCCCATCTCTGGTCTCTGCTCTCGCCTCATTTTCACTCTCACTCCATCACGCACACACAAACACGGAGATCAGCGCAGCGGTGTGTCTCTCCCTCCTGCCGGGGGGGTGGAGCTTGTTGTTGCAGAGAGGCTGGGTGGACGCTACCATACCATTGTGAATGTGGTGGGGTGGGCGTGATCAGGGATAGGGAGCTCCTCCTTTGATGAGTGGGGCGGATAACAGGCACAGACCCTAATCTGAGCCGTATACTGGAGCTGGAGGAAGGCATCCTCTGTGTTACTTAACTACCGTAGGCCCCGGTCCGGTTTGACCCCTTTCATGGGTTGCTTTGGTCTTTATCAAAAGGAGGAATAACTGTTTTGATGCCAACTCTGGTAAGATAACAGATTTCTGCATTCTCATCTCTTGATTTTAAAATAGATTCTGACAAAACATAATTCATGGTGTTTTCACCCGTTAAAACACAGAGGAAAAGGCTGTAGATGCTATCTCAAAGAGCCCTGCGCGTTTCAGAAAACTTTTTATATCTCAAAACATAAATCATCACAGGGGTGTTTTTGAGAAACCTTAAAAGATAAGCTAATGCAGTAAACAGTGTACATAAATGTAAAACCAGTCTTCAAAATGAATGAGGAGGACCATGCATTTTTAACACGCGAGCATGAAACTCCAATTTCATCAAGATAGATTACGGGTGACATTACACAATCAATAGATACAGTTCAGATGCACTTTGCCCTGAAATGTATTGATGCATCAATGTAGCATTGCCGATGAAAATGTATTTGATACCACTGTAAGAAATCATGACCAGAATAGCAAGGATGCGAAAACAAAGTCTAAAGGGAGATACATCCATTGACCTTTTCTTGTACTGTAATTTCACAAAGATACTCATGAAAGGTGGATTGCCATAGATTCCAGCACGATTCCTTTTCACGGTAGTGTGCATTGAAAATAGCTATGGATGAGAGCATTTCGAACCAGGAGTTTGTTGATGTGTTCTATGCTACTTGGATCACAGAAGTGATTTGATGCCGCGTCTAAATGGGTGTAGGTTCGGCTGCTCTACTTAGCTGGGCTGTACTGAGAGAGTGTGTGTGAGAGAGTGTGTGTGAGAGAGTGTGTGTGAGGGGGCAGGGTTCTTGCTGCACTGGAAAGGAACATGTGGTACTTATCCATAATAAATGTCTTGCCTACGCAAGCCAAAAGCCAAGCGTGGCGGTGTGTTACCGTCTTTAGATCCCACAGCCAGAACCGGCCTGTTAGCACGTCATCCCCCTCCTAACGAGACAACAGCCAGAGATCCCACTTCCATTCTACCTTACCCTGCTGTCACGAGGAGAGTGTTGACAGATGGGAGTGGAATGGGACACCCATCATAAGGACTCTCCATGCCAGGTCACAGAGGCCAGTGGGCCCAGAGGGTCCTTAGGTAATTCAGTCAGGTTTTTGTCTCTATTCCACATGAATCTTGATCACGATCAGACAGAAGAGGTTATGTGGGTAACAGCTACATGAAATCGTCCAGAGCAATAGCTCCAACTTTTAGATGTTGACAGGGTCACTGAGATGATAATATTTGTAGGATGGTTGTGTGCTTTGAGATAGGGCTTATATGGTTTGTACCAATACAGTACATAGTCTGGCCGGGGAAATGTGTGTTTGATCAAAATAGACAGGTTGATTGGAGACTCCATATTGAGCAATAGGACAAATCATCAATGCTTTGCTGCTACAAGTTCTGTAGTTAACTTAGATGCCCAAGGGAAATCACACAATCCAAGGTCTACTTTCACTCTCACGATTTCTCCACTGTTGGTCGATATAGGGACAATATGTTGATTCTAAAAACTGAAAATACCAGGACTATGGTAAAATCATGAATACTATATGAATACTTCAGGCATAAAGTAAAAACCACAAACAAATAGAACTAAATAGATCAATTTGAAATATTCATAGAGGTCATTTCAGGTCAATCTATTTTGTTTATTGTTCATAACCAAATAGCTGAATTAAAAGCCAAATACTTACACAATGCTTTTTGACTGTACCAGGGGCATTATGTGGTTAGTTCAATATACTGGGGGTTGAGAGCCAGGACCAGTAGTTTGTTTTTAATGTGGGCCCTCCCACAGTAAGTGTCTGATAGAGGGAGTAAAGTGACTGACATGTTATGCTAATGCTTGTACACATACAAAATCACTTCCTGCAATCAACGCAGAAGAGTCATATCCGTTCATATCCATTCATATCCATTCATATCCATTCATATCCATTTTCAATGAAAAGTGGACAACTAAAAAGCTACACTAATGATGCTATACATTAGAGCTCTATCCTCTAAATCATCAAAACAATTCAAAATGGTTGAAACTGTACTCGCATGCTAATTGCTTAAGAGTCTATTGATGCTATTTAGTTGTGCAGCCGAGAGGTTTGGCGGCTGAAAATACTCTTGTACAGACTGTCCCTCAGTATGAATCTTTAATATGCTGCACTTTAAAGCATCTCTCTCTCTCTCTCTCTCTCCCTGTCTCTGTCTCTCTCTCTCTCTCTCTCTCTCTCTCTCTCTCTCTCTCTCTCTCTCTCTCTCTCTGTCTCTCTCTCTCTCTCTCTGTCTCTGTCTCTGTCTCTCTCTCTCTCTTTCTCTCCCCTGCTCTGACACTCTCCCACGTTTTCTCTTCCTTTTCATGCCCTTTCTCTCTCCGTAGTCTCATCGAACACCTCAAAGGTGTGTTTTGGCGCTTTGTAGTTACATTTTATCTGTTGACACCATTCCTAATGTTTCTCATAATTTAAGTACATTTTCACAATTACAGCAAAATGGTCTTCCAGAACAATACCGGCAATAAAAAAGAACATCACAATGTGCTTCCTGAGACCTGTCTCAGAGAAAGTGTCTCTTGCTGTAGGATGGATGGTTACAGGAGGCAGTAAATAGAATGTGGAGTCAGATGCCAGTGTTCTAATATGTAACCATGAGTTACAGAAGCACAGCGGCACTTCTCCTAACGACACGGTAGATCTCCCACTTCATCTTAAACCCACGGCTCGGCTGGCATCACTGAACCTCTTCCAGCAGACCCTCTGTTCTCGCCTCCGCTCTCCCTCCCCGGGTCACAAAGGCTGTTCAGACCCATATTTCTCATAACATAATGTCTCGCAGCTCAGGCTTCCCAAATGATTCGTTGGATTTTAATCGTCAACAATTTGAATGTTAGCTGCCAAGGCATATTGGTCATAGGAGACATGTCCTATGTGTGCCTGAACATGCACATAGTGATTCGTCTCTCCCTACAGCCGCTGCTGTGGGACAACATATTAATAATCATGACGACTTAGGCTGTTATCTCAGATTGTAATAATACTATAGTAATAATAATTCATACCCCTTGACTTATTCCACATTTTGTTGTGTTACAGCCTGGATTCAAATGAGATATTTCTGTATTTCATTTGTAAAAAAAAAAATCTAAAAACCATATTTTCAGTTTGTCGTTATGGGTTATTGTGTGTAGATGGGTGAGGGAAAAAACGATTTAATCTATTTTGAATTGAGGCTGTAACCCAACAAAATGTGCAATATAAAATAAAAGTACAAATAAAAACCACACAGGAACTATGATGTGAGTTAAAGAAACACGATAATGCGAGTATATACAGGTCAGTGCCACTACCTTGTTCAATGTGCAGGGGTACTGGAGTGGTTGAGGTGGGTTTATACATAAAAGGTGACTGGTTGGCTACATTGTTTACATGTACTGTATGTCCT
Organism: Oncorhynchus masou masou; assembly: GCF_036934945.1. Taxonomy (NCBI): domain Eukaryota; kingdom Metazoa; phylum Chordata; class Actinopteri; order Salmoniformes; family Salmonidae; genus Oncorhynchus; species Oncorhynchus masou. The sequence continues at coordinate 40,460,146 of NC_088233.1, forward strand.
GCCTCCTGTGCTGAAGCATTGTTCACACAGCAATGTCATTGGGAGACTTGTTGAATGAGACTGATGAGACTGCCCGGAAATGAACAGTGGTTTCAATGAGCAACAGGATATGAGATCCATCCAGTAAATTCCAGTTTATCCGTAAAACGGTGCTCATAGCATTTTCCCTTCCTACTGGTACTGTGTTTTATGTCTTATAAGTGTTTTATAACTAGGGGCCAGAGAGGGAATCGATAACAAAACATTCTTGAAGCTAATGTGTGATCTGCTTTATGTGCCTTGAAACAAAGCTGTACACACTGCAGGGCCAAGTGCTAGATGTTGGCCTCCCCCTTTCCGTTTAATGGACCTCTCATTTTTATTTATCCCTCTCCATTTGCCAGCACACTGCCATCCCTCAGTCTGGCCCCTGACTGGCACGACAGGCCTTTAAAGAGATGCTATATTCTCCTACCTACAGATGTAGGATCTTAATTTGAGCCAGTTTGCTACAGCAGGAAAATAATCCTGCAGCAATAAGGATAATGTGAATTATTTTGTAGATTATAGTTAATGGACTTTTTCATAGGGGTTGATACATTTTACATCAGGGAAAATCAAATCTGACATTTTTTAATGTGCACAAAGCAAGGTTCATACAGAAAGAGTTTGTTGAGATTGGTGTGGAAGAACTTGACTGGCCTGCACAGAGCCCGGACTTCAACCCCATCAAACACCTTTGGGATGATTTGGAACGCCGATTGCGATCCAGGCCTAATCGCCCAACATCAGTGCCCGACCTCACGAATGCTCTTGTGGCTGAATGGAATAAAGTCCCTGCAGCAATGTTCCAACATCTAGTGGAAAGCCTTCCCAGAAGAGTGGAGGCTATTATAGCAGCAAAGGGGGAGGACCAACTCCATATTATTGGCCATGATTTAGGAATGAGATGTTTGACAAGCATTTTGGTCGTGGAGCGTATCTCGGATATTTACTATACCACCTAAACAGTGACAGGGTAGCCTAGTGGTTGGACTAGTAACCGGAAGGTTGCAAGTTCAAATCCCCGAGCTGACAAGGTACAAATCTGTCATTCTGCCCCTGAACAGGCAGTTAACCCACTGTTCCTAGGCCGTCATTGAAAATAAGAATTTGTTCTTAACTTACTTGCCTTGTTAAATAAAGGTAAAATAAACATCTTCAAGGCATGTATAAGAATGTGTCTGTATCTCACTTGTATGTGAGACGTTGATGAAATACAAGTAACTGCCAAAATAAGGGAAACACCAACATAAAGGGTTTTTAAAAGCCAGAACAGCTTCAATGCACATGGCAGAGAAGATTCTACAAGTGTCTGCAACTCTATTGAAGGGATGCGACACCATTCTTACATGAGAAATTCCTTCATTTGGTGTTTTGTTGATGGTGGTGGAAAACGCTGTTTCAGGATGCGCTCTAGAATCTCCCAGAAGTGTTCATTTGGGTTGAGATTTAGTGACAGAGACACAGACATTTTTTAAACCCCTCAGACGCCTCTTTCAAAGTCAGAGATCTCTTGTCTTTTTATTTAACTAGGCAAAATCATTTAAGAACAAATTCTGGGCCTCCCGGGTGTCGCAGTGGTCCAAGGCTGCTGTGCCACCAGAGACTCTGGGTTCGAGCCCAGGCTCTGTCGCAGCTGGCCGCGACCGGGAGGCCCATGGGGTGGCGTACAATTGTCCTAGCGTTGTCCGGGTTTGTGAGGGTTTGGCCGGCAGGGATATCCTTGTCTCATTGTGCACTTGTGACTCCTGTGGTGGGCCGGGTGCAGTGCATGCTAACCAAGGTTGCCAGGTGCACGGTGTTTCCTCCAACACATTGGTGCGGCTGGCTTCCGGGTTGGAGGCTCGCTGTGTTAAGAAGCAGTGCGGCTTGGTTGGGTTGTTTTTCTGAGGACGCATGACTTTTGACCATCGTCTCTCCCGAGCCCGTATGGGAGTTGTAGCGATGAGACAAGATAGTAACTACTAGTAATTGGATACTATGAAATTGGGGAGAAAAAGGGGGTAAAATGCCTGGGTGTGAACCCAGAGTCTCTGGTGGCACAGCTAGCGCTGCAATGCAGTGCCCTAGACCACTGCGCCACCTGGGAGGCCCCTTGAAATCTGTTTTTAACTAGAGTATTAGTCATTGCCTATATTCGCAAAAAGCGCACAATGATGTAACTACACTGAAAAGCACGTATTCTGTCACGTTCATGAGGAGAGACAGACCAAGGCACAGCGGATGTAGAGTTCTACATATTTATTATAAAGTGAAACAATAACTCAATAACCTAACAACGAAACGTGACTCCGTGGTGCACATGCACAAAACACAATATAATAACCCACAAACACAGGCGGGATAAATGCTACCTAAATATGATCCCAATTAGAGACAACGATTACCAGCTGCCTCTGATTGGGAATCATACAAATCACCAACATAGAAAAATAAACTAGAACATCACATAGAAATAAGGAACTGGAATACCCCCAGTCACGCCCTGACCTACTACACCATAGCGAAAAAAGGGCTCTCTATGGTCAGGGCGTGACATAATCTTCCCTTTATAATTACAATTACTTGAGCATCAGATCTCAATCTGATACACCAGATGTTTGATTCAGCCCTCATTAAGACCAAAATAAAGAGATACGTATCACTAATGGAGAGCACAGTGAGACCCCAATTAGTGAGAAAAGGGGATGAGAAGAGATGACAGGACAACCAGTTACACACTCTGACGTGAAGACAACTCTTTCAACTTGTGAAAAATTACAAGACATCATTAACTGTTGAGCGAGACGTTTCAAATGAACTTCAGAAGCATTAAAGTACTGCATCTCTTCGAACCAAACAAACGTCATAGTCATAATAGTAGAGTATATGTAGTGTCCTCAGTATTTTTCTATGGTCTAGTAATAGATAGAGTCAAAGTCATAGATATAGATACTGTATATATGGCTTGAGAAAGAGTGCTTACCAAATGTAAGAAGCACAGGTTGGCGTTATGTAACACCCAGCTGGGCATGACATCATCAGAGAGAGAGAGAGAGAGAGTGAGAACCACGGCAGGACGGGCGGGGCAGTGACCTGAAACCCTCAGGATCATGGGAGAAGTGCTGCCCTCTGACCAGAGCAAGAGGGATGTTCATATGAGACATTGTTTCGATGAGATAAGTTACGAATGGCCTCCTATGTCACCTTTCAGGGAAAGATTTCACATTTCCCAGGTTACATTTCTACTGTGTTATCCTCCTTTCCAGACAACTAATGCCTAGATTAGATCCAGTCAAGAAGCAGAGATGTCAACATGGTCTCATAAAACCGGAGAAAGGAGAAAGGCAAACCAAGGAAATGGAGGAGGGTTTCTTCATTCAACCAGACATTCATTTCCTTCTCAAACACATCAATAAAAGCCAGGTCTCCTCCTGCTATCCTTCAATCCTGACTTTATCAGTGCTGTGTCCTGCATGCCACAGTGAGGGTCGTACTATAACCGGGCAAGGGAGGATGGAGTACTGATTTTAAAAAAAACATATTTGGCCCTTTTTCTCTGCCGCTGAAAAAGTAATCTAAAGCTTTTGGAACAGCTCTGGACGGAATGCAATTTCTGCAGTCTTAAGCAGGATTAAATTGCGGCTTGCATCTGTCGATCTCAATGGCTGATTTCTCTCTCTCTCTTTCACACACACTCGCTCTCCCTCTCTGCATTAGTGTAAGGGTGTGGCCCTTCCCTGTGGAGAGAGAGAGAGAGACAAAGAGAGAGATGGAGAGGTGCTATTGACCAGCCTGAACACAGATCAGATCAGCCGGGGGGCTGGCTGAGGTTTAATCTCAGTGCAAGGGGATTACAGATTGTTCATTGTGTATGAACACTGCACAGCACGTACTGCATGTCATTTAGTTCCGGCCAACCGCCGATCTCATTGCTCAACATGTATTCCATCAAGCAATGCCAATAATCACCATGACTCACATCCTCTCATGTCTTCTTGGTTTGATTGAATAGGGGTCTGTTGGGCCTGTCAATTAGCAACTAACCTCTCAAATTAACTTTTTGAAGCTCGTTACAATTGAGAATTGTACAAACTGAGAATTCTATCATGAAATGTGATGCCTTTCTCCCTGTTCCTGAATATGTCATGTACGACATAAACTAAACTAACTAAACTTTTCCTCGAATAACAGCTTGGCATGTCAAGGTCAGACAGAAGGGTTGTTACAGAGGTTGCTATTATTACAGGTTCAGCAATTACGTAAGTGTACCGCAGGCCTGGCGCAGCACCCAGGTGCTCTTCGCCGTACTCGAGCTCCCTAATGGTTCTCCTGTGTCTACCTGATTACCTGCATTATAGCCATCTCTGTTCCTTTGATCACTGGAGTAGTCATGATGTACTACCGTCTCAGAAATAACCACCTCATCACCATACACTCCTTAGAAACACAGAACCAGCTATATGAAGGGAGACGATAAGGCACTGAAAATGAACCGCTGTGCAGATCCAGGCGAAACCGGAAGAAACCTGACTCCAGAAGCAAAGACCACTTCTACCAGGTTGACCCAGATTTATGCAAAAGCACCTGCAGTCTCCCTCAGATGTAGCCTACGCAGGCGGACGCCAAGGGAGTGACGGTCCATAGCCTCGGTAGGTTGGTATGAAGAAGGCATGTCGAGGAAGGTAAAAACCTAATGGTTACAGATGCATCTGATGCAGGCTGAAATCGCTACATCATCTCATTACGTGATTGATTGAGGGCAGAACACGTCTTTCCTTTTGTCAAGACGCCAGACGATCAAAATCTCTGCCCAGGCGTAGCCTGGTGACTCATCTTGCATAGCTGATAACATTACGGTGTTACGATGTTATAGAGCCCAAACAAAATGGAGCTCTTGCCGCAGAGACTATTGGCATCGCCGTTGTTACTCAGAGATCTGAAGATCAGGTTGTGACTCGTGCCCAGAATGCCATCCTCAGGATATCTCTACCTGGTGTTGTCATGGTACGCCACACGCTGTGCCAGGAAACAGAGGCTGTGCCCACCAATGGGGATACACAGGGGGGGGGGGGGGGGGGGGCTGGCATACACTCACAGACAACAGACAGGAAACAAATGGTGTTGCAAGGCAAGCATCAATGTAGTGGTAATCGGGTCCAGTTCAGTTCGATCAAATTGCCTTCACAACAATGTCTGGTGGAGAAATACTGTAGGTGGCTGTATGAGTCTATCCCGTCTGTTTGCTTATGCCGGCTTCGCCAAATGTAGTAAATCTATGCCTATATGTGTTAAATATTGAGATTTTACCGAAAAGGAAAAATAATACATTTTAGTCTGTAGCCTTGAGAGTGTCTGCCTCTCTGAATTACTCTGTCAGAAGACACCACAATATATAACAAACCTCATATTTCACGCTCAAATTCTCCTGATGAGCATAGAGCTCATGAAGCTGAAATGAAAATACATTTAGCTGGATATTCCCCTATGATTTAAGTGAGCTCCTTATTCTCTTCTCCGCTGTCTACACATGCACACACACACACACGAACACGCGCCCACACACACACACCTTTCCCGAGTTGCTGTTAATGAAGCAGAACCAGACTTCCAATCCCACTGTACACAGTAATCAGCATCAAGGTCATCAGTAATGGCCCTTTATTTTCCACCATGCTCTCCTTCACTATAGAAAGGCATTTTCTTTCTGTTCCTGGAAGGAGGCCTAATATGCGTGAAACAATGTCTGTGTAAAGAAACTTCTCGTGTCTCTCCTCTCCTCCAAATAATGAGCTTCGGATGTTTTGAAAGCAAAGATCAGAAAGCGAGATCAGTTCGAAAAACATCCGTTCAACTAAATAGCACAGGACTGGGGTGGGCTCACTGCTCCTCATCACATCTTTCTTGCAATTTATTGCTGTGGACCATGAAAGATTCAAAAAGCTATGTATTACTAACACCCACTCTCCAACAACAAGGAAGAAAGGACAGATAGGGTTGAGTAGGAATGGTTTCAGAGGAAAGGAAGAACACATTGTTACAATGTCGCTAACACAATTCCCACTGTGGAAGCCTGAATCCTGATATCCACTGGTGACCTGGCAGGAGAAACTGCAGACCACGCAACTGAAATGTTCAGTGAACTATAACACAAAGTACCATGATGTACTTTTTTTGTAATAGTGTCTATATGCCTAAAAACAATCTCCATTCAGGGTCAATCACAGGACAGTAATGAATAACACACCACCGTGTTTTGATCATCACTGTGGTTACTAGTCTGCCTTCTGTAAATGTATACAATGTTGCTGCTTACAACATAAAGCCTATTTATTTTGTATCGTTAGTGAAAAGGAACCCCTGTTTGAGTAGCACATCTCTATGCTACCTGCAAAATGTTCTACCTCGTTCAAGGAACGATTCGATTCCCATGGACAGCCTCCTGTGTCAAGCTTTATTGTGTCCTCTCCTGGTGCTGCTAGCCGAACCCCTCCAGGGCTGTGTCCTCTCCTGGTGCTGCTAGTGGAACCCCTCCGGTGCTGTGTCCTCTCCTGGTGCTGCTAGCCGAACCCCTCCAGGGCTGTGTCCTCTCCTGGTGCTGCTAGCCGAAACCCTCCAGGGCTGTATCCTCTCCTGGTGCTGCTAGTGGAAACCCTCCAGGGCTGTGTCCTCTCCTGGTGCTGCTAGTGGAACCCCTCCAGGGCTGTCCTCTCCTGGTGCTGCTAGTGGAACCCCTCCAGGGCTGTGTCCTCTCCTGGTGCTGCTAGTGGAACCCCTCCAGGGCTGTGTCCTCTCCTGGTGCTGCTAGTGGAACCCCTCCAGGGCTGTGTCCTCTCCTGGTGCTGCTAGTGGAACCCCTCCAGGGCTGTGTCCTCTCCTGGTGCTGCTCGCCGAAACCCTCCAGGGCTGTATCCTCTCCTGGTGCTGCTAGTGGAACCCCTCCAGGGCTGTGTCCTCTCCTGGTGCTGCTAGTGGAACCCCTCCAGGGCTGTCCTCTCCTGGTGCTGCTAGTGGAACCCCTCCAGGGCTGTGTCCTTTCCTGGTGCTGCTAGTGGAACCGCTCCAGGGCTGTGTCCTCTCCTGGTGCTGCTAGTGGAACCCCTCCAGGGCTGTGTCCTCTCCTGGTGCTGCTAGTGGAACCCCTCCAGGGCTGTGTCCTCTCCTGGTGCTGCTAGTGGAAACTCTCCAGGGCTGTATCCTCTCCTGGTGCTGCTAGCCGAACCCCTTCATGGCTGTCCTCTCCTGGTGCTGCTACTGGAACCCCTCCAGGGCTGTGTCCTCTCCTGGTGCTGCTAGTGGAAACCCTCCAGGGCTGTGTTCTCTCCTGGTGCTGCTAGTGGAACCCCTCCAGGGCTGTGTCCTCTCCTGGTGCTGCTAGTGGAACCCCTCCAGGGCTGTGTCCTCTCCTGGTGCTGCTAGTGGAACCCCTCCAGGGCTGTGTCCTCTCCTGGTGCTGCTAGTGGAACCCCTCCAGGACTGTGTCCTCTCCTGGTGTTGCTAGTGGAACCCCTCCAGGACTGTGTCCTCTCCTGGTGCTGCTAGTGGAACCCCTCCAGGGCTGTGTCCTCTCCTGGTGCTGCTAGTGGAACCCCTCCAGGGCTGTGTCCTCTCCTGGTGCTGCTCGTGGAACCCCTCCGGTGCTGTGTCCTCTCCTGGTGCTGCTAGTGGAACCCCTCCAGGGCTGTGTCTTCTCCTGGTGCTGCTCGCCGAAACCCTCCAAGGCTGTGTCCTCTCCTGGTGCTGCTAGTGGAACCCCTCCAGGGCTGTGTCCTCTCCTGGTGCTGCTAGTGGAACCCCTCCAGGGATGTGTCCTCTCCTGGTGCTGCTACTGGAACCCCTCCAGGGCTGTCCTCTCCTGGTGCTTCTAGTGGAACCCCTCCAGGGCTGTGTCCTCTCCTGGTGCTGCTAGTGGAACCCCTCCAGGGCTGTCCTCTCCTGGTGCTGCTAGTGAAACGCCTCCAGACCTGTCCTCTCCTGGTGCTGCTAGTGGAACCCCTCCAGGACTGTATCCTCTCCTGGTGCTGCTAGTGGAACCCCTCCAGGGCTGTCCTCTCCTGGTGCTGCTAGTGGAACCCCTCCAGGGCTGTCCTCTCCTGGTGCTGCTAGTGGAACCCCTCCAGGGCTGTCCTCTCCTGGTACTGCTAGTGGAACCCCTCCAGGGCTGTCCTCTCCTGGTACTGCTAATGGAACCCCTCCAGGGCTGTGTCCTCTCCTGGTGCTGCTAGTGGAACCCCTCCAGGGCTGTCCTCTCCTGGTGCTGCTAGTGGAACCCCTCCAGGGCTGTATCCTCTCCTGGTGCTGCTAGTGGAACCCCTCCAGGGCTGTATCCTCTCCTGGTGCTGCTAGTGGAACCGCTCCAGGGCTGTATCCTCTCCTGGTGCTGCTAGTGGAACCCCTCCAGGGCTGTCCTCTCCTGGTTCTGCTAGTGGAACCCCTCCAGGGCTGTATCCTCTCCTGGTGTTGCTAGTGGAACCCCTCCAGGGCTGTAACCTCTCCTGGTGTTGCTAGTGGAACCCCTCCAGGGCTGTATCCTCTTCTGGTGTTGCTAGTGGAACCCCTCCAGGGCTGTATCCTCTCCTGGTGCTGCTAGTGGAACCCCTCCAGGGCTGTGTCCTCTCCTGGTGCTGCTAGTGGAACCCCTCCAGGGATGTGTCCTCTCCTGGTGCTGCTACTGGAACCCCTCCAGGGCTGTATCCTCTCCTGGTGTTGCTAGTGGAACCCCTCCAGGGCTGTATCCTCTCCTGGTGCTGCTACTGGAACCCCTCCAGGGCTGTATCCTCTCCTGGTGTTGCTAGTGGAACCCCTCCAGGGCTGTATCCTCTCCTGGTGCTGCTAGTGGAACCCCTCCAGGGCTGTCCTCTCCTGGTGTTTCAGAGTTCCTTCCTTTTATCACAGCATCACTCTAATATTAGAACAAAGAATAATTAATTAGGATTGAATGTAGTTATGTGGTAAGATTCCTGTAAGCCTGAAATGTAAGTTCTCTTTGCATGGTGCTCCCTAATGAATCTAAATTAAAAATAAACATTCAAATGAAAACAAGAAAGGGCCAATACCTAGAGTACTGGACCCTACACTACTTTCTCACATATATATACAGTGGGGCAAAAAAGTATTTAGTCAGCCACCAATTGTACAAGTTCTCCCACTTAAAAACATGAGAGGCCTGTAATTTTCATCATAGGTACACTTCAACTATGACAGACAAAATGAGAAAAAAAATCCAGAAAATCATATTGTAGGGTTTTTAATGAATTTATTTGCAAATTATGGTGGAAAATAAGTATTTTTGGCTGTGAAAAGCCTGATCAAATTCCTTATATGCCTTTTGTTGTCGCGCCCTGATCTGTTTCACCTGTCCTTGTGATTGTCTCCACCCCCTCCACGTGTCACTCATTTTCTCCAGTGTATTTATCCCTGTGTTTCCTGTCTTTCTGTACCAGTTCATCTTGTATGTTTAGTCAAGTCAACCAGCGTGTTTTTCCCCGTACTCCTTTTCTATTCTCCTTTTATAGTCCTCTCGGTTTTGACCCTTGCCTGTTTCTGGACTTTGTACCCGCCTGCCTGACCATTCTGCCTGCCTTGACCCTGAGCCACACTGTACCTCCTGGACACTGATCTGGTTTTGACCTTTTTGCCTGTCCACGACCATTCTCTTGCCTACCCCTTTGGATTATTAAACATGGTAAGACTCCAATCATCTGCCTCCTGTGTCTGCATCTGGGTCTCGCCTTTGTGCCTTGATATTTGTATGGCTGTACTATGCTGCAAAACACAGCCTACAGTCTTTGTGCAGTAGTGAATTCCACCATTTACACCTCGTTGTACTGGTGAATTGAAAAACAGAGCATAGGTTAATACTTCCTTCTCTCTCTCTCTGTCCCACTCTGTTCTGTCTCAGTAAGGAACTCGTTGTGTCTCTGGGTTCTCAGAGTACAGGGTATCAGGTGGAGTTGGTAAACATGCTGAAAGTGATTCCCTCCCTGAGCCAAGTCTAAATGGACGCTATCTGTGACCTTCACTTGTCTTAGTCAACATGTAAAAAATGGCACTGGAGCAGGTTCAGCAGTTTTCAGGCATGGTCATGGCTTTCAGGAGGGGACAAAAGTGCTGCATTTTCACACTTTATGAAGGGAAATAGATGATAATGTCAGGGTTATTGAAATGCAGGTCTTAAGGTCTGCAGAGTTGCCGGTTTTCAGTTCTACCTGATAGACATACTGTAGAGTATAATCCAATTGTAAGATATATTGTATTTAGCAGACACTTGACTTGCATCCGTTTTACATATGGGTGGCCCCAGGAATCGTACCCACAACCCTGGTAGTGCAAGCACCATGCTATACCAACTGGGCCATGCAGGACCGCTGTATCTGTCCATTAAGAACCTAGCGGGACAGGAGGAAAACCAGCATAGCTGCAGAACTTCAAGGCCCGTATCGTATGCTTTTAATAGTCTTGCCTCTGCAATATGAAAGAAAAAACTAAATGTGTACTGTACCGTTGTGAATCCATCTCAACAACTTGCTGATTGTGTTGCATTCTTTAATCTAAACATAGACGGACAAACAACATCATTCCGAGAGCTATGGAATTAGACAGGGGGAACAGCTGCTTTGAAATGTATTACAAATTGATTTTACCCAGACACCCATCTTCAAACTGGATCGCAGTGGGACCAATGCCTTGGGGAGCCGTGCATTACTAATGATACCATACATAGTGGCATATTCACAGTCTTCTTCCCCTGACCCCCTATTCTATTCACTCAGGGTGATTGTGTCACAAGACAACCTTCCAGTCTGTCACAGGTATTGCTTTGCTCTGTTGGAATGAAGCCTGTTCTCATTCAAATTACCATGAAATTCATCTTTGTAGTGAAAAGGCCCTTGGTAAGAGCTGTGTGTAGAACAGAAGTACTGTACTTGGCGAGGGAAGGCTGCGGTATGCGTGGAGGAGTCTTGGGAAGACGTATGGCTGAAGGCAGGCAGGCTGGGTGTGAATGAGGTTGGGAGGCGTTAATGAGATGCCGGAGAGGAGGACAGAGATCCCGGAGGACAGAGATCCTGGAGAGTTACACACACACATGCACACACTAGCACCTGGCTTGGCTGCATACCTCCTGGGTCTCCGTGTTTGTTTAATGAATCCAAGAACATGCTAATGTCCCTCACAGTGTCTCTCTTTACACCATGATTAAAATTAGAATGTTAATTACAGTATAGTCCCTCGTATACAGATGTAGAATCTTAATTTGATCACTATTTTGTTGCTGAGAATTTTCCCGCACAACAGGAAATGCAAACTTGTAGTGTATTCAAGGTTTTAAAAGGCTTCTAAAGTTAGTCATTTCCACTTTAAAATGTCAGACTTGATTTGCCCTAACAAAAAATGTATCAATTATAACCCACATAATAGTTCACATTGCCTGTTGTTACAAGATTATTTTCCTGCTGTAAAAAACTGTCTCAAATTAAGATCCTACATTGGTGTGATCATGTCCAACAGAATGTAGGCTATTACATCCTCAAAGGTTGGCTGATATAGAATATTTAGAGGAATAAGGAATAAATAAACATTGTGATTATTCTCAGTGAGACACGTGATTTCTAATGGATTAACGATTAAACTATGATACCCATGGAACTCCACTTCCTCGACAGCAGCCACAGTATGGGGATACAATGGTAGTAAGTGATGGAGAGGAGGGGGTGTAGTTGAGGCATCCAGAGAGCCAGTAGAGACTAGTGACAGCCAGCCAGCATTAACCCGGGCGAGACAAATCTCATTTACAGCATTACCAAGCTCTTTGTTGTGTGAGAGGGCCGAAGAAAAGGATTACTTGTGAATGTGACAGCGTGGCTTCCCTCCTTTACCATGCTCAGGCTGTAGAGATGTAAAGAGAACTGTTATGGGGTGGATTAGAGGGGGAGATTTGTTTGACTGGTTATGTCATTATCAGAGTTGTCAAAGACGTGAAACAGCTTCATCTGAAATGGAACAATAGAAAAAAGAAGACAAAATAAAAATACAATTATTACCCTTCAAATTGTATTGTTTGCTCGGGAAAAGAGTTGATACAGAATTACCTAGATGTGATCTATAGGTTTAGAGGTTTAAACTAGAATCTAGATTTCAATCTGCACAAATTAACTACAAGTAGTGCAGAATTTATTTGGCAAGTGATTCGTATCCAAGAAATAAGAAAAATATGTTTTTTTTTACGCTCAATAATTACACAATTATACGTCTCATTGGGTATGGTGTGTTAATATTGATGTCTACTATATTCCATTTGTGTTGTAGTGTGAGCTGAATCTGAGAGGGTATGACATTATACATCAAGGCTATGGCCTAAGGTAGCATATTACTACAGACATGTTTAGGTAGCAGTAGGAATTCTCTAAGGAACCTATTAAAATGGATAATTACAAGGAATTCATTTATCATGCCAGTGAACCTCCGGTGACATTTTCATGCAATCTGAAACTGCATCCAGCTGTTTCAGTATTGAGTGCATTAGAACTGGGAAAAGGTCCTACAGTAGATAGAGGCAGTAGATCCCAATGATCTACAGTATGTCTAGTTTCAGCTCCCACTCAAATCTATACAAAATGGATGAAACATTCCCAAGTGTTCTGAGTAAATCAACAGAGTATTGATTTTGTTATCAATCATAAGAAATATGAATAGCATAACTGAATAAACTTTCTCTTTCAGGTTCAGCATGAGGCCTTGTGAAGAACTGAACAGGCAAAAACACTATTGTTCCAATACAGGTACTGCTAAAAAGAGTAGTTGAACAACAACCTCCTCAGAACAGGAACAAGAAACATCTACAGCATAGCACCTGGAATACAATAACACACACGGAGCAAAGCACCAGAAAAAGGTGTCCAGGAGTATGCCAGTCTAGTCCAGAATCATCTGAAGGATTTCACTGCAACAGTGTTGACTTGGCTGTAGCGTCTCAGCGGCATCATGGCTGACCCTTACCAGAACAACGTGTACCACCAAGGAGGAGGTGACCCCTACGGCACCTACGGAGAGGGAGGAGACCAGGGGGGCTACGGTTACCAGGGCGAGTCCTACCCTCAGGAGGAGGACGCAGCCAGCGATGCCACGGAGGGCCATGATGACGAGGACCAGATGTACGAGGGGGAGTACCAGGGGATCCCCCACCCTGACGAGGTGAAGGCGGCCCAGAGAGCAGCGAGGGCCAAGGCCAGGCAGGCTCAGGCAGGGGCCACGGAGCTGGAGGAGCTGGCTGAGCAGTATGAGGACATCATGGAGGACTGTGGGCATGGACGGTTCCAGTGGACCCTGTTTATAGTGCTGGGTCTGGCCCTCATGGCTGATGGGGTGGAGTGCTTTGTGGTGGGGTTCGTGCTGCCCAGCGCGGAGAAGGACATGTGCTTATCCAATGGAGAGAAAGGCATGCTAGGTGAGTCATGGCTAAATGCCATTACTTGTTAGAAGACATACTAACACGTTTACAATGTCTGGGTCAACAGATTCCAGCCAATAGCAGCCTGGCAATCAATACTAGCCAGGAGGTACTTAAGTACTCCGTAAATTAGAAATGCTCTCAAATTAGCTAATGGCACAGTCGATTTCAAGATTAATCTGTTTGCTTGTCATGCACTACTGGACGTCAGTATATTCCTGCTTAGTGAAGCAGGTGGGAAATTTATGATCCGTATCCCCACAGCAAATAACACATTATTTTTGGCAACCGGAACGGGTCTGCGGCACGCCACCAATCACACTGATTGAGACCATGCAGCATTTTGCAGGTCCATGTCTGAGGGAAATGGGTCCTCTTTCCATTCCACTTTAACAACAGCAGCTAGCTAAATAAGCACGTCAGACGAGTTTGCAACATTTCTGAACGGTTCTTCTCAGAGACTGACGTAGAATATTTGAACACATAGAAGGGCATTCAAATGTTCAAGGTTTTCTACTCAAAGGCTTGATAAATGTCCGCCTATCTAAGATAACTGACGGAGAATCTATCTAGACATGGGAAAATTAGGTTGAGAATAGGACGTCTTTGAAGAGTGGGACACATTGTTCTAGTGCAGTGAATTAGTAATTCAGAGTTAACAACGCGAGACAAGTCCTTCACTTTGAAGCCTGTGGGTGGAAGCTGTCCAAGGAGACAAATATCTGGGATGAGAGGGCAGTTTTCTTTCTCCCTCTCTCCAGCCAGCAGCCACCTCCCAGCGGCCACAAGCAGGCTGTACTGAAAGTACTGAGTCAGCAGGTAGCTGAGGAGAGGAGATCGATAGCTACTCTACTGACCTTGCGTCTAGGATACGTACTGTTCGCCTGCTGCTTCACTTTCCTTCGGCTAACTTATGCTGCAGCAATCACAATCACAATCAACTTTTATTCACTGCACTGTACATTCTGCAGCCCTCACATCTCAGACTGACTGACATGCCCAAAGTAACGGCACTTTGGGTATAAATAATGTTTTGAATTGAATTAAATGGAATAGGTATGGTGGTGTCAGGGTACTTTTAGGTACTCGGAGGCAACAGGGTATGCTTGATCACAGTGGAACATCTCATGTAGCATCTCCTTTCCAAAGGAATACGTTAGCAGACGTTCTGTTTTAGTGTAGCATGAATGCTGCTCTTTACAGTAATTTAATCTACATATTTTAGTCCAAATTTACAGAATGCACCCTGGTTTTCCCTCAAGGGTTGATATTTTCACTCCTTAACTATAAGCAATCAGCTTCAATGGGACTGAAATATGAGCTGCCTCTAATCCACACTTTCACTGTGATCACCACAGCATACATTCTGACTCAATGGGTGGAAGCTGTCCAATCAGAAGGCAGAGTGGCAGCAGTGTCACTATCCTTCGGGGAGAGGAGGGTGGGGAATTGGTCGTCTTCTCCTTATCCGGTGATGGGCGGGCCTTCGTGCTCACACCAGTCATCACCCACACCCCCCATGGCAGTGCCATCTGCAGTGACATCGTGGCCCAGAGCGTGATACCAGGCTTTGGCGCTAGGCACATTGATACATTGAGTTATTTTGGGAAGATTCCTCCCCAGTGATAGATTGGTATGGTTGATAGGCTACATGTAAGCTGAGGGAAGCTTTAGGCGTACATATACAGTACAGTGCATAGAAAAGTGTCACAGAAAAGTACTAGAAGGGTTACATACGTTATAGGTACTTATCTGGGGCTTAAATAGTCTTTATCTGAAAATACTGTACTTGCTTGCTGAGGCACAAACACAGCCAACTACAGGATTCTATCAAATGTCAGCATTTACTTGAACTAAAAGAAAATTATACTTGATGCAGGCTTTCATTATATGCTAAAAATACTTGTTCCAGCCAAGCTTTGCAAGATGGACAAAGGTACACATTAAACAGTATGTTCTAAAAAGAGACACCCCACTGAGAAGTAAAAACACACAAACAATCATTATGACATCTAAATAGCATACCTGTTACCATTGTTAAGGCTTTACAAAAGACCCCTCAATGCTGTTAAATATGACCAAAAACACTTAGTCTGTTGTTACCTTAGAAACACGGTTTTACCTCTCTGACCTAGCCCTGGAGAGAGTAAGAATGCAGAGTACAAAAAATGGGTATAAACATGTACAATTATTCCAATAAATGTTTGTGTTTGTCTTTGAGTGTGTCCAATTAAACATGTTTTTTATTACACTAATTGTATCACTAATGAGAGGTTTCTCAATACTGTCCATAGGACAGTGTCCTGCATTTAGGCCGTCATCTCTCAGGAGAGATGGACAAGCCTGCCCCATGGTGGACAACATCAAAGTGTCACCAATACCCAGCTATCACGATGTGCTGGGGCTACTGGGGCTCGCTCTTTTAGTAGTTGAGCAATTCAAGAACAACTTTGTATATTGTATGTTTCCTAAAATACAACGCTGCGATCCATAACAACACAACCAGAATGTAGGGTCACAAACAGAATGTATGGTCACAACCAGACTGTATGGTCACAACCAGAATGTAGGGTCACAAACAGAATGTATGGTCACAACCAGACTGTATGGTCACAACCAGAATGTATGGTCACAACCAGACTGTATGGTCACAACCAGAATGTATGGTCACAACCAGAATGTATGGTCACAACCAGAATGTATGGTCACAACCAGAATGTATGCTCACAACCAGACTGTATGGTCACAACCAGAATGTATGGTCACAACCAGACTGTATGGTCACAACCAGACTGTATGGTCACAACCAGAATGTATGGTCACAACCAGACTGTATGGTCACAACCAGAATGTATGGTCACAACCAGACTGTATGGTCACAACCAGACTGTATGGTCACAACCAGACTGTATGGTCACAACCAGAATGTATGGTCACAACCAGACTGTATGGTCACAACCAGAATGTATGGTCACAACCAGAATGTATGGTCACAACCAGAATGTATGCTCACAACCAGACTGTATGGTCACAACCAGAATGTATGGTCACAACCAGACTGTATGGTCACAACCAGACTGTATGGTCACAACCAGAATGTATGGTCACAACCAGACTGTATGGTCACAACCAGAATGTATGGTCACAACCAGAATGTATGGTTATCTCAACAGGTGTTGAGTGGAATCTGCCTTCCACTTTATTCACAGAGTTCATATCACTAGATACATGTCTGCTAGTGAACTGTAGCTGTGCTGGCCTCTGACTGTGTCTTGCCTCTCTCTCCTGCAGGTTTGATAGTGTTCCTGGGCATGATGGTTGGGGCGTTCATCTGGGGTGGAATGGCAGACAAACTGGGCCGCCGGAAGTGTCTGATCTGGGCCCTCACCGTCAACTGTGTCTTCGCCTTCCTCTCCTCCTTCGCCCAGGGATACGGCTTCTTCCTCTTCTTTAGGCTCTTCTCTGGCATTGGGTAAGAAAGACCCCCGTCTATAGAGAAGGTGGAAACAAGGGATGAATTGCTACTCAAAGGTATTTGGGTTGTAACTAGGATTGGGGCTCAACCTGACCATGATCCTCTCCACCTGATAAAACGTTGACAATGTTACGTATGTGTCGCACGACGCGATGCTTCCACAGCACGACGCGATGCTTCCACAGCACGACGCGATGCTTCCACAGCACGACGCGATGCTTCCACAGCTTCTAAAGAACTACAACAAACAAGAAATAGTTACTGCAGGACAACACATTCAGAGCCTTCCTCCTCCTACAACAACGCAGCACTGTGCTGTCTCAGAATAGCGTTGTTCCACAGGGATGTAAGCCTATGCATACTGACTCCAGAATCAGGTCAAAGCTACAGTACGCAAAAACATTGTGTTGTGTAAAAAGAAAAGCTCAGCTGCAGGAGCATGGTGTATTAGTTCCGTGTGTATCCATGTATGTTTGGATATTTTTGGAAGCTCAAACTACTGACAAAAATCTGCAAAAAAAAGACTATTCTCCTTGATGTCTCCTGCTCCAAAAATATATTTCAGTCCCAGTAATTTACTCTCTAGGTTTGCATTGAAATACATCTCAGTGCAGTCCAGTGTGATTTTCCTGTGTTTTATATTTCCACACTGTGAGGTTGGAATAATACTGTGAAAGTGTAAAAATGATCATAATGCCCTTTTAGTGTAAGAGCTGTTTGAAAAGACTGCTTGAAATTTCAGCCTGTTTTGGAGGGATGGAGTTCTGGCCTGTCTAATGACAGACAGTAAATTACTTAACAGACCAATAAGAAAGAGAGTTCCAAACCTCTCTGCCAATAAAAGCTTTTTCAGTTGTCCCCTCCCACTCAGACCACTCCCAGACAGTCCGAGCAAAATTCTTGCTCGAGAAATTGCTCTTTGCTAAGAAGCCATTTTTCTTTATTTTTGACCATTTTAATTGAAAACAATCACAGTAAGGTAATTCATTGTTACCCCAAAAAACGGCTGCGTTCGTCCTTGAAATAAAGGTAATACTTGCAAGATTACACATCTGTTGTGTAGTCTACAATCTCGGTGAGTTCCTATACTAATCCTGTGTTTCTCTCTTCAGCATCGGAGGCTCTGTCCCCATAGTCTACTCCTACTTCTCAGAGTTCCTGCAGATGGATAAGAGAGGGGAGCACCTGAGCTGGCTGTGTATGTTTTGGATGGTGGGGGGCATCTACGCCTCCTTCACTGCCTGGGGCATCATCCCTCGCTACGGTATAGTACACACTAAGCACTCAACAGGGAACTCTTACTATGACCGAGGATCAATATTATCTCGCTGACATAAGCAAGTTTAGCTACAGTGGTTTGTGTACTAGATGTTGTGTAAATGTAACCAAATTATATAGCATATGTATTGAGTTCATTAACTGGCTGATAGATTTTTTAAGATATTAGTCTGTAAACGCACAGTAAAATATATTTCAGTACCAGTAATTTACTCTCTAGGTTTGCATTGAAATACATCTCAGTGCAGTCCACAATGTGATTTTCCTATAATACTGTGAAATAATACTGTGAAAGTGTGAAAATGATCATAATGTCCTTTTAGTATATCTTACTGTGATTGTTTTCTAGACACATTGAGAGATTTGGTTGTGTTGTGTTCCAGGCTCTTGAGTCTAGACGTAGAGAATGAATAAGGATTGTGTTGTGTGTGTGTTGTGTTCCAGGCTCTTGAGTCTAGACGTAGAGAATGAATAAGGATTGTGTTGTGGCTGTGTTGTGTTGTGTTCCAGGCTCTTGAGTCTAGACGTAGAGAATGAATAAGGATTGTGTTGTGTGTGTGTTGTGTTCCAGGCTCTTGAGTCTAGACGTAGAGAATGAATAAGGATTGTGTTGTGTGTGTGTTGTGTTCCAGGCTTTTGAGTCTAGACGTAGAGAATGAATAAGGATTGTGTTGTGTGTGTGTTGTGTTCCAGGCTTTTGAGTCTAGACGTAGAGAATGAATAAGGATTGTGTTG